>NC_142162.1:18843239-19536739 GCF_024610735.1 Ursus americanus
GCCTCTCAAACTACTGCCTCTTAATCTGCTAAATAAGCGGTTTTAGAGAGACCCCCGGTTATCTGGGTGCCTTCTGACCAGATCGTAAGGGTCTCTGAAATCTATATCCATTCAGTAATTGGTTGTATCTGAAACTAGTTCTGGGCCGCAGATCAAAATTTAGGAAATTAAGAGGCAGTAATACCCAATACCTTATCAGTAATGTTCATCTGTGAACAAGGTGAAGAAGTGGAATTTGAACTCCATCCTCTCTGCTTCGATTACATTTGCAATGAGAAATAAAAGTTTCGGTGGGACTCCACCTCAGCACAATCTGCTATGTTTTATTCCTTCTCACTAGATTGAGAACAAGGAGTCCTAACTTTGCGAAGAAAGAGGTACTGTTGTAAGGTGTTGGGAAATCTAGCAAGCAATGCGAAGGGGAAAAGTCTCAGGAAACTGTTGTCAGGAGTCCTTCTTAGCTGCCCACGTGAGCAGGGTTTTTCCTAGGCACCAAGGGAAGAAAAGTAAAGGTTCCAGGGCCGTGTTTTCCTATAATTCCCTCCAGAAGACAAGCAAAGCTGACATCTACCATATTGTGTCCTCTCCTCCTCATCTAATCCTTCTCAGTGTCTCTACAATGAATCATCTCCCACCCCCTCCTCAAACTTCTCCTGTTTCTGCCGAGGAGATTATCATTTCCGTCATTCAGGCACAAGGCTTGTGCTCCTCTTTGGTTCCTCTCTATCCTTCAACTAAATTGTGTCTCGTGTTTCTTCCGTTTTTCATCCTCATGCCCCACTTATACAGGCGTTAAGGTAACTCACCTGGAGTATTCCTTTTGCTTCCCAGCTGGTCTGCTCACCTCTCATCCAGTCACTCCCCCTCCAGTCCATCCTACACCCAAGGCCCCACCAGTTTCTATACTTCTGGTCATATTGTATCACTTTCTTACGCAAAAACAGAAATGGCTCCCCATTTTCAAGTGAGTTAAGACTCGACCCAATTTAATTCCAGTCTTTTACAACCATGCTTTTATGACCTTCCCCCTACACATACTCTGTGATCTAATTCAAGATCCAGTGTTTTCCAAACACACCCTGTGTTTTCTCACTGCTGTGTTGTTGTTGTTTTTTTTTTAAAGATTTTATTTATTTATTTGACAGAGATAGAGACAGACAGCGAGAGAGGGAACACAAGCAGGGGGAGTGGGAGAGGAAGAAGCAGGCTCCCAGTGGAGGAGCCTGATGTGGGGCTCGATCCCATAACACTGGGATCACGCCCTGAGCGGAAGGCAGACGCTTAACCGCTGTGCCACCCAGGCGCCCCTCTCACTGCTGTGTTTTTACATCCGATGTCTCTCTAACTGGAACTATCTTTGTCCTAACCTTTCTATAGATCTTTTGTTTTGTCTTACTAATACTCTCTTGAAATAATAAATAAAAGCCCTTTTGGGAAAAAAGCTCCCAGTAGCAACATATATATATTTGCAACATAATAGGTAACATGCTTTTCAGAATCCACATGGAAAGAGCAACTGGTCTCCTTTCATTAAAAAAAAAGAAAAAAAGTTGCACAAGACACTGCAGGTAATTTACCAAAACAACAACAACAAACAGGAGACATGAATTGCCAACTGTGTATATAGAGCTAGCTAGGTATAAATGGATCAAACCTTCCTCGGCACTATCACGAATGGCTGACTGAGTTATTCTCTGTTTAAGATCTCTACGTATGATGGGGCCCATATCTCGACTGCCCTCGACTCACCAAATTGTGTTCTGTAAAGGACACCTTCCCAAAAATTCACATGCAGGTGTCATGTGCTTGTCAAGCTGTCTCCCCAGGGTGCTGTGCCTACTTTTAGGGGACATCTTTTCCTTATTCATGCAAATGTGCAGTACGGGCTAGCAAGACTTTGACCTTTCTAGATCAGAAGCCCTAGAAATACATATAATCTTTCTAGGAAACTTTGTCCTAAGGTAATAGATAAGGACATGTATCACTATTTTACTTAAAATCATTTGTAATAACAAAGTATAGCAAAATTTTTGGTAGATGTCCAAAGGTACAGACTAAGGTCAAATAAATTATGCTGGAGTTCTAAAAGGAATAATACACTGCCATGGAAAGTGTATAGGAGAAAATTTAGTGGCACTGGAAAATACTCTTGCTCTGCTTTATATTACAAACATGTTTAAAATAACATATAGTTTCAAATATATAAATATAAATATACATAGACACAGAAAAACCTGGAATATCAGATATATATATATATAAATGTTTGATTATCTCTGGGTGGTAGGATTGAAGAGATTTTTACTTCTTTCAATGAGACGTAATGAGCCTGAGTCACTCTTGTAAAAGGGTAAAAAAGATAAAAAGGAGGGGCGCCTGGGTGGCTCAGCGGTTAAGCGTCTGCCTTCGGCTCAGGGTGTGATCCCAGCGTTGTGGGATCGAGCCCCACATCAGGCTCCTCCACTATGAGCCTGCTTCTTCCTCTCCCACTCCCCCTGCTTGTGTTCCCTCTCTCGCTGGCTGTCTCTATCTCTGTCAAATAAATAAATAAAATCTTAAAAAAAAAAAAAAGATAAAAAGCACAATCGTACATGGCTCTTCTTCTATGGAGTCTTTATTTCCTCGTCTTTTACTCCTTTGAAGCCTGGGAGCACTGGGTTGAATCTCTGTCATGACACATCTTCTTCGGCCTTGCATGTAGATATCAGTGAGCAATTACTCCTTAGCTCAGCATTGCTCCTTGAGGCCCAGAACTCATCGTTGTCTGTGTTTTAGTGTCTGTAATTTAGGCGTCTGACAAATACTTACTAGGTTGAATCTACCGTAAATATCTACAAGAATGCATTGAGTGGCAGCTATAGATAACTAGGTGCAAAGAGGTGAGAGCTTTTTTCTGATAGAGTGGGGTAAGCTTCAGGTGTGTGTAGATACCTGAAGTTCTGCCAGCAGGTACCAGTGTGACAGAGGAATTATCCCGAGGAATCTCGAGAGGCCACAGTTCTAATCTGGGGTTAGCATAAGCGGATGTACCTTGTGGTGCCTGTCTCAACCAAGTCCGACACATTGTGCTGGAGGGCTGAAATTTGCCAATGCAATGTGACTCTTGAAGAGAGCTGAATGCAGTAGAATCGACTTCACCGAGGAAAATCTCACAAGAAGAGTCGTTTCAAACCTGGGCTGGCCCAGTTTGGGAAAAATCAGAAGTCAGCGCTTGTGTGGTGCTCTCCCGGTTTTCACCGTGCAAAAATTCATTTCACTCAGCAAAAGTATAGAATTATGTGATTTATTAGGCTATCCCCTCCCCGTAGGAGCATAAGTGATGATTTTTGTGGTTAGTGGTGATGAGCAATTAGCTGAAGAAAGGTGACTCCCGCTCCAAACCTCCTTCCACGCGTGCTGGGTTTTGGTCCACGTCTAAGTCTGTGAAGTTTACAGAAATCCATCTAGAGCCAAGTTGTTTAAACTCTAATCGAGCAGCTCTCTCAGGAGCTGCTACCAGGCTCATTTGCCCAGCAGCACTTTCTCATTTTCTAGCTTAAAAAAAAAAAAAAAAGAAAATCAAAGCCAGTACTGAATCTGATAAAGTTTTGGAGAAGAGTAGGCGATAATATACATGAGTTCTTCCGACGTAGATTGCCGTGGAGTTCTGTGGTAAGCCTCTTAGAAGGTGTTCCATCCGGGCTCTCAGACTACAGTACTGCCTCCATCGTTTTCAAAGTAGTAAAATAATTACAGGGAGGTGGGGAAAGTACACTGGTCATGGAAAAGGTTTCAATAAAATCAGGAAAAACACCTTTCCTTAGCATCTCAAGTAAAGCTAAAGATCTTACAGGAAAGGGACAGGTCCAGAGCATTCCTGAAACCGCACGAAAGTAGGACAGTAAGGCAGATGTCTCCTGCTAAAGGTACACACTTCTCAGAACTTTTATGGGCTCCCCGCAAGGGTGCCGAACAAAGTTCGATATGCCAGATGTTGCATGTACACCAAGAATAAGACCCGCTTCCTGCCTTCACAGTGTATATACTCTAGTGGAGGAAACCTATGGGCTAATACGGCAAGTTTGAAAGGACTGTTGGTAGGCGCTGTGATAATGATACCCACCAGGGGCTCTTGGAAACACCTGTGCACTGGGGGGTTAGGGGCAGTCTTTGAGGAAGTGCTATCTGTCTCGAGACTTGAAGAATGATATGAACAAGGAAGCGTGAAGAGTCCATGTAGAAGAGTTAGAAGGGGACGGTTTTACAGACAAAAGTCCAGACGTAAGAGACTGTGGCCTGATCTTTTACTTTTTGAACGTTTAGGGGAGGGAGGTGGAGATAGGAGAAGATGGAAGAAGGCTGAGGGTGTAGACAGAGGCCAGATCATAAAGTGCCTTATAAAGCAGTCTCAGAGTTTGGAATGAGTCCTAATGGCAGTAGGAAAGATGGAATGTGAAGGAAAGCTGGCAAAGTAGCCTGTGTGGAGAGAGGAAGAACTGAAGACTGCCTGAGATATGCAAGATACAGACCTGATGTTAAACAACTCAGGGAGAAAGCAGGCTGGACTGGAAAAGATATTTGAGGCCCCGCTTATCTTTCAATGTGCCCGAAGCTTGTGTCCCTCAAGTGATTTCCCAGCTTAGATCCTCTACTAGGCTAGGGGGGAAGCTTGTCCAAAACTATGGCCAACCGTGCCCTCAGCAAGTGTCTACTAAGAGAAGCCAAACAACATTTGGAAAATCCTTACAAGGATTTGCTATCACACAGACACCCCCTGGAGCTTTCAGGTGCAGCAGCAGGTAGGTAACAGCGTAAGGGAGGGTGATTCTTCCATGCGGTGCTGTCTGGTCCAGAACCTTCCGATTCACACCCATTGGCACCCCCCAAAGATGAGTTAGCTAATTGCTCCCATGTGCAACTCAAATAGGGACTTGAAATTTAAGTACTTTCTTGTGTTCCTCCTGTGCCTTTTTCCATGGGAGTAGGGTGTCCAAGATCGGGACATACCTGACAATTTTCTCTTTGGTTCGTGAGGCAAAATAGAAGGAACCCTGTGCCAGAGCCAGAGCCAACCTCAGTGGCAGTAAGACCAAAGTGCTATTGCAGAAGACACAAAAGCATTTCTGAGTAGCCAGTCCAAAGTTAGCAAGAGCAGAGGAGCGCTTCTCTGATTCTTAGGTGCACATCCAGTACAAGGTGCTTTGGAATTTCAATTGAAAGTGACAACTGGGAAATAAAATGCACTTTTGTTAACCGTGTCTTTTAGGAAGCAGGAACAGAAAAGAGTATTTTCCCTCTGCCTGAACCACAAGATTTCTTTCTGGCTTCCCAAGTCAAGTTTGAAGACCTCATAAAAGATTTGAGAAAACTGAAGAGACAACTGGAAGGTAATAGGAACTGTTCTGTTATTATGATAATAATTAAGCTTTTTTTTTTTTAAATGAAGAGAATTCTTTATGTCTGGTTCGTGGAATGGAATTGGTGCAGAGCTCAGTCATAGTACACTGCAGCCCTCATGAAACTTTCCATCTCTTATGCTCTATCTGGAGGCACTGTATTTGCATCTCCCTTTCTTTTATTAGCGTTAATTTGTACTGTTTATATCTACATCTTTTACAACTACATTTTCCAACATATAACACATGTCATCGTAACAATAATAGCAGCAGCCCTCTAGTGAATGCTTACTGTTGTCTCATATCATTATGACAACAACCCTACTAAGCAGGAACTACACTGACTCCATTTTGCAGATGAGGAAAATGAGGTTTAGAGAAATTAGGTTCGCACAGCCCGTGAGAGGCGCATTTACTGGGGCTCTCAGAACCCATGCAGTTTCTAAGCTAGTTGACTCTGCTGCCACACACATATCACACACGTGTGCACACATACTCCCACGCACACACACGCCCCTATATATTTGGTTTATGTGTGCGAGTCTAAGAAAGATGGCAGGACCCATCGTAAACGTTCTATTTTAGTTTAATTTACATTTTTAATTATTCACAACAAAATGCTGAAAGCCCTCTTTGGCTTTTTTTAAAAGGTGAAACTATGTCTCTGTTGAGCAGGAATTTTCCTTTGGCATTGCTCGAGTCTAGTGTTTTCGCTGTGGAGACATCTCCTTATCCAAGTATATAAATACTCGCGATGGAGCTTGTATAACTCCAGTTGCAGAGCTCCGCGGAGGATTTAGGGAGCGTGTTAATGTGGAAATGGAGCGCAGAGTGCCAAAAGGAGAGCTTGAGGAAATGAAGAGCTTGAACCAGGAATATTTTTACACTAAGACATAAAATAAACATTTTAAAAATGTTTATTGTGAAAGAGTGCTCAGAAACCCAAGTCTTAGACGGAGAGCAGCCTGGAAAGGGAAGTGAAGTCGGACAGATCTCCTGGTGGCAGGGAGATTTAGTTTTACTCTGGGCATAAAACTTGCTTAAATAAGGAGAGCGGTTACAAGCGAATATTTCTACCTTGTAAATTATTTTTAAAGGAACATGTGGATTTTTTTTTCTCCCTGCCGTTGACGTGGTTAAGAGTGTGCATTCAACCAAGTGGATGCTTCATTTAGGGATGTGATATATGAACCCGTGGTTATTCTTTTCCCGCTCCTAAAACACCGACAGTTGTATCCTAGTCTAAGACGAGGGGCTTGATTCTTACTGTAGTAAAACCATGTGAGCCATCCTGTGGCAGTCTTTTCTGTCACTCTCCAATGGCAGAATTAGCGCCGGGCCAGTCCTCCATCTGGCTACAGGGTTCGCCAGGGCCGAGAAGAGCCATGCTGGTTCACACTGCAGCCGTCCCTGAATACACAGCCCCTTTGGTCTCCGGGCCTTTTGCCCTCCCATGTAGGTTTTTGAGCAGAGACCTGATGTACATGTGATCTTCCCTCTTCTCCTGCCTTCATGCCAGGGGCTGCCTCTCTCAGGCATCCTGTCTGGGCCACCTCGCTTTGATGTCTGCAAGTGTTTGGTGATTCATAACCAAGGGATGACAAGAGTGAATTGGGAGGACAGTAGAGAGGCAGGTGTTCCCACAAAGGTTCCCCACTTCGGTGTGCCATTCCATATCCCTCAGTCCTCCACTGACCCTTGTCCTTAGTCAGTTTTAAGGAACTGCAAGAACTTCTGAAGCTGGAGGACCTACCTTAAAATGAGGGAAAACCAAACATTGCCCCAATTGTTTTTCTTCTTTGGATTGGACTTCACCAAAAGATGTGCGTTACCACAAGGCGAGGGGGAGAGGTGGGACTCTGCCCCCCACATTGGGTATTTAAACAAAAATGCCCTGCTAATCTTTAGAGATGCCAGTGTTTTTAACACATGAAAGGTACCTAGTAAATATTTAAAGAAAATACAGACCGTTGGTTCTCTAATGAATTTCTTTTTCTCCTAAATGCCATCTGGCAAGATGGCCAGAGTCGTGGCGGTCCGTTTCATCTCCCTTCCCATTCAGGTTCCACGTCCTTTTCCATAAGGCCTTGGTGTGAGCCTAGATTGAATGTTTAATTGAAGAGGACATAATTTTCACACATACAGCAAAGATTTGATGAGGCTTTGAGGTTTATTGTAGCCATTAAAATGTCGTGGCTGCTGGCAAAACCCCAGAAAATGTCTAAAGCTGAACCAGATGTGATTAGCAAATTTCAAGACGTCTCAGGCCCCTTTCTCCAGGCAGGCACAGCCCTTGAGAAGGAAACTGGCTTGAACCACACCTTAGCAATAAGATGCGAATTAAGCTAGAGTTGTTGGTTGTGCAGGCGTCACTGGTACAGACAGACGTTGCCGGTAAGCGTCTTTCATAGAGACAGGAACTTTGCAGAGCACTTCTATGTAGGCAAACAGAACAGGTAGTTGATGATAATAATATCAGCTACACTCGATTGTGGATTATTATCTATCAGGTGTTTTACATAATCCTCTCTCTTCATCTTTACTATGACACTCTGAGGCAGATATTATCAGTCTCTCACAGGAGGAGGAAACTGAAGTTCGTGGTGCTCTCATAACTTGCCAAGTTCCAGGTGACGACCTAGCCACACTCTGAAGCTAGATAGGACTCTGAGGCATGCACTTGTGATGCCTCCTGCCTGTGACTCCATGTCTGATCGCAGGTCAAAACGGAAAGTTAGGCATCGTGAAGGTACCAGGAACAGAAAGAGGGTTCCTGAGTGCACACATATGCACACACACACACACACACACACACACACACACACTCACACTTAGAGCCACATGTGTAGACCCTCAGATCAGAGGGAGACAGGAAAGAATTTACTTTGGGCTGGGGATAGGGGAAGGACGACATATGGGAGAGATGAGTCATAAGAGTGAGTAGACACGTGCACACACGAAAGTGAGCAGAGTTATTGTGTAGGGTTAAGAACTCGGGCTTTGGTATCAGATGATGTCCTTTTTACTGGTTTGGTGGGAGCAAGGTCTTGTCAGATAACAAAACCATAAAGAGGGTTCATTCTCTTACCTGTCAAATGGGACAATTACAGTGCCTGTGTCAGAGGAGGTAATGAATGCATAGTCTGTTAGCAAAGAAAGCTTCAGCAAAGCTGATTGGGGGGGTACCTTTTCCTGGAAAATGCACACCTTGTCAAATCAGACCCATATCGCTGAGAGGCCTGCTGGATGAGTTTGTGGGGAATCTGATTCCCAGAGCGCTTGTGCTCTCCTTGCTACCTCGTGGGGACAGAACCAAATTCCTGGTGCTTGGGAACATGCTCTGTATTTTGTTTACTGTTCTATGTCTCTTAATGAGATAATAATATTAACTCCCCTGATACCATGATAAGTAATAGTTAGGAAAATAGGAAGAGTTTCTCTCCTTCTTGTTCTTTGACCTTGTTTGCTGGCAGAGCTCTCAAGGTATTTTTTACCGACCCATATGTGGTAGGCAAAACAATGGCTCCCAAGAATGTCCAGACCCTAATCCCTGAAATACATTACCTTACATGGCAAAATGGAACTTTGCCGATGTAGAGATGGGGAGATTATCTTGGACTATCCAAGTGGATCTAATCTAATCACATGGATCTTTAAAATGAATCTTTAAAAACTGGGAATTTTCCTTGTCTGTGGCCAGCGGGAGATAGTACAGTAGAACGATCAGAGGGATGCAGTGTTGCGGGCTTTGCAGATGGAGGAAGTGGGCAATGAACCAAGGAACGTGGGAAGCCTCTAAAACTGGAAAGGGCAAGGAGCAGATTCTCCCCTGCAGCCCCCAGCAGGGAACGCAGCCCTGTCAACACACCTTGATTTCAGCCCAGCAGACCCGTGTTAGACTTCTCCCACACACAGAACTATGAGGTAATACATTTGTGTTGTTTGAAGCCACTTACGTTTGTGATGATTAGTTAGAGAAGCAATAAGAACAAATGTCCTGTGCAACGTGTCCTTCCTGATTGTGCCAGGTAAACCACACACACATGCACACACACACGCCATTGCTGAGGCCAGAAGATGCACCATTTCTCAAGTAGGGGCGCTCACCAGCATGGCATGAAATGCGAATCGGTGATCTCTGACCAAGAGCCCCTAGCCAAATAAACCTAGAGCTGCTCCCTGCTAAAATCATGCTCCAGAAATTCACGGTGCCCCTGAGCTTGTTTAAAAGCTCTGGGAAGTCCTGAGGTGAAAAAAACAAACACAAAAACAGTTAAACCCTGTTCAAAGCATTTCTCAACTTGCAACCTAAAACATTGGTTTTTCTTTAGTATTCTTTCACTGAGTACTTAGAAATGTGTTGCAGAGCGTGCAGTCGGTGAGATATAGTTTAAGAAGGGGTGTTGATATTTCTATCACATTTTCAATATGAAGAACACCATTGTTGGTTCAATGGTTACTACAGGGTAACACGGGAGGAGCTGCGATGCACAATTATGACCTATGCCCTTTAATATTGCTCTTAGTTATCCCGGCTACACTGCCCCCCTGAATTTGTTCTCCATGGAAACAAAGAGAATGGGCCAAATCCTCTCTGATGCCTTGATGCCTGGAAGCCAAAATGAATAACCTTAGTGTCATTCAAAATTACTCTGGCATCGCCTACCCCAAATCCGTATTGATCTGATATGATCCTGTGGTAGTATTTTATTATGAAAAGTTCATTGTGGCTTTGAAAGTAGGAAAGCTGAATTAATTTTTGGTTGCTGGAAAACGAGACAGGAACCCTTCAGATGGCTGTAGAGAAGTCACGATGTTCTGGAAAGTTGAAGAACAAAATTAAATCACTCTTACCGGCTAACAGTAGTTGCTCAGTAGCCCTTGTCATTAGAAGTAAGCCATTTCATCAGCTAGCTATATACTTAGTCTTGCCTTGAAAATGATGCGTGAGTAGCCCTGTTATGCCATAGATAAATTGGGAAAATGTAATTGGTAGTTAGCCCTCAGTGTAAGATATTCAAACTTGTTTGAGAATGTTGGCTGAAATGCCAGTGTGTGTGTGTGTGTGTGTGTGTGTGTGTGTGTGTGTGTGTGTTAAGATAACTCTCATGATGTCCTTTTCTCTAAATATTTAAGAATATGTATTTGAATGTGTCTTTTCTTTTGAACCATTTAGAAATATTTGGGAATACAGCAGTTTAGGAAAGGCAAGAGCCTCTGTTGACTTTTTGATATCTGTTATCACTCTATAAATGTTTATCCCATAAATGTTTATCCTAAACTGTTAACTGTTTTTAAGCTTTCTCTAAATGAGATGCTGTATAAAATGTACCATCCAGGCCCTCAGTAACTGTTAAAAATCTTCATTCTAAGTTTGACTAGTAGTAGTATTTCCAAACTAACTTTACATTCCAAACGGTCACACCTTTACGCATTTTCAGTCCCGATGTCCTTATTCTGATGGAGCTCAGAGCCATCATGATGAACCTCTGTTTCGTACAACACTAGGACCTGAACCTTCTACCTCAAAATATAGAGTACAGGAGAAGATTAATTCATACATACGTGAAAGTAACAGTTCAAGAAAGAGAGGGGCTTTTTGTTGTAGGGTTTTGTTGTTGTTTGTAAATTTCCCAAACTAGAGTCAATATGTCTTCCAGACATAGAAGGCAGATCGAATTCAATTCATTTAGCTCCAATCCCTCTTAAAGGCCCACCCCAAAATTAATACTCATGTTATTTAGAAGCATACAGTCAGTACCAGGATGATCAGCTAAAAAGAAGAGGAATTAGGGAAGGAACCACACACCTCTATGCATCAAAGCAGACAATGAGAACGTTTTTACCTGGCAGTTTCTCATGGCCCTGGGCAGAGACTGATGCAGAGGCAATTGTTTAGCTATTTGGACATGTACGTGACATTTTTACAGTTAAAACTAGATTTAAAACATAAGTTATAGTCAACTCTCAGTTATAGGTAGGTAGACTAGTAAGGTTAAGGATTAGCCATAGTTTTTCTTTTAAAGTTAATATATTATTGCTAACAATCAGTGAGTCAGCTATACTATTTGCATGCTGGAAAACGTTTCCTGTTTGAAACTACGTGGTAAGCAATAGACTACCTATTGTTTCTCCTGCAAGGTGGAAACAATCCTCTTCTTTGCCATTTAGCTCATTTAATATAATGAACAAATTAGCTGTTTGGGCAAATACATTGATGAGCTAGTATTTGTGGGGTGCTGGAGGGTGAGGTGTGTGAGGCAGGGTTTGAGGCTCTGAGCACTGACGGCGTAAGGAAAGGAAGCTGCCTGCAGGAGAGCTGGCATCCCCAGTAATGGAGTGAGAGATGGCAGGAGAGCAGCAGGAGGGCTAATCAGCAGAACTGCCCTTCTTCTTGCCCTTGACCGAGGTTTTTTATTTTTCACATTTGGATCTGGGGTGGTGTGGGGTGTCCATTCCTCTTCTTAATACCGTAGTTAATCAAGACGTGGCTGTGAAAAGTAAGGAGAAACGCTAATGACTGGCATTGCCAATCTATTGATGGACAATGAAGTCTGCATTATTGGGGGCATTGGGAAGGATCCTGTCCTGACTTCACCGTCCAGTTCTTCAGTGCAAGTTTCAGTCACCACCATCCCCTCTGACTCCATCTTTCTTACAAGCATGTTGGTTCCTCCTCAGTCAGGAATCTGCATATCTGTCCGCTGCTTGGATGAAAGTAGGGCCTTTGGCACACACTCAGTCAGTACTACTGAGCCCAAATCAGAATTTAAGGAAAGTAATTGCCTACTGAGCTTATCTCAGGAAGCAAAGAAGATGATTTAAAGAAGGTCTGTAATGACTATTCCTTTGAATTTGCAATAGACACAGTCAGGGGACGGGGCTATAATGGCTACAGTTCTGCCCCCAGTGCAGGCGATATGGGGGTATCCTTGGAGTTGCCAGATTTTTTAAAGAAAATGCAATAGGCCCAGTTAAACTGAATTTCAGATAAACAAGACTTTTTTTTCCCCCTTTTTAGCAGGAGTACGTCTCAAATATTGCACAGGATACACTTAGACTAAAAAAAAAAAATATTCCTTGTTTATCTCAAATTTAACTTGGTGTCCTGTCTTTTATCTAGTATGTCTATAGAGAGTTTAAAAGCAGTAAGAAAGGCAACTAAAAGTTGGTTCCCTTTTTATTACTGTTATGCACTGGCAATTCTTTTTTTTTTTTTTTTTTTGAGATTTTATTTATTTATTTGACAGAGAGACAGCGAGAGAGGGAACAAGCAAGAGAGGGAACACAAGCAGGGGGAGTGGGAGAGGGAGAAGCAGGCCTCCCGCCAAGCAGGGAGCCCGATCCGGGGCTCGATCCCAGAACCCTGGGATCATGACCTGAGCCGAATGCAGACGCTTAACAGCAGAGCCACCCAAGCGCCCCTGCACTGGCAATTCTAAACAATCTCAGGGATAAAATTTTCCCTTCGAGGATAGACAGTGGACCTAGGCACAGTTTGTTCCAAGGTACAGGGCATATCCATTTCCACCATCACTAATGACTATGGTTGCTTTTTAATGAGCACTTACTAAATACGTGCAAATTTGCTCACATCATTTCTGTTTCTTAAAACTACTTCCAAGTAAGTACTATCTGCATTTTGACTGTAAGGAAGTTGAAGCAACTTTGCTACTAATGACGAAGCTGAGATCAGAAGCAGGTTTATCTGATTACCAAGCTCATACTCTTTGCACTGCCCCATGCTTTCTTCTTCAACTGTTCGTAGGCCTGCCCCTCGGGCACTAACAATCAGATCTCGAATGAGAGCGCTTGAAGAGTAAGCCCCACTTATTTTTCTAGTTCATTTTCTAAAGGGATTACATGTAATAATTGGATTGGCTTTAGGCTTTTTCGGTCTCTACCCATAATGACTCAACTAATCTACCTGTTACGATCTCTATCCTCCTACCACTTCTCTATCGGTTTCTTTTGGTCTCTCTGACGCATTCTCTCTGTCTCTGTCTCAGTCTCTCTCTGAACATTGCCTGGACTATGTTCTATTCCTTTATGACTCCGAAGGTAAGCACGCTAGTCTGATGTGGGTAGCCAGATAAATAGCAGAAGTCTGCATGGCCACCCAAGGCAACCCACATGGTTTTGATTCTTCGTTTGTGGAAATTACATGTAATGCTGTTCTAGCATAGATGAGAAATTAAGGGAACCTTCCAAGACCTGTCAAGTCACAGAGCAGAGCAGACGGTTGCTTCTATGCTGGGCACCAGCCCTGACTGCAAGATAAATGATTCTATCAAATAGCTTTCTCTTCACAAGAGTGTAAGTGTTCTTTAAGACAAAAAGAAAAGAAAAGAAAAACTAGATTTCACCATGAGAATGAATGTTCTTTTTTGTTTTTGCTTTTGTTTTTTTTTTAGGGAGGGAAGGGAGAGAGGGGAGGGTGGTAGGGAGGGGGCAGAGGAAGAGGGAGAAAGAGAATCGTAAGCAGGTTCCACGCACAGTGCAGAGCTCGACATGGGGCTCCATCTCACAACCCTGAGATCATGACCTGAGCTGAAATCAAGAGTCGGACACCCAGCTGACTGAGCCATCCAGGCGCCCATGAATGTTTTCTTTAACTACTCATTGAACGTGGTCCATAAGCAGTATGGCTCTGGTGAGGGGATAAAAAAGACTTTGAAAAACTTTTGGAGGACTTCTGAGAAAGATGTCCAGTTGAACGTTCATTTGAATTGAACACTCAGGTACGATTTCAGTTCCTCCTGAAAATTATTTTAAAGATAGTAAAGAGAATTCTTTGAAAGTATAAAGTCAAGAGCACAGCATGGAAGAGAAAAGCATAACCACAAAATTTCAAAAGCTAAAGAAATAGACGAACAAGTAAATGAATCCACCAAACAACAAAGTGGAATTCTAATCCAGGAGTGGAGAAAGGTGCGAAGTGATCTGATTTTTACCACATGATTCATACATACCACAAATTTGTGTGTAAATTCGTACATGTACATACATAAACATTCATATATAGTCATACATAAGTAAATCAATGAAATCATTCAAGAAAATTTCTCAAAATGATGGACACAAGTTTCTAATTTTAAAAAGCCCAAAGAGGGGCGCCTGGGTGGCTGAGTTGGTTAAGTGGCTGCCTTTGGCTCAGGTCATGATCTTGGGGTCCTGGCATTGACCCCCATTTGGGGCTCCCTGCTCGGCAGGGCGTCTGTTTCTCTCTGCCTCTTTTCCCCCACCCCGCCCCGTTCATGCCACTCTCTCTCAAATAAATAAAATCTCTAAAAAAGTAAAAAATAAATAAATAGAAGGCCCAAAGAGATTCCAGCACAATGGAATAAAATAGATCCATACCATTGTTAGAACATTTCAGAATACTCAGGACAAAAAGAAAAGCTTCTACGCTTCTAGAAGGAGATGGGGTAGAGGATTGAGATGTGGAAGCAAATTACGCAGAATCAGGAAGCAGAATCGATCGCTTCAGACTTTTCAACAGCAGCACTAGAAGCTAGAAATGGACCAGAATGCTGAAGGAAAATTATTCCCAACCCAGAATTTGATATTCACCGAATTATCAATCAAATATGAAGGCAAATGAAAAGTTTTCAAACATGTAATTTATCAGAAAACTTCTCTCCCGTGCAACCGTCCTCAGGATGTTACTGGAGAATGTGCTTTACCATGAAATAGGAAGACGAAGGTGACAGGAAATTACAGGTCCAGCGGAGGAGGGGGATGAAGAGATGCTCCGGGATGGACAGCCTAGGGTGATAGCCAGGCACAGAAAGCAAACAGTCTAGATCGGATTAGGTCAAAAGAACCACGGAGAAGATCCTGGGGGGATATGCAATTCATGTATCCGATGTACCCTAAATATTTTGACAAGAATTACACGACTAGCGACGTGTTTGCAGTTCATTTAGTGATAAGCACATAGAAAACAGGAAATCAGAAAAAAAAATATCATGAGGGCGAGAGTGAGGGAGGTTGAGGAGGATGTGTAGGAAAGGCAAGTTAGAATCTACGAATCGGCTGGGACTGGGAGCTGCCGTTTGCAGTCGCGCTGGTGTTCGCGCAGGAAGCTAGTGTGGTCAAACCGTGGTATGCTGTACTGGGAGGGGCTCGTGGGTGGTGGGCGTGGGGGAAGGACGGGAACTCTATCATCCATACTACAGAAAGAAACAAATCCGAGCTCGTTAGAGACGTGCAATTCAGTGCTGACGTGATCAGGTCACATTGGCACAAGTGGCCGCCTCTGCGAAGGAAGAATGGGGTGAAATTTGTGGGTGGAAATGGGGAGCTGCTTTGCCTGGAGCATATAGGATACGTGTGTTCTTTTAACTCTGCGCAGGTGTAACTTGGATAAATATACCAACACAACAACAACACCCCCCAAAGCATTTGTAAGTTCTCAGTGGCAGAAGCTGGTATGTGGAAAGTAGTCCCAGCTTGGGATTCAGAAGATGCAGTTTCACCATTTTGTTCTGTGTCTTACGAACCATGGGATAAGCCATTGCAGCTCTGACAGGTCACTTAACCTCTGTGAGCCTCAGCTGAAACACTGCAGCTGGTCACCCCAGCCTGGCCCCGCTCCGGGATGCTCCGGGATGCTCCGGGACGCTCCGGGACGCTCCGGGATGCTGGAAGGGTCAGAGGAGCCGATGTCTGAGGAAGTACTTGGGGAAGTGTGGGAGGTTTTCTTTAAACTCATTCAGAAGCCGTGCAATCCGCAGTTTGCTCAATGCGTCTTGGTGTGCCCAAGTCGGGGGGGGGGGGGGGTTAGCCATTAGGACTGCGTGGCTAATTTATCACCTTTAAGGAAGCTCCAGAAGACATGACTTGAATGATTATTGACCATGGCTAATGTATTAGCTCTTTCCTCCTTCGCGGCCCATTTGTCCGAGGCAGTGGTGTGCGAAGCCTGAACTCTGGAAGGGGGCTGGATACATTAGCCAGAGTCCTGACCGTGTTGCCATGGTGTTAAAAATATTTAGTTTTGCAAGCAAAGTTTTAGAAATAATAAAAGAAAAACTTTGATATGATTTATTTTTGTAAAGTGATTTCAACAAAACAGACACGAGGGACTGGGGTAAGTACTTCAGGAAGGCAGTGGGTGTAAAATGTTGATCAGCGTGGTGACTTTTGATGCAAAGCATTCAATTAAGTGCGGCGTGGTGGGTAAAGGTCACCCATTTCCCAAACGGGGTGCCTTCAAAGACAAGGCGTACAGAAAGGAGAGAGGATGCGGAAACTGAAACCTGATTCATTCGTTTAATTAATGGAAAAGAAATTTGTGTTTTCCTTTGAAGCCGTGGTTGTGACATCTCTAGGTGGGAAGGATGAGTTATGTCCCGCCCGGGGTCCTCCTCTCAGCTCTCCCTCTGCTTCTACCCTTTTATTTATAAATCAGCACAGTTGATAGAATTTATTTTGTTTCTCTTTTCTCTGACAAGAAACGTAAAACACTGAAATAAAAGCTACTGGCACGGAACGGTCTGAGTCACAAGCCCTGAGTTCAGATCCTTGCTCCACAAGCCGTGTGACCCTTGGCTTGTCGTTGTCCCTCTCATCCCTCCCACCCTCCACACCTCCGTGTCCTCATGTAGAAAGGCAGGTGTCACTGTCTGCCTTGCTGATTGTTTGAGAGGAGGGGCCAGGGTCATATGAAGGAGATTCCTTCACAGAATATCAGCAAAATGTGGGGTGCCTGGGTGGCTCAGTCCGGTAAGCATCTGCCTTCAGCTTAGGTCATGATCTCAGGGTCCTGGGATTGAGTCCCGCATAGGGCTCCCTGATCAGCGGGGAGTCTGTTTGTCCCTCTCCCTCCACCCCCATCTGACCCCGTCAACCCCCCCGCTGATGCTCTCGCTATCTTTCTCACAAATAAAATCTTTTTTAAAAAATCAGCAAAATGTATAATACTTTTCCCTGATTCCCTTTATGCCCTCGTTTCTGGTACCTAGTCCAAGAGCAAGTCTTGTTGATTCTTTCTGCAAGACGGGCCTTGCATCCATTCAGTGCTGTCCATGTCCATGGCACATTTCCAGCCCAAACCAGCACCATCCGTCACTGGGGCCCCTGCTTCCACGCTAGCCCCCCTTTAATCCAGCCTCTACTCATTAGACAAGTCAGGCCACTTTGTTTCATATTCAAATATCTGGGAATAAAATCCAACCTCAAAACCCGTCGCCGTGCCTTCCAAGTTTCTCCATGGTTTGACCATTTCTACCGTTGCCGTCTCCTCTCCTGCCACCCCACCCCCTCCCGGCCACTACACCCCACTCCCACAGGCTGGTGTGTTCCAACCCAATATGCTTGTTTCTGCTTTAGGACCTTTGCTGTAGCTCTTCCCTCGGCCCAGAATGCCCTTATTTTAGATGTCCCCATGCCTTGGGCCTTTCTGCTCCCCCAGTCTATGGCAGCCACTGTGAATAGTGACTCAGCATTAGGACTCCCCATTTTGATAGTGCTGTTATTTTCTATTTATTTGTAAATGTTTCCCACCCTCCTTCCACCCCTGCTCCATGAAGGCAGAGATCTAATGACCTTTTTAGTGTTTATACCTACTGTGTCTGTCCGTACCTGCCACAGAGTTGAGTGGATGATTGAGCAAATTAATAAAAGGTAGAAAAGACTCAACTTCTTGCAATTAGTGCAAAATTAGATTATTTCCCGATGGGCAAAGATATCAAAATGAGCATAAATAGGTAGCAGCATTAGGGAGACGTATTGTTAAACTGTACGAAGGGGAAGCTCATGGCCGTGAGGGGTAGTGGGTGCCTTCCCCACTTCTGACTGGAAGACTGTGTTACAATAGGTGGGTAGGGTAGGTGCCATTGGGAAGGGGTTTGTGCTAGATGATTTTGAAAGTGAATTTCAACTCTGAGTTTCTAAGATGATTATTACTTTGCTATTTCAGTGCCTTCTACAGTTCTCCTTATCCAGTAGGGGTTACTGGTTTCTCCCCTAGACTTTGTTAATTGAACAGCTAAGAATCTCTGGAACTCTGGCCATTGACAGGATATAGGATATAAAAATCAACTGTAAAATTATATCAGGTTTGGGTCTCAGGTATTCTCTTTCTAAATGGCCGTCAAGGATCTGCTCTTGAATTACACCATGCCTCAAAAATCCTGGCATTGATACCACCTAGAAGTAATCATTATCCAATGTGGTCGGTTCATGAAAAAAGTTTGATACTTGAATCCTTTAATCTTTAATTTAAAACAAGTTAAATATAGCATCATTCCCACACCTTTTTAAGAATGAACTTTTTATTTTTAGTTTGGAGTAACGTTAGGTTTACAGAAAAGTTGCAAAGATAGTGCAGAGAGTGTTCATAGAGCCCTTATCCAGTTTCTCCAGTGTCACTGTTATGTTAACATCTTATGTTGTTGTGATGCATTCATCAAAGCTAAGAAACTGGCACCGATACATTTCAATTACCTAAATTCTAGTATCTCTTTGGATTTCACGAGTTTTTCCACTGATGTTCTCTTTGTGTTCCAGGACCCAAACCCAAGTACCACATTGCACTGAGCTGCCATCCTCCCTCATCTCCACTATTCTCTCAGCTATAGTTAACACCAATATTTTCACTGCTTCTACTTAAATTTGCAGAAATAATGATTTTTCACACTCATATTGCTACAGTGTACCATCAAGCAGTTAAATTATGTAATTACAGGGGTGCCTGACTCGCTCAGTCAGGAGAGCAATGCAACTCTTGATCGCAAGGTTGGGAGTTCAAGCCCCAGGCTGGGTATAGAGATTACTTAAAAACAAAATCTTAAAAAAAATTTTTTTTCAACTGTGTAAGCACAATAAAAAGAACAACTTGCATAGACAGGCTTGGAAAAAACACAATTGTTCTTGATCAGGATTCTACTCAATTGTGGGGAAAATTGCTCAGGGAAGCCAGAGACTGGCCTCTCAGCTGCAAGCTTTCAGCGTGCTGTGGGAATCGGGTAGGAGGAATAGAAAGTAGCATTGATTTGGCAAGTCCATTAATGAAGTGCCTTTTACATTCCCATTTGAAAAAAAAGGAAACGGTGTTAGTGTAGTGGTAATGGTGATACCCCACCTGTGTATGTAGCGTCACCCTTTGACGCGGTGAGGGCAGGCCAATGTAGCAGAGAAGACGGGTCTCCAAGATAGGAAGCAGAATGGCCGGCATGGAACTTGGGTCTTTTGATTACCAAGCCAGAGCTGATGCTACATTAACCATAAACTTGTGTCAGGTCAAAACATTTCTTCACAGAAGGAGATTTGTGGGTGGTTTTGTGAATATCAAAATATTTTCCTGCCCAAGTAAATTGTGTATCTTGGACCCTGTGGAAGATTCACAGTCCACAAATGGATTCCTTTCATGTCAGACAGCAAAATGAGTGAGGTTGGGGGGAGACCTCTTTAGCCCCAGCGAAGGGGATTGGAGTTTTTGCCAATGTCCTTATCTCTTCCAGATTTCTTCCCAGAATTCTTGGCCTCAGCACAGGTCTAAGAATGGATAGAGGTCATGGACTGTGACTCTACTCTGGTACCCACGGAGAGGCAGTGACCTGCCTGAGAGTCCGCGGCCCTGCTCTGGGTCTTCTCTGCGCCACGTAACATAACCTCCAGCTAACCTCCCCTGGCCTTTTGTTTCTCCATTTCCAATGAAGGGGTCCCGCTGGTGGCCCTGGGTGATTTTCAGCTTTCATTGCCTTGTTCCTTAACTATCGTGGATACTTCGCATTGTTTCTAGAACTGCCCTGTAGGTGGTTGGGGTTGGAGGCCGGATAGCACAAGGCCAGTGGGTCTGACATCTCTGGGTTCAGATTCTGACTCGGCCACAGTATCTGTGAAACTTCACTCATCCTTACCTACCCAAAGGGGTAATAGCGGGACTGAGCTCAGAGAATTCTTGTAAGGAATAAAACGAGACACATAAGGCCGACTAAGATCCCAGACACCTTTGGCCGTGAAGGGCCATTTGTTATCAATCATACACGTTGAGAACTTGATCTGATTTTCAAGGAATTATTGGGTACAGCGATAGAAAGCAATATGTCCAACTCTGTGTAGACAGCCAGGTAACTTTCCCTATGCCGAAACTTACAGAAAGAGGAAAGCCCAAGGAAAATCTATAGTGGCTAATGGCATAAAACTGCTTTTTGACTGTTGTTTTACAATGTTTTCCTTGACTATTCTGACGTACTTTTAAAATGCTATCAAATTTCCAGGTATCCAAAAAAACCAAAAAACAAAAAACAAAAAAACCTCCAAAATACGAGGAGGGCCTTGTTTGACCTTTTCAATCAGTTCATTTGTTTAGCAAATATTTATTCAAAGCCCTGAGTTAGCTGCTAATTTTAAATAAACTAACTGAAGTAATCAAGTCATTTATAAACACATTTTAAGAGCAAGTGTTACCCTCATTTTCTAGGGGAGAAATGTATTCCTACATAGTTGTCTCATTTCTCTTCTCTCAAGAACAGGGATCTGTCCCTCAGAACAGTGGTTAGAACTTGCTGGTCTGACAGGGGTAGAGAAGGTTAGCAGAGTTTGCCCGGCAGCTGTTGGGCAGATTCACGAAAACATTTGCAAAGCCCTTCCTGATTGTCATATCATACAGAGAAGCAACAGATCTTTGCTACCTCCTGTTCAAGGCCTGAGACCTGGAAACTGCAGATACCTCATTTGTTTTCTCCGTCCAGGACACATCTTTCCCCTAACCACCAACCCTTCCCCCAAATGGAGTGATTTAAGCTGGGGCTGAGTTGTTAAACTGGTATATACATTCAACATATTCTTTTTCTTCCTTAAAGCTATTATAAAGTTAATTGTGAATCACAATCAATGGCTTGTTGGAGTCAGTGACATGGAGTAAAACTAAAAAGGCAGCTAACCTAATAGGAATAACCAAACAATTGAGCACAGTCCTGTCACAAGTACCGGAGTCACCTGGAAGACACAGGCAAGTTCCCGGGGCTCCCCAGGCCAGCAGGCACTGGCCTCACGTAGGCCTCCCTTGCCTTTCCATGACATCAGGGCTGAAGACATAGGTTTATTGACACCGGCACTGAAGACTTTAGGGCGTTTAATAGGCATTTTGGAATCTGTAATACGTAGCCTCTCCCTGCTTCTTCCTCATGATTTCTGCCGTCTCCTTTTCCCCCCACTTCAGCCCTGCCCAGAATTTCCCCTTTTCCTCTAAATTTCCCCTGTCCTTCCTGATGCACTCCTACGTACCCACATAACCAAGGAACAGCCTCCCGTCGCAGACCTCAGCAGCTCACCTTCTCTAACCCGCCAGGCCCTGGGATGCAGACTACCGGGGCTGCTGGACCAGTAACTTTCCCTGTGCCATAACTCAGCAGAGAGGTAGGATCAATGACAGGTTTACAGGAGAGCAGGACTTTAAACAGCTGAGGTCAGTGTCTGGTGGCTTCCCGTTAACACCACTAACAGCATCCCGCCAGCCAGTCTATCGGCCACTCTGTTACCCACTCGAAACTATTTCTGATTTTCGACTTTATTTTCAGACACATCCTAAGGAGCCCTGACTCCCAGCAAACTGACAACGCAGCCCTCTTTACGTGAAGCCTTGTTTATAGGCCACAATTCTCCCGACAGATTTACAAGTGTCTGTGGAGTTTTAAAAGACGATTGCCTAACAGGCATTAAGTGAGACACATAGGACTGTGTAAATATTTTAGCTGGAATAGGGGATTTTTTTTTTTTTTTGAAACGTCTGAGCCAAATATTGCATTAAATCCGAAAACAGTGGCAAACTGATTAGCAGTCATTGCCAGCTTCGTGCTTCGCCAATGATGCCTGTAGCCAAGAATAGATACCAGAATCCAACCGCCGGTTTAGGTTGTGTGTTTTAAAATAACTTTCCATCCTTTTCTTTCTTCTCCTTAGGACTTTCCATCTTTTTTTTTTTTTCCTAATTTCTTCATGGTTTATCTAGATGTAAACACTCCCCAGAGCAGAAAATTACGGTTAATGTGACTAACCCGTAGCGGCCGAAAAGGGAACGTGGGCCCAGGGGTCAGAGACTTTGCGGAAGGCTTGCAGCTGTCCTGGTAGAGCCATGTGGAGACAGGTTGCTTTCTGCTAATGGGGCTTATGTATCTTAATCACTGGTCTCTTTGTAGCCAGCGATTGCACTGCTGGAAGGAAATAGTCCTAAGATCAGCATTGCTCCCTATTCCCCTTACTGATTTCCTTGAATCGCACAGAGGCAGGGCTGTTGCCTTCAAATTTATATGTGTGAGAGAATCTGTCACTTAATTTTAGTAAAAAGTACCATGTATAAGCGTTATGATTCCGGAGCAGGTGTTTGGTTTTTTTGTTTGTTTGTTTGTTTTTTATTTAAGCATTTCTACGGGGAAACCATTTTCCTGATTTGAGCAATGGGCAGGATGTATTGCTTGACCACAAATATGATTTCTGTGAGAATAAGGCATACTACCCAGTGGGGCTTTGCTCTGATTCTACCAGCAACCTCTTAATTTTCACTACTTGATTGGTTGTCTGAAAATGTAGGTTCTCTCTCTCTTCTCCAGAAATGGCTTGAATCTTAATCACGTGTCCAGACCATTTGATACTGTTGCTTCGCAAGTCTGAGCCTCTTTAAATAATGTGTTTATAATTATATAAACGTGTATCTCAGAAATTTGAGTGTTTAATGTAAAAATGCCTGTACATTTTCCCCCACCACCATTCAGATAACTCCATTGGTGTTGGGAATAATGTGACTTACATTCAAATTAAATAGGGCATGGATGGCTTTCCAAAAAGGCGGCTTTCATGTGCAGGCCCCAAACCTCACCTTATGTTGTGGTTAATCCCAGATTATTTTGTATCAACTTTTGTATGTCACCAGTTACTGTCACCTTTGAGTAAACTCCCTCAAAGCATGGATGACCATGATCTCACTGTTTTCCATTCTAGAGTGTAAGCACTTCAAATGCAGAGACCACAGCCACCGTGTTACAGGGACAGGCACGATTCTAGCTTACGTGTAGCCAGCCACCTCTGCAAAGCGGACAGAAGGCACGATTTTACTTTCAAAAATCTCTCTCCTTCATCTCTCCCATTTTGGTACAATCTGTGTTGTACCAAAAGCAGTTTGGTACCATGTGTATCAAGAACCCTAACAACGTTCTTCCTGTTTTACCCGTAATTCCACTTCTCAAATCTATCCTAAATAAGCAGTCTTAAACAGAGTAGGTTTCTATGGGCACCGATGCGACCTGAGCCTGATGGACTTTAAGAATAAGGTAGAAGGGACTTTACTGTTCCACTCCAGGGGCACTAATAGATAAACTAGGGTGCATCCACTCAGTGAAATTTGATATGGCTGTCAAACGCAGCGCTTGTGAATTCTGTGAAATAATATGAGAAAGTATGCGTGATATCTTTAATAGGATAAAGGTACGTAAATTTCTGTATCAAATAAAAGTGTTTAAAAATAATGTATAAAGGCAATCCTTATAAAATTATGGATAGGAGTGTGCGATACAGAGGCCAAGACACTTAAAAAAAGGTATCCAAGTATTAAACGGTAACTGTTCTTGGTCAAGGTATCATGAATGACTTTTTCCTACTTTTTTTTTTTTTTGGTAAATGTTTTTCACAATTATTTATGTGTGTTGGCTTCATGATACTTTTTAGGAGGGACTTGCTGCTCTCCTCCCCAAGATGAGTTCCCTGGTCCTTCAGATGCTCAGGAACTTTGTGTTTGGGGCTGCTTGCCTGAGGCTTCCCATTAATCCAGCTACCTGGAGATCAGAACCTTGCTGAATGTGCCTTTTTCTTCCATATAACACAACTTTCCCCGTCTATTGCTTGAAATCCCTAGCCTTTTCATTCCAGTCTGAGAAAGAAATTTATACCAAGGTGTTAATGAATTCTTCTTTGATAGTGTTTTCTTTTTTAACTAATATATATTCATGTCTGAAGAGATCTTCTGGAGTTAACATCTTCAGTTCAAGGGAAAGCTTCCGATGGTGATGATTTTCATGGGAATCCTGGGAAGGGGTATTTTTAAATAAACGGATGGATCGCTTAACACCCTATAAATCAAGTCATGCCCAATCCATCTATATTTAGACCTAGTCATGGGTAGGTGATTAATGAATATTTTTCATACTGATGTTTCAAAGACCAAGGCTGCGTCTATAACCACATAATCATCGCAGTGCAAATTCTGACTCAGCTGTGATGTGTGACAGGAGGTACTTTTGAATAGTGCTTTAGACAATTCCGTGCAAAGGCTGTGGTCAGTGGCCCAGCTTCGCAAAGTCTTTCCAAAAGTCCTAAAGTATGTTGGCATGTCCTCACTTGGCCCTGTCACTTCTGCTTAAATTTTTTCATGGAGAAGACTCATGATCATGGGACAGTAAGGTAAATTTGATCTTGGGCAGCCTCCCTCTGTGAAGTGAATCAGCATCATGGGACGCCCCTGGGCTCAAGCTTCCTGGTGGGTTTATTTTTACACAACATTCCTCTGGGGAAAGGGGCACCCACTCTTGATCAGAGTAGCTCTGGACAGTGCCTTCTGGGATGGAAGGATTTTCTTCGTTGTGCTATTCTTTCGCTAGCTTCACTTCTTAAACAAGTCTGTCTCTACTTACCTAGAACCTGTCTCTACTTACCTCACCCCTCCCCAATCTGGCTTCCTCCTTCCATCCTCCGGGTCCTGAAACTGCCTTTGAGAAGACCAGAGACCTCCATGTTGCTAGAATCAGTGGTCACGTCTCTGTCTTCTACTTGACGTTTCAACAGAACTGCACAGAGATAACTACTCTTTTTTTTTTTCTTGCAATGCTGGGATCCTCTCAGATCATGTGATTCCACACCCCTACTTTTCTATCCAGCTGCTCATCTCCATCCTTTGCTGGCCTCTCCTCCACTGCCTGTGTGCCCCAGCGTTTGTCCTGCAACCTCCTCTCCAGCTACATTCTTCTATCCCAGCCTTGCGGCCTAAGCTACAGGCTTTTATATATAGTGTGAGTACCTAATTAACATCTCAAACTTAACATGTCCTAAATAACACTCTTGGTTTCCCTCAAACTTACTCATGGCTCTCTCCCTTACTCTGGTCAAGTCTCTAGCCGAATATCCTCACAGACTTTTCCTGACCACTGTATTTAAAATGACAAGCCTCCTACTTCTTTGGTACCTTGTGACCTCATTTCCCCAATCAGGGTAGTTCCAGCTCCTTTGAATCCAGTTCCTTGAAGCCAGTTCCTTTGAATCAAGACCTAGCCACAGGACACTGAAGATCTGGGAAGAAGAACAGCTCTATGTCCCTGAGGTCCAGTTATACAATCTATTACTACTTAATTTATCCCAAGGGACCTATGCACTGCTGTCATGCTTTACTTTTACTCATTATAATTCCTCTTTCTGAAACTACTTCCCTCTTCCTTCATTCTCCTTGGCTGGCTGGCTAACTCCTTCTGACCCTTGCAATTGAACTCATAAGTTATCTATTTTGGAGAACCTTCCCTGGCCACCACCTCCCAACCCCAATCTGAGTTGAAAGCCCCTACCCAGGGTCCCATGACACTGCACTATATTACAGTTTGTTGATTCCCTTGTCTGTCTCTGTTTCTAGATTCTTATGAACATTTTTAGAGGAGAGATGACCAATAGGTCTGGTTAGTTTGCCTCTCAACATTTAGCACAGTGCCCTAGTGCAGATACTCAATATTTTGAGTGCATGAATATTTGTGTAACCCATGTGTATGCATAGTAGGGCTAGAAACCACCCTGTCTCCTGTGATCTAAGGACAATTTACTTCAAAATCCCATCTCTGTAGAAAAACAAAGCTATCTGTAAGATTTGACAGAAAGAGGATCGGAGGGGTGCATGAGGGCACCTCTACCTCCTTGTAAGTGGTCTTTGTTCTGTGCGAGGTCCAAACTCAGTGTAAAACTCAGCCCCTTCTTTAGTAGTCACAGCCCATGCTCACAGCAAACACTGTGAGTTCAGGAGGCTTTACTGAAACTATGGGGGTGCCCCAGAGGCCAGACATCACCAATTCATTTATTCCTTTCTTTCTATCCTTTCCCTGTATCCATCTGTCCTTCTGAAAGAGACCCAAACTCTTCTTCCTTTGTTATGAAAGACAGCATCCCATTTCCCTGAAGCCAGAATCTCTAACACCCACCCAAGCCCTCATCTGGGGGTGGTGGGATGCTTGACCCCAAGAATTAATCAAAGATTTTTGTTTCTAATAACAACTATTTCCTGTCTAAGAATTCTGAATTTAACTTTTGAGATTTAAAAACACCTGTATCTCATATCTGAATGAAGGAATGTAAATGAAAATGGCATGATATCCAGTTTACTTGTGTTTTCTCTAGCCCCTACATCCATCTACGTGAATTATATATTTACACATAAAGGTATATATTTTTCGTGTATCTGTGTGTATATACATGTCTGGGTATGTATGTGTGATACTAGAGCCAAATGCTATCAAGGTACTAAGAACTGTACTGCATATGTGGTGTATAAGACCTCCCTCCACTCATTTGGTAATGTATTCAATTATTTAGCAAATACTCAATGAGTAGCTTCTGTGGGCTAGACATTATAGTAGATGCTGGGGAGAGAATAATATGCAAAATAACCCTGTTTCTGCCTAACAAGAGTGATGGTCAATCATGAGAGTTATAATTACAAAGGAGAAGTATAACGTATACAGTGCTACGAGACTGTAACAGAAGAGACCTCATTAGTATAGAGTGGAGGGTTGAGAAGAAATACTGATGAAGTGACCTTTGAGCTGAGATCAAAACAATGACTGACCACTAACTAGGCCTGGTACTAGGGGTAGAAGAGAATGTCATTGGTGAAGGAACACACTGATGGTGGGAGGGAACTGATCATGTTTGAGGAACTGGGAGAGGACTATGTGGCTAGAGCACAGAGTGTGGCCAGGACATAGAGTGAGCCAGCCTATGAAGGGCCTTGGAAGGACCAATCTGTAGGAGTAATGGAAGCCACTGTCAGGCTTAAGCAGGGGATTGGTATACTCCGATGTGTATTTTATAAAGATCACTGACTTCACTGTGAGGAACAAATCAGAAGGAGGCAAGGGTAGCTGTGGGAAGACCAGGTAAGAAGGTACTGAGGCAGCCTGGTGGGGAGTAACAGATTCAAGAGCTCTTTTGGGGGTGAAACGATGGTCTAGACGTGTCACCTTGGGAGACACAATCCTGGTGGTGGTTACTGCAGCGTTTACCTGCATGAGATTTTCTTGAAGTAGAGAGGATAGCATGAGAAGAAAAGAAATGGTAAAGAACTTTCACATTTAATGGTTGAATACAGAAGGATGAGGCTGCAAAGGAGACAGGATGGTCAGAGGTAGGAGGAAAGCCAGGAGCGGGGGGCACAGAGCTAGGGGACAAAGCATTTCAGGAAGCGCAAGTGTTCAACAGAGTGGAATCCTGCTGGGTGCTGGGCAGTGAGCCAAGATGAGATTAAAAAGCAAAAAAATCACAAAAGGGTACTGCCGGTAGGATGGGTTCCTTGGTGACTTGAGAGCATTTTCTCCATGTCATCATAGGGGTGAGGTGAATTTCAATGGGTTTGGAAGTGCACTGTGAGTGAGAAATAGAAAAAGTGAGCCTAAGCAATTTGTAAAAGATGGTTTGACTGTGAAAGGGATTAGGGTATTTATAACATAATGATTTATTTACTAAGCACATAAATATTAGGAATGTCAACGTAATTCAGAGAGTTTGTGGGATGGTTGTTATTGTTTCCTTGTTACTGGAAATGAAAGGAGTAAAGCCACGTGCAATATGCTATCTAGCTGGGCTTAGCAGTGTTTGAGTATTTCACACGGGTAAAGAATATTGCAGATAGCAGTTTACTGCCCAATATACAAAGGGCTTTTTATGTATGTTTCATTTAGTCCTCATGAAATTTTATATATCAAGAATCTAAGAGTCAGAGACGTATTTAATAACTTTCCCAGTCAGTAAAGGGTATGGAAAACAAAGAAATAAATGTGTCTTTAGATGAAGAGTACTTCAAGAAAGACGATTTTCTGAAGTCTTGGTTGTTGATGATACCATCAACAACTGGTACTGCAGTTACACTCACATACGTAAGCATTATACCACAAGAAGAGACCAAAGCTTTTGTTTGAAATTTTTTTCAAAGTTAGCAAATTCTTTGTCTTGGTAGCATTTGTCTTAAGTCTAATTATTTATTTAATGGGTCTTTTACTTTGATAACATTTACTGGTACCTTTTGAAGACAAATGTGTTTGATTTCTCAAGTACAAGTGTATTGCAAACTCATTTCCCACTTCAGATCCATGGTTTAATAAAGACAACTGTTGAAGACATAGTCACATCTAAGAGTTGAAAAATCACTCTACCTTGCAAAAAAAGAGCACAAGTAGGACATTCTTCACTTATCTGCTCATTATGGTTCCCGTTTAAGACTCAGAGTTTCTAATTAGCTTTTTAAAAAAATGGCTTTATTGAGATAGAATCACATTCCACATAATCCACCCATTTAAAATGTACAATTTAATGATTTCTGGTGTGTTCACAGGGTCGTGCAACCATCACCACAAACAATTTTAGAACATTTTCATTACTCCAAAAAGAAACTTCATCACGCCCTCCATCTCTCCATCCTTCCCTCCTCCCCCAGCCCCAGGCAACCGTGATCTACTTTCTGTCTCTCTCCGTTTGCTTATTCTGGACATTTCGTATAAATGGAATCATACAGTACACAGTTCTTTGTGATGGGCTTCCTCCTCAGCGTAATGTTCTAATCGGCTTCTGACGCATAAACCCTGTGTAGTCACAGACGCAAAGCGCACTGGTGTGGGTCAGTCCACCTGGGAGCTACCTTCTTCTGAGGTAACGTTCTGAGCCACGTACCAGGCATTTAAGGCCTACGGTTTTACTCCTAATACCTAGTTGCCCAGCCAAGTTTTCTGAGCACTCTGGATACGGATTTTTTCCTTTGGATGAATACAGTCACTAAGAGGAATGATTTAGATGTAGTAATTAAATCAGCTGAATTCCCAAACAAAGGGTAAAGAATGAAAAATGAAAACACCTTTGATTACATACACACACACACACACACACACACACACACACACACACACCAGGGCCATTTATGTACCGTGTCTGATTCAAGCCCAGAAATTTGGCTTTAGGGGGACTCTTCAGCTGAATGTGTCTAACAGTCCCCTATGGAATATAATCGACATAAGTCTCTTCTGGAGTAGATTTTCTGTTTCCCTCACCCCAAGGATTTTCCTCTGATACCACTTACCACTCGCCATGCTAAGCCTTAAAATGCCCCCCATATTTAACATCAGAGCTCAGGAACTTGAAATGGGCATTTTTTATTTCAAGCTTTTATCATTTGTGTTTGACTTAAATCAACTTGAAGTCTTCCTTCATGTAGCCTTAAAAAAAAATGTGGGAAAAATAACCACAAAATAGTACACTCTCTTTTGTGCCTAACTTTACTAACCAAAGTTTTAAAATTCTTAATATTTTACTAGTTTTATATATAATTTTCCCCTTCCATAGAAATCCCTGAATTGTAGCCGGCCAAAAGCTGTTTTCATTTTACTGTTTTAATGCATTGGATTTAATGTAATTCCCTAGCCATTCAGTTCAAGGCCAATACCATGAGAAAGAACTGTGTAAGTTTATTGTGCTAATTATGCACTTTTGATTTCTGAATTTTGTTTTTAGTTTCTTTTGATAAAAGTGTGTTTTGGGGTAGAAACCTAAAAGCTCTCTCTTTCTTTGTGTGTGTGTGTGTGCGCACGTGTGTGTTTCACATGGAAAGCACTAAGAAGGACACTATACTGTCCTCGTGTTACTAAAAAGAGACATTGGAGTACAGCATGTTACTATGGAAGGTAATGACTCACTATGTTTGCATGCAGTTCGTATTACTAGAAACAGAAATTGCTACGTGCCCTACCCATTAGCAAACTGTTGTTGGTGACCGATTCACTACGATGTCTGAGGGCAGAGATTTTAGTCTGTTTTTTGTCACTGGTATATCCTCAGTATCAAGGACAAGCTGTGGCTCGTAGTTGGTATACATGGGGATAGTTGGTGAATTGATGTATTTGTTGAGTGAATTCCTTGAGGATAAACGCCTCAACCCAGCATTCTGTGCCCTTTAGATCTGACTCTGATTGGTATCTCTCACGTAAACCCCACTGATAAACCTAAACATTTGCTTTAGTCACAGTTCCGTATGTTGCTGCAACGATCCTCTATTGTGGTCCTGGAAGCTTGGGGCTTTTGGAAAGGATGGACATCTTGTAAAACTGAGGGAGAGTAGAACTGGCACAGAACCATGGAGGGTGTGAGGTAGGAGTTAGGAAAGCAGAGGAGAATTCCAGACTGAAAAAGCAGAGTCCAGATAAATCTCTCTTTTCCTCTAAAACTGTATTCTGACTCCACTAAGCCCACAGGTCCTTCAACTTAGAGAAACATGCTCCATGTTCTAAAAACTGCCCATGGACATTTGAGCAATTAAACATGTTTTAGGTTTTGATTAATTATATCTGGGCCTTGCCTCTGTATCATTGTAACCTACCTGTGCTTTTTAAGTGGTGCCAACAAACTTTATTTCTTTTTTTTTTTATATTATGTTAGTCACCATACAGTACATCCCTAGTTTTTGATCTAAAGTTCCATGATTCATTACTTGCGTATAACACCCAGTGCACCATGCAATACGTGCCCTCCTTAATAACAAACTTTATTTCTTGTTCTTAGGGGTCAAAATAAAAACGCAGACAACCACCTATGGCCTTAACAGTCTAATACCAAATCTTAAAACACTCAAGGCCCTATCTTTCATGAAAATGCTTTACAAGCACTTAACTTTTCAATGAATTAAAATAACTCTCATATCTAGTATCTATTATTCCATTATGTTTTGGTTTTCCATATTTAATCTATCTCTCACGATGACCATTTAGTAGCTAACTTCAGGAATCAATATATTTTTAATTCTGCCAAAAATGTAATAGATAATGAGAAAGCGAATGTAGGTGACTTTGGCTTTAAACATTGGAACTCCTGGCACAGCCTGTGTCCAAGGCAACCTTGGTGGTCCAGCGACATTGAATACCCGCCCTCCGGTTGGACAATAAAGGACATTTGTGGATTTGCCAGTGACCTCTCTCCTTTGTGCACCGCTGATCTCCGGTGTCATCATTAATTAGTCTTCAGGTCTCCCATTTGTCTGCCAGCAAGCATCTCGGATAAGCGCGGGAATAAGGGGGAGCAGGCGAGCTGCCTGGCCATGGGAACGCACGACTGTGCCGAGACCCCCCGGTGGGTCGGTCAGAGGGCAGCCCTCGGCTCTGATCACGGAGAGACGTTTCACTCTAACAGGCCACGTGGGAGGCTGGGCCTGTTAGGGTGCAGAGAGGACCTCTGAGCACAGCAGGGGAGCGGCTCTCGTGCACACCAGCTCAGCCGCCTAGGGCTCTTGCTTCATACTTGCTTCGTGTTTCTCGGGAGTGTCTTCAGGGAATCCTAACAGTGGGTGGTACAACTTCAGCAGGGGAACAGAAATTATTGTTCCTGTGTTCTAAACAGGAGATTTGCACGGGGCACATTTCTGTAAATATGGTGCGTGGCCTTTGTAGTCACTGATTCTCAGCCATGACTTCCTTGGCGTTCTGGTTGTGGCGTGTTTCCTGACCAGTTTTACTAAATCACAGAAATAACAATCTTTGTGAGGCCCCTTGCCAGTGCCAGGCACTGTGCAAACCATTTTATGGGCATTATCTCACTTAATTCTGATTTCTTATCAGTCAGGGGGCCCCATCTTGCAGATGAGGGAGACAAGTCACAGCTGAGCCCAGGTAGGACTCTTGATCCAAGCACAAGCCTTTACCATACCCCCCAGGGCCTCATAAAATCTGAGCTATTTGATGGACCCCATGGGGTCCATCACCATAGCCAGGACAAAGGGAGAACCACAATGATCAATCTTTTTAATTTAGGTAGAAGTGGAGGTTTTGCTTTTGTTGTTGGGGGAAAAAAGCTCTGCCTTGGGCTTTGCTTTGGCTAGGGAGAAGCACACTTCAACAAATTATTGTCTCGGGTTCAATTATGTCCTATTACCAAAGGTCAGGCATGCCCTACCATGTATTATTTGTGTTTGTGAAAAACAGTTCTCTATAAATGGAATTGTTGGAATTTGAATGTAGTAGAGGGCTAGTTAAAGGATTTAAAACATTCTCCCAATTTATATCGTAAGAAAATCCAGCTTTCTTTTAAACGTGGCTACCTGTGTTCTCAGAATCATAGCTGTATATCATCAGGAAAGCTCATGTGGCCATGAAAGTTCATGGGGAAAAAATCCCAATTCTTGAAAGCAGACATCTTCCAAAGTTTTTCTGACCAATCTGCTGCTTCTAGGCCTACCCTCAGAATGAGCCAGTCTGGAGGATCATGTTGGCTACTTTGCTTGTGCCTTGCGGCATTAAGTCGTAGACGTTTGGGGAGGTCTTTAGAAGACACTGAGCCCTTTCAAATCAGCTCGGGACAATCACAGTGTTTCAGAGTGCAGACTGGGACCCTTGTTGTACCTCTCCTAGAAAGGGGGGAAAGAGGGGAAAGATGAGGAGGTCACACTGTACTCCTGGAAAGCCCACTCTGAGTTTGAGTCAACATTGCTAATTTTCTTTTGACCTTCCTTAACATAAGAATGTAGTTAAGATGAGGAAATCATATGCTTTTGGCCAGCCATGCATGGAACTCTCTAGAGAAGTTTGGGGACAAGTAAATGAAACCTGCATGGTGGCTTCGGAGGGATTAATATGACTACACAAATAAATATGATTAAAGGTAAATCATAAATACCATACAGAAGGTACTAGAGAAATTTGAAGGCTGCAAAAGCTTTGGATTGGAAAGGGCTTCTTGGTGGTGGCAGCACTTCAGGGAGACTTGTTAGGATGAGTGGGGTTTTGTCAAATGCAGTGGTAAGTACGTAGGAGATATGAGCAGGTTAGGTGGAGAACCACACCAATGTGGATGTGGAAGTGGGAATATTGACTGACGTCATTTGGAAACATTGCAGAATTTTGGTTTGGTTGGTCAGATCTATGTGGGAAATAGAGCCGAAACGTAGAAATGGTACCATGACAACAAGGACCCGGAGTTTGAATTTAATTAGCAAAGAGCACCCATTCATGGTTTTATCTTGCCTTATATCTTCTCTACTTTGTTTTTAGTGAATGATTCTGCCTTGTAATTCACACGGACCAAAGAATACGTAACAAGCCTCAGAGTTCACCCTTAATCATCTCTCCCTTAGAACCACAAAAAGATCACACTTTCCACTCTTCCCCATCTCAGTAAATGGCACTTCCAGCCATTCCCACTGTGATGGTGAACCATGGGTTAGGGTGGTTTCCATATCACCAAATCAGACCTGGCTGATTTGGGGGGGGGGGGGTGTGATTGTCAAAGAAGCACTGTATTATAAGTTACATATTATATATGAGAAATTATCAATCTATTTGTAAATTCTATCTGAAGTAAATCACATGGAAAACAATTTCACATGTTAGGGGAGTATTAATGGGAAGGGCGGGTGAATGGGAGGTGGGAAGCGAGAGATGCAGACCTCCCTGAACTGGTCTGGCCCCTCCTGCTGGCATGTGGGTGGTTCCAGGCAACTCGGACGCCTGGGAATTTCTGCAAAATCTGTTTCAAGCTCTATTTCTGGAGTATGAATCTGAAGAGGATCAGGGCCTTAAATTTCCTGGGAATTCGGTACTTTTTGCCTCCACTAATTCTTGAGAGACCAAAAGCATAATACTTCTGTCCCCAGCCAGAGGTTTTTCTGCATCTCTAAAAGGAAAGGTGAAGGTGGTGCATTTCTTTGTTCCTGAAGAAAGGTTTGGAGTAAGCTAACTATGTTTGTTTGTGTGTGTTTCTGTTTTTGTTTTTTTTCCCCTGGAATTTAGATAAACCATGATTGGGAAGGATTTTGCAGTTAATACTGAAGAGCATAGCACACAGCACAAGCTCAGCAAACACATTGTCTTAAGGAAATCTAATTCCAAACTTTTCTTCACAGCAAGTGAGAAACAGATGATGGTGGTATGCAAGGAATCACCGAAGGAGTATCTCCAGCCTTTCAAGGACAAACTAGAAGAGTTCTTCCAGAAAGGTAGGGAACAACGTCAGCTGCGCCTACACGGAGCTCTGCAACAACCCCCATTCATCAGATCTTTCCCTGAGGCCCACCGCCCCTTGCATCCCTGCTGACCCCCAGCAGTTCCAGTGATTCCACCAGTCCACCTTCCCATCATGGTTATGTGCTCAGTGTAGATAGAATTGTTCTGCTACTTTCATATCACCTTTCAAATCCTTTTTTAATATGTCAAATCCTTTAGCGTTATTCCTGTTCTTGTAAACTTTTTGAGGGAAGACTTTGTCTCTTCATGGAGCTCAAGGGGATCCTCAGTACATGTTATCTGATAAACGACGTAGGTCCAGAGCTTATATGCTCATGCCTTTCGGACTTGTGGTCAGCCTGAACAGGTGGATGGTGACCCTAACCCTGGTTTGTCAGCACAGCGTCTTGGAGACTTGTGTTGTAGTTTTTATTCCTTTTCCGAACAGAAAATCGGGACCAGTTGACTGCCACACATCCAGTCATTTGGCACTCATTAGCCTTTTGGGGTCGGTAGATGGAAGTGATATGCATGAAACTCAGTGCATCGATGCACTTATTTAGAAATCGTACGAAGTTATGTTCCTTCCTCCATGATTTTGGCAGGAGTAGGGAGCTTTGGTTGATCTCTGTTAGTGAACATGCGAGTTTAATGCCTTTTGGGTATTCCCTATTCTAATTTGTCAAATCCAGTTTACGACATGAAACAAAAATAAGTGTGGGCACAAACTTGCAGTTACAAGTAAGTCGTGGGAATGTATTGTACAGCATGGTGGCTATAGTTAATACTGTATTGTATATTTGAAAGTTGCTAAGAGAGTAGATCTTAAAAGTTCTCATCACAAGAAAAAAATGTTGTAACTATGTGTGGTGAGGGATGTTAGCTAGCTTTACTGTGATGATCATTTTGCAATATATACATAAATGATCTTGTTGTGCACCTGAAACTAATATGTTATATGTCAATTATATCAATAAAAAAAGCATGGGTAGTTAGAGGGAGCTTTTGTCTTTGCTAGAAAGTCAGAGGAAATACATGTAGGAACCTTTGGGGAAGTATCAACATGCTCTTTCTATTTATTAATAAGGCCACATGATACCACATCATCAACAAAAGACCATTTAAGCAGGGTGAATCCATAAAGTATGGCCAAACCACCTTGGGAATTGGCAGGAAGATTCTCAGTCCATGAGTCAGAGGAACTCCGTTCCATCTGTTCCTTTGGTGCAGAGATCATTGTTCCCTCCTCCTTGATGAGGGCTTGTTTGTGTTGAAGCGGAAGTCAGAAGTTCTCTCTTGGCCACGGCTGAACCTCATATGTGACGGAAGCAATGTCATCCAACAAAGTGCCATCTTAAGAGCGGTGATCCTACCCCTCATGTGTTATGTGACTAAGATTAGGTATGGTTTATATGTGACTTATGAAAGTTGATACATTGCTTTAGGGTTATGCCAGGTAAATGTAACCTAAATGGCCTGAAGAAAAAACATGGAGGATTTCTTTTGGTGACCCCCAATTTATCATTTCTGCTTTTGGCATATGTAGAATTAACTTGAAATGAAGCTCATATGTACTTAGATTTTGTTTTCATTATTATTATTCTATATCTGGAAAATTCTGCCCTGTGTATATGTAGGTATTACCAGCCTGTCTCTTATAATGGCCTTATTCTCCTTTCTCTTGGAACCAGCTAGCATCCTAAACCTTATATTGCAAATCTTAATTTTTGTTGTTGTTGGAAAAAAGAGAAAGTACAAATAGATTTAGAACCTTCAAAATCTTCAGTGCCTTAGAAAAGGAATTTGCAAATCCCTGTTTGGGGTTATGTGTTTGCTTTCTCTGTTAGGTTTCTCAAGAAACTTCTGGGCTGTTCCAAAAGAGGAAATTAGGTTGAGGCAAACTGGACCTTATGACAGTCAGGCAGGGTGTGGCCACAATAAGATGTTCTAGGAAAACCCTACAGCAGTGATTCTCAACATGGCTGTAGACTAGAATCACCCGGAGGAGATTTTCTAAACATTTTGTTACCCAGGCGGAACTCTAGACATCCCATCAGCATCTCTGGGAGTGGGATCAAGCATTAGCATTTTTTATTTCCTCCCCAGGTGACTCCAGTGTGCAGCCTGGGTTGAGAACCTCTGTTGTCCAGCTTAGGTCACCATTCAGAGTGTCTTCAAAGATGTTTATTCAGGGGCGCCTGGCTGGCTCAGTTGATGGCGCATGACTCTTACTCTTAGGGTTGTGAGTTCAAGCCCCATGTTGGGCATGGAGCCTACTTAAACTAAAAAAAAAAAAAAAAGTGTTTATTCAAGAGCCTGCTGTACGTCAGGGACTCCTTTGTTCCACTCAGGAACTGTCTTACTGGGAAAAGATCTCCAACTGAAGAAAGGAGGCAGTTCTCCCTGAACCAACGTAGTGAAAGGAAGATGGGAAGGACATTAGAAATAACCTCAAATCATGCTTAAGACCAAAACAGCTAAAGCAAAGCACAAAAAGAATTGAAAGGAAAGCTACCATTTGTACAGGATTTTAAAATATAAAAATAAAATGTAATATTGTTGGAATCTTAAACGTTCCAAATATCATGTGGTGAAAGGAGCCACTGTTGAAATAGCCCGTTACTGTCATCTTACTACTTGACTGAGTTGGTCAAAAGTCAGTCTAGAATTGGACCGTCCAGTGTAAATGGCAGGCGCTACCCACCTGAAGCTGTTGATTAATTGCAGTGTGAGATCACACAGTGCATTGTGAAGACTTAGTGTGAAAAAACACAAAATATTTCGATTTTTTATATTGATTATACCATAAGGTGGTATTTTGAATACACTGGGTTTTAAGATAAGATGTTATTATTAATATTAATTTACCTATTTCTTTTAGTTTCTAAGCATGGCTACTAGAAAATTTAAAATGATATATGTGGTTCACAATATATTTCTAGTGGTCAGTACTAGTCTAGACACATGGTCTCTTGGCCTTTTTCATCTCATTCCTTCACTCCCCTCTTCACGTTCTTGCCCAGCTCGGAGCCCAGGTTACTGGAATGCCGTTTCCAGAGCTAGCCCTCCCCACTTTTGCTCCGGTGCTGACCGTTGTTTGGTTCACAGTTCGGGGTGGGTGCTTAACTGAAGGAGATGACAGCGTGCCACCTCATCAGGCTGCTCCTGTGTGGCTCGCCAGGTGGGGCTTTGCCATGCTGCAGAGTATACAAATGGACTATCTCTTGGCTACTGTGGAGCTCTAAACAGCAGCACCTTTTTTATGTAGCTGTGTCACGGAAGGAGTGATTTTCGTTCCACAATAAATATGCAGTATAACATGGCAGTCATACAATTTGAAGTGTAGGTTCTCGTCTAAAGATGCCATTCATTGTAAGAAACATCATTATTACAAGTCCTACTAAAAGAGAAAAACTGTTGGCAATTAAACCACAACGTGGCATAGACGATAAGATGTACCCCCAAAGCAGGTGCTGACATATGAAAATTCCATCAAGTTTGAAGTTGACGTAATATGGTACCATAATGAAGCATATAGGATCAGGGAGAAGGAATGCCTAACATTTCCAGGTAAGTCAGGGAAGACTTTGAACAAAGGAGATGCTTTTGTTCAGATTTGACCCCCCTCCCCCCCAATAAAAGGTCAAAATACTGATAGTGACGGCAGTGACGGTGGATCAGTGGATGATAGCTCATATTCGCAGAGTGCTGCTGCACCCCAGACACTTCGGGAAGATGATCTTCTTTCTTGTTTAGTCCTCATGACAGCCCTCTGGAATCAGCACTATTATCACCCTGTTGTACAGACGAGGAAATTGAGGATTAGGAATTCTCAGCAGACAGGTTACGAAGGGCATTCCAGGCGGAGGACAACACCGCAAATCTTGGGATGAAAGACATGAAGTATTTGGGGAATGGCAAGAGACTTGGCATGGCTAGATCACAGGGCATATGGGAAGAACACAAGACCAAAAAGGGGAGGAGAATCACAATAGGACTTGCTAAACAATCTGAACTTTGTCTTGCGGGCAACAGGGAGCTTTTGAAAAGTAGTATGTATGGGAGTGACGTGGTCACTTTGGGTTTGTTTTGTTTTGGTGCATGGGATCCTTTTGCTTTGTGTTGTTAAAAAATGCATTATAACCAAGAGCAATATAAAGAAGACTTGGAATAGTAAAAGACGGGGAGGTAGTCTGTCAAGTTATTCTCCGGTAGTCCAGGCAAATAATGTTAAGAGCAAAAGCAATCACAGAAAACTAACAAAGGAAGGGACCTATTTATAAAGCTTTTAAGGATTACAGGACTAGATGACCCAACTGAAATGCGGAAATGAGAGCAAAGGGTCACTCCCCTTTTTCTTGCTTGGATAACTGGCATGATACTGAAGAGGAGAACCAGATTTGGGACTGAAAGCAATGCAGGAAACCTTAAACACACTGATTTGACATATGAATGAGACACCTGGGTAGAGACATTGGGTTTATGAGAAAGCACTGGACGAGACTACCGTCTCATAGAGGGTAGAAGTTCAAGTCATAGGAATGAATGAGAAAGCCGAAAGAAAGGGTGTAAAATGAGAACTTGTAGTAGCATTAGAGTTTTTAAGCACAGGATATAATATAATAACCATAACTGAGAAAAGCTACTTCCATACTTTCATAATATTTGAGTATTTGGCAGGAAAGCTAGTTTTCTTTTAGAAGTCTTATCACTCATAAAGTCTTAAGCAATTGAGTTCTTTATTCCTGAGAAGTCACACACATGCGTGGTGACTCAGTTGTTTCACATTTAGGCTAATTTTTGTATGAGCTGCAATTCAGTTCTTCTAACAATCATGATGATTTAATTTTTCTTTTGTAAATCATATCCTGTTGCCACACTCAAGTAGAGATGATGTGTTTGTCCTTGTGTCAACCTTCCCTTCTCAGAATGCCCTTAAATAGTTACTTGACCAAACTGTGGTACTTGTTTTTAACTAATTTCATTTCCTGGGCAGAATAGAAAGTAATTTTAAGGGCTCCATCTTTCAGAGTTACAATCCATGGTATCTAAGCCTTTTTCCATACATGGTTTTTCTTTCCCACAGTAGGCTCTTGTTGATTCCAATTTATAGCTCAGTTCAGAGTAACCTTGTGCAGGCATTCTTTGAGCTCGTGTTTTCCCACCCTCAGATCAAACATAGTCATAATGATATGGCCTTCAAAAGTGTGATGCTCACATTAAAAGTCCCCATAAACATGGCAGGGACCCTGTAATTGAAAGAAGGCGCAGAGCAACTGATTAGATCCCAGGTATAGATCTTGTAGGTGGTCTTTGCGTGCTGTTAAATTGGTCATTTGTATTTATAGCTTTGGCAGGGAGGGCTGAACCTAAACTGGTGCTAATGCCAGCACTCCCCCACACTCGGCCCCATCTCATTCTGCGTCCGTTTTAGCTGCATCCATGCGTGGAACCAAATCACAATGAGTCTGGATGACCCGAGCTAGTCCTAGTTCCTCAAACTCTCCTCCGAGGTCCTTTGACCAGATGAGATCAGACGTATTCTTTATGTCAAGAAACTTTTCTAGTACAAAGTAAATAGATAAATTTATAAAACTAAAAAACAGACAAAACAACAACTCTGATTTCCCACACTGAATGCAAAAACGATCACCTAAATAGCTGACTACCCCATGACAGCTGAGACTGTCTGGTCCTATTCACTCTCTCATCCCGACATCATGGAGGCTCAGCCCATATTCGGTGTAATAATTATTTGTGGAAATAATGAACAAACAGGCTTGTATATCTTATGAAGTACCTGGAGGCTTTTTTCTTTTTTCTCCTCTGTGAGTTTCCTGTTTAAATTCTTTCAGAGCTGGTAAATCATGCCAGAACTTGGTGCGGTCCACTTTTGGTCTATAATGCATATCTGTGGTCAAACCTCCTAGATATCAAAACATCTTTCTATGTCACAAATATGCATATAATCCCTTCTTAATAAATACTTAGATTAGATTGACAAGGTACATACTGAACCTCAAACTCTAGACTGATCTCTTCAACCCCCAGCATATTCAAGCTTTAAGCTTACAGAGAACAGGAAGGACCAATGATCTGGACGGTGTAACCTGTGAGAAGCAATAATTCTTACATATTTTACAGAGCTTGAGGAAGGAAGAACTCTGGCTGGGGGAATGCGTGCTCTCTGTGGGACAAACCATCTTCTTGAACACCTCACTTTCCAAAAAAGACCAGCAGAGCTAGCTCCAAATAACTTCAAATGGTCAAAAATTAAGATAGTCTGTTGTGATTTCTGGGTCACTGAAATAACACAGCGGTGGTCTTTGGAAAGTGAAGCTACTATTTTATCAAAGATTTATTAAGTAGAGTCTTTTCTGAAAGGGTTAGTTTGAATCGGTTTATTTTGTTTTTTTTTTTCCTTACCAGAAATTTCTACAAAGAGTACAATTCCCCCCCCCATCCCCAAGTTATCTTCTCTCTCCCTCTCTCCCCTTCCTTCGTGCCCTCTTTCCTCCCTGTCTCTTCCTCTGTTCTTTCCCTTCCTACTCACCCTCCCCTTAATATCTTTAATTTACTCAATTTTTCTTTTTTGGCCAAACATCCAATAAGTTGTCTTTCCAAAAACTCTAGTTCTCTTTTTCTTTTCCTTTCTTTCCAATGAAAATTTCAGGAGAAGAAGAAAAATGTCTAAATTAATTTTGTGTGTGTATAAAACTGATATAAGTACCTGGAAAAAATTATACCCACCCACCCCCCAAAGAAAGAAAACTACAGATCAATCTCACTGTAGTTTTAAGTTTTGTTTTGTTTTTTAAGATTTTATTTATTTATCTGACAGAGAGAGACAGTGAGAGAGGGAGCACAAACAAGAGGGAGAAGCAGGCCTCCCGCCAAGCAGGGATCCCGATGCGGGGCTCGATCCCAGGATTCTGGGATCATGACCTGGGCTGAAGGCAGACGCTTAATGGCTGAGCCACCCAGGTACCCCAAAGATTAAGACAATGGCACATTTCATGACCAAATGGAGTTTATTCCTACAATGTAAAGATGATAGGATATTGGGAATTCTATTAACATAACTCATCACTGTTAGAGCTCTAACAAGAAAACACCTATGATCATCTCTTTCAATGCTAAAAAAAAGGCACAAAATTCAACATCAATTTTCCATTTAAAGCTGGATAAGACATCAAGTGCCATATACTTCCTTATTATAATAAGAATTAATGTGTCAGCCTCAGATTTGCAACTCCTATCATAGACAGAAGATCAGTGTATCCAATATATAAGAGCTCCAAGACATTGTTAAGAAATAAGACCAATATTCAGTACAAAGGCAAATAATATGAATAGTGACAGAAACTGCTTTTCAAACGTATGAGAAGGTGCCACTCTCAAATAAAAGAAGTGCAAAAGAAATTACATTGAAATTCCATTTTCCGTTTATAAGATTGGCCAAGTTACAAAAGGTAGATAACGAACTCTGTTGGCGGTGTCATACCGTAAACCCCTGTCCTCCGTTGCTTATCAAGTATAAACTGTTACAATCCGTGTGGAGGTCTATTTAGCCATATCTATTAAAGTTACATATGCATCTGCCTTTTGATTCTCAGTTCTACTTCTAGATGCAAACCCTCAGATGCTTACACACGCAAAGTGATTTCGATACCATGCTACTTCTTGAGACATTGATGGTAGCAGCAAAAGATTGGTGACAACCTCAATGATCATCAATAAGGAAATTGGCAAGGTATGGTACTTCCATACAATGGAATACTAAGCATCTGCTTAAAAAACTGAGGAAAGTCTTTATGCATTGACATGGAAGAACATCTAGGGTATGTTTTAAGTGGAAGACAAGGGTCGGAAGACCCAGTATAAGTAAAGAAGAAGAAGAAGAAAAATGGATACTGCTTAACAAAAATCTCTGAGGGCAAATAGAGAACTAATCTGGGACTGATATTTATCTGGTTCTTACCATATCAACCATGCAGGTTGTCTGTCCTGTTTCGTTGGTACCCAGGCTTTTGTTAAATAGTTAGAATATTACCCCTGTAAATGACCAGGCAGGTTCATTATCGAGTGGGTAGAAAATGGATGGATGGGGTTCAGAAATGACATGCAGACTTTCCATAAATCTTTTAAAATCAATGTGTACCTCTTCAAAAAATTAAACTAATTTTTTAAAACAACTTTCTGTGATACTTTGCACTTATATTTTTTTCTTTCAAGACTGCTTCTCCCTTCAAGTTTTCCTACTGTGGTACCAAGTGGGGTCCCTTAGCCTGCGAAACCTAGCCCTTCATGTTCAGTTTCCAAGGAATCAGTAATTAAATGCTCTTATTCACAGCCTCTTTCCCTCCACTGAAGACGGGGATGGACCACTTAGAAGGAAATTTGAGGGCCTTTTTTGTATTTTCCTTCTCTCATGAAAGGAGAGCCAGATCTATGAGCTAGTACCTTGGCTTTCTTTCCTAACGGTCTCCTCCTCAACACCCTTCCACAGCAGCTCTGGACACTGGAATCCGCCCAGCCTATGTGCACGCATGCACACACACGTCGATTGCCATCACTCATTTTGCTCATGGCAGTCATGCTCTTATGATGACTCTAACTGAAAAGTCCAGGAAGAGGCCTCTTTCCTCGAATATGTAGGGCGTTTCACTTTTCCCTCATCTTTTGTCTCCTGTTCCCATAGTCCTGTTGTCCATTACATCTGGGTCCTCTTACCTCACCATTACGTAGATAATCTTAGGTCTTTCGACGAACTCTTTCCTGAACATACAGTGAGAGTGTAGGGATCTACATTTCAGATGACCCTGACACAGGCCACCTTCTGAACGTAACCACAGGGTAGTGCCAGTTCTCATTCATTTTTATCTGAAGAGGATTTTCAGGATCTGACCTCTCCTATGGATGCATGTATTTTAAGCCTTATCTGTAATTTTTGAAAGAAAGGCTTTGTCTACCGTTTTTTAAGCAGTGTCTCAGAACTACGTGTTACGTGGAAGAGAGGTGAGTGGTGGCTTGGTTTGGAGAGAAGCGTAGGACGAGTATTAACTCTTACTGGTCTCTGGAGCAGCAGCTAGTTAGACGGACGTGCGCATGCGTGCGCGCACATGTGCCGGCTGCAACAGCTCCAAGCTTAGGAGACCAAGTTGCTGCGTCATATGACTAGGGGGCGTTAATAAGTACAGTCTGTTATTTTTAGAGCATGATTATTATCCCACCCCTGCCTGCTGTGAGAAACACCAGTTGGTTGAAGGTCTCCCTCAAGTGTTCAGTTCAGACAGGGAGTTGGGAGGATGCTTCCAACAGCTGAAACACAGTGCTTCCCTTAATCCCCGCGGCAGTTCTTTGAAGCTGATTTTGTTATTACTGACTTTCCAGATAAGGAAACTGTGAGGATTTCAGTAACTTACTCAAGGTCAGTGTGATCTCGGTGCCAATGTTGATACTGTGCCATCCTAATAACTTGGAAAATCACTCCTTTTCTCTGGGTACCAAGACCCTAGGGCCTAACTAGAAGTAACTATTTTCTCTCACCATCTAAATGAGAAAAATACGAGAGGAGCAGACTTGCCTGCCATAGCTCACCCCCGAGGGGCTCCTGTTCCTGGAGTCCTGATAGAAGCCCTCATTCTACCTTCCCCAGCAGCAGCAACAAGAAGTGTCATCTGTGCTTTGGAAAGAATTGTGGTGACAAGTAGTTAAGTATTTTATGGAATCAGCCTCGAGCTCTGCATTCTTGCATAATAGCTATTTTCATGATAAATTGCTTCATGTAATTGTTGGCACGGCGGCCACTTCCTCTCTGGATTCTTGACAACTATCAGCAAGGTTTTAATCAGTGATTGATTGCAGTTGCCATCACGTGACTTCTCTTTGAATTACTCAGTTGGTGTCGTCTTCATGCTGGAAGAACTTGACACCTATACTGCCTTCTGGGAATTGTTTTGCAGAATACGTATCATATAATATGTGATTTTGCAGATAATGTATGACTCTGGAAGGATCTCTTCGTTCTTTCAAATATACACGTCTGTTTTTTCTGCTGAGTCAGCTTTGCTGTGGAAGCATGGTGGCAGCGCTCGTAGGAGCCCAGGACTGAATGAGATCAGACCATGTGTGGGGGGCATTTAGCACAGAGCCTGGCTCTATTTGTCAGCACCTGCTGCTTGTGTTACATTTTCAGTCATTTTATCACAGTCTTATCAGATGGTTCAGAGAGGGGAGCTCAGAAAGTCAATCACAGAAGTATTACTTTCTCCGCGGTGTGAATAGCTGCAGTTCGAATTCAAACGACACTCAATAAATAATTCCAGTGAGAAGTCTTAAGTACTAGAAGGAAGATCAAGTTCATCTTGTCCATCTCCTCTAAAAGTAAGCCAGAAGCAATGGTTTTCTACAGGATTGTATTCTTTCACCATTAAAATATTTTTTTAAGTGTAAATATAATTTCTGTAGTTACATCTTATTGATGGAAAGCATTTAAATAATTCCATGAAAGATGGCATGCCTTATGGCTCTCATGCCATGGCTACCCCCAGTCAACAACATTACCACCTAGTGGCCACCGGGTTGCACTGCAAACACATGATCCTTGAGACCCACAGAGTCCTAGTACCTTGTCTCAGTGGCTAAAAGTGACTGAAGATGACAGTAAATACCACTAGAGTAAATGACTTTATCTTTGATAACTGTTAATTACCGGAACTTCAAATTTTGTTTTATAGCAGATGGGAGAATTGTGAGACTTTGAAATGTTGCAAGCTGAGGCTAGAGAACGTGATCATTTAATTTTTTTAACCCTTTTACTGATCTTTTGAATTGAGACGAAATATATCTACCTTTCTCTACTAGTTTTTATATTTAGGTTTTGATTGGTTTCTACTATTTTTCACCTGAAAGTTAAGAATGTGCATTTGAGTAGATCAAAACGGATAAACAATGTTTTTTTCACTATAGGAAATATGCAATGTCAATTCATGTCTTTTCATAAAGTTAGCAAAACTTGAGTGCTTAGCTGATCCTTGACAGCACATCCTTTCTCCACTTCCGAGTCTGGCACCAGGAGCTTTGTTATTTATCATTTTCCCTCTCCCCCTAACATCTACCAACTTGTTGACATTCAAATTATTCATTGAAACCATCTGCCTACTGAGCTCATCTCACCATCCCAGTTCCTTGCTGAAATAAATGAAATATGGAGTAATTGTAATCATTCTAGGGAAGTGGAATATATTCAAATAGGTAATGTAGGACTCCCCTAAAAAATCTGAATTGCTATTCTTCCCAGGAGGGCACTCTTCTTCCCTTACCGTCTTCCCTTCGGTTTCATGATTCCAGGATTAAGCCTCGTTGCTAACATGATATATGTGCGTGATTATCTGCTTTCTTAAATGTAAGCTTCCTCTGGCATTGGTTCCCAGTTTGTACTCATGGCTGCGGCATTAATTGTAATTGGTCTGAGCTTCGTGTGGTGAAATAGGCTCCGACATATTGCCAGCAATTAATGGAGCTAGATAGTCCTGGGTAAGATTCAAGGGATGGGTTTTGCATCTCTTTCAGATTATTTTCTTATTTTTTTATTATAATCTCCTGGGAGACTGTAGTGAAAAGAGGGCTGGCTTTAGAATTACACAAACCTGAGTTCAAATCTCTAACTATCTGACCTCGGGGAAACTTATTTTATACAAACAAGGCTTAGTTCTCTCATCCTAAAGACAGATGATAACACCAATACTGTAAAGTTACTGTGAAAATCAAATCAGCTACCATATGTCAGCCGTCCAGTACAATATCCATCATAATCATATGTATAAATATTCTCTGCCTTTCCTTTCCCCTCTCCTTATGGTCCCTTGTGCTTTGATGTGACTTATTTCTTAAGCCAAGTCAGATTTAGTTTCATCTACGATACTTTGTTGACCATGGATCCTTTTACCATACTCGCAAAGATATAGCTGTTCAAACTGTTCATTAAATATTAATTCAGGTCTTATTATGTTCTAGGCACGGTGCTACTTGTTACTGGGGCAGGATGAGTAAAATGAACACAACTTTGCCTCTGGAATTTATATTTGCTCGCAGAGATTATAGCCTGTTGGCATTAGAAATCCATAGGGTGTATTCTGATTATCTCTTGCTATATAACAAACCACTTCAAAATTTGATAGCTTAAATCAACTATGTATGGCTATCTACCATAGTTCTGTGCGTCATCTAGACTGAACTGAGTTGTTCTTGTCCTGGGTCTCCGTGAGGTTGGAGTCAGAAGGTGGCTGGTTTTAGAATCATCTGATGACTTCTTCATGCACATGTCCGGATCCTGGGCTGGGATGGATGGCACAGGTGGGGGTTGGCTGGACCTCTGAATCCATGCAACCTCTCCGCATGGCTTGGGTTTCTTCACAGCATAGTGGTCTCCAGGTAGTTAGACTGACTTATGTAGTGGCTAACTCTTTCCAGGGAAAATGTTCCAAGAAAAGGGAAGCAGAAACTTCCAACCCTCTTAAAGTCTAGGGATAAGATATCGTGTCACTTTTGGTCAAAGAAGTCACAAGCCAGCCCAGTTGCAAGGGAGCGGAGCAATAGACACCACCTCTCAGCGGAGAACAATGCCTATGTCCAAAGAAGGAAAGATTTGATGGTAGCAATCCTGGAGATAAGCTACTGCCATGTTTAATTGATGGTTCCTCGGTTTCATGGCCCTTGATACCTAGACTCTTAACTAGTAGATTCTGGCTTTTATTTGACTTAGTCTGTCAGGACTTGCAAAGCTGACCATTAGTGCTTGCCCTAGGAAAAGGCATCATTGTTGTCTTTCGGGGTCAGATAAATAGCAAACTATAGATGTTTGCTCTGGTCCTTATAACTTCTTCAAGATAGATGGTGTTTCTGGGGAATGAGGTTTTGTCCTCCTCTATATTCCTCTAAAGAAAACTTCTTATTTCTCTGCGTTACTACATGGGAAGAAATAAACAGCCTCGTAAGTAGTAGCCTCACAAACCCACCCTACCATAGGACTCACATGTGACATGCCTGTTTTAGCACATGAGAACCATCACCATCAGCTGGGATAGATTTCCTAGGACTCGGTATCAAGTCCCATTTGCTACAGTTTCTACTCCACTTCTTTTGAGATTTTTGTCCTTGGAGTTGAAGCCCTAACAATTCAGCCCTCTGAGAGCTGAACACTTTGTGCACTTGACATGTTGGAAACTTTCCTCCTTCCTTTTCCCAGGGACAACTTACTCTCCTGGGCCCTTCCCTACAACCTTCTCTTCATCTTATTTTAAATATGGTACAGTGCCTTGAGAAATTGAAAAGCACAAAAGTCATTTGCTTTTCCAGTACAGGCTTAGTAAGAGAGAAGAGAAAGTCTAAGCTGCCATATTCTTACTATCAGCTCAATTTAAGGTGAGGATTTAACTATTTTTATACGTTTCAAAGGAATAACTTATCAGAAAAGTGACAGAATTGGGAACATGGGGGATGGCTGGGTGGCTCAGTCTGTGAAGCATCCGCCTTCAGCTCAGGTCATGATCCCAGGGCCCTGGGATCGAGTCCCACATAGGGGTCCTTGCAGGGAGCTGCTTGTGCGCACGCTCTCTCGCTCTCTCTCTCTCTCCCCGTGACAAATAAATAAATAAAATCTTTAAAAAAAAAAAAAAGAATTGGGGAAACATAGGTGTTTCTTTTCCTGTAACTCTTACCTTCAATGTAAGTGAAGCCCAGTGGTAAGTTCTGCATGGCTTTCTGGTGGATCACGATTTGCCGTCAGCCCCTCTGTGGCCAGGTTAGTGGTGCTCACTCTGATAGAGCTGAAGGCCAGGTGGTACCCTCCTGCAGAAGAGCATTTGCCGGCATATTTTAATCTTACATGAATCCACAGAGTCGGGGGTCTTCTCCCAGGAAGGTAGAGTATGTTTTAAAGACTCATGAAGACTCTTGTTAGCTATAGCAGACAGTGTGGTCACAGGAGATCAGGATATCCCTTATACTTGTATGGGTTCTAGCCGTGCTTGTCAACGTTGTTATAGCTGACAGTCTTAACTATGAGCTGCTGAATAATGGGGAAAATAGATCTGACCCATCGTACTGTGCATAGATAGGCTTTAAAATGCCTTCTGATAGGGCTGGGGTCGAGGGAGTGGCTGATACAATGTATAGAGCCACTTCTGTATCACATTCAAAATAATATTTTTTTCAATTGCTGATTCATCTACCAGTTTTCTGTTCCTGAAAATGTAGGTAAGAAACCAGAATGTGGAATTTGTATTAAAGTCCTTACGTTTTGATTACATCTTCCAGGTGGATCGATTTGAAACTCTGCCTGTCCTAATTTTAGATAATGGCATTGTTTCCTTGGATTTATGAAACCTCTTCTCCAGGGGCACACTTCATACACTCTGAGATTTAAAAACCCTGTGTGTCTCTCTGCATAGAGAGAGAAAGAGACAGAGACAGACAGACAGATTTCTCAAAAATATTAAATGGACAACATCCAAGAAGCATCTAAGGAGGAAGAAGCTAGGAAAGAAGCCTAGATTGTTTCTCGCAAGCTGTGATAATCCCAATGCAACCAAGATCAATGAGCTGTCAGGAAAAAGGAAAAAAACAAATTCCAAGCAAAAATATCTAAAGTAATAGCCAAAGGGATCAAGAAAACCACTGGCTGGATAAACTGTGATAAATGGTGGCGGTTTGTTTATTTTTAAATTTTGTTCCTATGTGTAAGTCCCTCTTTGAGCAACAGTTGCAGTGTAATACAACGTTTTGTACTGTGTGACACTCGTCTGTGCGAATCTTCCAAAGAGTGGGAGGGCGCAGTGAGGAAGTCCTCTTTTCTTCTTTGAACAGCTCTTTCTCACACTATTGCCGCATTAACCAGTTGTATGCATTCTCTTTCCAGGACCCCAGTTGTCCAAAGTTATAGTCCAATTATTGCACGAATGGGACATGCAGATCCTCGGGCACAACTTCTTCCTGTGTTCGTACCATTCTCACACGTTCCTCCTCCCTCTTAGGTGGCTGTCCTAGTGACCCCAAAAAGATTGCTCCACTGCCCAGAGGACACCCCAAGCAGCCACCTCGGCTCTGGTGCCCAATGATATAACCAAGCCACTGGGATCCCCGTGATTTACCTACACATGGGATCCCACATCATCTAGAATGCCTCTCACATACCGGTTGTACTTTTCAAGCAAAATGCTTTTAGCCACTTGCATGCAATTATCGGTGGAGATTTACTCCTTAGTAGTATTTTCAATGTGCTGATACCAAATGTTCCCACTCTTCTACGACTGATCTGGGGAAAATAGAGCTATCACCAGGTGGATAGTCAAACGGTATCGTAGCTCCTCCTAAGAATACAAGAATCCTAAAAGTGATCTGTTCTTAGCCCTTTCCGAAAAAAAGATAGCCCTTCTTCTTCTGGCTTTTCTCTGCCCTTCCACTGACACAGCAGTTCCAAGAGTAGAGTCAGAGCCCCATGGGTGCTCCCCGAGGGCTGGGACACAGCAGCGATAAGCAGAAAGCTGAGGCCACAGGTGAGTGGTGCATGCTGGCGGGACTGCTGAGCTTGGCCCTCAGACCCCTCGGTGGGGATCCCGGGGCTGCAGTCCTCCCCCTTGGGAGGACTGGTCCCTTCTCAGGTTTATTCAACACTCGTTTATTAAGATTCCAATATGTAGTATTCTAAATGCTCAGAGAGCCAAATCTGAAATTTGTTTGGTTGACTTACTAATGTCTGTCTCCCTTCCTTTAAGTATACAGTCTTCAATGTACCTGTAATAAGTTCTGGATGATTCCTACTTCGTGGCCATATTGCTACACGTTAGCCATCATTATGTATGAGCAGTACAGAGATAGATTTCTTTTTAAGCCCATTCTCATTTTGAGGAGAAATAGGTCCTTAAGACAATCTTCTCAGTCTTATTTCCAAGGGTCTGATATAAGCCGGTCATTACTGATTTCTTTGGTCAGCTGATGGCATGACCAGGAGGTCTGGACCTCTTGTCCCAGGAAAACCTATCGTCTGATATAAACGAACAAAAACCATGTCAGGAGCTGGTAATCATCATTAACAACCATAGGCATTTTCTGGCTAATGGCTCTTCACATGTAAGGTGTCCTGCTGTGGGATCCAGGGGCTTCCGGTTCTCGTCCTCAAGGAGCTCACTGTCTAGTTGAGACAGGGAGGACACCCCATGGTAAGCAGTTATACAGCATGCCACGTACTAAGTGTCAAGTGAAGTCTGGAAGGGCGGAGCAGCTCCCTGGGAGAGTCCTCTTACCTGCAGAAACCTTGCAACTTGGCGTGGTGGTGATGCTCTCTGGTTCATTCTTGGATCTGAACGTCTCCGAACTGCCTGACCTCAGGGCGTGCTGGTGTGGGTGGGCAGGATGCAGCAAGTGGTGGGCCGAACACTACCTGGGAAAGCCAGCTACTCGAACCAGTCCTTGTTCAGCACGCTGGTTGCTGGCTTTGATCTGGAATCGTGTTCCCGTGAGAGTTCTGCCGGCTCCTCCTCTGTCACATCTGACAGGCTCCCCCCAGTTTGGTCCAATTTCAAGGGAAATGAGCTGTTTGTCCGGCCACCATCCCTGGTCTGTGTAAACAAGCAGATGGGCAATTAGTGGCTGTGTCAGGGCCTTGGCCTGCCACCCCGCTTGCACAAACCGAGAATCATCACTCATCTTTTGGACTGTCGTCGTGCAAGCATGAGATAATGGGGACTGCTTGGCTTTCGAGATTTCTTCATGCTGTTTAGATTTCAGTCTTCGTGTCAAAATCCTATTGTTCAAGCATTTTTGGCAAAGCAACCAGGGCCACTCAGTGCATTTGGGGAAAAGAAAATAATTTCAGTTCTGCTCCCTTGATTTTTTTTTTTTCTCATTAAACCATTTTTTAACGAGCAGGAAATAGGACCGAGACCTAGAGATCTGTAGGTAATATCTTTCCTTAATTAGCCAAATGCTGACAAGAGAGGTCACCCAGTTGAACGCAGTTTTTTTCTCCTTCTCCCCTTGAAATGGCCATGTGTGTTGTACACCCCGACTGGAAGCCAGGAACAGGCTGGAGCCTCCTGGGCTGCTCGGCCGCCCATGGCCTTGTCAGACTCGCAGGCAGGTCACTCGTCGCCCCAGGGCTATTGTAGTTTGTGTTTACACGAGCATTTCACCCTGGCCGGCGTGTTTCTTCTTGGATTCAAAACACCCAGAGGCTTTGGGGAGGGTTCCCCCGAATTTACCATTTATCTTTTCTGGAGGCACACAGAACTCAGACAGCAGCCCCCCAGTCCCCAGGCCAGTCTCAGCATAAGCCCAGCAGCCCCCCAGTCCCCAGGCCAGTCTCAGCATAAGCCCAGCAGCCCCCCAGTCCCCAGGCCAGTCTCAGCATAAGCCCACAGCACTGTGTTCCCTTTCTTCCTTCTCCAGATGCTGGCAACCCCTCCTCAGGTTTTTACTTTGTCTCCTTCTGCTTTTAATTTTCTTTGCCCTCTTACCTCAGTTTTCTCTCCCTTCTTCTGTAGCTTTCTGTGTTCCCTGTGCCTCCCCCTCCCCCCCTTATCTTTTTGGTTTTCTTAGAACGTGCTCTTCAGATTCTTTCTGAATCAGGCATCGCTATCTTTGCCAGCATCATTCCGACCATTCTGGTCTTTTTCGCTTCTTCCTCACCACTTTCCCTCTTGCGTTCATTCCTTCCCCGGCCCTCCACCTCCACCTCCTACAACGTTGGAAGTTCGTCAGACTGGGAGTGTCTCCGGGTCGAGCCACAGAGATGAGGCAAGAGCACTCAGGGATCCTTTCAGTGCCACATCGGTGGAGTGGTCATCTTTTCCCCATTTTGCCCCAGGGCAGGCATCTGCCGATGGAGCACACCCTGTTCTCTGTGTCCAATCACAACTGTTCTTTGTCAGGCATTTCTTCAGCCTTTATGGGCTATCTGCTGTGTGTGAGGCCCTGAGAAAGAATGATGAATCAGATACGAATTCTAGCCTCAAGGACCCTATAGTTCTGACACAAATCTCACCCCACCTTTCAGTAGCCTCTGATGGAGTTGATTAACCCATCCTTTAGAAACTTCCTTCTCTTTGCTTTAAGCCAGCATTCTCTTTTCTCCTCTCTCTACTTCATAGATACTCCATGATGTCTTCTGTGCCGGTTTCTCACTCTCCTGATCTCCACACTTTGGGGGGCTTCAGGACTCAGCCCATGGATTTCTCTCTCTCTAGCTCTGCTCACTTGCCAGGGGTGATCAATAGCCATCTATATTCAGATGACTCCCCAATTCATATCTCTAGCCCATACCTCTCTCCCCTGCATTCCAGATTTGTACTTCCAACTGCTGGTTCAATGTCTTCACTTGGGTGGATCTCGACTTGGTGTCTCAAACCAGACTTTGATTTCCCTACTTCACCCCCATCATCATCCTCACACGTGCAGAAAGCGGTGGGCCGGCTTGCTTCAAGGTGCTCAAGCCAAAAATCTTGGAAACTTAAACCCTGTCTTATCTCTCACTGTGCAACCAGGCCATCAGCAAATTCTGTCAGCTCTTCCTTCAAAATATATCCGGGATCTGACAACTCTTTTTCACTTCTCCTGCTACTACATTGGTTCAAGCCATCATCATTTCTCACCTGGACTATTGTAATAGCTTTCAAGCGCTCTTCCTGCTTCCGGCCTTGCCCCTCAGATCCTTTTAAAGTAAATGCAAGATTAGGTCACTCATTTCCTTAAAACCCTCCAGAGATTTTCCATTTCATTCACCACAAAATTCAGAGTCTTTACCAAACCTACAAGGCTCGGTGTGATCCGACTCCCATCACTTCACTGTTCTCAATTTTTATCACTCCCTGCCTTCTTCTCTCCACTCTGGCACCCGTAGCCTTCCTGCCGAGCTTTGAGACTGGCCAGCATACTTCCGCTATGGGAAGCGTACGGGCTCTTCCTCTGGTCAGAATGCGTCTTCCCCAGATCTCTGCATGGCGGGCTCCTTTACTTCAATCTGGCCCTAACACCCTGATCAAGTAACACCTCTTCAGACTCTGTTATTGTCCCTTCTCATTTCTCTGGCTTATATAGCTTCGTAGCACTTCATCTCCATTTGAAATATCATGTGTTCATTTTTTCCTGTCTGCTCCCATAAGAAGTATACTTCTTGAGGTCAGAGATTCTGTCCTACTCACTGCTTACAGTATTGGTAGGCGTGCTATCAATATTTTTGAAGTAATGAACAGAAGAGGTTCTTTCAAGGATATACATAAAAGCCACCGTGTAGCTCAGAGGGAGAGAAAGAAGGTATGTTATGAGCACTGAAGTGTGGAATGTGAAGAATATTCCAAGGGAATTGAGTTGATTCCATGGAGCATACAACAGTTATAGTAAATATATCCATTGTAGGTTGAGTGTCATATAATGTCCCAGTTGCCCAGGAGGGATCAGGAAGCTAGGTAATTCTAACCACGCTCCTGACCACTCTGACTAGTGCACCTGTCTTCTGTAGATCAGATTTCTGACCAGTCAGTACTAGACCCAAGGGAAGGTAACAGGGGTTGGGGAGGAGAGGCTGCTGATAGAACCGGGAGGTGCTCCTGGAACAATCACCTGCAGAATCCCTTTGGGGAGAGTGCGAGGAAGACAGAGACGTAAAGGGGCAGTGGAGATTGAATCAGTTAGCAGAGGCGGTTGGAAGTCATACAGATGTACTTCTAAAGGCTAAAAATTTTAAAATGAATCGCTGTACCTGGATTGATCAGCAGCCTTCCCTCCACCGAAGTTCCACCCTCTGTAAATGCCACCTGAGCGCTCCATTTCACATTGGGTTGAGGATTGGAGCGTGAAAGTGATGTGATAAGAGCTGTGGAATAAAAAGGTGATACTGGCTACAATGAGTACTGTGAGCTGGAGGCAGGGAGACAAGGACTAGAGGAGACCATTTAAGATGCCATGTAGTAACAGAAGGGAAGAGTGATAAGGATTTGAACTAGGGGGCATTTTATGGGAAAACATATGGGAAGTTAAATATGGATGACATCACCTAAGCCAGGTCCCCAGGATTTAGACAGCTGATAGGATATAAGCTCCATGAAGGCAGAGACCACCTCAGTTGTGTTCACTCCTCTATCTCCAGGACCCAGCACATGATGGGTGCACCCTAAATATTTGCTGGTGGATAAATCTGGGTAATTGGAAGTGGAAGAATGGAAATTTAGGATGACAGTGAGACCCAGAGCTTAAGTGACGGAAAGAATAGAGTGCCCTTCGCCCTTACGGGAAGTGAACACTGCAAGATGAGCATGTACTGAAGACCTAGACTTCACCCTAGAACGTACAGGGTGTATACCTGAATGATGTATACAGCAGGGGTTGGAGATTTGAGTCTAGCACTCATAGCTGGGAAATAACCACAAAGCAGCGATTGGCAAAACTGTAAAGAGATTGAAAATGGAGAGAGAGTAGAGAAAAAAGCAAGCGATGGAGAGAATGGGGGGGGGCAGCAAACATACCGTAGAGGTAGACAGAAGGAAAAAAAAAAAATCTGAAGAAATAGGAGAAGCCCTGAGAGTATGCAGCATTCAAGCTAAGGAAAGAAAATTCCAAGGAGCTGATGCTAACTCTTGTGAAGAGGCTGAAGGGGTTGAGTTTCGAAAGGCCACAAAAGCCAGACCACGCATGAAGAGAATGGAGTTCAGTGATCAGAAGTGACCACGGTGTGACAGACTTGCCACAGTGCGATACTGCAAGTGGCTCCAGGAGGCAGTGTCCAAATCACATCATTCTTTAATAGTCCCACAGCCATCCCCATGTACCTTGGTCGATCACATATTTGGATCTCAGACCCAAGCTTACCTTTCTCAACACGTACTTTTTACAATGATAAAGCATTTTTCACTGTTACATTATCACCAAGCCTGGAAAAACAAACAAGGCTACCATTTTGATTCCATTATGTGAGTGCACAATTAGAACGGGCTTAGAAGAGGAACCGGAAAAGCAAGGAGTATTCTGGAACATAGCCCTGTCATTACTCTCCCTGTTCCTGCAATACCCTATCATAGCATGACCCACACAGTTCTTATTTTCCTCATGTTACTTAATGGAAGCCCTTTCGCTCATTGTCAGGATTTCTGAGGTGTATAAAAGCTTGAGACCTCCTTCTTTTTTTTTTTTTAAAGATTTTATTTATTTATTCGACAGAGATAGAGACAGCCAGCGAGAGAGGGAACACAAGCAGGGGGAGTGGGAGAGGAAGAAGCAGGCTCATAGCGGAAGAGCCTGATGTGGGGCTCGATCCCAGAACGCCAGGACCACGCCCTGAGCCGAAGGCAGACGCTTAACCACCGTGCCACCCAGGTGCCCCTTGAGACTTCCTTCTTGATTAAGTGTGCAATGACGAGACCAAGCGAGACATGTGCACCAACAATGGGTGTGTCACCTTCTTTACCAAGTGAGAGGGACAGTTTTGTATTCATTAAGTGCAGTTTGTGAGATGTATACAGTTTATATAGAAAAATGTGAAGGGATTGGTTCTGGGGAGAGAGCTTCTGGGCATTTATATATGATTTTGAAACCCAATGTCTGAGGGGAAGGGAGTGGCTAAAGTAAAGCTGAGTTAGATTATGAATTATTGTTGCTGTAACTTACAATAAGTAGAACCAATGAAACAGGGATGTGAACATTACCAGACTCCTAAATAAAAGTAAAATGAGGAGCAGTGAGCAGGACCACACATGAAAAGCTCTATGTGTTTTATTCGTCAGTTCACAGGGTTCACTTCCTCCCCGTCCCTCCTCCACCCATGCATCGGACAGACGTATCCTGGGACTCCTCCCTGTCTGTGTCCCAAGGTTATCTGGACACCAAGGTCACACTCAGGAAGGGAAGGTTATTAATTCAAGGGGATTGAGATAGGATGCCCATGGAATTACCCATTACCCATAACATCTATTTGAAAACAAAACTCTTGGAAACCTTCACATCATGGAAATCATAGTCCAGAATGAAAAAGCTATCAGGTTGTTTAAGGTTGCAACTTAGACCATGGGGAAAAAATGTGTCTGTATCTGCAAGTGTCTCTGGTTTGAAAGTTGGAAGACTAGGGCAGGCTTCCTCCCAGGATATCCAGTACTTTCCCTGCTTCTGGTGGCAGAAACCTGGTTAGTGGTCTGGGCCAGGAAGGAAAGCAATATTCCAGTTTGGGAGAGGAAAGTTAACTCTAGGTTTATGTTTTAAGGTCATGATTTAGAAAAAAAATTAGACTAAATTAAGACTAAAATTTAGAGTAAAATAAGGGGTGCCTTGTATTTAAAGTCAGCCCATTTTAATGTATCTGAATGATTTGCTATCCCTTCTACATGAGTACGTAGGAGTATGTGATCAGGACCTGGGCTGGGCCACATGCGTGCCCTCCGCCCTCTCCTCCAGCCCTTCCTCGTGGGCTCTCCAGCAGCCGGGTAGTTTTAGAAAGAAAGGGACTGGATTTCTGGATCCTACTCGGCTTCCAAACCAACCCTACATAATTCAAATTCGCAAACTGTAACAGAGGTAATGCTGTTCCCCTGAGAATGCCCCAAAGCTGTAGTGCCGTGTTTTGGTTGAACGTTTCGGTATCATGATGTTAGCATTGTGAAGGGCTTACATGCAGGAAAGCGTCTGACTTCCTGTGCAGTGACTGTGGAGCCCCTGCTCCAGAATTAACCAAGGGGATCAGGGATGGCGAGGGGTCCCTCTTTGAAGAGTGATTCCATTTTCAGGATCAGCCCGCGTAAGAAAAAGATGAGAGTGTTCAGAGAAAGGTGGTACCTGGATTACCTTTATCTGCTCATTTTTCATGATGCTGGTTTTTCTTGGAGGGAAAAAGAATAGATGAAAGTGATAATGGTGGGAGTGAGAGAGGCCGGCAGGGAGGTGAGTTTCGGCCACATTTGAGGGAGGGGAGCAACCAGCCGAGTGGAGCCTGGGCAGTGGCCCTTTGGTTTCTTTGGGGTAACGAATAAGAGTCTTGACCTGGGTCTTTGGCATCTGTCTTTGTTTGTTTGTGTTTTGCGTCTCTCTCTTTTTTTTTTCCCCCTTTGAGGCACCCTGAAAAGAAAGGGCAATGGACCTTAGAGTGAGTTAGCATAGAGTGAGAAACATATCTGTCTATCATTAAAGGTTTCAGTTCCTCAATTTGCCACTACCAAAGCCCAATTCCAGAAGCCGTGTGAGAGGAGGAGATTGACTCAAGTGAGCTGGGCAGGCAGTCTCATCAGCTTGGTGGTCAAGGGACAGAGCATCCTGAGCTGGGCTCAAGACCATGTTGACATGGTACAAATATAATTTTTCTAATTTTTCTGAAGAAGAAAGAAAAACAGGTTTAAGAGCAGTTCGGGGGTGCCTGGGTGGCTCAACGGGTTAAGTGACCAATTCTTGGTTTTGGCTCAGGTCGTGATCTCAGGGTGGTGAGATTGAACCCTGTGTTGGGCCCTGTGCTCAGCATGGAGTCGCCTGTCCCTCTCCTTCCCCCTCTGCCCCTCACCCCCCACTCACCTGAGCCTCCCCCCTCTCAAATAAATAAAATCTTAAAAAAAAAAAAAAAAGGACTTCACCACACAAGGGTTTAATTTGGTTTTCAGCAGAATCTGGTAAAACAGACATATTGGGGCTAACTCTATTAGTTGAGAACAAATGGAACTGGGTTGGAAATAAATCTCAGGAGTTTCCAAGAACCAGGAAGAAATGAGAAAGGTCAGAATACAGATTATACAGGGCTCTCACTCTCAAAATCCCTCTATGGAGTGAGAGGTATTTTCCTCTTAGTATAAAACTTGAGTTTATGAAGGAGCCCGAGAAAGTGAGAATGGTGTAAGAAAATTCATATTTAATTAAATGAGATGCCCACATTCCTTTTCCCTGTGAATTTCAGAGGTTGTGACAAGAGACAGGAGGGATAGTAAAATGGAGAAGGGGAAGGTAATGTTCTAGAAGAAAAACAGAATTGGGGAAAATTAGTCTGTCCCTTGCTTTTCTCTCACCACTCTAAGCATAATAAATCACCTGCCTCCTGTCTTTCTCACACACACACACACACACACACACACACACACACACACACACAGAGCGTACTCTATTCGGGTAATCCTGGATCAAAGCTGAGAAATGAAGAAGTAGGAGCCCCTGCAAATGCCTTACGTGTTACCAAGCCTTGAATTATCGGCGGTTTGAAATACTGCTTGAGTCATCGTCTCAAAAAGCAATTCCCCTTCACAACATCATCTCGGCAGCCACCACACTGAAACCCCTCTCCACACCAACGCACAGTTGTCAGTGAAGAAAAGTCAGTGAAGTCTTAGAGGAACAATAGCTCCTTTGCAAATTGCTGCTACATCAGAGGAAAAGCTGAGGCGGGCATAGAGTATTTTATTTTACACACCGCAAACAGACAAACCACCCCCAGATTTGGAATCCAGAGTTAACAAAAGCATTAAATCCATCAGGCTTTGAGAAGGGGCAATGTTTTTTCATATTTCTCCTCTGCTACCATTATTTATATAACAAATGGCTGCAAAATGCAATCATGTCAGATGTTGGAAATAAACTCTTTGGGGTATAGCTATTTTTAAACAACCCATAGTTATAGGGATGTTTTAAAAACACGCAAGAGCTGAGTTTGTGTTTTAAATCCTAAGTGGTCTCAGGAGCTCTGTGTTGTTAGCCTGGTGCTAACCTGTGGAACAGAAAAGCCTTTCAACAGAGCCTGAACTCCCTCGGGAATGATGATGTTTTTCAGAGTTGCAGAAATTCCAATTGGCCATAGACTGAAGCCCAGCATTTTCTAGGCAGATACATGGAAATCCCTGGTGCTTACTTTTTCCCACTTTGGAGAGCATTGAACTTCTCTTGCAAGTATATTCAAAGTACTTCTTCGCCAGAAGATTCTATTTACTGACACCAGGAACGAGCATTGCTTCTCTGCCCCCCTTTCTCCACCCATGGGACTCAGAAGTTCCTAAAAAGAATGCTACATTCTTGGGGGTTATTTGCCTGAGTGGATTATTCGCGTCACTCTCTGAGAGATTGTATTCCTTGTCTCTACTCTAGTTGTCCAACCTTACTGCTCACACAAAAGATTTTCCCCCAGTCTAGGGAGTCCAGTTATTGACTCCCTGGCCCCTGCAATACCCCCCAACCCACCACGTACCACTCTTCTCCTCCAACCCTGCATAGGCTCTTGCTCACACTGAGGAAATAGAAGTTTCAGCTTGAGCCTGGGGGCCAAGCTTTACTTTCTTTTTCCTTTTTTTTAAAGACTTTATTTATATATTTTTGCGAAAGAATGGGAGAGAGCACAAGCAGGGGGAAGGGGCAGAGGGAGAGGGAGAAGAAAACTCCCCACTGAGCAAGGAGCCAGATGCAGGGCTTGATCCCAGGACGCTGGGATCATGACCTGGGCCAAAGGCAGCCACTTAGCCGCTTAACTGGCTGAGCCACCCAAGCACCCTACTTCCTTTTTTCTAGCCAAGGTAATACACACCCTCAAAATTGTCCAGTCCCACTTCTTGTGTAGGATTTCCCAAGCTCCAATAATGTTTATGATTTATTATTAAGAATAATAAAAATAGTATTAGCTAGCATTTATTTAACACTCTGAGCCTGATTTTTTAAAATTTTTTATTATGTTATGTCAGTGACCATACAGTACATCCTTAGTTTTTTTTGTTTTTGTTTTTTTTTTTAAATTCTGGTATTTTCCCCTTTCCTTTTTCTTTTCTTTTTTTTTTTTTAAAGATATTTATTTATTCGACAGAGATAGAGACAGCCAGCGAGAGAGGGAACACAAGCAGGGGGAGTGGGAAAGGAAGAAGCAGGCTCATAGTGGAAGAGCCTGACGTGGGGCTCGATCCCATAACGCCGGGATCACGCCCTGAGCCGAAGGCAGACGCTTAACCGCTGTGCCACCCAGGCGCCCCAATCATCCTTAGTTTTTGATGTAGTGTTCTGAGCCTGATATTAAGCATAGTCTCTTTCAGTTCTCATTTTAAAAACCCTTGAAGAAAGCACTGCCGTTAACCTCCATTTATCAACTGTGGAAACTGAACTCAGACTAGTTCTATCTGATGTCAAAGGAAGACTCCAATGAGGACAAGAATTCATTGAGGGATTCCGGTGGCTTGGGCTGGAGTGGCGGGATAAGTAGAGAGAGGGCCTCAAAAGGACGGGTATTTAGACGGTAGAAGCCACTCCTCAGAGCGGAAGGGCTTTCCTTAGACACACCCCTGTGGGAATCAGGTCCTCTCTCTTATTATTAATGCAATTGTCATTGTTTCCTCCATGTCACTTTTCAAGTGTTTGAGAAATTTTTAAATATTTGAGAAATTACTTGGCTGATAAGAGAGGGCAAGTGTCTGTTTTGTTCATCTTAGAATCCCCACCACTAAGCACGCAGTGAGTGCTCAGGAATACAGATTGAATTTGTCCAGTAAAGGGGGAAAGCATTTAAATGTGTTTGTCCTCATTTAAACTATAAATGGAATGGAATGCCTTCAGAGATGAAAACAAGATTTTGTAAGATCTTAAAAGTAAGATCTAAAAACTCTTCCTACCTATCTAACCAAAAGAGCAAAGTCAAAAATGTGATCAGGGAAGAAAACAACAAATTTAATGAATGGAAGACACTGAGCCAGGAGTGTCTACTTTCTACAATGAACACATAGCCAGGGTGATTTTTTTTTAAGAAAAATCTATCTTTTTCTAATTACCAGAAACTAGTCAGAAGCAAGAATTATGAGATTTACATATCTCTTGTCATTTGTTAGACAGTCTGTGTCTAATAACTTTGGAGCCAGTCTTTAGCCTTCCAGATTCCCCAAATTTTGGATACTCTGAGTATAGGATCCTGTGTTACCTAGAGAAATGCAGAAGCTCCCTTCGCTTATATTGGAAAGGAAACACTATGAGTTGCAGATCAAAGTAACCCTTATCTAGTTATTTTTCTCCGGTCAGCACAAGGTCTCTCCACAGGTACAGAATTTAACTTTGTCACATGGGAGAAACGTGCCCCCCTTCATTTCCCTGGGAGTGTTGGTCTAAGTCTCTTCCTCCTTCCACCACAGAGGTCTCAGACCTTGGGGAGTTGTATTTAGATGGAGAGCCTGGTTTTATATGCTGGCAGCAGAAGAGTGTCAACTGTTGTCATCATTCATGGACTCTAGTCTTTACCCAGATGAAAGGGTGATTTCCACAGACTGGCAGGGGTCTGAAGATCCTTACCACTTTTGTAAACTGAGACAATAGGTCCAGTCCATAACAACACCAAATAAGGTATCCTGAAAAGTGATGGCATCCATCTGTTTCCAGCTCCTGAGCAAGGGAACCAATCCCAGGAAACTGGCCTCAGAGGAAAGCATGGGCTGCTGACTTTATTCTCACTATTCTACCCCAGCAGCCATACATGCAGTCCTTAATATTAATGAAAGTGTACATTGGAAGAAATTTTTTATTCTTAGAAAAATTCAAAAAAAATTTCCCCCCACTCCTGTATCCTGGGGCCTGTATTATTTATCAGTTGGAAAAGACCCATACGGTTGACAGAACATTTGCCTCGGTGTCTGTTTTTCACTTAGTGGGAAGATTTGATGAGTCTCATTATTTGTTGCATTGCCGTAGGATAGATATTGCATAACAAAGTGTTGTTCTTGGATATTTAGCTGGTTGCGTCAACACTGAGTTAGAGTAGACCTTGAGGAAGCAGGGTGGGAAGTTTTCTTCAACTGGCTGGTGTTTTCCTGTCCAATTCTGTGTTCTTACAAATTGTATCTTGAGTTTGCAACCAGCTAGCTCTTGCTACAAAAAAGCAATTATTAGCACGCTTGCCCTCTACCAGGGCCTTTCCTCTGAGGGGTGACAAAGCATTTGATGTGTAGCACATGTATAAAGGTGCCAGCAGATAGAGATTTGCCTTAGGTCATCTCCCAAGAAATACTGTATTTCACCTGTCTGTCTCCCTGTTCATTGGAAATGTCATAAAGTCGCATAGGGAGGAATTCTGAAATCCTTAAATAAAAGAAGCTGAAACCACAAAAGTGTTTATTGTGTCTATATTCCGAGTGGTCAGAGAGACTGCAGAGAGAGCGTGCTTTCTATCCCTAATCATTTTATTAGGTCACTAAAATTTCGTGGTTTGCTTAGGAGGGAGCATGAGCCAAGTGGTAGACATAACCCCCTCCTTTTATCTGAGAATCATGACACCATTGTAACCACAACTATTTGTCTTTCCTTCTCAGCGGAGACGGTAGCCTTTCTGGATCATCCTCGCAGAATACAGTAGATGCTATGCAGAGCTAGTGTCCACGTTGTTAGCTCCTACAGCCAGACCAAACTCCGTTCACTGTTATAAAAACCGGGTGTGGAAAGAAAATTCTAAATGATAAAAAATTAAGGCATCGTTTTTTTTACAGTGCTATTAGAGAATTGAATTTCCTCTTGGATGGCTTTCAGTGATCAAAATTTACCGAATTAAGAATCAGAAATCCAGACTTTCTTTAGGAAGGCAATGAAAGTACAATAGAAAGGATGGATCCTCCTGGGTTTGCCATTCTGCATCCCAATTTTTCACTCAAGATTGTTTGAAAACCTACCCATATTGATAGGTGTGGATCTAATTCTTTGAACTGCTGTAGATTTTTCCATTGCATGAGTAGACCATATTTTTCTTTATCCAATACCCCTTTCCCTTTCTGTCACTAAGTCAGATACATCCGTCTGGAACTCCACACGAGAGAAGAGCCAGTAATCTGTATATCCTCTCTTCTTCATTGTGACTTTAGAAAGCTCAACAAGACAATACCATGAAATGACTAGAACCCTTTTGTTATGAAGTAGGACAAGAATTAAAACTAATTCCACTTTCTTCCATGTTGTGCTTTCCATCTAGAAGGACGAGATTCCTCAAGCATTCTTTTTTTCTCAATAATGCAATGGCAATCATCCATATGTGAAAGTGATGGGGATGTAAAAATAGATCCTTATGATTAGCTGGGCCTTAATGCCACAAACTCAGCCCAAAATAATGTTGCTGAGACCCAGAAACAGTCATTTTGCTGCTCATAAATGATAGTTTAAGCTGCTGAGTGGATGAGGTCCAGGATTCTCCTTGGTCCCTCGATGGACAGTAATGATGCTTGGACCAAAATTTTCCATCTTTCTTCTTGGAAAGTCTGACTATAGGCTGCTCGGTAAAATGAACCTTGGAAATAGGACTTCTGTCTCACACCATCTACTCACAAAAGAGAGCTATAAAAATAAGCACATACCCCAGAACCTAATGGAGACGTGGCAACAAGCCTGAGGGAAATGCCATCCCTTCAGCCTCTCTTTTCATTCCCTCATAGCTTTATTTAGTTTCAGGACAGGGTGAAGCCGTCAGTCGTAGGCAGACGTTTGTGTTTTCTGAACTTGTTTATTCAGAAAGTAGTTGAAAAAGATAAGAATGAGTAACTCTGTAAAGAACCAGCACTAAGAAAACTGGGAAGGACATACAGAATAGTATTTCCACAACTTTGTTGCTATCTGGAAACTACCTGGAACATTTTAAAGAAACTATTCTCTGAGATACACCTAGTATTCTAATATAAGGTAGATCTCTCTTGGTTTCTACACAAAAGTAAACTCATAGGTTAGGCATGAGTTAGACATGGAATAAGCAGTCCAGTCTTTGGACTCAGACTGGACTCAACAGTGGATTAGGAAGGATGTCAAGGAAACCATTCTTGTTTCTCTAACTGCTTCCCTATTTCTTATGAAATTGGCATATCCTTCCCTAGAATCCTTTGATTCTGTTTTTGCTATCTTTTCACTAACTCTTCCTACAGCTTGATTTGATGGCACCACTCTTTCCATCAGTTTCTGAGCATACCCTGTTGGCCTGTTTTTCTTTTTCTTAATAGCAGAGAAACAGGGTTTTTTTCCCTACTGAGGGAATTCAACCTCAGTCTTGTTCAATACCTTCACCATGGGCATATAGCCTCTCAGGCTGCAGTAAGCAGGTTCCCCAGACTGTCTTCCACTCATAGAGTGCTTTTTCTCCAGTGGACTACAGGGCATTTGACATTATGCCACCATATCTGTCCTTCCACTATCCTTGTGAAAGAAGCGACCATCAGGCCCTCTTGACAGATGAGGGGAAGGATACTCCGGGAGATGCTCCTTTTCCAGGGATCACACCGCCCCATCAGTGATAGATGCAGACATCCGAAGAGAGAATCAGCTCCCTTGGGTCTCTCTTGGAGTTATTTCTGACTACTATTTCAAACTTATTTCCATCATTCAAGTTTTGTTATCCAAACAGACCTCATCCATGATTTCCTTGGCCTCTGATTATTACCAATTTTTTTTAACCTCTCAAGACTACTTACTCTAAACATCTCCCAAGTTGATTTTGTGTGTCAGGTCTCATACGATTTGAAAAAAGATTACTGAGTGCCTAATCATAACCATTCATTCATTATCTATAGGCCCACGTGTTGAATATTGTACCAAGCAAAGGCAAGAGACAGTTCCCTGGCTTGAAGATCTCACAGCCTAGGCTGGAGAGCCAATACTAAACAGATGTGACTACAGGAAGGCAATTACCATGCACAGAGTAGTAGAGAAAATTCATTCAACCAACATCGAATGCCTACAGTGAGTCAGGTTCTGTGCCAGGCACAGTTTATATAGTCTTGAACAGAATAGATCAACTTATAATTAAGAAGAGAAATAGGGGCACCTGGGTGGCACAGCAGTTAAGCATCTGCCTTCGGCTCAGGGCGTGATCCCGGCGTTCTGGGATTGAGCCCCACATCAGGCTCCTCCGCTATGAGCCTGCTTCTTCCTCTCCCACTCCCCCTGCTTGTGTTCCCTCTCTCGCTGGCTGTCTCTGTCTCTGTCGAATAAATAAATAAAGTCTTTAAAAAAAAAGAGAGAGAAATAAATAAAAAAGCACATAACTAGCCCAATGTATATCACATTGTAATATTGTGTATTATAGATTATGGGATGCTTAGGTTTGGTTGGGGGCAGAGCTTTAAGAAACCTGCTTTAAAAGAGTGGGAAGGACTCTCTTCCATGCTGACGTTTCAGCCAGGGCAGGATCTAGTCATGGGAGATGTAGGAAGGAAAACATCACAAGCAGAAGGAATATCACAAGTGGCAGGACTGAGGCGGGTGAGAGGTTGGCATCCGGAGAAACCAGAATGGGCTAGAGCCACGGGGACTGACGGATGCTGTGCATGCGGAGCCCTGACGGCCATGAAAAGGGATTGCTATTTCATTCACGATTCAGTGGGAAGCCTTAGAAGAGTTTGTAAAATGAAAGTAATAAGACTGCATTTGTGTTGTAAGAGATTATTCTAATTCCTCTGTAGAAACGAAGTGGAAGTGAGAAAGAGTAGATATAAAGAGGTTATTGAAGTAACTCAGGTGAAAAATAATAACACTTTGGGCCAGAGTGATGGAGGTTGAGATAGAAGAACGTGGTAGATTTGGGAAGTAGAAAAGACAGGGATTTGGTAATGATTTTGACGTTGGTGTTGAAGAAAAGGGAAGCACCAAAAATAATTTCCAGGTTTTGATCATCTGAGTGACTGGTGATGTTATTGATGGAGTTGTGGAAGACTATGACAGGCTAGATGGCTGATGGGCATTAAGGAGGGCACTTGTGATGAGCACTGGGTGTTGTATGTAAGTGAAGAATCACTCAGTTCTACTCCTAAAGCCAATATTACACCATATGTTAACTAACTAGAATTTAAGTAAAATTTTGAAACAAAACAAAAAAGGCTATGAAAGAAATAGGTTTGTGTTATTTGTGGTGGGGGGGACTCAGGGATAATTTGAATTCCTGGACAGCTCTTCGCATCATGGTGTCCAGCAAAGCAAGAGAAATGCAAATCTGGATGTTGAGAATGTAGTTTAGAGTTGACAATAGAAAGCTGAGATTCATCAGCAGAAGAATGGTAGCTGTGTGTCTAACTAATTATATAAAGATATACGTGAGGAGAGCCGCAGGACAACCTTGGGAGCTGAATATATTCAGAGTGCAAGAGGGAGAAGAAGAGGAAGAGCCAATGGAGGAGATGGAGGAAGTGATGAGAATGGTTGAGATACTGACCAATATTGAACATGGACAATACTGTCTAGCTTGCCACTCATAAGCACTTTGTCTTTCATGATAACAATAACTGTTTCTGAAAATGTGTGATGAACTATAAAGCATCACCTATATAGAACTAATGCATCAGTAACGTGTGATATATTGGAAGTAAGGAAACTATTTAAGAACCTGGACCTCTGCAAATCACTACAAGACTCCAGATTCTGCCCAAGTAGACTTGCATTTCATGGCGTGAAGGAAATGGGAGATGTCCCTTTTCAAATGATGTTCACATTTATTTAATATGCTCCATAATAACATGACCCAGGATTTTGAAGACTTCCTTCCTTACCCACTCCTGCTCATCCTCCTACCCCCAGGCCTCCCCATGACTGCATTACGGTGTCTGCGGGTGATAGCGTGTGCTGCCATCCCCAAGCCCTCCAACTGTGTGTGGCTTCTCGCACTTAAATGAAATCTTATTTATTCACAGACGCCATTTTATAGAGCTGTAAAAAAGGAAGCGCATGGCTTCTGGCGGGGACACGCAGCTCCAACATGGCCTTCCCCTATTTTTGCAGTAAGATGTTACAGCTGCAGGCACTTTGGCTCTCCCTTGTGAGTTCAGGGAAGTCCAATCTGGGAAGAAAACTCTGAAAATGTGAACGTTACCTGTAAAGCATTCCGTACAATCTGTATGGCTAGATTTCTGTGTGCCATCTGTGTGGCTTTGTTTCCACATAGCTGTTTTAAGATAGATCTTCATGTTCCAGTGGTTAATTATGATTATTGATAGCCCCACATCATTACTTGCGATAATAATAGTGAGATTGCTACTTTAGCATTTTATTTGGTTTTAAAAACCTAGGAAAACATACGTGATCTGTTTTATCATCATACATCTGTGGGGAGAGAAATGCAACACTTTGAATTTTGAAATGTAAGCAGTTCCTTAGAATTATACCCTTGGGGGAGTCGTACTTTGCAGAGGCAGCACCTTTGGCCACACCCTGGAGTTGACAACTATAATAGGAAGTATTCACTTCTGAGACAGGGCCACAAAAGGGGCTCTTGGGTGGGAGAGACAGAGTGCTGTCTTGGGTAGCTGATGCTATCTTGGGATATGAAGGAGTATCCTGCCTCGTGAAATACTCTGCCCCTCCTCTGCATTCCCCCCAAACAACTAGAATATAAGCTGCAGCATGATATCCCACTCCTGTGTCTAATGGTGAGATTCAAGTACAAAGACTGGCTCGCCAGCCAGGATCAACAACTGAGGAAAGTCAATAAACTCAACAAGCAGAGCTTACACCTGAGAAAATACACTTGTAGGCAGAGCAGATCTTTAGTACATGTATTTTATAATCTCAGAGAATTATAAGAGACCACCACTCCATATGAAAGAATCCAGTGGAGAACATAGAAATGAAAATTTTGGATGATAATTTTTTTTTAAATCAACAAATGCACAGAATAGTAAAATAGACATCACTGAAAAAAATTAGTGAATTCAGGGGCGCCTGGGTGGCACAGCGTTTGGGCGTCTGCCTTCGGCTCAGGGCGTGATCCCGGCGTTCCAGGATCGAGCCCCACATCAGGCTCCTCCGCTATGAGCCTGCTTCTTCCTCTCCCACTACCCCCGCCTGTGTTCCCTCTCACACTGGCTGTGTCTCTCTCTGTCAAATAAATAAATAAAATCTTTAAAAAAAAAAAAAAGATCAAGTCAAAGGAATCTTCTAGAATATAGCATGAAGAGAAGCATGGAGAAATGCTGAGATACAAAAACTGTATTTAGAAATATAGTCTATTTAATCCAACATCCACTTAATACAAGAAAGGAAGCAATACTCAAACCATATGAGGTTACTTCCTAGAAATGAAGAGAAAGACATTGCATCTTTTATTGAAAGAGCTTCTCAAGTACCAAACGATAAACGCACATGTGTCCGTAGTCTTAACTCTTTATAATCAAATTTGAGAAACAAGGATTTGGAAAAACTCTGAGAGCAAAATAACAGACTTCTCAGCAGCAACACTGGTTGCAAGAAAACAATGGAGCATTAAATGGAAAATTCCGAAGGAACGTATTTTTCAGGCTGGAATTCTACATTTAGTCAAACCATCATGAAAATGAAAGGGAAAAGTGAATTCTGTTGAGACACACAGAGTGTAGGAAGTTGATTATGCATAAATACTCTCTCGAGGTTGTACTCCTCCAATAGGAAAGTGAATCCAGGAGGGAGTAGACTAGCAAAATGTGTAATGAGCAAATGAATTCATAAAGTAATGCTTAAATATTAGTCATTAAGGACATTTTTTTTTTTATACTCTCGAAGTACATTTGCAGATGATAGCAACACGAATGTGGCATAGAATGTGGCCCTGAGATTTGGCCGGGGGTAGGAGGAAGAGGGGAGAAGCAGGCCGTTTTATGTTGCTCAGAGTTAAGGGATAGAGCTATAATTAACCTTAGATACTCTTAGCGGCACAGGTGTTTGTGTTACGGGTGTTGAAACTTAAACGTAGTCACCAATCAGAAAGTTAAAATTAGAGGGGCGCCTGGGTGGCACAGCGGTTAAGCGTCTGCCTTCGGCTCAGGGCGTGATCCCGGCGTTGTGGGATCGAGCCCCACATCCGGCTCCTCCGCTATGAGCCTGCTTCTTCCTCTCCCACTCCCCCTGCTTGTGTTCCCTCTCTCGCTGGCTGTCTCTATCTCTGTCGAATAAATAAATAAAATCTTAAAAAAAAAAAAAAGAAAGTTAAAATTATCATTGTCAAACCAGTAAAGGAAAAATGAAGCAAAGGCAATTGGTGGAGCCAACAAAAGTCAGGAAAGGGGGAAGGGAAATAGCTAGAAAGCCTGGTAAATAAAAGTGAAAAAATAAATACGAGGGAGATCTATCCAAATATATCTGTAATCATGATAAACACGAATGGGTCAACTAGATCCAGAGACAGAAAGCCCTTGCCAGGGCAAAATGACAGGAAAAGAAAGAACATGTTTAAATGTGACACAGGACAAGACAGAGCTGCCATTATTTGCATACTCTGAGTATCTTTTAGAACATCCAGCCTGTTTGAATCGTGCTTATCCATCCCCCCCCAAAAAAAGAGTCCTACCCCACACAATACCAAATGATTCATGACCTAAATATAAAAAGCCAAAAGGCAAAGAGGAAAAAATGTATGTATGCACGTGTGTATATATGAGACATAAAGGAAGTATTTATTGACTACTTCAAAATTAAATTTTTAAATGAAAGATACTGTAAACTAAGTTAAAAGACAAGCAAAAACATGGGGAAAGATATTTGCAATATAGGCAGTAAGGATTTGTACCAAAATATATGTGATTGGCAAAAATTACAGAGTTTGGTATTATCAGTTATTGGCTGTGAGGAATAGAAAATGCAACTCTCAGTGTGGAGAACTATTTGACAGTCTCAACTAAAAGTAAAGCCATGCATCCTTGATGAGCAAGCAAGCATACTTCCATATGTCTGACTCAGAAAAACCTTGTGCCTTTGCTCAGGGACACTCAGGAGAAGTTCTGGAAGGATATACCTCACACAGCTAACAGTGAGCCTTGGGAGAGGATGAGGATGTGTGTTGGGGAAGGCAGATGGTGGGGTGCAGAGGGCCACTGACCAAGGCTTTCTCTATAATGTTTCATAGTTTTACAAGAAGAATGTATATTACCCAAAGTAATTAAAAGTTAACTTTTCAAAATCTTTAAGAGTGGACGTTTTATTTTCAGTTTTGCAGTTTTCAGAATCAAAGGCTCTCCCCCAGCATTACAAGAAAAAGTAGCTTGTCTCGTCCTACGGAGTTCCAGGTTGGGCCCAGGGTTTATGTAATCATGAATCTCTGTCACAATGTTCACTCGCTACATAGGAAGAATTTTTAGATGAGGTTTAAATACACCCTTCGCTTTGTCTTGATGGATTTTGGTTGGAAATCGTCTGCTTTTATCTTTAGGCATATCAATTTTAAGTGTTTAAATATCTGTAATTCTGTTGTTAACACTGTGGTTGGATTTAATTTAGCTCACCATTTGGGATGGTGAAATCTTAAAACGTACATCAAAGGCAGATTTTTTCTTCCCAGTCCTGTTTCAGGTCTGCAGAAAATAGCGGGTTATGCACTTAAGTTTTTAACTTCATTATATAAGTGGCATTAAACCAGCCATAAAATAATTGCCAATGATAACAGCATTGTTTCCCTGAGCTTTTATTCATGACGCTGAGTCATTTTTTCTCCTCAGAATGAGAAGTGTATTTTTTGGTTTGTGTTTTAAAACGAGGTTGTAAATACCCAACTTTTGACCATATTTTTCTTCTGCTTTGGCTTTTTTTTTTTTCTGTCATTATATTTCTTTAGGAAACTTCTTTAAATTTTTTTTAAGGGAAGGACCAAAGCTAGCAAAGAAACAGATGTATCCCATATAAAATATGCAATAAATCTTGTCCCGCAAATTCTTTGCTCTGAACTTTCTGACAGAAACTGTCAAATATCCACTTTAATTCAGGTATAAAATGTTCACTCCGTGTCATGGCGCCAACAGCCATATGCCAGAATGAAGTTAGTGACCCGCCATAAAAACAGCAGCATAAGCACCTTTGCAAAGGTGCAAGTCATCGTGGGTGAGAACGAGCCATATAAATCCATGGGGAATTAATCTCGGCTTTGCTACTCTCCCGCTGCGCATTTACAATGCAGGAGTAGTAATACTTTTAAAAGGAGAGAGACTAAGAGAGCGTGCACCTAATGAGCCTGTGGGAGGGGAGAAGGTGGTGCATGGATCAGAAAGCAATAGCTTCTCCTCCCCCTCGGCGGGGCTCTGGAATCCCCTTGAAGACGGCGGGTCCCGGCCGGACTTGACCATGCGGGGCGGTGCTTGAGCTCGGATCATGTGAAACCAATCTCCCCGAAGCGCCATCCCAAGAAATGACTTCAGCTTCATAAATCATCGTTATCATCCCACAGGAGGAGGGAATGCTATGGTTTTTCTCCAATAAAACATTTCAAGCCTCTGGTTTCAGGAGCTTTTCTTTTCTTTTCTTTTCTTTTCTTTTTTCTTTTCTTTTTTCTTTTCTTTTTTCTTTTCTTTTCTTTTCTTTTTTCTTTTTCTTTTCTTTTTTCTTTTTCTTTTTCTTTTTCTTTTCTTTCTCCGTTCTGAAATCTGCTTTATGCCATTTGCACAATTAGCTTCAAGTTCTCGCCTGAAGGAGACAGTGGCACTTCTCCAGTCTGCCTAATATTTGAACTTTTCCTCCTTCTCAGATTTTAAGGGAGATCTATTTCCTACTGAGGGGGGTGTGTGTGTGTATGTTACATATTCAGAGACCTCACACTTGCTTCCAAGCATATACTGACCCTCCATATTTTTTCCTGTTAAGGGTATTTTCTTTATCTTGTATTTGCCAAATACAGAACAGATATGTTAGGTTTAAGTATACTGGAAAGAAATTTTAGCTTATTTTGCATCACAGGAGATGATTTTAATACTTGCGGCCATCTAAAACATTTCTAAGCTACAGAAAGCAGAAGACTGAAGGGTAAAGCAACAGATCATTTCCAAGTTGAATCAAAAGATAAAACTCTGCTTTAATTGTATTTGATAATACCTTAATAGTCCTTCATAACCAAACATTTTTCTCCTCCAAGAGCTTACTGAAGAAACATTGTCAGAAAATTGTTTTGAAATGCTTTCTTGGGTTTCTAGAAAATTATTTTATTTGAATAAGTTTCATACCCACTTTGAAAGAAAGGCTTGTTTTTCAACAATTATTTTCAGTCATTACCAATTAAATGATAAATGATAAATTGGCTTTACAGGTATTCATTTAAAAGTTAACCTATGCTTTGACGCATTAGATGAAAAAGCAAGAAACTGAATTATATGTTCAGTATGACCTCGACTGTATAAAACAGCACAAATGGCTTTGTGATTATAAACATACACCTACGTTTATGGAAATGAGTCAAAATATTAGCAGAGGCCATTACATAAGAAAGCCTTCTGCACTAGGTTTATGTTCTTTAGGTTTTTTCCCCTCAGATATCCATATGTTCTACAATGAGGAGTTATTTTAAAATTGGGAGGAAATCATAAAGATTCAATAAAAGGGGAATGACAATTACGGTTGAAAGGTGACTCCAGGGGTGCCACCTCAAATTCTATTAAACTCACCATCAGCACGTTTACCCCAGCAGACTGAGAAGCACTGTGTGGTCAGTTTTAAAACCAAACCTCATTTCTTTGTCTCTTTTTACTGACTCCGATAACGATCGCTTGTGCTAATAGTCCTTCTGCATAACTTCTACTGGCAGAGCAAAATAAATGTGCTGTCATGTGGGAAATATCTTCTGCAGTGTCCTCTTTGGGAATGCCAGTTCTCCCAGTACTTTTCTTGCTTGGACGTCTCTCTGGAGAAACAAACTATCATTACCTTCCCTGCTCTCGGTAGCATCACAACTATTGAAGTTAGGGTAATTCTTTGGTACCATTTCTAGCAGACCAGTTTAAATCCCCAGCCACGAAAAAGTCTTGACCCTAAGAAAGAAAATGAGATACAGTATTTTGATATTCAAAGCAATAACAGCTATCAGGATGGTGAGAATTTTGTCAGTTTTTCAGTCGCCCTGTAAATCTGGTTTCCCAAGTACACGTAGCCTTTCCCAGGGTTCTAAAAGAAGACTGGTTTAAGGATAGCAATGGCCATTCTGTGATGACTTATGGACATTCTAGTGGTCCATTTCTTTTCGTGATTCAATATCTGAATACTGATTTTTCCAAAGGGAGAGTTTCAATTTTTGAACAAATGTCTTATGCTACAAAGATGTAAGTGGTTTAGTATAAATAAATCTAGATGAAGAGGAACTCTCCTTTGTAAAGGTATGGGTGCCATGTATTGTTTTATCTGATATATCAATATGGCTTTTTTTTTCCTCTCTTCATTTTTGATTACTTAAAGTCAATCTTAATCGGTTAAGCTCTCTGACCAGGCATAACAGCTTTTATCTGTGTTTTCATCTTTATGATGTGATTAAAACCATTCTTCAGATCGTATATATTTCTGAACAATTCATTAAAATATGTGGGATGGTTACTTTATAGAAATTGTAAAATTTACATTTGTGCGTATGGGTGTATAAGACATAAATAAAGGGCTTTGGGACTTTAATGTAGGTGGTTAGGCCTTTAAATTTAACTTATTCATTCAAAGGCTTCTTTCTCCATCTATGACTTCTCTAATTTTCTAGACTAAGATGATATAAGAGTTTTATAGTTTTTAAGAGTTTTATAGTTTTTAAGCAGGATCATTGTAAAGAATAACAATGAGGTATAATGAAAACTATACTAAGGGCACAAGTTCTTTTTGCCCCCAAGCTACTTATAAGACCTTAAGCAAGTCACGTACTTTCAGTGAGTGCTTCCAAATGCCATCAGTTATTTCTTTTTCTGATTATATGAAATGCTGCTAATTCTTCAAAAAACAATTAAAAGCATGTAAAAAACAAAAAGCCTATCAACCAGAGAGGCAAAAATAGCAACTGTGATATTTTGGTTTATTACTTTCTGGTATTTTTAATAGGTACATAATTTATTTCTGTGATATACATTTTAACATAATTTCGGTCACACCATATCTCCTGCTCTGTATTCTGAGTTTTATCACGTATAACTGCCACAGTATTTCTCCATGATATCCTTTGAAAACCCGATTTGTCGGATATGTGGACCTAGTGCACTTGCTCCAGGTCTCAAGGAGTTTACTGTAGGGACAGACACATCACTAAAGGAAGAACAGGATACTCAACTACCCAAGACCAGTCTCAGGGGAGCCCAAGAAAAGTTGCACAAGCAAACATCACTGGACAACTGAGAACTGTTGTGGTGGTGGTGGTCATGATTGCAGTAATTGGCATTTACTGAGTTAACGTGCCAAGTGCAATGGCTGAGCACCTTACAAACATCTCATTTAATTATTACAACAGCTATCTAACACAGATCCTATTATTACCTCCATTTATAGATTAGCAAACTCAGTGTTAGGCAAGTGATACAACTTGCCCAAGCTGGAAAGTAATGGAGCGATTTGAAGCTTTGCTTCCACTACTGTCCACAATGTAGAACTCTGGTATGAGTGGGAAAGGCTAAATGATCTGTGTAAATCCCTTAGCACATTACCTGACACACACTGAGTACTCAGCAAATGTTCATCCTCATCTTCATCATCGCCACCACGACCATCAGTCTGATTCTTCCAGCCAATTGTATTAAACTGCTTCATCAGCAGCTGATCGGCCAGTGGATTGACTGCCCTCAGATCCCATTAGCTGTGACTGGTGGCCTGAAGGGATCACAGTTCCGTACACTGTCCTAGTATCATAAAATCCAATATTTATGTATTCAGTCCCCTACTATTGAAGTTCACTCACTTATAAGCCATAGCATGAGAGGCTTACACTGTGTAATTTCTTAGGTTTCTTCCAGCTAGTTCTCAGCTATAAGGTTTCATTTTATCTGGTATACAGATGGACAGGTCGAGATATGAAGAATCAAGTGATGGCTCTCAATAACGGACAGTCATCAGAGGCAGTTATGGGAACCCCAAAGAAGCCCGTTGGTGCCCATTTTTTCCCATCTGTTAATACAGTGCTTAAAGAAATCAAGTACTGAAATTCTATGAAATAAAAGAAGAGGCTCTTGCTTTTGAAGAGCACTACTTTAAATCAGAAAGAAAAATGAGCATGGAGCCTGTTACCACATTGCTCACGAGCTTGCTTACAAATTCAAACTAACAGCTGCTTTTGTAGTCAATTCTCATCAATCAACGAAGCAAAAAATTACTTATTTAGAAACTCTAAGTTTGTAGTCTTGAATGCTAAGCATTTTGAATACAATTTTTTTAAAAAGCAGAGTCCATGCCTTCCAGAAATTATACAACTTTAGGCTAGTGCTAATATCAAGATAGGACAGAGTTGTTTGGTAAAGGAGAACTTCTTCCATTGTTAAAATACCTGCAACTTATTCCCAAATGGTTATTTAGAGTCTTGGACTCAGAACAGCATTGTCTTTGAAATGTCATCAAGGTTCTTGATGAAACAAAATGGGGACAGCCCTCTTATAAATCTAGCTTCTTTGCAATTCCTAAGACTTTCTACATGATGATTCATTTGGTGTCTTTTCCCTGAATGATGAGACTACAGAATTCACTATCCCTACATGACCCTTGAAAAAGTGCTAAAGCATCGTGGAAGGGATGAGCCTTCCCATTGGGAATGAGATGGCAGGGAGACATGATAGACACTGCAGGAAATGGGAGTTATGTATGTTCTGTAAGTGAAAATTATATTTTATGTTTGTTTAGAAGTATTTGTGAAGAAATAACTCCAAGTAAAAGCATTTTTTCAAAAGAGATGTCACTTCTATTAATGCTGATAAGTTAAAGGTATATATGGGCCTACAAGATGAGATAACATGGAGAATTTCAGGCCCTGGTTGAGAATGCAACCACCTGACTCCCATTAATGTTAATGAGCCTCTCACTGGATCATTCTAAAATTTTACCCCCATGGTCTGCTTTAAAGCATCAAGAGTCAGGAAATTTGGAATGAAAGCTGAAATTCCATCTTGGCACTTTTCTCTCTGATGTATATACTCCTATGAAAAACGTGCAGTATATTGCAGCTTCAAAATACCACCTGAGCATTTGAGAATTCTAGAGGAAAATATAGCCTGTTGGGGAGCAGCAGGGGGCATTGGAAATACTGGATTATGAGCCAAGAGACCTGGATACAGAAAAAGTCATTTCATCATCTTGGGTGTTCACGTTCTCATTTCTATGGCATTAAGTTGTTGGACTAGGTTATAGTTAAGTTACAGATTATACTGTGTGATGAATTTTCTCAAGTAATTGTATCTGTATCATCTCTATGCCAAAAAAAATTGCTGTGTACAGATAATTGTACAGAGCTGAAGGACTTCAGTTGGACTCTAGAGAAGCAGAGGACAGAAGATCATAGACTATCAACGGCTAACTAAATGGTTGCCTTTAAGAGGATTGAGCAGAATTCCTCATTCAGTCTAAAGATCGAATGTTATGTCCATCTTGTGAGTGGTTAAAAACTTACCTGTGGGGGCAAAAGTCTCATCTAAGGGGAAAGTATATTGGAGGGGAAAAAAGTTGAAAGCTTTTGCAGTGGGTTGACTTGTGAACTGTGGATAACTTTATCTCATTTAGAATCCAGTTACACTCTTAGTCCTATTACCTTCGAGAATTAAAAATGGATAAAATGTTTACTTTTGCAAGAATTACTATAGAGAATGAACCAGAGGCATAATCTGATGAGCACTTGGAATTATATAGTGATCTCTGAAACTATACTCCTCACCTACACAAATAATTACTACAGTCATCCCAGAATATAAAAGAATCATTAGTTCTTTTCACTGTAGAACCAGGGAGATTTTTCTAATCCAAATTATTATACCAATAAGATATTTTATGAGGTATTTGAATATTATGCCTGGGTTTTGAAATATAAAACTGTAAATGACATAAGATCATAAGCCACTTGTAAGCTTGACTGCATCAAGACTCAGGGTTTTCAGCCATTTATGAGAGAATCAAGCCCTGTTGCCCTAAGGCCATGCTTGTGTGTAAGGAACTGACATCCATCTAGAATGGTGCTACTTCTCTACATACGAGGTGGGGGAGACTGAGAGAATAGTTGTTCAAATCGGCTTCCGCATTCTGCAGTTCAGATGAAGAAACTTTCTGAGAAAAGCCCCAGGTGCCCAAGTTAGATGATACCAGTATTTACTTTTTCTTTGATGCCTGTAAAAAATATTCAGTTCGGTTTATAAAGACAACTGAAAATGGCAGATAAAAATGGTGAAAAAGATGAGATCTGGAAAGTCTGATTGAACACAGGAGGATTCCGACTCAAACATCAGCCCAAGGGTTGGATTAAATGACTTTTAAGACTCCTTGTATCTGGGTTCCTTTGATTTTGTGACTCTAAAGGCAGCTTCAAAGTCTTTTGATACAATGTCTTTTGCTAAGTACTTTCATCAAAAGCCTGAGTTTTCTACTCCACTTTAGCCTTAGGTGACCTGGAAATCAAATGATACCCAGATACTGGGAACCCTGATAGCAGGCCTTCACCCAGCCTCACACCAATTTACGCAGAAATTCTCACAGATGGCCCCATACGCTCTTCAGCTTTACCATCCAACTCGTTATTTGCAAATGTGAAGTTTATGACAGACCAGAAATGATCCTCCTTCTAATTTAGCTGCACCCAGGAGAACTTGATAAAACGAGAAGTCTAGATAGGAGGATAGCACCCTTCACAGGCAAGCCTACAAGAGGAGAAATGTAAATATAAGACCCCTCCCCCATAACTCAGTGGTTCCACCTATGAATATTCTCCCCCCTCAAATGTTAAAAAGTCATCCCTCTTTCCCGTGTCAGTGTGCTGTTGCCTCTGCTGGTGAAAGCATTCTTTCCTCCTGGAAAGTGTGTGACAGGGTGATTTTCTAAGAAGTGAAAAATGACTGCCATGTTCGCATCAGACGGATAGCGCGAGAAGTGGAGTGCGGTCCTTTTGTTTCCCTGTTAGCATCCCCTGGCTCCTCTATTTGTAGAGCGGCAATAAAAACAGCTTCTTTACTGTGCGTCCTGTTGGTTTATACCAACCACATCAGGTCCATAAACCATGGTATATTAAAGTGTAATAGACTGTGTAAAGAATACTGGGAAGATAGTCCAACCTTTATCCCTTGCCCTCATTCCATACTTTACTACCCCCCAGATGGATATCCGTAAATATGACTTAATTATGTTTGGCATAAAACCCCCACTTTCTGTGAAGAGTGACGTCCTTCTTCAGCCACTTTCCATGCATGAATACCACCCTCTAAAGGATAAAACCTTGAATAGTTTGGTACATTTAAAGGACAAGTGTTGTTCATAGTCCGAATACTTTCTGGAAGTGGCATTTATAAAACTTTACATTTTTAAGATCTGGATGAAAATCAGTACTCTCTCACTGTTTGATTCTATGCGACTCCCTTCTATGTTGTTGAAAAAAGAAAACAAAGATTAGAAATTGCCATGGCAGGAAATGGGCTCTGATCCCCCGGGGTGGGGGGGCAGGTAGTGAGCAGGGACTGTGATCTGCTGGTGTGGGTCCCTTGCTCTCACTTGATTCACCTGTCAAGTGAGTGGAGTACCTATGAGGCGTTAAAGTTGAGAGACATGGATTTTGAAATTCCATTATGACATAGATTTTGGTTGCTGCCCTCAAGAAGCACCAAGTCTAGCAGGAAAAGCAGACTGCCAGCAAATGATGTCAGTACTGCGGCCCACATACGTGAACACAGTGTTGCGGGATCTGCGCGGAAAGAGCCGCTCACCACTCAGTGAAGGAAAGGCCCTCGTGGAGGTCTTCATGAAAGACGTAACGTTTTAAAGCTTGGTTTTTGAAGGAAGAAGAGACATTTACCATGGGGGTGTTTGGAAAGGAGAAGGCAGAGAGGAGGAGGAATTCAGAGCAGAAGAAGCAGTGTCCCTAAAAGTAAGGTACAAGAAAAACAGGTTGAGTGGCGGGAACAGCAAGAAGTCCCCCTGCCAGGAGCGTGGCACGAGCTGTGGGGAGTAGCAGGAGCCAGGCTGTGAAGGGCTGACTGTGCAATGTGAGCGTACATCATCCTGGATTGAGCCGAAGCTAATGAGCACATAAGCACAGCAGTGGCATCGTCCAGTTTGCCTTTTAAGTTGGCAGTTCAGGTGCAAGGCAGAGAACCGGGTTTCCTGTGCCGTGCAAGGAGCCCGCCACAGGTCACAGACCCTAGCGGTTAGAGAATATCAGCTCTCAGAAAACTACCTTTTTAAAGTAGACCCCAACATCATTATCTTTCACTTAGTATATGAGAGGTGGTTCAGGTAACCAGGTCAAAGATTGAGAACTCAATGACGGTTAAGTGAAAAAAAATCATAAGCACCTCACACCTACCCCCTTGACTCCCAGGTAAATTCGCAAAATTATAAATCAGTTTCTGTCTTTCTTTCCTGAGGATTAAATAAGACAGAAATGGGCTGACACAGCAAATAAAATGACTTTAGGTCTGACATAGGAAACAGCCTCCTGGAGACGAGCCTTGGGCGACATGGTATGGACATCGGCTTTGTGAGTGAAATGGGAGAACAGTGAGGATCTGACTGAGAAACGATCACAAGCAAAATTATCCTCTACTGAGGGTGGTTGTAGACATTCTTAAGAAAGAAAGGAACGTTTGCTTGAAATTTTGTATTACTCATTCCAAAGTCAGACAGCTGGAATAATGACTACTACTGTTTGCTTCTAGCAATCAAATAATAAATGGCTGCCATTTTTGAGTGCCTAGGGTACATTAGTCACTATGTTAACCTCTCGTGTTCGGTACCTCCAAGGGTCACAACCACCTTGCAGGCTAGATCTTATCATTCCAGTTTTATGGGCAAGGCTCAGAGGAGTTAGGTGACTTCCCCAAGGTCTTTCAGTTAATGAGTGACAGGGCATGCATTCAACCCAGACCTGCCTGACGTAAAGCCCAACTTCTTTCCACTATGCTACACCACATTTAACTTGGTCAAAATAGCCATCCCACTGGAAGCTTGAACCGCCAGCAGTCTCAGTAGGACATGGAGCCATCAGAGGTCTGACTTGCAGAGATTCTGATTCAAGCAAGCATTGGTCCCTTTTCATGTAGCCTTCATATTTCAGTGCACCTAGGTATTACCATCTTCATTTTGCAGAGATGGAAACTGAAATGTGCGACTTGCCCATGACACTTCAGTGCAGAGTTGGGCTTGAAAGTTGGAATTTAACTATGCTGAGTTCTGCCTCAGTCAGTTGGCCACAGTACTGAGGAGTTTCACACTGGTTCTTATGGGGTGACTTTATGATAACCAATGAGACAATGTCTATCAAATGAACCAGGACACAAAATTCCAAGGTATTAAAGCTTTACACAAAAGCAAATGGTTTTCACTCAGTAAAGGCTGCATTAAATAAAATCCACATAAACAACTCTTAAAAAAAAAAAATGCCTTCCAAAGAAGTCGTGTTGCTTTCTCTCCATGACATGGAATTATGAAAAATACTGTTCTTTAGAGGAGAGAGTTGAAGTTTAAGAAAAGCAACCCAGTTCTACCAATGACAGAAAAATTATAGTGTGCGTAGGTAGGTCACCAAGCAGACTTGCCACTCACCCTTCTCCATGGCCTTCCAGAAATTCACCATCATCACAGTGTGTCCACAGCCTTGATAAAGAAGTTTGGAAGACAGAATTGATGTGGAGTGAAGCTTCTCATTTTTAGTACTCGGATTTGTTTTCCTTATTGCTTTTATTATCTTAAAATGTGAGGCTGCCATCATCTAAAGCAACTACTTTATCCCTCTGATTTGGAAAGTCATTATATTTAACTCATTGCAGGCTATGAGACAGCCTCTTGTGCCAGAAGGAGAAGAGAGAAGGGCAAGGTTGGGGATGCCTGTTTTTTCCCAAGCTCCGCTGGTGCCGTGTCTCTATCTGGTAATCCCTGCAAACTGCACTCTTCTAAGAAGCCTACCCAACCCCCACCACACATGTAGTAGGAAACGTAAGCTAAAAAGGAAGCACCTAAATGCTATTGTCCATGGGGCTTTGTAGAATAGACCAAGTAAATCCCACACATGCTTTCAGGGCCACTGCTGGTCAACGCTGTAGGGTAAAGACAGTTTGCGCCTAAGACTCGTCATCTTCCACTTAGACATCGTCTCCCTTTTGGGTGCCTAGTACCCACGTGGCATGCCATGGCTGCCCCGGGCACCCTAATTCAGTAATCCACATAAAGTGTCCTATAGGCAACCAGCCGTGCTCTGGAAATGTTTTTGCTACCCCTTATCAAAAATCACTTACACTGGATCTCATTCTCTCAGGTTTACTTGCCTGTCTTCCCCAACTAGAATGAAAGTTCTATGGGGACCTTTGCTTTCTTCACTGGGGGGTCCCAAGCACCTAGAATAGGGTCTGGCACATGGAACAAAAGAACAAACCCACCTACGTCATTATGTCAGTTGCTACTAATGGCTTAAGTCAGGGCTTGCAGAACCAGATATGGCCAACAGGAATGTTCCCTTTGTCCTGTAGAGTATTTGGGGGAAAAAAATTAAAGTCGGGACCATTCATTTAAAAACCTTAGCTTCTCTGAAAAAGGTGGAAGATCTGGTAACAATGGCAAGTGCCTTCCCTCCCTTACATGGGCACGGCCTTCCCATTTTTCCTACCACTGCCTGTCGGCTTCCCTACACTGAACCTGTCAGTTCCACTATTGAGAAGCAAGGGATCGAATTTTAGAATATTAGGATTCTTCTACTTGGCCTACAGTTGCCTTATTTGCTGCTGATACTAGAATTTGAGTTTGTGACTCCAGTCTTTAAATGTTTTCCTTCCAGGTAAGTGTTTTTGTTTTGCTTAGAGCATTTTAAAGACTGAAAATGTATAATGACATGGTCAGAAATGTCACACATTTTGAAGGGAGAAATAGTTTAGGCTTGTAGAGCTTCCGTGTCACACCATGGAAGTGGCTGTCTTTTCTGTCTGTACTTAGGCCCTTTGCTTAGGAAAAATTAAGATCTCAGATCTCTAAGTTCTTCTCATTTTCCTGAAGGCCCTTTCCTCCCAAACCCTCAGAAGTTCTGCGGTATGCATTGGGCCTCTTAGTAACACCTCTTTTTACATTTTGAATGCTTGTTTTGGTGTGTTTTTTTTCCAGATAACCACATTTAGAGAGCTATTCCAAAATCTTATTGAATGCTTAATTCCTCGCGGAAAGGGTATTTCTCATCAGTGAGTTCATAGGCAACAACAGCTTGACTACAGCCTACTTACAGCCTGGAAGTCGCCAGTTAGAAACCACCAGGTGAGGGAGAACAGCAAAGGTGCTCCAGGAAGATCACTCAGGCCTCAAAAGAATTTTTCCTTGTGTTTGGCCATGCACATAATTAAGGCTCCCTGGCTACGAACAAGCTCCTTGTTTGTATCACGTTTTGGAGGACTTGGTCACTAGGACAGACACAGGTCACTTCCCTGTGTCTGACTGGCTAAGAGTGAGACTGATACACAGGACCCCTACTAGGAAGCTGGGGGAAATCATACTGCAAAAGATGACTGTAACTATGATTTTACCTAAGATGGTGTCATTGTCAAAGCAGAATCATTTTAATATTTTTAAAAAGTCACTTTGGGGGCGCCTGAGTGGCTCCGTTGGTTGAGCATCTGTCTTCAGCTCAGGTCATGATCTCAGGGTCCTGGGACGGAGCCCTGCGTCAGGCTCTCCCCTCAGCGGTGAGTCTGCTTCTTTCTCCCTCTCTTTCTGTGATCTCTCTCACTTTCACCCTCTCTAAAAAAAAAAAAAAAAAAAAGTCATTTTTGTTCATTGACGTTTACTGGACTTTGAGGTAATAGTATACAACTTTAGCCTGACATTCTTGTATAGTCTAGGTTTGTATTCTAAATATCAAATTTTATGTTTAGGGCACCTAGTATCTTTCTTTTTAAGCAACATTTGTCCAATATATGCATTTTTCAGCTAAAATAAGTTATTTAATATATAGGCACTCTTCCCGTATTTAAGGCTCAGCAGAAAAGAAGCCAGATGACATTGCTTCTCTCCTTGAGCTTACGTTCAATTGTCATATAATAAATGCATGAGAAAACAAATAGTCTGCCCGGTAGATAGAGGCTGGGCAGAAAAAAAGGTAACGTGGAAGTTGAGAGAGTTGGGGGAGGGGACAGCAAGGGGTGATCTTTTATTTAGTGATGTCAGAAAGGGTGGTATTTGAGCTGAGACCTGAATACAGTAAGGGAGCCAGTCGTGCACACACACACACACACACACACACACACACACACACCAGTGTGCACGCTCGTGTGCTCAAACATCAGCAAGCCGGCAGAGAGACTGGGAGGGAATGAGCATGGGAGAGAGGAAGAGAGGAAGCGATGTCACAGAGGAGCCAGGGAGCAGACTGCAGGGCCTGATGGGACACTGTGAATGTGTTAGAAGGTATATCAGGGGTGACGACAAGCCTTCGGAAGGTTTTGAGCAGGGGAGTAACTTGATAACATTGTCTTAAAACCAGTGACGACATGGTCGTCCTCGTTTGGGATGAGAAGGTGCAGAGCTGGCTTGGCATTTGGGGATCGGCTGACTGAACGTACTGTTTCTGGTTAAGTGGGGCATTTACAGAGACATGAAAATTACCTAAGTTTTGGATTGCAGCCTGGCACCCGGGTCAGAAGCAGCTCCATGGGGGGCCTACAGTTATCTCAAGAGGAGTGACTTATTTTTCCCTGGGTGTCTCCTGCGTATACATCAGTATACATCTTAATAAACTTTTTTCTCTTGTTAAAAAAAAATAATAAAATAAAATAAGTATATGATGAAGTTGATGATGAGGTACTGATAATACCGTTCGTGTCATTTACTGATCGTATATCACGCTCCAAGTGCTTGGTGTGTGTTGTCTCCTTTAGTCTTCATAGCAGCCGTGTGGTGGTGGTCACTGTGGCTATTCCCATAGCACAGAGGAGTCAGTAACCGTGCAGTCGGTCGTGAGCAACTCGACCACAGTCACACAGGTAGTACACGGCAAAGCTAAGCTTAGTAAATAAAATAGTGGCATTTTAAAGTCCTTTAATGTCTTTCATGAAGTATCACGACGTCACAGGCCCTATTAGATATGACCGATTTTCTTTTCCTGTTCATTTTATATCATTGTAGCCTTAAATGAAAGAACTGTTAAGGCTTATATAGATTATGGCTTGCCTATTTTTCTAGGCAATTTTAAAGTGAAGAAGTTATTATCATATGTAGTACTATTATCTTCTTTTTTATAATAATATTTTTTATTATGTTAGTCACCATACAGTACATCCCTGGTTTTTGACGTGAAGTTCGATGATTCATTAGTTGCGTATAACACCCAGTGCACCATGCAATACGTGCCCTCCTTACTACCCATCACCAGTCTGTCCCATTCCCCCACTCCCCTCCCCTCTGAGGCCCTCAGTTTGTTTCTCAGAGTCCATAGTCTCTCATGCTTCATTCCCCCTTCTGTTTACTGCCCCCCCTTTCTTTATCCCTTTCTTCCCCTACCGATCTTCCTACTTCTTGTGTTCCATAAATGAGTGAAACCATATGATAATTGTCTTGAGAGAATGATATGTAAAAGCACCACCCAAAAATGAAACCTCCTAAATAAATAGTTCCTACAGAATACTCTTTCTTAATCTATAAATTCAGAGTTGTATCTCAGTATCATGGATTTTCTTAATAGTCTTAAGTATTTTTTTTTCAAAGCATTTAAAAACAGCATTCTGAGAAAGGAGACCACAGGCTTCCCCCCCCAAGACTGCCAAAGGAGCCTCTGGGTGTAGAGACAGTGTGTGCAAGGGTTCCAGAGAATTTGATTGAACCCGAGCAGAACTGCTATACATGGTTCTGGATTTCTGATGTGTGGGGAGGTGTGGAGAGAGTGCCAAGTACCTGCCAAGGCTTCAGAGCTGGGGTGACCACATGGACCAATCTGGCCAGGATTGTTCCCATTTATGTTTTTGTCCAGATGTAATTATTAGTTATCACCTTCTTTCACTTTCAAGAGTGTCCCCGTGAGAACAGTAAATTATATGGCCACCATTAGCTCTAGCGATTCTCAAGAAAGCAAGGGTGGGAGGTGTAGCCAGTAGAGAACTATCTCCAGGACATGTGTAGGGGCCACCAACCCCTGCGTTCAGAATGATTTTGAGAACGCATGGGTGTGATCCCAGTTAGAAGATGACACAGAAGATATGATGGAAGAAAATGCTGTTTTAATAATAATTATCTCTCTTTCACAGCCAAAAAAGAGCATAAAATGGAAGAAAGTCACTTGGAGAATGCACAGAAAAGGTAAGTGGCTCTGACGTGGCCTCAGTCCTTTCTTTGGCTAGCTGTTTCTTTGGCTAGCTGTTCCTTTTTATGCTTGTTATTAAGTGCAGTCATATTGCTATGCAACCATCACCACCGTCTCCATCTTCAGAACTAACGCATCTCCAAATGGAACTCTGTACCCATTAAACCATAACCCCCCCATTCTCCTCCCTCACCCCAGCTCCTGGCAACCATTATTCTACTTCCTGTCTCTGTGACTTCGACTACTTTAGATACCTCCCATAAGTGGAATCAATACAGCATTTTTCATTCTATGACTGGCTTATTTTACTTAGCATGATGTCTGACTAGCTATTCTTTTGGCCCCATTGGTTGAGACTATGCATCCATGAGCAGTAAGATTCCACCAGGAGCTGAAGGGAAAGCACTATGACAGGACTCGGCGATATTTCTCCTCAAAGAGCACAGAACCATTCAGAAGTGGCTGGCATGAGTCATGTCATGACACCATCTGCCTCTCCGCCATTTCTCTGCTCCTGAACCACCTGATGGAAGTTAGGAGGAACAATGTGACCCTCCTTAGCATTACAACTAGATTAAACCATTATTGCAAACACCTAAGAGACTTATTAGGTCTTTCCTCAGCTCAGAGGGTACAGTGAACAAGCAGCAAGTGGGGAGGAGGGACTGACCCCTCTATATGAAAAGTGCCTCAGAAATCGGAAGAGACCTCAGAAGCCTTCTGTTCTACTCCTCACCCACGTCAGGCCTCTGCTTTGCTCTTCTCTCTTAATAGACAGCAGAACGGAACTACCCAGTTCACCCAGTAGTCAGTGGCTCTGGTCCCTGATAGAGGCTTTTGTTTTTGTCAGCTGACCAGGTGAGTCAGCTTGGCTGTGCCTCCACCCTTAAAAGGGTGAGTGAGAATATACGGAGGCGTTCTCATTTTCAGCACAGAGAACCGAGATACGTTTTGCTGGTGCCAATTCTAGAAGTACTAGAAAATTAAGTGGGAGGTAGGGGTAGGAAATAGCCGAGAAGGACAACGGGCTTTACAAACGCGTGAGGAGAGGAGGTCGTTACATGCAAATGAACGAACTCTAGAAACAAACCATTTCCTCCTGTCTAGCCACGATTTCCCAGAGTTCTGAAAGCCTACAGGTAGTGTTGTCGGCTCTGCTTCGACGGGAGCCAACATTTGGCCTGCTTCCAGCCGCCAGTCAAATTGAAATACAGATGAAAGTGAAGTCGAGGCAAATCCTGCATTTTTAAGTGCAGACACTTCTTGAGTCAGGACTGTCAAGCAGGCATGTCCATCTTTAACCAAAGCGGTCCCGTGATTATGTTTTTAGATTTTCGTGCCCCTTGATTGGCCTCATCCCTGCAGTAAGTTTTCCCTTCCTCCGTGTGCAAAATGCATACGTCCGTGTTACAGAAAATAGCATATTCAGAGAGGCCACCCACAAGGGCACCTTGGTGTCAGGCCAAACAGAAATTTGGGTTTCCGAGGTGGATGTCAAATTTCTAATATTTCTCCAAGATTCTGGCTTAAGGAAAAGAGGGCCCACCTCCGAGGGGCCGAAGCTGCTGCTGTGCGTTAGCTATGCTGAGGGGGGTCATAAATTTCGGTTGTCAGCATTTTCCGTGACTTTGTGGTGAAGGTAGCATAGCTTTCATGTCATACATGAAATATGTTAGACCCCATCTTTAATGTAGAAACCACAGTTATTTGCTTGCAGTTTTTAAGGAGGTTGGTGGTCAGTGTTGCAATATTCGTGTGAAATTTAGTAAATTCTTCTGTTTTATTCTCAAGAGAAACAATTTACTCTGAGGCCACGGCATGTTTGCTTTTCCTAAGCAGTTTCTGGAGGCATGCATGTGAAACAGTAAGGGGACGTGTCCCGCTTTGCCGTCTCAACGCTGTAAAAGTAAAACCACTCACATTGCTACGGGCTCTTTGATAACGTCATTGTCTGTATTTTAAAATATTTAGCTGAATTAAAAAAATAGGAATCAGATCAGGAATTGGAGCAGAGAGGAAAAAAAGGGAACAGAGCGAAGGAAAGCAGTTTTACGAAACATAATATATGATTAGAAATCAGTCTTCTAAAAGTTGAAAGCTATTTGGGCGTTATGTGCTGACAAACAGAAATTTCAGAAAGCACGATGGCCCCCTTGTCCATTGGAGAGTATTCGCCTGGCTGTTAAATAGCAACAATTTGCAGGAGGACAGAATGTCTAGACCTTAGGAAGCAGGCATACGTTCATATTCTAGCCCTTTTGCCTCTCCTTGAACAAAGGGATAACCTGAAGTCAAATGAGGCACATCCTTTCCGAGTAACTTCCCCCTTGTCAAAGTTGCAGAGTGCCAAAGCCAGGCCACCCCCTGGGACTCTGTCTGCGCTGGTTCTTCTGAAGAGGTTCGCTTGCTTTCTTAGTTTCTAAAACACACAGGGAGAAAAATTGCTGAAATTCGGTATTTCCTCTAGTCTCCGCCCCCTTCGAGGGTTAGCAAGCAAGGCCTCACAAACCCCCAGAGGGAGAGGTGGTGAGGGTGCAAGGTTCACGCCAGTGTAGGTTGGGAAAAGTGAGGCCCCCAGGATGACGACGTGCCTTTCTGAAGCTCTGTGATAACCCGCGTAACAACACTGGCGTGGTGTGAACTGCGCCAGGATTTGCACCATCTGGGTCTCAGGATCTAGACTCCAGGTACTGCCAGGGGTGCTGGGGTGCTCTGTGAGGCACAGTGACTGGAGTGTCGTCCTCTTCACTATATCCCACTGGAAAATAATTTGCTCCTCTGAATACTAATAGGGAAAGACTTTCTTTTCTGTATTAACACACAAGTAAGTATGTTTCTGTATCGAAGGTGACCACAAGGAAGAGAACAATGATGACGATGTGTTCTGCTGGGGGTGCTGCTGGGGGCAACTGTGTCTAAAGTGGACACAGGGGAAAAAAAAAAGCCTGTGTCCATGACCATGAGCAACCGGAGGGTGGAGTAGAGAAAGCATTTCACTGAGAATCAGGGGACCCGAGTGGTAGACCCAGCTCTGCCAACGAATAAAGTCATTCAGTCTTTCCAGGTCTCTGTTTTCTCACCTCTAAAATGAGAACATTGGACAAGTTGGCCTATAAGTCTCTTCCAGTTGTAAGCCCCGTGACCGTATAAAAATTCATGGCCTGTTCCTATCGGTTACATAACCCTCTACTTGTGTATTTCCATGCCACAGTCAATATAATTTTCATTTTAATAATATAAAAGTATATGCCATTGAGCGTACATTTGGTTTTATCCGTGTTATGACTGCCACCGAGTTAGCAGTGGCCTGACATTGCGACTCTCTTCCATTACTGGTTTTGTTCCAAATTATGTATGTTTGGAATTATAAGAGAGTCCCTTCAGAAATTACTGCAGTTATTGCCTTTCTCCACTTATGCACTTCCAGTCTTTTAATAACTGGGAGCCAAAATTCCCTGGCCAGTAGTTTTAATTTGCATTAAAAACAGATTTATTGTTTACAGAAGCACAAAGAATTTATGGGACTCGGAGCTGCAGCTCCAGCTTGGGTCTCACCTAATCATAGCCATGGAATCAATTAACAGTTCATCTGTGAAATGTGATAAAATCTTATGAGATACATATTGCCCAATAACCGAGAACGAGATGAAAGTATTCTCCATAACAGTGACGGGCCTTCGGGGTTTTACAGTTGCCATTGAAGAGAGCTCCATTAGAAACTCAGGATTCAGGATGGCCACAAAAAAAAAAAAAAAAGGCTGCGTCTGAACAGATGATAGAGCACTGAGTAGTAAACGTGGCCAGCCATTCCTGCTTTGATTAGTTTCCAACACCCTAGAAAAAGGGGCCATTTATTTAAGTGTTCTTGCTCCTGGCAAATGAGCTTGTGAGGCTTTGGGTGGGTGGAGGTTGGGGGTGGGGGACTAAGTGCAGAGCTATAAATTGCTACAAAGCTAACGCCTCCAAGGAGGGCTGCTTGGGAGGCCCCCGCAGTCTGGTGTGCAGGGAGCCTCCACCGGGTAGGTCAGGGGATATGGACCGGTGCCTGGGAATCAACTTTGGAAAACCTGGATCCTTCCCTGACCCGATGAGAGGTCGTCTTTCCAGGATCAAAGATGGTTTTTCACCCAAACCTTGCCCTGCCTTTAGTTCTATCTCTTTCTAATGCAACGGTGGTTTGTATTGTAGCATATCGAGCTTTAAAATGTAACCTTCTTAGAGATCATCTACTCTAAGTCTTATTTTACCCTTGAGAAAACGGGGAGTCTGATGCTGAGTGATTGACCCAAGATCGCAAAGCCAGCGGATGACAGAATAAGGATAGAATAATATCTCGATTTTCCATGAAGCGCTCAACAGATTAATTATTCCCGATGGTCTAACTGACCACTGGTAAGGCTGCAGCATCAATATGTCGTCATTATATGTCCATGTAACCATTAAACGTAAACGAAGAGCTGGTAAATGCTGTGGATTTGAGATGAAGAGCAAACTCCTAGCTTCACCGGCATACCCCCTAGAATTAGACATGCTCATTTTTCTACGCGTAAAATGTGACCAGGAGTACCAGATTGAACTTCTTCAAGAAGCGGTTTAAGCAAATAGATTTTCTGAGGCTTGGGATAAGCCACGGTCACTATGAGGCTGGGCTTCTGTCTTAGTGAATGAATATGTGAGAAATGCCCCCAGAGTCCCTGACCTGAGGGTGTAGACAGTTTCTTACCCACCCCCCACCTCACTCTGTTTTTTCCCCCTACCTGTTGCAGTTTTGAAACAACAGTAGGATATTTTGGGATGAAGCCAAAGTCTGGTGAGAAGGAGATCACACCCAACTATGTGTTTATGGTGTGGTACGAGTTCTGCAGTGACTTCAAGACCATTTGGAAGCGGGAGAGTAAAACTATATCGAAAGAAAGGTAAGGTTCTAATGGAGTCATCAATACCCCCTTCAGGAGTGGAGGAAACTGCCTTGTCAAACCTCACCAAGGGAGCGCATTTCACACGCATCAGGATTTTCTTTCAGATCAAGTGGACATTGAGGAAAGATTATTGCCTCGGGGCTCACGGGGAGATCCGGGGGAGGCGCGCTGTCCACACACGCAGATAGCTCACGTGATCTGATAAGTTACACTTTCTTAACCCCTTCCAATTACTAGCTAGTAAATGAAAGCGGAGCTGTGCTAATTTGCAACAGATTGCTTCTCTGTGTATTTTCACGTTGGCCCAGGCTAAATGAGGCAGCCTTGCTGTCGCAGACAGTACAGACAAATAAAAGTGAATGCTTTTCCCATTAATATACTGAACTTGCATCAAAAGGAAATCTCGGAGACTCGGGCCACACTTAACACAGTGTTGAGCCCCGCTCTGGATTTACAGCGCCACTTCTGACTCCTCGTATCCTGCTGAGGACATCAAACTGCTTGCCGCTCAGCCTCACTGCAGCCTCCTGATTTTATTAGTTGGGGGTAGAAGAAAAATCTCGACTCTGAATATAGGGAGAGAGAGAGAGAGAGTTCATTCTGCTAAGAAAGAGACTGAATTTTGGCCCCGCTTATCAGAACAAGAGCATTTCTGCTTGATCACTGTTTTGATCAGGTCGCCACTGTTCTACGAAGGGTGTCGTGCATTTAAACTTCAAAAAGGTCTCGCTGTCCCACTGCTGTAGAACAGATGGATGGGAGTGTCATTCGAAGCAGGGTAGGAGACAGAACGCTTCCACAAGTCAAGGGAAGCGGTTTATCTAACTGGAGCACCGCATCTCGCTAAACATGGAGACCTGGAATTCCATAATTCAGTGTCTTTGTTCTTTACGTTGTAAGCAGAGAAAAGGCATATGTCTACACAGGCACACACACACACACACAATACACTGATATGTTTCACCTTAAAAAGCTATTTTTTTTAAGATTTTATTTATTTATTTATTTGACAGAGAGAGAGACAGCCAGCGAGAGAGGGAACACAAGCAGGGGGAGTGGGAGAGGAAGAAGCAGGCTCATAGCGGAGGAGCCTGATGTGGGGCTTGATCCCAGAACACTGGTATCACGCCCTGAGCCGAAGGCAGACGCTTAACGACTGAGCCACCCAGGCGCCCCTAAAAAGCTATTTTTAAAGGGATCGAGGTTTAGAGATTTTTGACCCAGTACTCCTGATTCTCTAAATATTTTTCTCAAGGACTTCTTCAAAAGGCAGCTTTTTTTTTTTCTGAAGAAGTCAAAGACCTTTAAAAATGCTTATCAACATTTCTCTCCACCATTTCTTCTTTGAAAACATGGGAATTAAAGTGAGTAGATCCATTATATAGATAAAGTGAAGCAAAGAAATAGTTGTGACATTATTAGAAAAATAGATTATTAATAATAATGTGGAGGAGGGGCGCCTGGGTGGCTCAGTCAGTAAAGCATCTGCCTTCTGCTCAGGTCATGATCCCAGGGTCCTGGGATGGAGCCCCGCTTTGGTCTCTTTGCTCAGCAGGGAGTCTGCTTCTCCCTCTGCCTCTGCCTGCCGCTCCCCCTGCTTGTGTTCTCTTTCTCTATCAAATAAATAAATAAAATCCTTAAAATAATAATGTGGAGGAAAAAAAGCCTAAAACTCATGGCACCCAACTTCTTGCTCTTGCCCTGCAGATGCTTACTTGGCCTTTTCAGCTAACCTGAGCTCCTGTGGCACAAACTCTGTTCTGTGAGCCCCGTAGGAAAGGGATAGAGCCGAGCTCCTGTCCCGCTCACGGGGTAGCAGCTCGGCAGGCAGCTCTCCCCCCCACCCGAAGGCCAGGCATCCCGCCATGCGTCCTGAACGGACAGCCTTTGCGTAAGATCTTGTGCCTCAGATTTTGAGCGTCGCCCTTAGTGAATTTGTCCTTCTAGTTGGAGCCCTAAAAAATGGTCCAGGGGGAAAAAAAAGAGGGGGGGGTCGTTAACTGCTTTTTAGTTTAAGACTCTTCTGTTGAAATATTGAACTGTCGTCCAAATTAAGGCATGTTCCCCCATCATAGAAGTTGAGGCAAACTAACTGTGAGTCTGACGTGGCGGTGGGAGCCACCCGTCCTTCCAAGCGCTGTCCCCTGCTAGTCACTGGCCCGTCCAGCACTGCTTCCTGGGTGCAGCTGGTGAATTACCTGCTTCACACTCTGTAAACCAACACCTTTCAAGGGTCATGACTTCACAGGACCCTTCTCAGTTCTCCTCATTTAGCAATTTCAGGGGTCTCTCCATTCCGGCCGTGCTTTCGCGAGATAGATCACCAAGGTTGCCAACCTAGAAAAACATCTCTGAAGTTAATGACAGCTCATAAAATATTTTTGGAAGCAGTTTGTTTACAGAAATCTACTTGTTAAGAAATGTTAGCACATATGGATACAACTATTCATCTGGTTAAACAAACTGATTAATATCCAGGGTTTTCTTGTAATGTGAGGGGTTTTTTTTCTTTGTCCTCTACCTGCTAAGGATTTTAGCTTTTAAACTGTTGGAATCACATGTTCATTGTGCTAAAATAAGCAAACTAACTTGAATTCTTCTATTATAATTACATGAGAAACAATATGATCGCTTTGTTTTGACACCCATTTAATCGTGTTCAATATTATTATTTTTTATTATACTTTTCCAAGAAATCCCAATAAGAGTAAATACCAAGTGGTAACATCACATAATACAAAGACATCCTTAAAAAGGAAATTCAAAACCAAATGAAAACCTGATAGCTTGCAATTATTAGAGAAAAAAAAAGCTATAGTTTGGGATTCCATCAAAAGAAATTACACCTATTTGATTTTTAAATATATTTGAAGGCCAATTAAAATACAAAAAAATCACTGGGACAAATTAAGGAGAAATAATAATATTTTCAAAGGTGTAAATTCACTTCCAAATGAAATGGAAGTGTTGAGAACTACTTTAGGCCACTTGTAATCAATTTGCGGTGGTAGAGAATCTTTACTTCTTGTTCTGCTTAACATGGTTTCCATCAATACACGTTAGCTTGATGCAAAATCAAAATGGATGCAGCTTCATCATATTGTGTGGTGAGGGTGACAATTGCCCGTCATAAAACCCAGAATAATATCGAGACACACAAATGACTATCTTATAAAACATCCAATGTTTTTGTACCTTGTGAGTGAATGATAAACTGTAGCATTAAGCTAGTGTCAGGACGCGATTCTGTTTTTGAGTAGAGGAGACATAGCATTTCACTAGGGATGTATGATTTACCTACAGATTAAATATATCAATAGAAGAGCAAGGTACTATGCGATGGCATATTAATGTCACTAAATTGTCCTTGGCATTTAAGCCATTATTAGTCAAAATAACAACTTCTGCGTCCAGGTGCAAATCCAGAATGCCTCAATCCCTAGACCTTCGGTCTATGGCCCACCCAGTCCTCATGCTGTCCCAAATACTGGAACTTATCCCTGCAGTGAAATGTACCAAGCCCCTCTTTTACCCCTACTGATTACAGGCAGTGCTCAGTAGTGCAAAAAAGACCTCTAGTTAGAGAGTTGAAAACTAACATTTTTATGCCAATAATTTGCTGTGTGATCTTGGGCCAGTTGCTTATTGTCTGGGGGGACACAATTGTTAAAAAACATATTGGGATGATCTCTTCTAGATAGAAATCTCTATGAATCTAGAAACAGCTTTTCTGATAATCCGAGAAACAGAATGTTTCCCACCTTTGCTCTTCAGCTCATTAGGGACTGTATTGGAAGACATTTCTAGCCAAGGTCTGGCGGTGAGCTAGGGAGAGATTTGGGAGCAGGGAGAATTTTCCTTGCCCTCTTGGTTGGTAAATTTCTCTGGCCAACTTGCCTTGTGCCCCAAGTTCTTTCCGTACAATAGTAATATTGGTCTTGGAGACACCATTTTTTTTTTAAGTGTGCACACAAACATGTTTTCCTCTGCTCATGTGTATCTAACATTGCATTTAGTGGTTTATTAAAGGTCATCAAAATTTTTACTCTCAGATGCAGCTTTGCCTCATTTTTACCTTTTCATGTACTTTTGTATTTGTACTTCTTGATATCCAAACACTCCATGAATTTTTGTAGCACACATTTCTTCCACCTATTAAATCAACATATTATCCAAGCATATGCATAAGTCCAAGGAGGTAACCTAATTTTTGCTACTTTTACTGACTATTCGTTTTCTGCTTTTTCCTTTTTTTTTTTTTTTTTTCTGCTGTTTAATTACTCTGGGGTATAGAACCCTTTCTTATGAAATGTTTCACTACTTAGGATATCTTAAGACTGCTCCCCACACATGCCCACACATGCACTCATAGAGACCACAAACCACTAGGACCCACAAAATGAGCTATGAATTTGCAGAAGGTAAAGAAGTCTCAGGGGATTCATGACTCCAGGAATAAAATCTTGGCAAATAATTCACTCTGAGCCAAAGCAAACTTTAAAAGTGCCATTTAAAAAACCCATAATGGGTCAGTAATGAGTGAATAAGAAGTTTGGTGAATTTTATGAAAAATGCAAATAAGAAATCTCGTTATACCAATAGCTATAATTTACACTATGGGGAATGGATGGTTACTTTCTCATTTTTAGTTCAGCTAAATACCAACAGGGTTTCTGTTCTAAGTATATTACTTGCCGTGGTTATGGTTAATTATGCAGTTGCCATACTCTTGACAGCAGATAGTTCAGGGCTGTTGTGGGGTTATCCCAGAAGCTGTCCTCACAGCTCCCTACTGCTCAGGTCACTTTAGGACCAGGAGTTGGAAACTTAGAGAGGCTGTCACTCAGCCCACAAAGGAGCCACTGATCGCAGTGTAGATGTTGCAGGAATTCCTCTCTTCATATGATAAAGTTTTTCCTGGAAAAAGTTCCATAAACTAAATTTTTTATTTATTGAATTCTGCTTTCCTAGTGACATGCATACACGGTCATTATAACAACTCGTGATAAGGGAACTTTCTCTTCCCTAGCCCTCTGTGTTTATGGTCAAAGGGTTTGTGTACACTTACCTACTAAGAAGCTTCGTATTTGGAAGGACCTGCAATCGTACAAATAATCCCCCCAGTAAATTGGCAGAACTTTGCATTTTTCTAAGTCACATTTGAAGACCGTTCTGTACAAATATACATGGTAAATGTCCCAAGCAGCTGACTTATAAACAGAATTATCATAACCACAAAGAATAAAACCTGCTTATTTCCCAAGCAATAAATTTAAAACTACTTCGACAAACTATTCCATGAATAAGGAGAGGAGATGGTAGACTTAGAAATGGTAACAAGTATAGGAGCGTCGACTTGAAAAAAACTAAACACCTCTTTTGACCCTCTGCCCTCTGGAAACTATCATTCCATCTCTTTCCTTTCCCTTCTAGCTTCTTAGAAGAGGAGTTTTGTTTATTCTTACTTCTTTTTTGTTGGCACACACTGCCTTCTTCCTGTATCAGTAAGGGTAAAGCCTCAGCTGCCATAGCAAAGGCCAAAATAACAGTGGCTTCAACAAGAAAAACTTATTTTCCTTTTGCATAAAAACCGTGAAAACAAGCACTCCTCCTCCATCTCTTTCATTTGCTCCTCATTTTCTTCTATTCCTCAAGAGCGAAGCTTTTCCGAGGTCCAGATGTCAGTGCTCCTCTTTTCTGCTCAGCACCCCCTCCCTAGCTAGTCCCATCTATTTTCATAGCTTCCCCTGCCGGCTCTGCCAGCCCCTCCCAGGTCTTCCTCCCCAGACCCAAACTCTTGAGTTCCAAGTCTTAGACCCAAATCTCCGGCTGCACAGGAACCATTCCTGCAGGGTGCCCAGCCTCGATTTGCAGTTCAGTTAAGTCCCCGTTGGAATGTCTTCTGTCTCACCTGAGGCCTGCTCCTGTCAGGTTCCCAACACTTTGGTCAGCATCACTGTCCTCCTCCTAGCAGCCAAAGGCAGGCTGAACTCCTGATTGATCCTCAACTCCACGAGATCATTTCCCACCTGCTGCTGACCTCTCCGTTTTGCCTCCTCAGTGGTTATTCTTCTGCATCTTGTTTTCACACTGGCTCTGCCTTCGTTCAGGACCTCAGCTCTCACCTGGATTATTGGAACACCCTTCTGTTCTCTCTGCATATGTGTTTTCCATTTCCTCTCTAATGTCCCTTAATATTGTATCCAGTTTTCGTCTTAAAACAGAAGTTAGATTACATCTATTTCTTTAAACATATTCTGTGGTTTTCTGTTACTGACAAAATAAAGAAAAGAGAGTTGAGCATGGTTGGCGCTTATAGTCATGAACTCATCGTGTCCTTACAACAGCCCTGAGAAGAGGGTGTATTGCTGTTCCATGGAGAAGCCCGGAAGAGAGTAGATCAATTGCCAGTATCACAGTTTCACTAGGAGGCAACAGAATGGGGATAAAAGATAGAGGTCTTCTTTGACACTAAGCTTAAGCTCTTTTTAAAAAAAAGATTTATTGATTGATTTGAGAGAGAGAGTGAGCATGCATGGGGGGAGGGGCAGAAGGAGAGGGAGAGAGAGACCCTCAAGCAGACTCCCCACTGAGTGTGCAGCCCAATGTGGGGCTCAGTCTCAAGGCCCTGAGATCATGACCTGAGCCAAAATCAAGAGTCAGACGCTCCACTGATGGAGCCACCCAGGCACCCCAAGCTTGAGCTCTTTCAAGTATTCCATATTCTCTCCCAAATTAGAGTATGAGCCTTCAACCACTTGCCCTTAAATTACTTTCCAGCCTCATTTCCTATAGCCTCATCCTGCCTGTCCTCACCCCAATGACTCACTGTTTCTCACACATGCACATTCTTGCCTTGTGTTTTCATTGGATAATTTCTTTACACTGTATTGTCCCCGGTTATTTTGTATTGGTCACAATGTAATCATTTGGGTTTTTTGTGTTTTTGTTTTTGTTTTTTTAAGATTTTATTTATTTGACAGAGAGAGACACAGCGAGAGAGGGAACACAAGCAGGGGCAGAGGGAGAGGAAGAAGCAGGCTTCCTGCTGAGCAGGGAGCCCGATGTGGGGCTCGATCCCAGGACCCTGGGATCATGACCTGAGCCGAAGGCAGACACTTAATGACTGAGCCACCCAGGTGCCCCCACAATGTAATCATTTGTTAATGACTGCCTCCAAAACCAGCTTCTCTAGAAATTTTCTGAAATACCCCTAAGTAGAAAAACTACTTCTTCCTCTCGTCTCTGACCCCATGTTTTTTTGTTTTGTTTTTTAACATCCTTTAGAACTTAATTCATTTCAACTTGTTATTTTAGCAGTTTATGTGTCTTTTCCCATCTCTAGGACGTAAACCCATTCTTTGTGTATGTTCTATGGTTCATTCTCCTGCACAGAGCCTAATAATTGTTTATTGGCCTAGAAGGGACTTCGCTACATTGTACAACATGATAGTAGGTGGGCATTGAAGATCTGGGGTGGTGTAAGAATTTGGGGGAGGAAGTCCTCCCAAAGAAATGTGGAGGTTAGGGAGGACTTTAGGAAGATGTCAGGACCACACTGAGCAGAAAATTGTAGAGGGGATTCGGAAGCCAGTGGAAGAATGTTGGAGATCAGCTGCTCCTAAGTCTGCTAGGTCTTTCAGATCACCTGGAGAGCTTGGCAAAAAAGCAAATGGACCTTCTGCATCAGAATCCCAGTGGGGTGGAACCCAGCAATCTGCAGTTTTAGTGAGCTCCCCAAAGTGAGGGCAGAGCAGGAACTCATTCTGTATTTGGTTGTCTCAATAAATGCCTTGGCTTCACCCATCCCTTGCTTAACTATATGCAGTGAGCTCTGAAAGTGGGAGAGAGGACTGCTCCCTTACTATGTTCTGTGTTGGTTTTTACTATGTTCAGCCAAGTCTAGGAACTGCTAGACTTAGGTGATCTTGAAGGTGTATTTCAACCCTGATATCCTGTGATGTTAGGTAGGAAATGAGCTGAGCATTGACAGAGCAGATGAATTAAGCTGCTTAGAGAGGAAAGGGGTAAGGACATTCTTGGAATCACGTGGCAAAGGCCTGGACCTGGGAGTCGTAGGGCCCATTTTGGAGGAATCACACAGCGTGATTTCTGGGACCAGCCTAGGTGCCGTCTTTTCTGCATGTCCTTCTCTGGGTACTCAGTCCACATCTGTCTCTCATTGTACAGATTCACAGCATGTAATCAGCTTGATTTAAACACGTACTTCTAAAATATCTATTATGTCTTTAATGCTATACAAGTTATGAGACCCTGTTCTGAAAGGGTTTAATCTACTCACATACTGCCTCCTGCATGAAGTATTCCCCAATCTCTGTGAGTTATCTTTTCGCCACAACTCTGAGGGGTTAGCTTCCCTTCGGTTTTGGCATTCGTGATTTCTTTTTCACTCATTTAGTTACAGACATTTTTCTCCCTTGAATGAATCGTGAGCCCTAGAAAACAAGGGCAATGTCTCATACTTGTTTTCTCTCTTGCATCTTGTATTTCCTTATACATACTAGGTGCTCAATTAATATTTGTTAAATAAACGATCCCTGTGTTTTCTTTGCCACGTTGAAATTGATTACAGGATTTGCTGTCTGCTAGTGATAGATGAGACTTCTTATTTATTTGGATTTTGGTACTAGAATTCCCCCAAATATATCCCATATGGGTTGCTTAGGCCCAAGCATCTAAAATCTTAATAGCTTTGTTAAAGAGGATAGACATGTTCAGAACAAGAAAGATTAGTCAATGGGGTAAAACAATCACCTTCTCTGTTCTTGACTATATTACTTTCAATTTATCTTAAAAAAAAAAAAAATAGAAAAAACAAGGAAGTGAAGATCCTTGGGGTTCATGGCTGTGCCAAGCCTCCAACCTTTTCGGAGCTCAAATAAGAACATGAGAGAGCATCTGTCCGCACTCTACTTCCTTGGCTTGGCGGACAGCAATGGAAACCCACAGTAAGTCTCCTTCATTCAGCTAGAATGTATCTAAATTGCTTATCTGTGGGACTCCTGACAGCTCTTGCCTTGGGCAGAGACTAGATGGAATAGGGGCCTGCCTGGGTAGTATGATTTGAGGGGTGCCAGAAAGGCTACCCTGCTCCACAGTCTCCCTGTTTCCTCACCCTTTTTGTTGCAGTCACCCTGAAACCGTGCGAACAGACTCTGATCGGCTCTAGGTTTTGGTGAGACTTGCTAGGTGGTGTAGTTTCCAAAACCAAAAAGTGGAGCTTGGCTTCTGCAAGCACATGCATGTCTTCATTATCAGGATTGGAAAGATCTTCCAAAGACTAGCTGTGCGTTGCAATTCAACCTGCAGATTAATGACACGGGGCCAGCTTCGGTTTGCAAGCTGTCTCCCAGACGCCCCTCCCAGAACAAGGAAACACAGTGCTGTTACCTTTCACTCTGCACCTACGGGGCTGGGGCAGCTCAGGGTGCTTCGTCTACCAAGTGCAGAGTGATTGGCTTTAACTGCTCATGCATTCCAGGGTAAGTCCAGGGACCCCCCCCACCACCACACTTCCACTCCCCTGTGGCCTGGGGGAGAAGCTCTGCAAAACGGAAGAGGCCTTCGTTCTGCAATTAATCATTTGAAGTCAAAGTATGTTTGGGTACTACAGGGGATAGCCCACAAGCACTATGAAGTGGCTGATTGCGTAGCTGCTGAAATTCGGTCTCGAAGAGCACTTCCTTCATTGTAAATAGAAAAATATCTTAGGAATGAGGTAGGGAAAAATTGTCAAACTTAGGAAGGAGAAGTGATGGGCTAATTTATCACAGGATAACTTTTAGAGACTAGATTCTGATGCGTAAGGAGCTTTTAAGTCAAGCTCTTTTAAGTCTTTTAAGTCAAGGACCTGTATAACTTTCTTGCTGGTCTGTCTTACCATGGCCACTGATGAGACTGACCTGGGGAGCCTGGGGTGTGAAGGATTAGTCGTTGTCGAGCGTCAGACTCTGAAGAGAGAACGAGCGTAGAGAAGTGTGTGTCTGTCCAAGTATATAGGCCTGTCAGCCTGCCTCAGATAAATGATTTTGGGGTTACCCACTATTTCATACTATCGATTGCTCTCTTCTCTTTTGTTTTCTTACCCTTTGGAAACATTCCCCATGCACTAGTCAGTGGTGTTTTCATCAGCTGCTGCTGTGAGGAAGAAATTTCCCTTTACATGAGGAGTTAATGAGTTTGGTCTTGGCATTGCTGTTTTTTACTTCAAGGGTGAAGAGTGACTTTACTTAGTTCATTGACTTTCATAAATTTATCCATGTGTGATAGTTACACCAAGAATTCAATAATACCTCGTGAGGGAGTATTATCAAAGCGGACAGAAATGAGGGAGCTTTCCACAGCCCCTGGCAGGTCTCCACGATTACACTTACTTATTTAGAACCAAAGCTGGTCATTAGCCCCCTTTCCCCTGGTTGTTGAGACACAAACTGTGGACAGTGCTTTTTAGAGACTTGAGGAATATCAGAATATCAAGAGACCTGTGCAAACTCCACAGAGTACCCAGAGCCTGACTGCTGGTGTCCAGGCTATTAGGCAGTGACTGGAAGGCTAGCCTGATAGCTGTGTCCTTCTAAAAGCACATCAAAAACAACCCGTGATGTTAATGCTGTCTATCTTGCAGGAAATCCTAATGAGGAAAATACCAAGATACCACCTTCTCCATCCAAAGTGCCATAAACCCTGTGGTATTGAGCTTGCTTAAGCAACAAAGCCACTTCCACACCTCCCCAAAGACCGTGTAGTGTTCTTTGTTCCTTGGCCTGTGCCGCTTTGTTCAAGGCTGCAAGGAGGTCATGGCACAGGAGTGAATCGCCAGTTGGTATTTCATCTTTGCAGCTTCTTATACCCTTTCCCTGGCTTTTTCTCCTAAAGGGAGACCATACAAATATCATCACTTGCTTATAGAAGAAGCTGTTCCTATTAATGATTGGTAAAGCCAACCTACACTGGGTAGCCAGACTGGCAAGTGATTTATTTTACAAGTGTGATCTCCAGCGGGCACCAACACCTCCCTTCTCCATCCCACAAAAACTTCATCCACCATTCAGAGCGCCCTAGGCCAGAACTTACTAGGCCATTGACAAAGGCCTGTTTTTCTCATGTTCCTTTGTTGATCATGTCCTTCTGTGTAATTCAGAGTAGCCACCCAAAAGAAGAGTTCTTGTACTTGTTAGAAAGATTCTGCTTCACATGACCTTAAATTTTAGGTTAAGTCTAGTGAGATAGTGGTTTGAACCTTCAGCTTTTATCAATCCAGCTTTTACGGAACTCAAGCATTCCCTATGCCATGCTGACTTCGAGTCCCATTTCTATACACGTTGGTGCACGGAGCCTGCCTTGTCCCCCTTCAGGACTATTTTGACCTTCTGTCATTAGTGATGAGTGATATTAAGTCTTCCTTAAACAGGTTCACATTACAGCTGGTCAGATTTTGTGCTTTTACCAACATGAATTTCATGAACTGTATTCCCTGCAGTGCCTCCTTTTTCTTTCCCTTTATCCACCTGTGCTTCTGACGCCATTGACTTTGAATGCCTTCAGTGAAGGCGTGGGCTTGCATGCAGTGATTGATGTTTTAGGTCACACCGGATGGCTAACAGGGCTTCCTCTTTGAAGCTAGTGTCACTACAGGCAAAGATTCTACTTCTGTACTCCTGAAGTCACTTCCTTGGGCCTGTAATCTACACGACAAAAGCCAGTGACGTATTAATAAGTATGTCCCGGTAATATTACTAGATTATATATTTTCCACTTGCTGAGATGAATTGGTCACTGTCATTTAAGAGAACTTCTAACAAATATCACCAATAGTTACTTAAAACAGAATGATATTTTGTGGGGTCATTTACGCTTTTGTTTTCATTTTTTAAAAGACTTTCTATTTTTAGTGCAGTTTTAGATTTACAGCAAAATTGAGAGGTACTGAGATTTTCCACATACTCCTTGTCCCTACCCAGGCATAGTCTCCCCCATTATCAACATCGCTCATCAGAATAGTGCTTTTTATTTTTTTAACCAAGGATTGCCTGTTGTAATCCAAAAGGAATCACAGATACCAGTCAAATCATGTAAATGTTAACCTGTATTTAAGCAAAGTCATCAATTTTTAAGACTTTATTTTTTAGAACACTTTTATATCCACAGCAAAATTGGCAGTACAGAGATTTCCCATAATCCCCCTGCACCCTCACATGCCCAGCCTCTCCCATTATCAACGTTCCTTACCAGAGGGTCCATTTGTTACAACTGATGAACCTATACTGACACATTATAATCACGCAAAGTCCGTTGTTCACTGTAGGACTCACTGTTGGTGTACTTTCTATGGATTTGGATAAATGTATAATGACACATATCCTTCATTATCATATCATGCAGAGTATTCTTACTGCCCTAAAAATCTGTGCCCCATCTATTCACCCTTCCCCCCATCCTCCGCCCCAAACCCTGGCAACCACCGATCCATTTACTATTTCCAAAGTTTTACTTTTCAAGAACATTTACCCATTTTTTTTAAAGATTTATTTATTTGAGGGGGGGGGGACAGCATGAGTGAGAGGGGCAGAGAGAAAGGGAGAGAGAATCTCAAACAGACTCCGCACTTAGCATAGAGCCCAAGGCAGGGCTGGATCCCACAATGCTGAGATCATGACCTCAGCTGAAGTCAAGAGTTGAATGCTTAACCGACTTCACCACCCAGATGCCCCAACATTTACTCATTTTTAAACACAAAAATTAACCCCATTGTTTAGAGTACAGACCACAACCTGAGTCATGATTTGAGATGTTATATCCAGATACCAGTTAATTGCCTGCATAACTTTTTTCATTAAAAATATGGCCTAACCCAGGGCGCTGGGGGGCTCAGTCAGTTGGATGTCTGCCTGCGGCTCAGGTCATGATCCCAGGACCCTGGGACTGACCCCCAGTCGGGCTTCCTGCTCAGCGGGAGTGTCTGCTTCTCCCTCTCACCCCTGCTCATGCTCTTTCTCACTCTCGAAACAATAAAATCTTAAAAAAATATATATGACCTAACCCAAAAAACAAATAATCCAGTTTTTAAAAAAAGGGCAGAAGACATGAATGGACATTTTCTTAAGACATACAGACGGCTAAGAGGCAAAAAAGATGCTCAACATCACTCGGCATCAGGGAAATACAAATCAAAACCACAATGAGAGACCACCTCACACCTGTCAGAAGGGCTAACATTAACAACACAGGAAACAGCAAGTTTTGGTGAGGGTGAGGAGGAAGGGGAGGCCTCTTGCACTGTTGGTGGGAATGCAAACTGGGGCAGCCACTCTGGAAAACAGTATGGAGGGTCCTCAAAAAGTTAAAAATGAAACTTCCCTACTATCCATCAATTGCACTACTAGGTATTTACCCAAAGGATACAAAAATAATGATTCAAAGGAATACATGCACCCCAATGTTTATAACAGCATTATCAACAATAGGCAAATTATGAAAAGAGCCCAAATGTCCAATGACTGATGAATGGATAAAGTGGAATATTACTCAGCCATAAAAAAGAATGACATCTGCCATTTGCAATGATGTGGATGGAGCTAGAGAGTATTATGCTAAGCAAAATAAGTCAGCCAGAGAAAGACAAGCACCATATGATTTCACTTACATGTGGAATTTAAGAAACAAAACAAATGAACATGGGAAAAAAGAGAGGCAAACCAAAAAACAGTCTCTTAACGATAGAGAACAAACTGATGATTACCAGAGGGGAGGTGGGTGGGGGATGGGTTAAATAGGTGATGGGGATTAAGAGGGGCAGTTGTGATGAGCACTGGGTGTTGTAAGTGATGAATCATTAAATTCTATACCTGAAACTATAAAACAAAATGATAAAATCATCTTTCAAGTAATATATATATGTATATATATACATATCTCCTAGCCTCATACTTATTCAAAAGTTAATGGGTTGACAGTCTTTTTATAATTCAGACAGTTATTTGGAATGGAAAGAAACGGAAAGAGCAGATGACAAAAACAAAAAACAAACAAAAAAACACCAAAATAATAAAACATTAATTGTAGTCACAGAATTAAACTGGGAGGAACATTAGGCAGAGTGTAATTAGATGGATCCATTTCATTTTCATTCTGGTTTTAAAGGCAAAGAAAACCAACAGAAATTGGAGAGTAGGGGCGCCTGGGTGGCACAGCGGTTAAGCATCTGCCTTGGGCTCAGGGCGTGATCCCGGCGTTATGGGATCGAGCCCCACATCAGGCTCCTCCGCTGGGAGCCTGCTTCTTCCTCTCCCACTCCCCCTGCTTGTGTTCCCTCTCTTGCTGGCTGTCTCTATCTCTGTCAAATAAATAAAAAAAATCTTTAAAAAAAAAAAAAAGAAATTGGAGAGTAGACTAGAACTGAAATCAGGAAGATCAAGCAAAATTCAAAGCGTGACCTTTAAAAAAACGAACCGTAATGAACTGTGAGGTAACCCTACCTTTATGAGAAAGAAGTCAGTGGGTGGCCCAGTGGGCTCTTATTTTTCCCCACATTTCAGCTTATCTGGATCCTTCCCCACAGTTCTTGTCTGCGAGTATTTGTCAGCTACTGTTAATCGCACCGCCTTAGAACATATCTGGAAAGTAACAAGCAGAAGAGAGTGGTAGGATGGCCACGTTTCAATTTTTAAAGATTTGGTACTTTATTAGAGCCCCAAAGCTGGAATCTGGTGGCTACGGCTGTCATAAGAATGGTCCTTCTAAAGGGCATCGTCCTCTTAATCTGTTGTCCAGCTCCAGCTTCTCTTTAGGGAGAAGACTTCTGTTGGCTCATTCTCCCGGAGAGGAAGGTTGTTTATTTCTTTTCTCTTTCCCCCTCGAGGCTTTGATGGGTTCCACTGAAGTCCATACACTGGGGGTCTTCTAATTTTTTTAGACGGAGCTCTTTTTGTCCAGTTAAAAACATACATGAAACCCCAGTGTACAAAACAGGAAAAATGAAGCTTTTCTAGCTGAGGCACGGTTTACAGATGTCGGGATCTAGAAGATCCCCTAAGTCTTCCTCCTCTCCCTGAGGCATCTTTGCTGAATGTTAAGGCTCTTCGGCAGATAGTTTGAAAACGCTGCTCTAGAGTATTGGTTTTCCCATCGTGACGAGGAGTACAAAACAGCCCACCTCCTGGATATCACGCTTAGCTCTTGATCGGCTGGTGTGCTCAACTCCTACGGTCATAAAGGAAAGCACTTCTGTTATCATAAACTGCATTATGATTTCAATATTTTCTGCCTTGTATACTGTTAACCAATGGAATGCTGATGTCAAAAGAGTAAAGACATTGTCCTTCAGTTTCATCAATGGCTGGGTCCTGACGTGGTTTGATTTAGCTGTGGGCGTATAAACCAGCCTATAGAAAGCTGGACGTATACCCAGTTTTAAACTCTCCCAGGAAATGAGTTTGCAACAGTGGGGAACCCAAGCCTGTGAATGGGAAGGCATGTCACTCTCTGTATTGCACTTAGCTGCCTTGTGACCCCAGATCTCTGACGGGTGAAGGAAAAAAAAAAAAGTATGATTTTGTAGATTATCCATCTCCTTTCAGTGATAGGAGGGAATGATATTCTGTGACACTTGTACATTCTAAGCAGAAGCAGACTTCCCTCCCCAGATAGTTCTAATATGAAACCAAGGTTGCAGATCGCATCTATAAAGTAAGGACTTAGCAGGAACCTCAGAAGACATGGCTCCCAGTCCCAGCTCATACTTGCATCTTTCCCCAGTAGTTTTTGGCAGCATTTGAAATTTACCAGGACCCTCAATAACTCCTTACGGATTCATTATAATGAGAAAGTAGAAAAGATAGGGGTTTCAATAGCCAATTTTACTGAGGCATTTATGAATCGAGCAGTTATTTTCTTTCTCTAACTTCTTTGTCTGATTTTTTCCCCTATATTTCAGATTTTTTTTTTTTTTTTGGAGGGGGTGCCATGGAACTTTGAAATCAAGTCTAGGTATTTGCCTGTGGGTAATCATGAACAACTATGTGTGATTTTCTAGAGTAAATATTTAGACCAGAAACAAAAATAGAACCAACATCTAGGCCAGAACCAAAAACCAGTCCATACACAATGGAGCCAAGGGGGGAGATGGAGCAAGTAGGTGGCTAGCAACTATTTAACCAGTTCTTTTTAACTAAAGCAGAAAAGCTCTTACCTCCTAAGTGAGAGAAGCAAATTCCAGACTCAGAGAAAGTTGTATTAACCTCTCTGAGCCTCAGTCTTCTTTTGGGTGATGTCATGTGGATACTTTTAGGAATCCCGGAATGTATACATAAGTTGACATGTATAAATATTTAGCACATTTGGGTGGCCTTGAACACCCTTTCTTTTTGCTTATTCAGGACTCAATCAGCTCATCAGTAACTAGAACTAGATTTTCCAACATTTTTACTCCACCCCCCCAAAGAATAAATGTAAAAGCTAATTATTCTACAACTCTGGGTATTTACTAAACATTTAGACTTGTTTAAGGTGGAGAAGGGGGAGCTACCAATACCAATCATTTGTCACGTAGAGATTTGCTAACAACTGTCTTGTGCATGGCACAGCGCTTGATGTCAGAACAGGGAGGAGACCGAGATACGCACAAAGCATGACCATCGTCCTCAAGTGGTTCCCGTGGTTTAAGGGAAATCAGACACCTATACCGTCCTAAGATGAAAAGTCCTTAAGTGCCTGAAGAGAGACGCAAAGTGCTCTTTCACTTGAGAAAAGGGCAATTACTTCTGGCTGAGAGAGATGAAGGAAGCTTTCATGACTTTGGCACTTAAGCTGAGAGCAGAAGAATGGGAAGAATTTGAACTCATGGAAATGAGTAAGAAAGTCTCATCGAGGGACCAGTAAGAGCAAGAAAAGCTTGGGGCAAGGAGCGAGTAGTTTGCCTGGGGCCAGGAGCGCATGAGGGAGGGGAAGGAACGGGTATTTGAGAAGTGGTCCTATAGGATATGTTCTGCGCTGTTGTCAGCAGCGGTGTTAAGCAGGTGTGGCATTATTCCCGCTTTTAACAGAGTTGAGGCTCAGAGGGTTAAGTGATTTGTCCAAGGACAATATAAAACCAGATCCATGTCTGAAAACGTAAGATAGACAAGTAAACTAGGTTTGGGGGGGGGGACCTCTGACTGCCAGGGTAGGGAATTTGAATCCTATACGGTCATTCTGGGGTTAGCAAATTATGGCCTGTGGGCCAAATTTGGCACACTACCAGTTTTCGTAAGAAAGGTTTGTGAGGACACAGCATTGCACCGCTGTTCATTCGTGTGTTTTTTTCATGGTTCCTTCCACACTACAACACAGAGCCGAGTATTCGCAGAGATCATCTAACCCCAAAGGGGAGAGGGAATGAGGGGTTGCGCAAAATGGGTGAAGGGGACAGAGAGATACAGGTTTCCAGTTATGAAGTGAATAGGTCACAGGAATAAAAGGCACAGCATAAGGAATATAGTCGATGCTTCGTGAGAGTGTCCTTTGGTGACAGATGGTAGCTACGCTTGCCGGGAGCACAGTACAATTTATAGAGATGTTGAAACGCTGTTTTACACCTGAAATTCGTGTAGCATAATAAAAATTTTAAAAAATAAGATAATAAATAATTTTAAAATAATAAAATAAAAATATTTAGGAAAAAACTACAGAAAATCAGTACTAATTCCCATTCACAGCCTTTCAGCTGTTGTGAAAGGATCTGACTGGTCTGCATTAGTTTCCAGTTTAGAGATCAACCTTAAAACTGGATGGCCTCTACTTTTAAGACAATATACCCTTAAAATCAACAGCTTGATGATATTTATAGATCTTAAATATATAGTCTATATAGCCCAAATGATCTATATTGAAATTGTCTGGGATATAGCTGCAATTCAGATATTAAAGAAAAATCAAGTAAATTGTCCTACAAAAACAAAACAAAACAACAACAACCACACTTAAAGTATTTACTGTCTGGCCCATTGCAGAAACCCTTTGTTAACCCCAGCTCTAGCTGACTGAGAATCACTGAAAGTTTTCTAGAAGGGAAGTGGCCTTCTCAGGGTCATGCATTACTGATTGAGAGTCCACTCCTCAGTGGAATGGACAGAAGGAACTAGGTTGATTAGAAGACTATTTCAGTGGTCCGGGCTCTCACCCCTTCACTCCCGGACTGTCACACTAGCCTTCCAGCAAGTCTCCCAGCCAAAACTTCGAAGCTTCGAGAGTACAGGCAGGCAGCAACGATGAGGGAAGTGCCCTGGGTGTGAGAAAGCCATCTGTGCGGACAAGCTGATCGATGGCCCCGCCTGACCCCCAGGACTGCCGGACGCCAGGGAGGGGCGGGAGGTGCCACAAACAGAGGCCGCCCTGCAGAAATGTCACTCCATGTCACCGTCCCTTCCGTTGGCGTGAGAGAGGTCAGAACGCCGACTTCTTATGTGAAGTCTGCGTGTCCAAATGTCAGCAACTGAATTCAAACCTACTTAAGCCTCCTGCGGCTGACTGAAAACGGCGCCTAGATTGATTTAAGCCCTCTGCTTTGCAGTCCATTTCGTAGCCTCCACAGTAGCAGCTCCTGCAGCTTCTTCAGTAGGAATATGACACTGTGTCCACAGGTGTTCGAGACCGTCTGAAAGACAGACGGACTGACGCACCAGGTCAAAGCAGCTTTAAAGACCTACCTAGATGCTCTGCTGTCCCAGTGTACGTAACGTGGCCAGATTGTCGGGTTATTGAAGTGCTTATTTCTCATCAGAGGGGTGATGCAAGAGCAGCTGGCAAACACCTGGCCCTCTAAAAGTGAAGTGGGCTTTAGCGTCAAGGACATGTAAGCAAATCTGGTGAGAATTTGCAGGCTGGCGTCTTACAAGATCATTCTTAAGCATTGGCGAAGTTCTTTTCAGGTGAGAAGAAGGGGCTTTCTATTTCAGTGGGCCTTAATGGACTTGAGTATTTTCCCCTAATCTTTCTTGCTGCTGGAGCTTTTATAGTTGAGAGATTAATCACTTAGTCATGCAATTATTTGGTATTTGTTGGTCACTTACTATACGCCAGACACGTGCAAAATGCTGAGGAAAGACAGGCAGTGACATCCAATTGGAGCTTTAGAGAGGCTTTAGAGAAGCTCCAGTCCAGTGTAAAAGGAGGAGAGGGGGGCATGAAAATGATCACAGCACAGTGAGATGAGGGATCCCTCGAGGGGAGGTACCAACTCTCTCCGACCATATTCACCTTTCTTTATGTAATAATGTGCCCTGGAAAAAAAGTTGAAAAATATTCCACTTTGTTAATAAAATAACTTTACATGTCCTAGAAAGTCTTAGGCAGGACCAGCTACTTAATTTGTGGAGCCCCTTGTTGAAAAGCTCAGAATTTCAAGCCAGTGACAGCAGAGCGTCGAACCAGGTGGCCCCATGTCACTGCACAGGTTGCAATGCCTGTGACGTCTCGTGGGCTCAGCATTCTCAAGAAAATCAAATCAAGGGAGCAGTATTTGGGGAAAGTAAAGAATTTTTCCCCCAGTTTTGTCCTATGGGTTTCCATTCATTTATGGCACGTATATGAGTGCCAGGTACCACATCAAGGGCTAGGGGTGTCGCAGTAAAATATGGCTACCATCTCTACCCTCGTGTACCTGCAACCCTGCTGAGAGCTTTGCCTGTGATAATTTTCATTATCTGGCCCAACTATGTCCTGGCATATTAGTTAATCTCAGAAAAATATTAAACTTCCCAGCGAGCCTAACTTTACGTTTTTAAATATATAGTAAGTTGAAAATACAATTTTTGAATGTATCTTTCCATAAGGAACAAATATTTTGGTGATCAGAAAAAGAAAGTTAATATGAAAAAACATGCTTACTCAGAAGTTCAATAATACTTAAAATTTAAGTGTTATCTGTATTTATTACCTCCAGGGAGTTTAAAGAAGAGAAATGAGAGGGAACAGGTGCAGTCTTTGTCTTGAAGTCTTGACCCAGGCACACCTTGTTTTATTGTGCTATTCTTTATTGCACCTCACAGACACTGGGTTTTTACAAATCGAGCGCCTGTGACAACCCCGCATCATGATAGCAAGTCTATGGGCGCCATTTTTCCAACAGCATTGGCTCACCTCACGTCTCTGTGTCATATGTTGGTAATTCTCCATTTCAGAATTTTCATTTCTATTGTATTTGTTGTGGTGATCTGTGATCGGTGATCTGTGATCGGTGATCTTGGATGTTACTGTTGTGACTGTTCTGGGTGCCATAGGCCACGCCCATATTAGATGGTGAACTTAATAAACGTTGTGTGTATTCTGACTACTCCACCAAACAGCCGTTCCCCCATCGCCCTCTTTCTCCTCAGGTCTGCCTATTCCCTGAGACACAATATTGAAAGTAGGCTAATTAATAACCTTACAATGGCCTCTAGGTGTTCAAGTGAAAGGAAGAGTCACACACACATCTCTCACTTTAAATCAAAAGCTAGAAATGATTAAGCTTAGGGAAGAGGGCATGTCAAAAGCCAAGATAGGCCAACAGCTAGGCCTCTTGCACCAAACAGCCAAGCTGTGAATTCAAAGGAAAAGTTCTTGAAGGAAGTTAAAAATGCCACTCCAGTGAACACATGAAAGATAAGAAAGTGAAATAACCTTATTGCCGATACAAAGAAAGTCAGAGTGGTCTAGACAGAAGATCAAACCAGTCCCAGCATTCCCTAAGTCAAAGCCTAATCCAGCGCAAGATCCTAACTCTCTTCAATTCTATGAGGGCAGAAGAAAAGTTGGAAGGTAGGAGAGGTTGGTTCATGACGTTTCAGGAAGGAAACCATCTCCATAACATAAAAGTACAAGGCAAAGCAGCAAGTGCTGATACGCAAGGTATAGCATGTTGTCCAGAAGAGCCAACTAAGAGCATTAATAAAGGTGGCTCCACTAAACAACAAATTGCCAGTGTAGATAAAGCAGTCTTCTGCTGGAAAAACATGCCATGGAGGACTTTCATAGCTTGAGAGGCAAGGTCAATGCCCGGCCTCAAAGCATCAAAGGAGATACTGACTCTCTCGTTAGGGGCTAATGCTGCTCGTGACTTTAAGTTAAAGCCAGTGTTCACTTAACATTCTGAAAACCCTAGGACTTTTAAGAATTATGCTGTATGGGGGCACCTGGGTGGCACAGCGGTTAAGCGTCTGCCTTCGGCTCAGGGTGTGATCCCAGCGTTGTGGGATCGAGCCCCATATCAGGCTCCTCCGCTAAGAGCCTGCTTCTTCCTCTCCCACTCCCCCTGCTTGTGTTCCCTCTCTCGCTGGCTGTCTCTATCTCTGTCAAATAAATAAATAAAATCTTAAAAAAAAAAAAGAATTACGCTATATGTACTCTACCTGTACTCTATAAACGGAACAACAACGCCTTGATGATGGCACATCCGTTTACAACATGGTTTACTGAATATTTTATGCCTGCTGTTGAGCACTGTTCAGAAAAAAGATTCCTTTCAAAATATGACTGCTCATTGACAATGCACCTGGTCACCCGAGAACTCTTTTGGAGATGTGCGACAAGGTGAATGTTGGTTTTCACGCCTGCTAACACGGTATCCATCCTGCAGCCCATGAATCAAGGAGTAATTTTGATTTTTAAGTCTTGTTATTTAAGAAATACATTTCATAAGACTATAACTGCCATAAAGAGTGATTCCTCTGATGGATCTGGGCAAAGTGAGTTGAAAACCTTCTGGAAGTTCACCATTCTAGACGCCATGAAGAACATATGTGGTTCATGAGAAGAGGGGGGAATATCAATATAAACAGGAGTTTGGAAGAAGTTAATTCCAACCCTCATGACTTTGAGGGTTCAAGACTTCAGTGGAGGAAATAAGTGCAGATGTGGTGGAAAGAGCAAGAGAACAAGAATTAGAAGTGGAGCCTGAAGATGGGAGTGAATTGCCACAATCTTATGATAAAGTTATAATGGATGGGGAATTGCTTCTTACCGATGAGCAAAGAATGTGTTTTTTGAGATGGAATCTACTCTTGGAGAGAATTATGTGAAGATTGTTGACATGACAACTAAGGATTTAGAGAATTACATAACCTTAGTTGATAAAACAGCATCAGGGTTTGGGAGGATTGACTTTAATTTTGAAGGAAATTCTAGTGTGGGTAAAATGCTGTCAGAAAGCATCTCATGCTGCAGAGAAACTATGCACGAAAGGAAGAGTCAACTGATGTGCCAGATTTTACTGTTGTCATATTTAAGAAATTGCCACAGCCACCCCAGCCCTCAGTGGCCACCACCCTGGTCAGTCAGTGGCCATCGACATCAAGGCAAGACCCTCCACCAGCACAAAGATTACAACTCGCTGAAAGCTCAGATGATGGTTAGCATGTTTTAGCAATAAGGTATTTTTTAAATAAGGTCATGTACCTTTTCTAGACATAACATTATTACTCAGTAGACTACAATATAGTGTAAATATAACTTTTATATGCACTGTGAAACCAAAAAATTCATTTGACTCTCTTTCTTGCAATAGTGGCTTTATTGCAGTGGTCTGGAACTAAACCCACAGTGTCTCCAAGGTAGGACTGTAGCTTCTCTTGTTTTCTTTGGTTGAGAAATTTTTGCCATACCTACACCAAAGTTCAGCTTCTAGATATGACTTTTAGAATCTGTGTTCGGATCTGAAAAATTAAAATTAAAGTGAATTCTTTGGTTTGCTTTCAGGACATATCTTGATGGTATTCCCGTGAGATAGTACTTTGCTAGCAGCACCACTTACTTCTTTGTACTCAAGAAACTCTTGTCATGCATTCTTTTTTTTTTTTTTAAAGATTTTATTTATTCATTCGACAGAGAGAGAGACGGCCAGCGAGAGAGGGAACACAAGCAGGGGGAGTGGGAGAGGAAGAAGCAGGCTCCCAATGGAAGAGCCTGACGTGGGGCTCGATCCCAGAACGCGGGGATCACGCCCTGAGCCGAAGGCAGACGCTTAATGACTGAGCCACCCAGGCGCCCCTTGTCATGCATTCTTAAGGAGATCCTTTACCTCTGTGTTTGAAGATTCCATAACGGTTACCCCTTATTGACTACTTGCTATACACCTGGCATACTAACTGCTTTGCCTATATGAATTCATTTCATCTTCACAGTAATACCATGTGGTTGACATTAACCTCCATTTTATAGATAAGGAAACTGAAATTTAGAAATGTTAAGTTGCTCCAAGTCTTCTAATAACTGGCGAGAGTCAGAATCAAGTCTCGCTGATGCCGAAGCTCGGCACCACCAAACTGCGCCTTCTCCGCACCCGTTGTGACTTCTCAGAGCACCCTGTGAAAGGGAGATGATAAAATGGAAGGAGAATGTTTGAAGAAGAGCAGGGTGGAGTCACTGGGATCCGAGTTGTCCTGGCAAGTCTGGTGTGTCTGTGACTGCCTGTAGACTGCAGAGCCATCACTGACCAGTAGCGAAAGGTTTGCTGTGGGGACAGGACCTCAGGTTGGCTCTCCTCTCCTCTGCCTCCACATCCCCAACCACTGGCATCACTCTGACATGCTGAGAACATGGCGCGTGGCTCCAGGGCTGCCGAGGGATGTGGGAACTGGGGAAAGGCAGTGCTGAGCAGGAACATGGTCAAAGACCAACTCCAAAACAAGAGACCAGAATTCTCAGGGGAAAAGGAACTACTAAAACAAAAGATGACCCCCACCAAAAGCTCCCTGAAAGCTAGGGAGCTTGGGGGGCAATAGTAACTCCAAACCATTTCATTGGAATTGGGATTAAACAGTCACTGATAGGGGTGCTCTTTGAAAACACATCTTGCTGGAAAGAAGCCAGGAAGAGGCGATTCTGCAAACTGTGACCTTGTCTGCAGCGCCCTCATCTTGGCTTGCAAATCCCTTCATAGTCAGAGGGTCCGATGTAGTCTGACCTGGATTTGCTCCTTTGGGTGCATTCTCTTCTTGTGTGGGTATAGTCATAGTTACTGCTGTAAACGGAAATGTTTAGAAACATTCAGTGGTGTATACACTCAGACTTACGTCAGTGTTGAGAAGCGCCCATTCTCCAGGCAGCTCCGAAGATGTATTTCTTAGGTTATAGAAATCATTACTCATCTGTGTCTCATTTTTATTTCTTTTCTGATACACAAGTCAGGACGTTGAATTCGTTGTAAATTACTTGTGCATGCGGGCAGGCAGATTGGATTACTAAACATGCATTTTAAGTAAATTGTGTAAAATTAGCTAAGTGAAGAAGTAAGGCACTCAACTACTTCTTCGATATTGAGCAAGTATATCATTGATATTGAGCAAAAGATTTTCATCTGAGACCCTGAAGCAAAAGCGTGTTTGTTTTTTTTTAAATGTCTGGGTTTCTGGATCTTTATTTAATACTTAAAAAGTATTTTTGAAAAAAAACTGAAAATAAAGAAAAATACAAAGGATAATATAACACATCCATATTTCCACCACTTAGAATTAACTTTTAACATTTTGCTACATATTAGTTTTATAATAAAAAAACAAACTTTTATTATAGATAAAAGTAAAGTTCTGACAATGTCATTCTCTTCTTCCATTTTTCTAGTGATAAGCTCTATCATGAAACTAGTGAGTATCTTTCCAGTCCCTATGTGAATATAGGTAGGTGTTGCTAGGTGTGTTTATACACACACACGCACGTCCATGGACAGTATTGTTGTGTGACTGCTATTTCTATATGTACCACGTGCACAGTTACAACAGTAGGAAGCCTACAGTGAGCGATTACACTGCCTGAGCTGCACAGAGACGGTCCCAGTCCTTCCAGTGACCCTGTGGAGCAGCACTAGTATCATTAGAGGTGACTTGCCCAGGGTCACACAGCCCATAAGAGGTGGGGCTAAGAATTATCTTAACAATAAAATCCGTCAGGCTCTGGAGCCCGAGCTCTTGACCATCATGCTAGATGGCTCCTTAAGTACACCACTCTGCAGAATTCTTCACTCTCTCAGTACCATGTTTCTTTTTTCTTTTTTTTAAGATTTTGTTTATTTATTTGACAGAGAGAGAGACAGCCAGCGAGAGAGGGAACACAAGCAGGGGGAGTGGGAGAGGAAGAAGCAGGCTCATAGTGGAGGAGCCTGATGTGGGGCTCGATCCCAGATCGCCAGGATCACGCCCTGAGCTGAAGGCAGATGCTTAACCGCTGTGCCCCCCAGGCACCCCTCAGTACCATGTTTCTGACACCTGTAATTGTTGAGTTTGTAAATCTAGTTCATATCTTCTCACAGTTATACAATTTCCATTAAATGAGTATAATATGTAAAGCAGCATTGTAAGGCGGTTAGGACCTGTAAAATAGCAATATCGAAACTTTCCATCTCATCAGGCCAGGTGAGAATTAAATGGTTAAATTCAAATCAAGCAGATAGAACACTACCTGACACTGAGTAAGCACCCAATAAATGTTAGCTGGTATTATTTGCTATTATTGTCGATCCATTATTCTAAGGATCGTAATCATTAGATTGTTTCCAATTTTTCATTATTGCATATATTGCCCCGGAGAAAGCCGTGTGTCAACATACGTAGGTTTCTTTGGGTTTCTTCCTGGAAGAGGAACTGATGGCTCATAGGGTGTACATGTTCTGTTTCCCCTGATATTGCCAAAGCCAGCTCTGCAGATCTACACTCCTCCCTAATGAACTGTTTGGCGGTTCCCACTTCCCCGTATCCTCAATAAGAGTTGATATTGTCTAACTATTGGCTGTGCAAATATGATGCTATAATTCATACACTATGAAGTTTGCCCTTTGAAAGAGTGCAATTCAGTGATTTGTAGTGTATTCGCCAGGACGTGCCACCATCATCTCTACCTAATTCTAGGAGAAACCCCTTTACCCATTAGCAGTCTTCCCCCCTCCCCCCAACGCAACCCCTGGTTGTTCATCTAGGTTCAATCTCTATAGATTTGCCTACTCTGGACATTTCCTATAAATCCAATCTTATGTGGATTTTTGAGGCTCTTCCATGCTGTAGCATGCATCAGCACTTCATTCCTTTTTCATGGCCTAGTAGTATTCCACTGTGTGGATAGACCACATTTTGTTTATCCATTTCTGTTGTTTCTTCTCTTGGCAGTTATGAATAATGTTGCCATAAACATTCATATTAAAATTTTTATATGAACATATATTTTCATTTTCTTGGGTATGCATATATATTTATACACCTGGCCACGGAATTGCTGAGTCATATGATACCTGAGCTTAACATTTTGACACACTGCCAAAGTGACTACACCATTTTATAATCCCCTCAGCAATGTCTGAGGGTTCTAATTTCATCCACAGCTGTACCGACAACACTTGTTACTATCTTTCTTTTTCATTCCAGCCATCCTAGTAAAGCGTTATGTTGTGGCTTTGATTAGCATTGCGGTGATGACTAATGATGTTGAGCATCTTTTCATGGGCTTATTAGCCTTTTTTATGTCATCTTTGGCCTATTTTTTTCATTGGGTAGTTTGTCTTTTTATTTGAGTTACTAGAGTTCTTCATATATTCTGAATTTAAGTCCCATATCGAGTATATGATTTACAAAGATTGTCTTCCATCTTGTGGGTTGTCTTTTCACTTTCTTGATATGAATCGGTATACTTTAATATTTGTAGTTTTCGTATGTTTCCTCAAAACATCAGTTTGCAAAATTGTCTCTGTATTATCTGCTGAGTGGATCACAAGCCAGAGAGCCTTGAAGTGTTCCCTGAGAGTAAGGTGAGCCCACCTAGCATTCCATAGATCAGAAGAAGCTCCTGCATTTGTCCCCTGAGGTCATAGGTGAGCCCCTCAGCCAGCGAAGGAAATTCAATTTTGATAACCTAGAAAACATGCCTTCACACCTGATTAGAGTTCAAATTTGAGCATTTAAAGGCAGTGAGAACCCATTCCTTATATTTCTATAAGGATAGAAACTATAACTATATATATATATATATATATAGTTGGTTAATTCAAAAGCATTTGGATACTGTTTAACCTGGCCTCTCTCTCTCTCTCTCTCCCCTCCCCACTCCCTGTTTTGATTTCAGATTGAAAATGGCTCAGGAATCAGTCAGCAAGCTGACATCAGAGAAGAAAGTGGAGACAAAGAAAATCAATCCCACGGCCAGTCTGGTGAGACGCATGTTTCAACATAACCTCAAGACTTTTCATTATAACTGAGGTGCATCCGGGAGTGTGTCTGAATTTAAAGGATAAAACTGAGAGGAATGAGTAGTATCCAGATTCTCAGTTCCCATCCCAGAATAGCCTAGGTAAGAAGGGAGTGAGGCACAAAACACGACTTCCCGTGTTCCTCCGGATCATTTCCTGATCAAGCAAACTGAGTCACTTGCCATGTCGCACCCTTCCACACCCCAGGCAGACATCCCCTTATCTCCAAGCACCTTTCTCCCAAAATAGTTGAGCATTTAAGAAAGGGGTTGAGATTATACTCTTTAGATAATTGGGGAAACCAAGATGCAGAAAGATACACCCTACCTAGGATCACTTCACAAATGAGTAACAGACACCAGACCCAGACTTTGGGTCCCCTGACGTCTCTCCGCGAGCTAGAAACTTGGAGGCTAGTCGGTCTTCCCAGCTGTGAGGGGAGGTTGTCCTCCACAGTCCCATTTGGGAAGGTTCACAGTGAAGCTCTACCGATACATTAGAGACAATAGAGTAGCTACATGGTGAGCAGCCCAAGGTGTTGGGGTTCAAATCCCAGCTTAGCCACTTACTAGTCGTAAAACCTTTGTGAAATGATTTTGCTTCTTTTTGGAAAAGAGAGAAAGAATACTACCTTCGCTTTAGGATTATTTTGAGGAAATGGAGAGACCTAGAAACTGTCTAGTGTATCATAAGAGCTTAAAAATGTTAGCTGTTTTTCCTGTTATTACAAATTTTGGCAGCATTAGTTGTCCCTGCCCTGGAGAACAGCAGTGAGTGGTAAGCGGGAGTATCGCTCTTCTCAGGTCAGTTTGCAGACCCCACCTCCCCTGTGCCCCGGTGTCCCACAACTACTTCTTTTTATCCTTTTGAGTTACAAGGACCGTTGGCCAGCTCCTTGAATCTTCTTGACCATCTAAGTGAAGTTTAAGTCGTGAAGTGAGATTTTTTTCTGTTGCTTGGTTAGGGTGTCTCTCGCTCATAACAGCCCCATCAGCAGCTAAACGAATGTTGAGTGTGACGTGGAGAAGTCAGCGTCTGGCGGCTTGAGCAGGAAAAGCTGCTCCTGGCTGAATGGACACATCCTCTGTGCCCCTTTGGTGGTGTGTCCAGTACATTCACTTACACGATCTTTGGTGGCAATGGGTTCAACCCTGGCTTTTGTCTTCCTCCGTGGTCAGCCTACACGCCTTTCCCCAGCCCCTATCCTAACTTGTACAGCCAAATCTTATTTCCAGGGGTGCAGAATGAATTCAGCCCTGGAGACAAAGGGGAACAGTGGGTTTCTGTGGCATGTTTTTGGAGGTGTCCTCCTCTGTGAGCTAGCTCCCGGGTGCCATCCTCAACTTGCTAGGGTTGTTTCTTTCGTTGTTGTTTATTTGGGTGGGAATTCGGGAAGAGCTCATAAACTGATTGCTGATTCAGATTCACAAGTCAGAGATGGGATCCAGACTGGGGATGGGTGTTTAGAGATCACCAGCTTGAGTTTATATGTCGGCCACTTTAGTAACTCAGCATATCACATCTCATAGATCACAAGCAGCTGAGGATCTGTTCACAGGGGGCCTCTCCGTGCAAGGAAGGATACCTCTTCCATTTCTTTCTTAGCCTTTTATTTGCCCCCCCCCCAAAGAGCAGATACACCCATTCTCGCTATACTTAATATTTTATTTCTCTAAAGTCCTAGAAACTTTAGGTGAGGATCCATGTTTCCGTTTTTTATTCTTATCTGTATTTATATCTTGCCAGCCGACTTCCATGTCATTTGTCTTTAGAAGGCTGCCCTGGGGGCAGGAAGCTCAGGGAGAGCAGAGCAGAACATTCATGGCAAAATGGGAGTTTCCTCCATGGAGCATGGATTAAATCTGCTCCTCTTCCGTTTTCTATAGGCTTTGTTCAGTTCCACCATCTTGACCATATGCAGATGTATGCAGCTTGGAAACAGTGATTTTTCCTATCTAGACTCCCCAGAAACTATTTCTTAAGCATTCCCTAATTCCATTAATAGATTGAGCGTGGGGGTAGGAGGAGTCTTTGAGTAACGCTGCAAAGTTAGGACCTTTGTCACAGAGGAAGAGAACAGACCAACCTCGCATGGTAAAGGTCAGTCTTTTAGATGGGTATCATTGATTGATTAGCTGGTCATTCGTGGTTTGCTTTTGGAAAGTAAGGGGAATAGTTTGGGAGGAGCAGGCGACAGCATTTCAGGAAAGGATAGAGTTACTCTCATTTCTAAGGCATGGAGTACAACTCTATTCATCATTCTAGACCAAAACTTTTTTTTTAAGATTTTATTTATTATTTATTTGACAGAGAGAGAGCCAGCGAGAGAGGGAACACAGGCGGGGGGAGTGGGAGAGGAAGAAACAGGCTCCCAGCGGAGGAGCCTGATGTGGGGCTCGATCCCAGGACTCTGGGATCATGCCCTGAGCCGAAGGCAGATGCTTAACGACTGAGCCACCCAGGTGCCCCTCTAGACCAAAACTTTGAGAAATGAATCAAAGTTTGAGAAAGATGAAAATTTAGAAAAAAGAATGATAATAAACTCCTATTTTTTCCTCAAACAACAGAAAGAAAGACTGCGTCAGAAGGAAGCCAGCGTGACCACTAACTAATACAGAGCCATGTGAGAATGACGGCAGCAAGATGCATTTTCTTGCATCATCCTTTGCAACACTAGTGCTGCAGGAAGTTCTTGAAAGATACGTCACCAAACGTTTGTTTTGCTCATCTCTTTGTGAGGTCATTCCAGTGAGCACCCCGTGCCTTCTTAAGGGAGTCCCTTGTTAAGCCACAGGAACAATGAGAAACTGTTTAAGGGAACATTGCAGGAATATTTAATTATTGTTTCTTGTAGAGGTCCAAAGTCATACCATTACAAGACCAGAAGAAATACCAAGATTTTCCAAATGTCTTTAAAAGTGGAGATTTCAAGCTTTCTAATCCAAGCTTGTGACAGAAGAAGAGAAGGTTTTTTTATGACAATTGCCTTGAGAGGATTCGAGCCTTGATCTTTACACACTGCTGGTGTGACTATTGATCTTAATTTTGATCCTGTTGCAGCAAGATCCTACAGCATCTTTCTCACCAAAAATGTCGAAACTTACCCAAACTATTTTTTAAGACACCCAAGACTATGTATTTTCCAGATGAGAGAAATGGTAATTTTGTTGTCGTTGTTGTTCATCTAATGGAAAGGACAGAAAATGGAACTATACGTGGGTAGAGAGGGAGTTAAATAGTCATAAACTTCATCCTGGAGAAGAAATTACTGTACAGGGAGTTGACATCAGCTATTAAGCAAGACCCATTCATTTGTTTTTATGTGAGTTCATTGTGGTTTCCTTGCCCAGCAGAAATTCGTACCCTTATTCCTGGAAGAAACAGTGATACCCAAGCCAGCACAGGCATGGAGGTCAAAGTACCTGCTTGGGCAAGTGACCCAGTCCCAGCACATTTCACATTTCACACTGTCCATGAATGGGTAAAGCCGTGTTGGCATTCAGCCGAGCCCTGCGTCATGTTCTGGGACTGTGTGTGTCTGTACCACTCCCACCAACCTCAAGAAGCAGTTTCCAGACAGGGGAGCAAATGCTACTCGGAGCCTTTCATCACGACCTTGACTGACAGACATGTGACCTAGGATGAAGCAGGAGTCTTTGATGTTGAAAAAATTAAGAGCATTAAAAAGGTTCTTTACATCAAAACAAAAAGAAGGTGATTACGTTAATATTAAGCTTTGAGTGGAATATCATGGACGGGCAGCTTCTCCTGACCCTGGGAGTCCATATGAGCGCTGCCCCTTGAATCACGAGGGAAAACACCTTGAACCTCTCCCCCGACATTTTTTTCCTTAAGTCACCTCTCTTCGAATCTATCTTATGAGAGGAAAAGAGAAAGGACTGGGGGTGAATTGAGAATAGGATCAAAGACTATCCATTTTCGACCTTGAAGGGAAAGAGGTCCAAGCCTTCTCCAGTTGGTGGTCGACAGTGTAGAGGTGGGTGAGAACCTTAAAACCCTTCCTGATTGGGCTGCCATGTGCAGCCTTGCCCCTGACCCCAGCCTCTTCCCAGAACCTCTCAATTTGCCAGGTACCTGAGTGTCCCCCCAGGACTGCCTGCCAATCATCAGGCCCCTCAGTGACTCCCTAATACAGTCAGCTAATTAAAGCAGCACTGTATCCTAATATAACGCAGTCAGGATCAAATCAAATCACAGAAGCCATATTTGTGCAGGTGCTAACCACCTTCTCTAATAATTCAAAAGAAAGGAATATGGTAGCATGATTGGGTCTTTTTTTTTTTTTCCCCAATTCAAAATAAGCGATGAGACAGCAGAACAAAAACGCTGGTAAGGAACTAACATTATAAAAGAAATTGCTTGAGAGCAAGAAGATATTCATACTGCTTTCTTATATTGTTTCTCTTCATTTTCAACTGTGAAGAAAACCTAAGAAATTCATCAGTTTAAAACAGATTCCACTGGCAGTCATCCTGTGCTCTGGGACATTCCTTCTAGTATTACCTTGCAGAAGAAAAGTGCCTGTCTTGTCCGTGCCTGTCTTGTCCATTCCTGGGGGATCAACTTTGAGTTAGTGAGATTAGCATGTGTCTAGATCCTCATTGGTCCCCACAGACTTGAGGGGCGAGAGCAGCACGGGCTTTCGGTGGAGTCACTGGTCCACTTCAGGTCTCTAAGGAGGGTGCTCACTAGAAAATCACTGACAGTGAACAGGCCTGTCACTGTGGCCACGTAACCCTGCAAGAACACGCTCTCGGGGAACCAGTGCTGAACAGGAATGAGTAGCAATATTTAATGTTAGAAGTAGACAAACGCAGCCCAAGTTGGATTCCATCCACGTGGACAGGCTAGAAATTGGCAGTAAAATGCGTGTTTCTAAAGACTAAACTTTGCCTGCTCTGTTGGGGAAACCTGGTGATCTTGTCAGACTAGTCAAATATATTAAGTGTATTAAGACACTAGGGCAGAATCTCCATTATTCACACCCATTTTGTTGTGTTGTGTGTCTGGATGCCCCCTCCCGAGTTAATACATTTACTGAAGTGTTGGCACAGCCTTTGTTTCTAAGGTAAGTCAGTGCTCAGTAAAGGTTCGCAAGCGCTTGTTCAAGGTGGGCCATCTAAAACAACCTGGAGCCCCTTGAAATGATCCCTCTAAAATGCAATTGAGAGTATGGTAAATGCAACAGGTGTCTCTAAACTTTTCATGGAGAGGAAGTAGTTAGGGTACCACTTACGCAGCTTGAGCATTTCAGGCAAGCAGGGTTTGAGGGGCTTTTCTAAGAACAGCCTTCCCCAAACTAGAGGGAGAGTGGCCAATATTGCTACCCTGTGTTTAACCAAACACTCACACCCAACTTTACTAGTCAGACTCTGAAAAACCTTGATTTAGAAGCAACATCGTCTCTTGCTAGTCAAAAGTCATTACATCTGAGGACATAGTTGATTGGATAGTAATTTGGATTCTTGCACGAGTAACCTGCAGTCATCATCAAGCATACAAGTATATCATATATTACACTAAAACATGATATAAACATGTTAGGTAAAAAGCATCAGGCCTGTGAGGTGTCAAAGATGAGGTTAGAAGGAAGTGTGCTGTATGGCTTTTAACACAAACGGCAGCTTAACGGGGGTGGGGGGAGGGCAGGAAAGGGAAAAGTGTAGCCGAGCAGAGATAGGCGATCATGGTGACGACGGACCTGCTGCCTTTTGAATCCTTGAGTTGACATGTTTCTTCAAACGCCCACCAAACATACCTAGGGATAATGGAAAACAATTTCTGAGATCTGGGAAGTAGCACAAGGAAACCCAGCATGTGAGTGCATCTCTAACTGTTCTAGCCAGAACAAACTGGCCATGTGGTTAAGGAATCACTTGCCAGATTGGGTGCTAGTCTTGGACCCCCTTACCCCCCAGTAAGCCACTGAGCCCCCCTTAGGCACCTCTTTTTTTCCTAAGAACCATAAGGAAAGGCATTTCCTAAATGAACAGCTTATATGCTGCTGGTGGAAAGACTGAAGGAAGGAATGAAACTCTGGTGGTGGTATTGGAAACCCTTGCTACGGTTCTTCCGAGGACCAGGTTTGGATGTAGCAGAAGAGTCGTGTTATTTTTGGTAAAGATTTGCCTGTTGGCCTGGGATTGCACGTCTCTCTGTAGGTTATACTGTGTGCAACGGGGGCATTTTCATTTTAATCGTATTCTTGCTCTCTTGAATGTTATATTTTCTCGTTTCTGTTTCTGCTTCTCCCTTGCCTGACATCATGGACACAGATCATTGCACACAGCATTGCGTGCTGCAGATAGCCTAGGACAGGGCCTAGTGCAAGTATCAAGGGAATCAGCAACGCAGACTTGCGGGCTCTTTCCCGGTAGCCAGGCTGTAACCTTAGCAGGGAAACTTCTTCATTCCCTGACATCCTAAATCGCTTATTTTATAGTACTCGCCCCTCCCCAAATAAAGATAAAACCGACTTGGGGCTTTCTGTGTCAGGGAGAAGAAAGGAGTCCAAAATATATAGCTTTTTTCCCCAAAAATATCTGGTCCAAATATCAACTATATCATTTTATAAAGTAGTTTAGATTTGTGCATAATTTTCTTTGATTCTGCCTGTTCTGATGGGGGGGAGGGGTGACCAAAAGCTGGAAGGGAAAGAAAAAGCATCAGATTTGGTAATTCACAAACTAGTTTATGAGTTTCTAAACCACACAAAACATGGACATACTGTGAAATCCAATGTTGTGGAAATCCTGAGCACAGAAAAATTGGAACAGCTGTGCGAGCTGATGAACACGGACAAAGTAAGAGCTGTCTGTGGCCAGTTTGCAACTTTCGCCTCAACCAGGCAGTTTTTAGAGTGTGGATTTGAAAGAGTCGAGGATTGCCCTCAATAGTGTACTTTTTAAAAAGCCACATACAAGGAAAAGTGGTGTGATATAGTGGAAGAAGTGGCCAGACCATTACACCATCCTTACTCTGCGTTCTCTTAAGATCAGTTGATAAATGTGTGGAACATCTGGAAGGCCATCCAAACCCCATTTCATATATTGGCTATTGTACCTTTAGGAACAATTCAGCTGAAGAAAGTGGACTGAATAAAGTAACGAACATTCATTCATGTCAGCTACTTTGTCATCATGAAGAAATTGGCACCACAAGAGAAACAAGGCTATGCGGCCAACCTAATAGTATTAATATTTGAAAAGTATGCATCGTTTTTAGCCTTGCCAAAATGAAGCAACTTGTTGGATATGTTTCCATCTTCCAGCTATAGAGAAAAACAATCCAGCTGCTTGGAACCTTCCCTCTTATTGGTACAAAAAAATCACTAAAAGAAAAGCACCTTCAGAAACTGGCCTCAGCATGGCTGGCTGCAGCAAGCACACATCACAGTGCTTATAACCCCATTAGCAATTGAATCCAGGCATCACTAGGCTCTTACTCACAGCTGTATGTGACCAGGAGGCCCACTTTGTGTCATTTCTACACACCCATCAGTTGTTGACACCTTGTTAGAGCACTGAATTCTAGTTTCACAATTCTTCATTTCCCCTTCCAAGGAGTGGGCAATCTACCAAACCCTCCCAAATAGACTCTTTGCTGGGAAGGAGTGAATTCAAGAGCATTTTAACATGCAGGGTTGAAGCCAATTCAGTAGCCTTAGTTGTGCCAAAACTCTTAATCAACGCTGTGCTATAAACCTAGCATTTGGGAAATTTGAGTAGTTAACAACTTAATTGGAAACGTGAAGATATTAAAATGGCACCTATCTAACTCTGTCTCTTCAAGCCCTCATGCAGCTTCTACCAACAGAGATGTTAAGGAAGCAAATCAAGCCTCATTCAGGAGGCCAGCTGTCCTCAAGGAGAGCTTACTAGGTTCACTCCCCCCCCCCCCCCCCCCCCGCCCGCACACTCCACTCCAGCCCCTCACCCAACCAGCCTGGTGATAACCAGTAACACAAAAAAACCTGCTCCTTTGCATCATTCTCTTCTCTGGTGTGATAGTTCACTTCAGTCAGGAGCTGAAATGAACTCTGGAATTTATTGCATATTACATCTATGAAGTACTTGTTCCAGAATTCCGTCTGCATACTATGATCTGAGGAAGACCAACTTAATCTCTTTTTTTTAATAGGAAAGTGGTAGCTAATGCCATTAATTTATCTTTCTGCATTCCATCCATGCTTATATAATTTTCTGTTTTTTAATCTTCTCTTAAATGTACTAAGAAACACCCGTCTGCTTCCTTTTCTGAAAGCTAATCCAAAAACTTCTGGGAGCTTTTTTTTTATGCTTCGTGTGAAATTTGATAGCATTGGGCTAGCAAAATGCAAATGAGCCCATAGTTTCCAGCAGAAATTCACCTCCCAGGAATCTGTAATTCTTCTCCATGGAGTAAACAACTTCTGCTATATTTAGGCTATTTTGTAGGCTGAGCATTTCCCTAAATTCTACCTGTGCAGACACCAAGGGGCTGTCTGTCTTTGAAACTGTAAGGAGGTCTTACAAGAGAAGGAATCTTTCTCCCCATATATAGTGGGAGCCCCCAAGATGTTATCTTATACTTAGCCTGCATTCATTCGTAGGCATGCATTCACCATGGTTTGTCAACATCTTTGGCGAAATTGTACTTCCTTTCCTTCAGTGTCCTCTTCCAGAGCTTGCTTCTATTCTTGTCTCATGAAACGAATGTATTTTCATTTATTCACCTGGGCCAGCTTTCCAAAATGAAAGGCTAGTGCCATAGACATCGGAATAAACAGGGAAATTACTCTCTACCTCCCCATGGCGTGGACAATAAATGTGTTCAGGAATGAACAACTCTGGGAACTCTTGGGATGGATTTTGAATTCCAGGTTTATGAGAAGCATAAAAATGGGTAGATAGCATACAAAATTTACTATGCTTCCCAATAAGAGACTAGAAGGAGATTAAAAATCTTTACATCTTAGATAGGTTTGAGTAAACTATAAGTAACTCATTCTTTTTCCTTTCTTCTTGGCAACTTGTCTCTAGCTATAATCTTACTTTTTCATATCTGACCCCCAATGCATAAAGAAGGTGGTTTCAGCCCCACTGGGACTGCACTCTTTCAAATCCTCCAGAGACATCCATTTCCTTTGGACACAAATCTGTGAGTGAAGGCAAAGTAGTACAACTCCCGTCTGTCCAGAGTGACAGACATAGGATTTGGGGGTCCACCAAAAGGATAGGTCTATCCCAAATCATAAATTTTACAATTCTGTAATGCTTCAATTTCTCAAGACACAAATAATATGACCCGACTCTTAGTAAAATATAATCTTCAAAGAATATTAGCATTAAGAAAAAAGAACTTCCCTTTAAAGAAGAAATCTAAAATACTCCTAAAAAGGCAGAAACTTATAAAATTCGAAATTGAACAATTTTTTTAGAGAAAACATGTCATTGATTCATCATAGTTTTTTCCTGTCATTGAGTTTTAATTTAGACTAGCGTGGGAAGCAGGGTGCCCCTGGACTTTGATTTAGGGGATCGTGCTTTGGCCTGGAAAATCAGCATTGAGCTGCGTGCCCAGAACCTAAGTGAAATCAGTCAGCATCCTAATAGGAATCAGGCCTAACAAATGTAAATTACTTCAAGTCCTTTAGGGCTTAATTTTCTCAGTGACACCCTGGACCCCAGACGCTTCCTCCTAAAATGCATTTTTGATCCATGCGGTGATGTCTCCATAGGGTGTTGAGAGAGTAAGCGATGGGATGTGGGAGTAGAGCAGGAGACGCGGAGAAGGACAATTTGAACGCGGAGGCCAGGGTGCAATGTCGTGCTGATATAATGCACTGTTAGGGGCTGGTGATTTTTGCCTTGCTTATATCATGGGCAGCCTTTCAGTGGCAGCTCCAGGAATCTCATCAGGCAAATGGGAGTGAGTGTTCAGTACCTTGTACTGGTGAGTGCCTGACAACATTCTGGAAAAGCAGGTACCCTAGTGAAACTGGCCTGTGTTCAGATTCATGCCCCTGGTGCTGGTTGCGCATGCGTCTTCCTGTTTTCTCTATGCCTGTCCAAAAGTCGTTTTGGCACCTGGCCTCATTTCGCTCCGCTCCCTTCAATACCTGTGCTTCAGCCTCCCCGTCCTTCACAGCCCACAGCTTTTTCCCTCATTTTACCTTTACGGTTTCTCCAGGACCCAGGCTTTCTTACCCTCACCCTCCCTCCCTCCCTCCAAGCCTGATGCGCCATTCCCCAGCCCTTTGGACGGGTTGCTCTGCTGTCACCAAGTGAGACCCAGCACTGTGACTGCCTCCTGTTAATGTCAGCATCACCTCATCACTTAGGCAAAGAGGGAAAAATCCATAAAAGAGATGGAAAATACATTTCTTTTTTCATCGTAGTCTACTTTATTTTAAGAAGATCGAAGGGAGGGTTCTAGGCCTTTTCAATTTCTCATAGATTATACTTTAGACCTGTCTAATGAGGGACCATCCTTTGATAAATTATAAATCAGTCCAGGTCTCACCATCTAGGATGCGTAAGACTGAAGTTTTGAACCTGAAAGAACTTTTCTGTGCTGCAGGACAAATTGACTTAATTCTGTACAAACAGTTTGAATCACAGGCTTTTTACCGCTACCCATTCTTACTACTACTCACTATTCAAACATCTACACGAATCTGGATCAGGATGTTGACAGTTTGTGGTTATTTTCAGATCAACAGTAACTGCTACACTCTTGAAAGTGCTTAAAAAGAAAGTGTAAGCATGTCCTAAGTAGTCAGTCGTTGGACCTGGAAAAATCTTGGCTTTTCTGTTAAATGTTAAGTTAATCTGTAGATGTAATCTTAAAGGATTTTCAGCAATAATAAAGACAGTTTGAGAAATGAGAAGGCATGAAAGCTTACAGTACATGCTCTTGGACATTTTTTAAATATAAGCTAATTGGATTCAGGTATTTTTTCCCTTTACGTTTTTAAAAATATGTATTTCTAATTTGTTTGCATATTTAATTTTGTCAAAGCTGAGAAATGCTCATTAGTTGGGTTTGTAAAGGTCATTTGCAACCAACTGAAGTATTTATTTTTAAAAAGAAGGGGTGAAGGAACCAATATTGACTTGTACATAATGAAAATATATGTGCGTGTCTATATATATATATATTTTTTTTTTTTTTCCCTCCTTGACACTATTTGGTCACCACATCAAGTGTATTTTTGTACATAATATATCGGTTAGAAAATGTAGATTGTCTATTCAAAGAATTCTATCTCTGTGATAGATTATATTTATCCTAATCTGTTGATACTTCTGTTAATTTGTTTTAAGAGATAGAGCTCTATTTTTTGGAATTTGCAGAAAACTGCACTCATGGCTTCCAATTGTAAATATGATGAGAGTATTTTAATAAATTTTGGTTTCATGTCTGCTGGTGTGTGGTGCAGATTTGTTTTCAGAAGACATTCAGGACCGTCTCCCGACAGCGCTTTCATGTGGAGAATAGCAGTCATCTGTAACGTTCCTTACTGCTCACGTGCAGTGTTATTACTGAGCTGCAAGAGCCGGGTCTTGGTAAGTGCATCCTGTTTCCTTCTTTCTCCCCTTTCCACGCCACCAACAGTGGGCAATCTGGCTAGGTGTTCAAGCTAACACAAAGCAGCAAGCCCAGCCAGGATTGGCTCAGCTAGGCTGACCGAAACAACACTGCCTGAAGACAAATTGCCCAAGGTGGGGGCACATGGACAGAACCACAAATATCGATGACTTCAAGCTGTGGGTTCGTAAACAACATACCAGGGAAACTGAACAGAAATATAACTGTATTGTGTTCTAGCACTAAGCACAAGGTACAAATTCTTTCCAAGCAATGATAGGACACATGCAAGTATTTATGACAAGAACCAAAAGACTTTCAGCAAAGCACTCTTCCATTTCAATGAAACTGTGTTTGTGCGTTTTTAATTTTACTTACTTGGTGTTCCTGAATGCCATGCACTCTTAACGTCTGGAAGTTGGTGAAATATGCCCTAATTTATACAGATACATTTAATGAACAGACACGGTTACTATCTGGGGAGACATTTCATCACTGGGAAATCTTCTAAATCCTAGAGTCATGGAGTTGCAAAAATCTTCAGACATCGGATGAAATCTCCTATTTCACAGAGTAAAAACAACTGAAGTCCAAGGGACTTGCCGAAAATCACAGTTAGTGTTAGCGAACACATTAAGACTAGAATCCAAATCTCTTGACCCCAAGGCCGAAGCCCCTCCCACTGCTTAACTCATTCATCATGTTAAACTGCTCTCTTCACAACGCAGGTCTCCCCCCTGCTATCTGACAATAGAGTACGCTCATGAAACCTTTTCTAGGCCAAATGGCGTAACACAAAGAAGCAATTACCATTAAAATTATTTGAGCATTCCCAGACCCCAAAAATAACCTCAGACTTTTCTGATACCTCAGGACACATCTTGCTAACGGATGCACAAAATAAATTAAGATAAAGCACAGACGCTTGCAAACACGGTTCGAAGCTGTAAGGTCTTGATGCTGGATGCTGAGTGTAGTTTCTGGGGGAGGAGCTTGGCGGGGCCCCTCTCGGCTCCTTGTGGGCCTGCAGCCTCTGTAGGGCTCACTGCAAAGCAAATGCTAAATGCCATTTTTGCTCTTTGCCTTTTTCTTTTTTTTAATAAAAGCGGACATCTTCAGATTTCTTCTGAAGCAAAAACAAGTACTAATGTAGGTCTTTTGTGAAAAGCAGAGGGAAGTAACAGGAACTTTCAGAAAATGGGGGATATCTGTACACCATTATGGAGAAATAGTCTAGAACTGTTGTTTGAAAGAAAGGGTCCAAATGCTCCTAAGGGTTTGTAGAAACCATTATTAAAGTTGTGTTCTGGGGCGCCTGGGTGGCTCAGTCAGTTAAGTGTCCAATTCTTGATTTCAGCTCAGGTCATGATCTCAGGGCCGTGGGATTGAGCTCCGTGTCAGGCTCTGAGCTCAGGAGGCAGTCTTCTTGGGATTCTCTCTCTCTCCCCCTCTGCCCCTCCCCCTGCTCTCTCTAAAATAAATAAATCTTTTTTAAAAATTAAAAATAAAGTTGTGTTCTGAATTAGAACACCTGGCAGAGGCAGAGGCCTGAGTATCAAGGAACCTAGGCAAAATATCCGTCCGCCTTAGGAAGAATCTCCTCTAGGGTTTAATCAAGATTTATTCTCCCTTGCTGAGCGATAGCTGTTGAATTTATAAGTATACTTTTTTGCCTATTCTTTAAATCGACCATGTATGCTGATGACCCAACTAACAGGCCATAAATTCCTGAGGCTAAATATTCCACTTCAGACTCTAGCTGCCCACTGTTACCTGCCTATGATGTATTCATGGAAATAAAAGACTTGACAGTTGGCCTGCACTGGCCCTGTCTGCACTGGACGCCTGCATCGCCTTGGATGCCTTAAAGTCTTCTCAAAGTAGAGCTACCTCATGGCCACCGCTGTGTGATAATGAATGGTAAGTAAAGGTAAAGATATATTTTATCAATTGATGCATTAAAAATGCCCCCAAAGAGTGGATTGAGTCAACAATAATCACTTCTCATTTTTCATGGTTTTTGTTATTTTGGAAATAACTGGGTGGTTCTCACTTTGGAGCCTCATAAGGTTGTAGTACTATGTCTGCTGGGTCCTCAGTCCTCTGAAAACTGGAAAGCTTGAGCGGAGATGGAACATGCACTTCCAAGATGGCTGACTCACTTGGCTGGCAGGTTGGTGCTGGCTCTAGGCTGGGAGACTCAGTGTCTCTCTATAGGGCTGCTTGAGGAATCCAACGCAAAACATATAACACTTTTTTTGACCAAAGCTCAGACGTCACATCCAGTCACCTTCATCCTAGTCTACTGGTTGAGGCATTTACAAAGGTCTGCCCAGATTGCAGGGGTAGGGAAATAGACCCCACCTCTTGATGGAGGAATGTAAACACCACATTGTGAGAAGTGAATGTGAGATGGGAGATGTATTGGTACAACCATCTTTGGATAATCTGTCCAAGTAGCTTGCCCTGTTCTTTCTATCTGGTCTTCCTCTTCCTTCTCTTGTTCTTATTTTTGTTCTAAAACTAAATATCAGATTTCTTTTTTTCAAAATTTTCCCTACTTCTTTTTTCCAAATCTTTTCCCTCTACCTGCGTATCTGAGCACAGAAATATTTGCCTTCTTCCTCTAGGTATAGGCATTCTTTACCTTGAAAAAAGTGAGGTCTATCCTAACTGAGACTTTATAAACACTGGTGGAGAAAAGAACTTAAAGGTGACCTTAGAATTTTACTCCTCAGTCATAAGCCTGCATTTCTTTCTTTCTTTCTTTTTTTTTTTTTAAAGATTTTATTTATTTATTTGACAGAGATAGAGACAGCCAGCGAGAGAGGGAACACAAGCAGGGGGAGTGGGAGAGGAAGAAGCAGGCTTCCAGCGGAGGAACCTGATGTGGGGCTCGATCCCGGAACGCCGGGATCACGCCCTGAGCCGAAGGCAGACGCTTAACGACTGCGCCACCCAGGCGCCCCAAGCCTGCATTTCTTATTATATGACCGGGAGTGATGTCGATCACCACTGAAGCTGTGTCTTGGCCAGTAAGTAAATGAAATCACATTTTTCAGTGGCTAGAATGAAACTTTGACTATTCCAATACTGTGTAGGTATTAATACAATGGAATATTATTCAGTCTTAAATAGGAAGGCAATTCTGACCCATACTACATGCCGCGTGAACGTTGAAGACATGATACTCTGTGAAATGACCCAGTCACAAAAAAAACGAATATTGTTTGATTCCACCTACATGAAATTCATATCCAAGTCGAATTCACAGAGATAGAAAGTCGAATGAGGGTCTCCAGGAGCTAGGAGGAAGAGGGAATGGAGTTGTTCAATGAGTATGGAGTTTTAATTTGGGAAGCTGGAAACATTCTGGAGAGGAACGGTGGTGACGATAGCACAATAATGGGAATGTATTTAATGTACAGAACTGTACACTTAAGAGTAGTTAAAATGGGGGCGCCTGGGTGGCACAGTTGTTAAGCGTCTGCCTTCGGCTCAGGGCGTGATCCCGGCGTTCTGGGATCGAGCCCCACATCAGGCTCCTCCGCTAGGAGCCTGCTTCTTCCTCTCCCACTCCCCCTGCTTGTGTTCCCTCTCTGCTGGCTGTCCCTGTCAAATAAATAAATAAAATCTTTAAAAAAAAAAAAAGAGTAGTTAAAATGGTAAACTTCATGTATATTTTACCATAGTAAAAAAAAAGTAAAGTATGTATGCATTAAGGGCTTTCTATATGCCGGGTGCTACATTAAGCATTTTATATGCATTACTTTGTTTAATACTCATAATAATAATTAATATGAGGTAAAGATGACTACTATCCCATTTTGTAGATAAGAAAATTAATGCCTAGAGAAGTTAATAACTTTCCCGTGCAATTGGTACGTGGAGAAACCAAAACTCAGATACTCCAAAGAAACACTCTCAGCCACTATCTTATTTCTAAGATCACAGAAATAGAATTAACTGATTCAGGAGAAATGGGAATAGATAGACAAAGATTATAAGGTCTTAACACATTGGTGGTCTTATAATCTTATTTTTGAGATATGGTAAAAGCATTGTCCTTCTAACATCCTTCTTTTTCATGCAATACTACCTATTCAAAACTTAGCGTAGTTTTTTATCAAATAGCTAGCCCAAGAGTATTGCAGCCACCAACACTTCTGTAAAAGCCAAAGAAACTAACAGCATGGAGCCGTGTGTGTGTGTGTGTGTGTGTGTGTGTGTGTGTGTGTGTGTCTTCTTCAAAGAACAGCTAATATGCACCTTCCAGAATTTTCTTCTTTCTGTAGATGAGATGAAGCAGAGTATATAACACAAGGCAAAAAATGAATAGGAATTGGTGAGGACCAAATGAGGAGTAAGGTGAGACTAAGAGAAGTTGCCACCTAATCTACCTGTGAGTAGTTATCTTGTAGTAACCTCATAATGATCAATCTGGAAATATGTCTGACAAGGTAAAACAATATCCTATCAACAGAAATAATGTTTAAACAAAACTGGATCGTGTGGTGCTAGAATTTCCCACAGTCTTCTATCAATATTGTAGTATGTCCATTGCTTGATATGAGGCCAAATCGAGACCCATTTGGACCTCATTTAGAGTCATTTTGAAGTTATTTGCTGCTGAAATTAGATCCTTCTGTTGGGAGAGTATTTTATTGTTAGTGAAAGAACCACAAATGAATAGATAGTTGTTCTCAGTTTTCTCATGCTGGCCAGAAATAGAAGTCAAAGAGAAAATTCCTTCAAGAAAGAAAATGCCCTCACTCATACTTCAAGTTATAGAAGACATCAGGTTGTCCAATACTTGCCTGATCTTCCAAGATTTCCATTCTCGATCCTGAGACCAGAATGGTTTGGCCATTTTTGAGAAACTATTGCATTTAGGGGGATTTGTTCCACAAAAGAAGAATGTGGGGCTAAGAAGTGGCGAGAGGGTGCTAATCTAGAAAATGATGGACCTGTGTTCTTTAGCTTCTATTTCTGGGTTTGTGTGACAGGTAAGAGAACACTGACCCCACATGCTCTCCCAGTGACCGCCTCACAGCTCTTCAAAGAGGCCCTTTCTCATATGACTCCCTCTTCTCACTGGATTCCCACCTAAGTCTCGATGGTAACTTAGAGAAAGAGGGTCTTCTGAAATACACATTTTAAATACATGCCCTCAAATGAGAAGTCATGACCCTAAGAGAACTGTAGGGACAGCAAAATGTATGAAAAAAGAAGTTATGAGCCTAGAGGTTAGAGCCAATCTTATATCTCATCTCGGCCACTTACTAGACTGGTGACTTGAAGCAAGTTACAGGACGCTAAACCTCCGATTCCTCGTTAAAATGGAGATAAAAAAGATCTCAAACATTGTATAAGGTTATCAAGGGTAAAAAATGAAATAATGCAAAAATTCCTAGTACAAAACAATAAACATCATTTCTCTCTCTCATACAGGATCAGTCAGTATTGCTCGAGACCATCCCTTCTCGGTCACAATGGGAAAGGGTTGTCCATCTCCTGAATCCAAGCTTTATCACTTCATTACCTGGCTTGCATGTGAGTTGGTTCATTCTGGCTCTTAGAGGTGGCATATTCTTTCAGTTCCAGGTACCCCATGACAATATATTACTTATAAAGACTTAATACACTTCAATTTCCACAACCATTTGGATTAGAGGATTTTTAGGACTCCTGATTTCTCTGTGAGTAGCTATTATAGAAATCATCCCTTGTCTTATACAATATACAAGCAGGAAGCGTACCACGAATGAAAATGGGTGGGCATTTGCAGTGAGTACATATTAATATCTGAGCTTGGGTCATTGAAGTTTAAAGTTGAAGATTGTTCGGTAGACATTTATCTTGAAGAATATTGTAATAGCAAAAAGGAGCCTGGCATGGCAAAGGGAAAGAGAGAGCCTCTACCACGTGGTAGAATGGCCCATGGGAGAAGCAGGCAGTATAAATAGAATTCCTATATCCACAGTTGGAGATAAGTCGTAGGATACGACGGGGTGTTCTCCAAGCAGCAGGAATGTGTGTACGTACATCTCTCTGTCAGATTTTGGACCTAGTGTTCACTGTGGACAACTAGAAAAGCAGGATAAATATTTTTAATATACTTGAAAGACTGGAAAAGTCCTTACAAAGTAAAAATTACTGAATAAGATTTGAGAGGAAATAAAAAACCAGAGAGATATACATGGTATTTGGTATTGGTTTCCACCTGGGGATTCTGTAGGAGATAACCGAAAGGCTAAGCTAGGCTTTGGGCAGCCTTGGTGTTCTAGGGGGACAGAAGTGAAAGTTAAGACCCACAATATTAGGGGTTCCTGGGTGGCTCAGTCGTTAAGCGTCTGCTTTCGGCTCAGGGCGTGATCCCAGAGTCCTGGGATCGAGCCCCACATCAGGCTCCTCTGCTGGGAGGCTGCTTCTTCCTTTCCCAATCCCCCTGCTGTGTTCCCTCTCTCGCTGGCTGTCTCTCCCTCTGTGAAATAAATAAATAAAATCTTAAACAAAAAAAAAAAAGAAAGAAAAGACCCACAATATTAAAAGCTGACTAAAATCCCCTTGTTTTGGAGTTAAGACAGGGGTTCTCAAGTACCAAGGGGCATTTGACAATATCTGAAAACATTTTTTTAAAGATTTAATTTATTTAGGAGAGAGAGAGAAAGCATGAGCAGGGGGGAAGAGCAAGGGGAGAGGGAGAAGCAGGCTCCCCACTGAGCAGGGAACATGGTGCAGGACTCGATCCCAGCACCCTGGGATCATGACCTGAGCGTAAGGCAGACCCTGAACCAACTGAGCCACCCGGGCACCCCTGAAGACATTTTTTATTATCAGAAGTGGGGAGAGGTACTCTTGCTCTCTAGCAGAAAGAGTGCACGATACTACTAAACGTCCCGTAAGACATGGAGCATCTCCACAGTGAAGACTGATCCTGCTTGAAATGTTAAAAGGGCCAAGATAAGGTGTTATCAGCTTGCTAGTGCTCTCAGCAACAGCACACGTTCTTTCTGGACACATACACACACACACACACATTCTTTCTGGACACACACACACACACACACATTCTTTCTGGACACACACACACACACACACATTCTTTCTGGACACACACACACACACACACATTCTTTCTGGAGGAATATTGTATCATCCTAGCTCTGTAGAAACAAACCAGTGTTTCAAATAAAATGTCACACGATCAAGGACAAAAAAGCATATGGGAAGACAACCATCACGAAAGAATCAGTGGTGGAATGTTCAATAAAAGCAAACAGGCTCCAGGTACCAGAAATATCAGCTTACCATATTCAAGGAGTAAAAATAAGAGATTGGAAATTTTGGCAAAGAAAGGAAAATCACGCAAAAAAATTACAGAGCAGATTTGAGAGAAAGAAAAATTCTAGAACTGAAAAATACAAGAATGACAAGACTGCAATGGATGCCTGTGACAGCACATTAGAAATAATTTAATAGAGGGGCGCCTGGGTGGCACAGTGGTTAAGCGTCTGCCTTCGGCTCAGGGCGTGATCCCGGCGTTGTGGGATCGAGCCCCACATCAGGCTCCTCCGCTATGAGCCTGCTTCTTCCTCTCCCACTCCCCCTGCTTGTGTTCCCTCTCTCGCTGGCTGTCTATCTCTGTCGAATAAATAAATAAATAAATCTTTAAAAAAAAAAAAAAGAAATAATTTAATAGAGAATCGGTAAGCTCGAAGACAAATCAGAAGAAAATATCCAAAATGAAACTCAGACAGAGGAAACACTGAAGAGAAGGGAAGAAAAGTCGACCTCATGAGAACAGAGGTCATAAAGCATTAGCACAGGCCGCGACAGAATTTTCCAAAACTGAAGACAGACATGAATCAACAGATTCAAGAAGTGGTAAGAAACAGCCACAGTATAAATGAGCAGCAACTCCCTCCTAAACGCATCATAATTAAACTTAAGGAAGACAGACAAAAATAAAAGCATCCAGAGAAAAAAAGATATTCGCACTAAGGGGTCATTATAGTGGAATGGTAAACTTAAACCCACGCAGGAAATTCAGTCGTTCCATTGAAAGTAAAACCCCAATTAAAAAACACATTCTGAGCGTTTCTTGAGGGGAAAAAAAACAAAAAACAAACCCTTAGCTACTGACAAGATATATAAGGGTCCCAAAAGGGTGAAAGGAAAGGATGGAGAAGTGTAGCTGTATCATGTAAAATAGCAAACATTACTCCGACAGCTGACGGCTCAAACGAGACAGTGACACCCGGGAGCTCATGACGGGCGCTGTTCAGTGTTCAAACAACACACAGAGGTGAATTTGTCACTAGAAGCCGTGCCCTAAGATCCGTGTAGGTACGTTAATATCGTTTAAAAGGTACTTGAAGGCAAAAAACATTATTGTGGGTTCAAAGGGACACTTGCCGATGAGAACGGGCGTAACTTACCTAAAAAGTAAATAAATAAATAAATAAATAAATAAATAAATAAATAAATAAATAAATAAATAAAATAAAACAATTTGAAATTTTATTCCCCTCATGACATAGCCTCAGAATATTTAAAGGAAAAAGGGAACCATACAGAGAAATACATTGACAAATACTGTAGGAATAACTGATAGAACACACAGAAGAAACTAGATTTGAGTAGCGTGATTAAGAAATAGACCTAATTGATATATGTTAGAACACAGCACCTGACAAGTCTTTGGGCAGGTACGAAACATTTTCAGAACTTTGTCATGTCTCGGGCCATAAAGCAAGTCTCAACATTTGAAGGAAATGAATCCACCGACTATGGAAAAGGAAGCCTATGCAGAAGCGCCTGCACTTTTTATCACCTCTCGGCCTTTTGGCGGAGATCAGGTGTAGAAGTGCAAGCACTTCCGTACAAAGATGTACAGCCGGCAATGTTTGGAGCAGCCTTATTCACGGCCATCAGAGCGGGAAGCAACTCAAATTTTCATCAAGAGGAGGCCAAATAAAGAAATTGTGACCTATGTTCCCGTATTAGAATGCTACCCGGCAGGGAGACTGACTGAGAGCTACAAATGACCATGCGGGTACGTGTCACAAACAAGACCGAGAAAACCAAGCCCTCAGAACAGTCTGCCCTGTGCTTCCGTGTATATGAAGTTCAGAAGCGAGTGACATAGACGGTAGTGTTTATATATGCATACTGGGTGATAACGCCCTAGAGAAGAGGACAATGGTAGAATCGGTTAGGGTCACGCTTACCTGGGGAAGGGGCATGATCGCATAGAGAGGCCCGGGGCAAAACCAAAATATAGGGTCCCTTATTCACAGATTATTAAGAATTTCAAAAACAGTGACAGCAGGACACTAAACCAAATGTGGAGCCCTCCTAGGCACGGGGTCCTAAGCACACCCATGAAGCCGCCCCAGGCAGTGCCCACAAAAGGCCTCCACAGTGCTGACAATGTTCCAGAGTCCTGGTTTTCTAGTAATTCAGTCAACTTGACTGTGTACTTTTCTGTACATGTATGTTAAAGCATGATGAAGAAAGAAGATCTTCAAAAGGACCGAAACACAGGAACCAGGGAGCCTTGGAGACTTAATGCCGATCAGACTACATGACAAAAAATAAATAATTTTAAGGCACCAGGTTAGGCATCAGGAGGCTGGAATCTTGTCGCAATTCTGCTTTATGGCTTGAGACATCACAAAGTTATGGGGATCACATGATGTCAGATAGTAGCTTTAGAAAGAACAAGTTGCTATCCACCGTAAGACGGGATTATTCTTTACACTTTAAATGCCATGTTTAAATATCCCCGTGCTGGGTACCCAAGGTGATTTGTATTTAAATGGTGTCGCCTGGCTCCCTTCTTCATGATTTGGTTCGGGTGAGGCCCAACGGACGGCCGCGGAATTTCCAGGCTTCTCTACAATGTCATGTGCATTTAGATTCTAGGATTGGAAAGGCCAGACTCAAATACAAATCTCAGTTCCTAGCAGTGCCCTCTCCCTCATGCAGAACCCAAGATGTGGCCCCCCGCTTCCCTGCCCACAGCATTGGGTCACCTGCAGCCCGGACCTCCTAGTTGAGAGCACCCAGTGGCCTCTGGGATCCACAGAGAGAGCCTGCATATCTGAATCAAGAACTCGTCTTTGGGGCGCTTGGGTGGCACAGCGGTTGGGCGTCTGCCTTCGGCTCAGGGCGTGATCCCGGCGATCTGGGATCGAGCCCCACATCAGGCTCTTCCACTATGAGCCTGCTTCTTCCTCTCCCACTCCCCCTGCTTGTGTTCCCTCTCTCGCTGGCTGTCTCTATCTCTGTCGAATAAATAAATAAAATCTTTAAAAAAAAAAAAAGAACTCGTCTTCATTCTCAAGAATGGAGTATAAATTGAGGTTCTGGTCCTTTGGGATAAAATCCCACAGTCCCTATTTGGTTCTTTGTTGGGCCATGCTGAGTAATTTTGATCACATAATGAGAACCTCTTTGGCATCCGCTCAACACATTGGAAGTCTCCGTTTAGATAGGATGGATTCTAAGTTTTTTGGAAGAGGATGAAAGTGTAGAGAAGAAGCAGGTAGGCCCGAGTCTGAGAGTCACTTTAAGAAACCTCCATTTAGGACCGGTGATGGGTGGTAGGGAGGGCACGTATTGCATGGTGCACTGGGTGTTATACACAACTAATGAATCATCGAGCCTTACATCGGAAACCGGGGATGTACTGTATGGTGACTAACATAATATAATAAAAAATCATTTAAAAAAAAAAAAAAGAAACCTCCATTTAAAACAACTGCTCTTGCTACCAATTAGTCTGTAACGTAATGGGGTCTATAGACGGGGTCTTCTATTTCCTTCATATTTCTTCGAAACTTGCAGGATGGCACTCCGTGACCGCTGCTGAATCGTATCAAGGACACCTGGCTGCTCGGTGCGGCGAGCATCTGCTTTTGCTCCCAAATTCACAGCCGCTCCCGACTCTCCTTCAGATTTCTAAGAGCCTCTCTCGGGAGCCATCCCCATCCGACTTAAAAGCTTCCACTGGGCCATGATTCATATTTCATAACCATAACATAAAAAGTGCTTTACGGCCTAATACCTGATATCTGAGGAACGGACGAAAGACGGGCCGGAAAAGCTGCTGGAGGTGTGTCCACAAAGGGGGGATGGGGGCTTGGGACCGCGCCTGCGGCAAAGGTGAGCAGCAGGACTGAATGCAGACGTTTCTCCTTGCTGCCTGTTTCACCGCCCGTCCGCTCTTCTGGGAGAAGTTTACAGCGGATTCTTGGGAAGAAGGATCAGAATTTTGCTAATCAATCACTGTGTTGCAAAGCCTTCTTACAGACAAGAACCCGCTCTGGTCTCCACACTCCCCGGCAGAGAGGCAGGGTGGGGCTGATTAAGGAGCCAGAACCCTGGAGAAGGTGTCGGGAGATCTCCTTCGCCGGCTTACCTTTTTCTCCGATCGGTAAGGAGGCTTCCAGGAATGCCTTCACCCCTTAGCTGAACTCTTTCATCCTAAAATGTGTGCAGTGCTGCCTGGCTACCTCCCAGGGTGACTATTGGGCTCAAAGAAGATTCTGTCCATGAAAAGGCTTTTCAGTGTAATAAAAGGCTAGGTCAATATGAGTTCGCCTAAGATTCCAGAAAAGAAAATGGAGATGAAGAGAAGCCATGACTCACTCAAGGTCCCATGGGTACAATGAAAACATTTTGAGACTTGAACCCCTTTTCCTTACCTTCCTTCTAGTGTTCTGCCCAGAACAGGCTGACTTCTTGGGGTAATTGTGCATGATTTGATCCCCGGAGGGCAGGAGCTAGACCACATGTTTTTAACCCATTCAATTGAGGGTCCAGTCAATATCATCCACTTCGTATTAATTGAAGGACATTCCCAAATGCCATTTAACGCTTCTCATGGGGTGAGGTTGGATTCAGACATTGCATCTCCACCATCAACAGGGCTGGTGAAGGAGAACTCTGGGCCCCAGTCGGCTGCCAAGCAAGCAAGCTGCATCATCCAGGACAGGAAGAAAACGTTAAAGGGGCTGAAGGCTCCAGGGTGTAGAGAAGGAAGACAGTCTGATGTAGGGTCCTGCACTTAAACCAGATTTTTCTGCTTTCATGCTTTGCTAAGAAGGGTGTTCTGAAAGGACCTTTTTCACAAATCTGCCCGGGACCAGGAGTGGGAAACTTCATTTTGGAGTAAAAGGACTGGAAAAGAAAAAGTTCCTGCCCCCAAGTCGTCTTTGTTTCCTTGAGAAAAATGTGCACAAGACTCTGCCCAGCACTTCTCAAAAGCTACTGGCATTTTTTTGGCCTCCATTGAACTACCCCAGTTGCCTATATATAGCCCTGTCTTGTGTAAAGAATTTAAAAAGCATTAGGATGCAGAAATCAAAGAGACAATAAATTTAAAACCAATCTTATTGTCTGCAGCCTAAAGTGTTATTTAGATCAAAGGGGAGGGGACATCTGGCTTCTGGCTTGCTACAAAAGGCAGATCACATTACCTACCAATTGCTAGATTCATCCACTCTCAATTTTGGGGGTCTAGAGAATATGGCTATTTTAGCTCCCAGAGAAGCATAGTAGGTGAATCAGTCAGACCTCCTGAAACCTGCGAAAGAAAACAAGCTCCACGGATTATATAAACATGTACTCGTGAGTTCTGCCCTGTGCCTCTCTGGTCATGTGTGAGGCCTTCAAGAGCTCAAAGCCAAGGCCCTGTTGTCACCACTCTTCTCTACCCCACCCCCAAAGCTAGAACTTCCTGATTTGCGAATCTAACTTCACGATCGAGAAGGCACACGCACGTGTGATTACTTGGTGAATCTGTTTTGCCCAAATCACAGTTCGGAACTGAGTCACAGAATGGGTAGTTGAAAACTTATGTGCGGCTTTCCCTCCATTTTGGTCATAAAAGCATAGATTTGTCTTACCATCAATTTGTCATAATAACAGCTTTGAAGGAAGGGTCAGTTGTGCTCTTTGTCTAGCAATTTACTCAGTGTCTGTACAAATTCTATACATGACCCAGTTCTAAATTAGATGAATAAGACCTTCCTCGTAGCATAGATGAGGGAATTAGAGCAATTTAAAGACCATTATTAAGATCCCAAACCAGGAACTCTTTAGTCAGTACTCAGCTCTGATTTCATTTGTTCTCATGAGCAAATAGCACAAATGCAGGATATGTTTTTTGTTTTGTTTTGTTTTTCAGAGTGTTTCACGGGGGAACAAAGAAGTAAGCACCACATTTAAGATCTTCCAGTAACTCAATGTGTCAACACGACCCTCTCTTTCCTTACCCATTCCTCACCCCTGAGAATCTAGAGAGGAAGGCAGACAATGACAGTATGAATTCTGTTCTGGGGACATCACATATAAAGCTTCCAGCAACACTCTTCAATTTCTACTATGGTTCACTCGCTTTCCAATATAACGAAGAAGGTTTCCAATACAATGGACAACAAAGGATCCCTAGAAATCGCTTGATGTGGTTCGGCCCCACTTGTGTATTTCCGTTCCACCACAGTCTTCTTTTACTGATTCCAGTTTTCTCCCTGCGTAAGGGCCTTCCAGAAACTTACAAAACAAACCAAAATTTTCTGTCTCTACTTATCACCTAAGCCTTCTCTTCTCACCCATTCTCACCTACCCCAATCTTTCAGGAAAAAGATTCTCTGCCAACCAAAAGTTAGAAAGAGAAAATCACCGAGAGATTTGGCATGATCCTGGCCTGATAGCCTTCTCCAGGGGACATGATTCTTTTCCATAATCCTACTTTGCTTTTCACTAAGATTGCCACTTCGTGGCTGACAAAGACTCTCATTGAAACTGCACAGAATCACTGCTAAGAGGTAAGAATGAATAGGGAAATTTTAATTAGATCACACGACAGCATCTCGGAGTAGGAGGATCCTGGAGGGTCTTCAGTTTCGGGAGGAAATTGGACTTAAGATTTTCTGATGTAGCATTTCATCAACATTAACGGCTCTTTAATTCCATTTTTCCCCACAGAATAGCTGACATACAACGTTATGTCAGGTTTGGGTGTACAGCACAGTGATGCAACAGTTCTAAACATTATACGGTGCTCACCGCAATGAGCGTAGTCGCTGCCAACGTACAGCATTCGCACAGTATTATTGACTGTATTCCCCATGCTGTACTTTTCATCTCCGTGACCTATTTATTTTATAATTGGAAGTTTGCGCCTCTTAATCCCCTTCACCTATTTCTCCCATCCCCTCACCTGCCTCCTCTGGCCACCACCAGTTTTCTGTATTTATGAATCTGTTTCCATTTTTTACTTGTTTTGTTTTTTCAATTCCATTTATAAGTGAAATCATATGATATTGTCTTTCTTATTTCACTGAGCATAATGTCCGGTGGGCCCACCCATATTGTTGCAAATGGCAGTATTTTATTCTTTTTTTATGGCTGAGAAGTATTCCATTGTATGTATAACCATATCTTTCTCCGTTCATCTGTCAGTGGACCCTTGGGTGGCTTTCATATTTTGGCTATTGTAAAGAAGGCCGCGATAAACATAGGGGTGCGTGTATCTTTTTGAATCAGTGTTTCTGTTTTCTTTGGGTAAATACCCAGTAGTGGAATCACTGGCCTCAGTTCTGTTTCACGAGTTGTGCCCAGTTTGCTCTGAATCCTGGGTGACCATCAGAAGTGAAATTTTGGTATGAGTCTGGCATTCCAGTTCTGACAGCGTGTCTGGAAAGGCAGTGAAGAATTGAAATGTTTTGTAAAATATAGAGGGAGAGGCCAACAAGGAAGAAACTAACCTTTCCAGCCTTGCTGTGAACACCTGGAGAAGTGAATTTTCAGTGTCAAGCATCAGGACAAGAAAACTAAATACCATTATCTTCTTTTACACCAACTTCTATTCTTTTTCTTGTTTTTTCTTTACAAACACAGCCCCTCTCTGGGGCTCACTGCCATGTCCCATAAACTTTTCTGGATGACTTCCTGCTCTCAAAAAAGCCTGAGCAGTGGGGTTATGCATATCCTAACTACTAACCACTAAAAGAAAAACTTAATGCTTCTCTTAATTACGGTGTTGAGAACGCAAACTAACCTATGGCTCTGAAAAGACCGAGGACTGCCTCCGAGCAGGCTTTGTTCATTATGATAGATGTATGTACTTACTGCGGATACAATGACAGAAATGCTATGTCCTCCCCCATTAGGGAGCCAAGGTTTTACTTGGATAGACATATAAGTTTTCTCAGATTTCTGAAAAGTAGACCTTTTTGTCTACCCCTACCCTCTCCCGTGCCTCCAGAAAGCACATCGATAAAGCCAAACTTTGGCAGAAAAGGAAAAATGAGGAGCAGAAATGAATGTCTAATAATTGAAAGCATCGTGGACCTTATTATGGTTTATTGCCTTATTCTAGGGGTCGGATGAGCACACTGTAAAGAGCGTGGCACTAAATTTATTAGCCTGGTTATCATATTTCAGACAAGACATCAAACTGAGGGGACCCACTTCTCCCATCGCACGGCACCTTCTACAAGAAGAGTCGCGTTATGCTGGCGCAGATGCAGATCCTACCACCCGACGACTCACATTTCCTTTGTAGTGCGCCTGGGAGGCGGTAGAGGGGCTTCCTCTTGGAAACTCGGTCGCTACCTAAGAACGGCCAGGACGGGCTTCCGCAAAGGGATGTGGGAAACAATTCTCACATCCAGCATATGGATCAAGTGAACAGAACGCGCAGTGTGGCCCGAAGTAGTTTTTGTGGGGAAATCACTTAAAACATCATGGATAGGGGCGCCTGGGTGGCGCAGTCGTTAAAGCGTCTGCCTTCGGCTCAGGGTGTGATCCTGGCGAGCGGGGATCGAGTCCCACATCAGGTTCCTCCGCTGGGAGCCTGCTTCTTCCTCTCCCACTCCCCCTGCTGTGTTCCCTCTCTCGCTGGCTGTCTCTCTGTCACATAAATAAATAAAGTCTTTAAAAAAAAAAAACATCATGGATATAAGATTAAGTGTGTGTGTATACATGTAAATGTTTGAATATATATATATATATTTTTTTTTAACTAAATGAATGAAAAAAGATCAAATCGCTAACTCCAGGATAAGTTGAACAACAAAGGAAACCTAAATTCAGTCAATAGTAATTGATGGCCATAACAGTGTAAACTCTGATTATTGATGTGAGCAAAATTTGTGGTACAAATCGTGTGGGGTGGAGTGAGTGAAATGGAGAACGACCCAGCTGTCTTCCTTACCATAACACAGTGCTGGCAGACAATATGCAAACTTAACAGTAAGAAGTAGAAAGATGGACGCAAGGGCAGAAGAAACAGACACTTTCAGCTGTCGACTCTGAGAAATGAGACTAAAGGAGTCAAGTAGAATTGCTGGGACAAGAGACGGATATTTTTCATTGTAAGCCGTTGAATATTGATTTCTTTCACCCCTGTATTCATGAGTTACTTCAATGTGGCATCTTGCCCTCTCGGCACCTAATCCAGTATCCTTCTGGATTGTCTCCTATACTGTAGAACATAGAAAGCCAAACCCTTGTACTTCCCAGACGCCCATGAAGTTAGTGTTTATAATTTGCCCCGGGTTCCAAAGAGCAGATACGTCACACTAGACTTGCAGGCAGAAGCAACCCATCTGAGCCAGCAGCCATTCATAGGAACTCGTAACTTCTGTCAAGCTTGGGGAGGGAGTCCTCAGTTTCTTGGGTAGCTAAGTTGAAGTTTCCTCTTGAATGTGGGCAAACTTAGTGACTTGCTTTTGACAAATGAGATAAAGCAAAAATAAGTCCTGTGGCTTTAGAGGTTAAGTCATGAAAGGGGCCATGGCTTCTTCCTTGCTCTCTTTTGGTTTACTCACTCTGGAGGAAGCCAGTTACCGTGTTATGAAGAGAGGTCCACCCTGTGAGGAGCTGAGGCCTCCAGTCCAATAGCCATGTGAGTGAGCAGTGATGGAAGTGGATTCTCCAGTCTGTCAAGTCTTTAGAGGTCTGAAATCCCTGTGACACCTTGCCTGCGAACTCCTGAGAGATTCTGGGCCAGAACCACCCAGCTGAGTCATTTCCAGATCCCTATTAGAAAATACGTGAGATCGGGGCATCTGAGTGGCCCAGTCGGTTGAGCATCTGCCTTCGGCTCAGGTCATGATCTCAGGGTCCTGGGATCGAGCCAGGCGTAGGGCTCCCTGCTCAGCGGGGAGTTTGCTTCTCCCTCTCCCGCTACCCCCCTCCCCTTGCTCATTCTCTCTCTTTCTCTTTTTTGTTTTTTTTTTTTAAGATTTTTTTATTTATTTATTCGACAGAGAGAGACAGCCAGCGAGAGAGGGAACACAGCAGGGGGAGTGGGAGAGGAAGAAGCAGGCTCATAGCGGAAGAGCCTGATGTGGGACTCAATCCCGTAATGCCGGGATCACGCCCTGAGCCAAAGGCAGACGATTAACCGCTGTGCCACCCAGGCGCCCCTCTCTCTCTTTCTCTTAGATAGATAGGTAGATAGATGATAGATAGATAGATAGATAGATAGATAGATAGATAGATAGATAGATAAAATCTTTATTAAATATGTGAGATAATAAATGTTTGTTGTTTTAAGCTACTGAGTTTTGGCATAATTTGTTACAGAGCAATCTCTAACAAATACAAGGTGATTCATAGGTTGGCCTGACTTCTGGCATTATCTCAATTCAGTAAGAAAAAATTCTTTCATCAAGATACTCAGTCCATCTTTTGGCTCTGCTTTTCTGTGTGTAGAGGCTTCATTCTTCAGACGGTTTCATCCACCTGCCTGGGAAAGATGGCTGTCAGCAGATTCTGGTCCGCAGGTTTCTGATCCTAGACGAGGGGAAAAAAATCTTGTTTCTCCCAGCCTCCATTTTCAAATCCGAAGAAAGATTCTATGGACTCAGTTTGGGTTTCAAGCCCGTTTTTTTTTTTTTAAGATTTTATTTATATATTTGACAGAGATAGAGACAGCCAGCGAGAGAGGGAACACAAGCAGGGGGAGTGGGAGAGGAAGAAGCAGGCTCATAGTGGAGGAGCCTGACATGGGGCTCGATCCCGGAACGCCAGGATCACGCCCTGAGTCCAAGGCAGACGCTTAACGACTGCACCACCCAGGCGCCCCTCAAGCCCGTTTTTAAAACCAACCATGGTGGCCAAGCGGAATGAGTATTCTGATTTTCCAATATGGCCAAATGTCACCCCTATGACTACAGAGGAAATAGGAATAAAACATACAGTGATAAGAAGCCTCAATGACACCACAAGGAATGAGGGAAGGGTAGGTCCAAAAAAATACAAGTTTTAAGGAGAAGATATTCAAGAAGTAAAAAACAATAGATATCTACTCAAAAGCCCATCCCAAATATAACCTCTGCTGTCATTGTGGTATAATAATAAACTTCTTCATTCAAAGTGTCGGTATTGGCACTGGTGGAATGGAATGTCTGGAAGGCTGCGAAGCCCATTTCTAAAGGACTCCTGCTACATTGTTTAATGATAAATACACAGGATAGAGAAAGTGGTTTCAGCCATAAACACAGAAGACAGAATTGTTTTGTGAGCATAAGTATTGAAGTCTTGTTTTTGTGATAATGGGGAACAGTGATAATAAGAATAATTATCTAAGATACCTTGAAATAGGCAATGATTTTAACCTCCTGCCCACAAAATTTGTTGATGGGACAGGAGGAAATGGACCCTGATAATCCTCTACTTGGTAATCACGATCAAGTTCCTAGGAGGAGAGCTAGAGCTGCCTTACTTCAGGCCTTTATCTTTTCCCACTTAGGCTATTGCAACCATACAGAGTTAGGGATGCACACTCTGGTGATGAAACTATCAAGACGTGCAAAGAAGAAATTACTATAAAAGTTGAGGGTGTGGGGGCGCCTGGGTGGCACAGCGGTTAAGCGTCTGCCTTCGGCTCAGGGCGTGATCCCGGTGTTGTGGGATCAAGCCCCACATCAGACTCCTCCGCTAGGAGCCTGCTTCTTCCTCTCCCACTCCCCCTGCTTGTGTTCCCTCTCTCGCTGGCTGTCTCTATCTCTGTCGAATAAATAAATAAATAAAATCTTAAAAAAAAAAAGTTGAGGGTGTGATTATTAATTGTGGTATGGGAAAGGGTTAAAATTGCGGTGGGGCATAGGAGAGCTTCTGGGAAGGCTGGAAAAAAATATATATTTCTTAACCTAGTGGTAGTTATAAGGGTACCTGCCTTACGATAATTCTTTGTTGTAAGTTTTGAAATCAGGAGGTGTCAGTCCTTCAACTCTGTTCTTCTTTTCAAGATGGTTTTGGCTTATTTGGGGTCCCTTGCATTTTCATATAAATTTTAGATTGCATTGAATCTGCAATAGAATTTCTAATCCAAGGACATGGGATGTCTTTCCACTTATTTTGGTTTTCTTCTATTGCTTTAAACAATGTCTTGTAGTTTCCAACATAGAAGTCTTGCACTTCCTTTGTTAAATTTATTCCTATATTTATTCCTCTTTTTGATGCTATAGAGAAGGAATTATTTTAATTATTTTCCTAATTTTATTTTCAGATTTTCTCATTGCTAGTGTATAGAATACAGTTAATTTTTGTATATTGATCTTGTGTCCTGCAATCTTGATATACTCATTTACCAAGCTCTTGCTATGGTCCAAACGATTGCATCCACCCCAAAAATTCATGTTGAAATCCTAACCCCCAAGGTGATGATATTTGGAGGTGGGACCTTGGGATATCCTTAAGTCATGAGGGTGGAACCCTCATGAATGGGATTAGTGCCTTACAAAAGAGGCTCCAGAGAGATCTCTAGCCCCTTTCACCAGGGAAGGACACAATAAGGAGTCTGGGACCCAGACACATGCCTTCACCTGATCATGCTCTCAACCTGATCTCGGACTTCCAGTCTCCAAACCGTGAGGAATAATTGGTTTGGGGTTTTGGGGGTTTTTTTTCCCACCAGTCTGTGGTATTTTGTTATAGTAGGCCTGAATGGCCTAAGATAGCTCTAGTATTTCTTTTGTGGATTCCTTAGGATTTCTACATACAAGATCATATCATCTGAAAACAGAAGTGATTTTAAGTAATATAATGTAGTAACTCTTGAAATCAGTCTCTCTCCCACTCCTCAGGATCCGTTGTTGTCGCTGTTTGTTGTTTCTTTAACAGTGACTTTCATGAACTAATTCAGTAAAGTCTCTATTTTTTGTTGTGTTGCCACTGAAATCTCCGGCAGGTTAGTTTCGTGGTCAGCTAATAGCTGAACAGTGATTTCCTTCAACACTTGGAACCAGGAAGTCTATCAGTCTTTGCCAAGGGGCTCTGTATAAATGTTGGGGCCGACCGTCACTACTCAGACCTTAGCAGGACACCTGGGCCTTCGCCTGCACTTCCTGCTTACGCAGAGCCCCACGACCAGCCTGAGGGAAGAGCTTACAGTCTTCTCAGATTCTCCCTGTGCGTGTAGAAAGCCCTGGGGCATGTGCACAGCCCTATGCATGCTTATGGTCTTCCAGAGTCCCAGTACTATGGTGGAGATTTTCAAAGCCCCGAGGAAATCTCATTCTCTTGTGTTCACCAGTTTGCTTGCCCCAGCTGCTATCTTCTACCTCAGGCAGCCACCAAAATAATCAGTTGCCTCCAACTGTTTTCAACAAGGCTTTTCACACTGGGCAGCTTCCGATCAGGTCAAATAAAGATAGCCTTCAAGTGGGGTCTCCAGGGTTTGACGGACAAGTCAAATAATGACAGTTCCCTGTGTATTTGGCTTTGAAAGAACTCCAATCCCATTCTATTCCCTCCAGGGGCTGCTAGTTGGCTGGTTTTTACTGTAGTTGCAGGCTGTTGGTTTTTAAGTCTTCTATGGAACTGAAGAGGGAGGATGAGAACAGGGCAAGTTACAATATCAGTGTTCGCTGTTCTTACAGCCTCTTTCTAGAATAAATGCTGCCCAGGCTGCTGCAAGCCCTCAGTTAGTTTTCAAAGTTCTAAAAAATTGGTTCTGGTTATTTTTGCCAAGTTCTCATTGGTTTTATGGAGAATTTTCAGAGCTCCTCATTCCAACATTTTTGCTGATATCCTACCATGTATTTTTTTTTAAACCTAGAATGCCTTTCTGTATCCAGTCCCACTACCCTGTTCAGATGTTGCCTCCTAGGTGTGGGTGTGGCTTTTGAGGGCACTGTCTCCTTGCTACTTTGTCATCTTTCCCCTCCAAGTCCGAGGAGGCCGTAACAGAAAGGTGGCAAAGAGGCTTTAAATGCTTTACAGCTAGGGTTCCTGATGATGCCAGCTACGGCCTCAAGGTAATCGTAGTCATTAAATGTGAATAATCAAGAGTTGGACCTATTTTTAGAGTGCTGTGTTCTGTCCTTAAAGGAATGTCTGATACAAGTGGAGAATATCACCATTTTGCCAAGTGCTTAAGGGCACAGGTGTTACAGTGAAACCTCCTAGCAGTGATAATAATGGTATACATACAATCTATGAAGATCGCGGGGAATTTAGCAAAGTCTGTCCTAAGCACTCCATACATAGTTGCTGGAATTTTCATCACCATTGTCAGAGCACCAATGCCTAGTAGAAATCCCATATCGTATGTCCAAATAGGAAGGGACCTCCGAAATCTGCCAGTTCAATTGCAAACCCAGGACAGTAACTCACTTGACCTCACATCCCTATTAAATGAGGTCAGCATGTGTTTTCATACCTCTAAGCACAGGGAGTTCATCTCAAAGGCAGTTCATTGTGTCGATGAATCCCTCTCATTATTATCTTCCTTCTAGTGAGCCCAAGTCTTTCTTCCGTTTTTCCCTTGAACACTTCCAAACTGAGCTATTGTCATTTCTGCATAACTCTTCCATTACTGAAGGGTTCGCAAAACTCTTTCCAGCTTTTCTTTCTAGCTCTGGGGAAGAGGCTGGTGCTTTCCAACGCACACCAACTTCCCCTCATCTCTAACTGCCACGGCCTGAGGTGTCCTGCTAAAACCTTAAAGTCCTAGTTGGAAGAAATAAGTTCCCTCTGAGATACGAGAAATCTATTCATCTCTTTTCTACCTCCCTTCCCATGACAGGTGAATCCCTGTTCTGTGAACACTACCAGTTGAACACACACATGCACACACACAGACACAGAGGAGAGTTTCTATTTATTGGTTGCTCTTTGGGAAAGGTAATATAGAACATAATTGGGATTAAAATCAAATTCTAGTTACAGGTTCATAAAACTTTGCTTTAAACCAAATTAACTTTTATGAGACTATTAAATCGCCTCTCATCCTCATACATAACAAAGTAATTCAATCACAGTCTATATAATCCTTTGTTGTTTTTCAATGATTAAAGCACACATAATACATAATGCAGTTGATATTAAATATCTTGAGAATGACAAATCAATAGAACTCCTTCCACTCTGAAGCCTTAACCGGTCATTTAGACACGTTCTGGACATACACTTTTCATTTTAGATTTTCTCCTTAAAAGGACTTGTGAACTATTCATTATTATCTGCTATTTGTATACACATGTCATTAAGTCTTCCAAAATAACATGAAAAATCTTTCTTCATATTGCTTCAGAAATGTTAACCTTTAAAGAACATTCGATTAAAAAAAAGCAAAAGCTCACGTCCTGACTCTGTAACAGACGTTCAGATGTGTCAAGATTTTATTGTTTCCCTCTGACCTGACAAAAGCCTCCAACATACAACGTGCCACTCTCTTCCTTGCTCAACTCAGAGGAAGTCCAATAAAGGAGAAAAAGCAAATGCTCGAAACCACAGTGACCAAAGGATTTGAATTAATAATTACATTAAATAACCATAACTTTTTGTTTAACTATTCACATTCCACACAGTGGAAATTACCTTTTCCTCCAGATTTTTCACTTACATTGTTTAACTTTGAAGAACTACAATAACAAAAACCAACTTACAGCCTCGCAGGATGTGTGTTTTTCTCTTTTAATGCCAAGCACAAAGTGTACGTCATAAAATTCCTATTTGGTGTTTGGCGTTATTTTAATAGGAAAGATTGAGATCACAAATATCTCACCACAAAAAAATTCTACCATAGTAATGAAAAACCATACTGCTTCACCGGTGACTCCAATACAATATGGAATAGATACAGCACTTTCGATAAACGTTGGGAGACACACCCTACTTTGCTGGTCTCAATATAGGCACAGTAAGAAAAGCAGACATTCCCTCTCCGGCTAGCGCTGGTTTTTTTCAGGGTACTTATGCTGCTGATGATCTCAGTGAAGTTAATTTTGAGGCAATTCTCTTTACTTAAGCCAAATCCGACTTACATGCAAGACTGTGGTACAAGCTACTGAAAGAAGATGCCTGCTGCCAACGTAATTCATCTCTCTTTAACAAAACTGCATGCTTGTGGCAGAGCTAAAACAACAAGAGAAGTTCAGTGTCTGCTGGGTCCGAGTGTCGTGTTTCCTCTCTGTGCGGTTTCACATGCTCAGCTCCTTCCCCTTTCTTCCCCTCTCCCCCACCCTCAGAATTCCGGCTTAGGATCTGTGTCTTCCTTAAATCCATCCTGAGCTTCACTGTTGGAGGGGTGTGCATGACAGAAAGGGTTAGGGCAGGGCCATAAAGTGCACACGAAATACACGAAACGTGTGTTCGGACAAATTTGCCTCGTGTGGAATCATCATCAGTAGTGAGTTCAGAAGTTTCCAAACTCGACCCAAGATTTTGGGTGTTGAAGATCACTTCTGCCTCCAAGTACAGTTCCGGCTTAGCTGTTAGATGGGAGAGCGCTGCACCAAAAAATAAAATAAAATAAAATAAAATAAAAGCAGCCTCTTTAGTGCAATGCTGGCGCCTGGATGGGTAACTAAGATGCTAGTCAATGGTGCTTGTTTCCCATATCACATGTGACTTGGCTAGCGAGGATGAGAAGGCACAAGGCAAAAAAAGAAAAAAAAAAGTGTCTTGGGGGGTGGGGATGGGCTTACATAGAAAACCTCAGGCTTGAAGAGAACGGGTGAGCCAAATCCAAAAAGCAGTAAGGTCCACCGCCCTGCAATTTGTCCCTTAGATAAATCCTAAGCAGGGATGGGGAGGAGCCCCAGTTTAATCAGAGGAGGGGTCTACCAGTAGAGAGACAGCTAATGCACCCAAAGGCTCTGACTTCCCCCCCCCCAAATACTCTGATTTCTTGACTGGGATTTCCCATTAGACCCTGAGAAAGCAAAGGAAGAAGGGGAGGGCATCCCTTATACCTCCTCCCAGGCCTTAAACTACTCCTTAGCCAGAGGCAGTCTCCTTTACTTCTTTATTCTCCTCTGCTCCAGCTCAATCTCCCACCCACTGAAACAAGAAGACCCGCAGTGTACTTCTAGCTCAAAGGAGCACGCCCTCAGTTCTCCCTTCTTAGCCTGGTCCTTCACTGCCGGGTACACTCAGCGGAGGCCGGCTCTTTATAATACGGGGTTGTGGCTCTCAGAAGCATTACACAGAAATAACGAACTGGGAAAGAGGGGATTACAACCAAGCAAAAGGAAAGATCCGAGGACCTTCTGCTTTTGAGGTGTTTGTTTTCTTCCCAACCCAGCATCCGGACTACATCTATTTTCTGCCTGAGGGGCGAAGTGGGGGGTAGGGGTCATCTTGGTCTTGCTCACTCACTTGGTTCTGAAAAGAGGAGTGGTCAATATTTATGTTTTAAGTTTGGTGTTGGGTTGGGTTACAGCCAATTTCAACAGATCACAGTGACAGCCAAAGTTAGCGCTTTTTTGGCAATTTCGTTTCTCCTCTGTTCACTTGGTTTCCATTCAATACCAGGGGAAACTTGCTGAAGCATGGGTCGCACTGTCTCGGGGTTGGCCTTTCAAGACTCTGCACGTCTCCCTGCGGAACTCGTGCTGTGCCCAACTGGCCTCCCACTCCATGCCTCCCTTCTCTCCCTCCTGTGTCCTTCTTGCCCTTGGCGCACACCAGCCTCCCCGAGTCGGAAGACCCTTCCCCAAATGAGAAACAGTGACGTCTATGGTCAAGTGAGGTAATTTAGAGTTCCCGGCAGAGAGGGAATTAGACTGAAACAGTCACTGAGATCATAAGAAGGGATGGATGTGGAAGGGAGGAGACGCGGGGGAAGAAGCAAGCACAGGTGGAAATACCTTTCCCAAGTATAACGCAGCACAAAAACAGGTCTCCCGCCCTCAGAGGAGCCTCTTGCATTAACATTCATTCAGAAGGGAGATTCTGGTCCCCGGGAGGGCACGTGGAATACACCGGCAGCACCTGACCGCAGCCCTGCCCCTTTTCACGTGCCTCCCCCGGGGGTGGGCTTTCTGTGCCAGCCCCATGGAAGCGGATACGTTTGCATAATAGGGAGTGCCCTCCTCTGGCGTCTGCAAACCCCCAGACACGCACGCACACTCATGCATACAAACTACGCGCTAGCGGGCTCCTGTCGGAAGGCAGCTGGTGGTTCTTCTTGCCTATAGGTTGAAGCCAAGTAAGAATCAGGTCGTTTTAGGTCTGGCTCTGGGCCCGCCTGGGGCTGCATCCCTAGGCTAGGCTGGCTGTGCCCAGCTTAATCCAAATCGATGGATATGCATCGACACTGCTTGACTCGCGTGACCCTCTTCTTCTTGGTGGGCGGCTGCAGTTCGGGGCAGTTGAGGGTGACCATCATGGTGGTGAACTTCTTGGGCTTGCAGAAGGAGCAGGACTGAAAGGAGCCTTCCTCCTTCCGGATGTGCCTGGGGATGTAGAAGGAGTTGCACTGGCCGTAGCAGAAGCGGTTGATGATGGTGCGGCTGTTGCAGCCCTCCTCGTGGATGGTCTGCTTCAGCGGCTGGGTTTTGCACCAGTCTCGCTTCAGGTATTTGCGCTCGGTCACATGCAGGGCCTCCTGGCTGGACTCCAGCACCTCCTCCCCGGGCATGGCCGTGCCACGCCCCTGGCCACGCCCCCGGTTCCTGGAGCCCGGCTGCTGGGGAGACTGAGTCTGCTCGGAGTCATTGTGCTGGGCCTTGTCTGGTGGGGGGATGGCACCTTGGGACCCCTTCTTTTTCCCTTCGGCGGTGGGCAGCAGGGTCCCCAAGAGGAGAAGCAGGGCTCCCACAGTGTAGGCGGTGCGGCTCATGCTAACGGAGGAAAGCACAGAGAGGGGAGACACAAAAGTTGGACAAGTCAATTCGAAAATTAATAGCAGCTAACATTTTATCAGGCCCTTGTTACACACTCTATGTAAGATATTTCATTTCCTTCTCACAATATCTCTATGAATCAGGTATAATTATTCTCATCCCCCACCGAGCCGTCAAGTCACCAAGCAGCTGGCCCAGGGTCCCGGGTGAATAAGCCAAGATTTGAGCTCAGCCACCGCCTATCTCTTCGTGGCATGTCGTCCCACCGGAATTCCTTCCTGGCTGCTGACACCAATCACATGGGACGTTGTCTTACGGTTACCGAATTGTATTCGTTCTTGTATTAGGCCAAATTACCTTTGCACCTCTCTGGAGAAACCCAATTTTCTATTTTGTTTTACAGAAGGCACATCAGCCTCACCACCCAGGCGTCATCTGCCCGGAAAGGCTCCCAGTCTTTTTCTCTCCGAGCAGCCTGACTGCTGCCTGAGTCCTGCCTCGCTCCGTCCGTCGGGCAGATGCTTAGATGTCGGCTGACCGCAGGCGTTGCCAGGAGAGCCCTGGAGGAGAGGGGTGAGCCGCTGACGGAGGGAGAGCACTCAGCAGGTGCACACACTGGAGGAAAGTCCAGACTGAGTTTTCAGTCCAAGACTTGGGGCAGCAACTTGCTATCTGACCATGAGAAAATCACTTTGCTTCTCAAGAAATGACTTCATGTAAGCAACGTACAGAGACCTCATCTCCCCAGATGGGTTGTTCAGAACAAATTGGAGGTACAAACAAGAGCAGTTTGAGAACTAACCAAATCTATGGCAGGGTCACACACAGAATGAATTACCTTTCCAGAAAGATCACATTAACTCCTAACACTCCTGGACCTCTCACCTGTTCTCATTTTTAAATGGGCATAGCTATTTATTATATCATTCATGATATCATGATAGACATTTTTCTACTTTTAAATGGTGAAATATGTCCTTCACGTGTGTGTGTAAAATCTAGGAGGTAGAAAACGGCACAGGAAGACAGGTATGTGCAAATATTTACATTAATAAATGCCATAGACATGTAGGATAAATTAATTATCGTGAATTACTGTGGACGGGCCTGGAGTTAGACATGGGGCAGACAGGGCAATGAACAATGGCAAAAAAATTAGATAAGTGGGGGAGGCAGAGGGAAAACTGACAAAACAAACAAACAGGAAAGCAAAGATGGAGAGAGAGGAAAAAATGGAGTGAGGAATGTAAATCAGAGAAAGGAGGGCTCCTCTAGAGGCAGAGTGTTAAGGGAAGGTAGAGGGGACAGAGGAGGAAGAGGAGAAGCGGAGCCTATTTTTTAAGACTGCAAGCACCACGCTATGGAGATTCTCCTGACAAAGTGCCTCTAAAATCTCCAGGAGCGGACGATCGCCTGGGGGTATTGTTAAAATGCAGATTCTAATTCCGTGGGTAGGTCTGCCTTTCTAACAAGCTTTGAGTAGCAAGGCCTGTAGTACTTGCGGCCTGGGGGGGGGAGGGGCCAGAAAAGAGTTATTAAAATGCGGAAGGATTTTCTTTTCGAAGAGTGCAACTGCAAATTCACAGCCTGGCTCTCAGGCCATCTTGCCAAATCTGACCTGAATCTTGAGGCTTCCCCTACCCACCCCCCCATGCCCACTGTGGTTCTGAACCTAAGGGCAGGGCTGAGAAGTACCCATTTCCCTGCTCTCTTTTGTACACCAGCATTATGCATAATAGTAAGTGCATTTTAATAGTAACCTTATCACATCCCCCCAAGGAACTCTACAAGTTGGCACGAGTAGATAAACCAATTACCTTTCAAAGACAAAGGCCCTGCGGAATCTACATTCTCTAAGCAACAGTCCCTGTAAATAAAGACCATGCAACCCTAAGGATAATGTCAAATTAAGATAATTAAATATTAAATTTAAAATATCCTTAAATGGCACCATTTTTCCAACATTAACCTAATACTTTGGGGCAAGTTCAAGTTTGCAACTGATAATGTGACATTTAGCGCCTGTTCTTTCGACTGCGGACTCCCTGGCTTTTATCAGTTTATGTTACAACATCCCTGTTCTTTAAACAGAGCCTTTTTTGCCTCAACAACAAAAAAATTAATTTCCTTGTTTTGTCTTTAAAAAAATCGCTCATGAGAAAAGTCCAGTTATAAAACAGTGCTGATTTTCTCCAGAGACCAGAATAACTTGAGCCGTGACAGTTCAGTCTCCTAGGCAAATATATTGTGAATTTGAGAAGCTTTTACAAGTTTCTGCTATTCATTCAATTGGGGGCCAGGATCTAAACTAAAATTCAGTGTCTGCCCATTTCAAAGAGGAGCACATGAGACAGCCCTGGGCCTACACCCACAGTCTTCCCTCATCCCTACCAAAAATGGCCCCAAGGACAATTCAGCCCTCCCAGAGCAAGACCCTCAGAGCCCAACATCACAGAGGCCAATCTGAAACTGACTGGGAATGTACATTGTCTGCATATGACAGTTCACGTCATAAAGCCATCCCCTCCCACAAACATCTGTCCAAAAAATGCAATTTCCTTTCTCCAGACCAACATAGGGCTCCTTTTATGCTCAACTTTTCCTTCCTGGCATTTTCACATCTGTCCTTAAATAAATACCTAGTCCGAGAGTCACGAGGACTTATTCGTCATCCTATCCTCCGCGCCTGGCGAGAGTAGGCGCTCTTCCCTTACGTGAATGCTTGTTACGGACCACGTGGATTTTAAGTCTCCCTCCACCGTGCGCCAATGAGCAGCCGAGCCTAGCACAATCTTCTTGATTTCTCTCTTAACAGTATAGCAAACTCCTTCTAGCCTACAAGTACCTTAATACTTGTCTTTCTTTTTCTAGGAACACTTCAGATAGCCACTACTTTTTACCTGGTCCCAGGGAGAATGCTGTGGGTTTCATTTTCTAATTGAAGCCATTGTATTCCCTATGGCAGAAACCAACAATAAAGCAAGCAGTAAATTCAAAATTAGTCAACTGTGGTTTTCAGTTTTAATTTGGACAGACTTCCTGTTCCTATGGGAGCGTGCAAACCCCATAAGCCAAAGGGGTCTAGAATGACAGGCCGTTTTCTTGTTTTTTGGTTTTTCAAGAAAAGTAAATTTTTCTCAAAATAGGATTTATTAGGTGTGGAAAATGTTATAAAATGGTTTTTCATTTTTTAAAAAAGCCTACTTTTTAAAATCGTCAGTGCTTATTGTGAGGCTTTTGACTCTTTAAAACTTATAACTAGCTATTTGGAGAAAAGTAAAAACCAACTTGAGGAATCTCAATCAACACAGACCTCAGCTTAAAGAACAGGCGTTGTCTGAAGAACTCTGCATATCCTGCAGGAGTAAGAGTTAGAAGGTTAAGAACTCTACTGAGGGCTTCAGAGGGGAGGGGGGCGGGGGAATGGGATAGACTGATGATGGGTAGTAAGGAGGGCACGTATTGCATGGTGCACTGGGTGTTAGACGCAAGTAGTGAATCATGGAACTTTACATCAAAAACCAGGGATGTACTGTATGGTGACTAACATAATATAATAAAAAATATTATTATAATTAAAAAAAGAAAAAAGAAGGTTAAGAACTCTAATAATACTAGAACCAGGGCTCTGTCAAGTTACTGTGGTCAATCACCCAGCCTCCCTCCCACACACACCACAGACTGGTCACAATCACTCAGTGAAGCAAAAGGGGCTGTTTTGCCCTTGAAATCCCAAGTGTATTGCCACCAAATAATCTGCACTTTGTAAATATCACAAGATGGAGGAAATCATGATTACGTAAATTTCTTGAAGACAATTCTTTTCCATATCAACACCTCACCCTATTATCAAAAATCAATCCAAATCCTAATCAAGCCTTGGGTTCCCATGAATCATCCCTCTGCCCAACCGTGAGCTGCAAACATTTTTAGTAATTTGCATTCATGAAATGACCCACTCACATCATTAAAGTTGAGCTGCGTTTTGTGGGTTCAGAATGCATCGTGGCACCCACAGAGACCCTCCCTTTATACTCATTGCAGACAACATTCTTCTTTTCAAACCCTGCCTCAACTTATGCTTAATGCATTACTGCTTCTCCAAGTAATGTGATCATATTTTCATGGTGAACTTTCTCCACAATTGCTCTCCATCAGCAAGACCCACCCACCCCTACCTTTCTTCCCTTTACTACTGTCCTCCCCTCCAATCCACTTGTCCCAGAGCACATAGATACCCTCAAAGCAGTTCTTCTCTACCTGATGCTTTCCTTCAGGTTTCCCTTAGTGATCAAGAGGAAACATCCACACGCAGAATAAGCCATATCAGCCACCTCTGGCCCGTGTAGGTCATGGTGATTTATTCTAATCTTCACAAGGCTCTGAGAACACAATCACCTAAGTCCAGGGAATCAGAAATAAAAACGCTCTGTGTGACCTGTATCCAATATTCTCATTGTCTTGGGGAAAGTTTAGGCCAGCTCCTCTTGGCACTCTTCTTGCCGTTTTTCTCATTTTAGCTACCCAACCTGCTTATAATCAGTTAAATGGAGTGCTGAGTGGGAATTACAGTGAATTGACACTGGTCAGCAAGCCAGATGTCTATGCCCAAACATCTGATCAATTCCTCCTGATGAATTAAGTTTTAGAAAGACGTTCAACAGGCATAACATCAAATTATTCTCCCAGTAGAAGAAAATAATTAAAGTGACAACAAATGCTCTAAATGCAGGCCAGAGTTTAGAATAATCTTTTCCTTTTTCTCAGAACTAAATATTTAAGAAAGGAAAGGTTATTTTTAACTTGATCTTGAATTTTTGAAAAGATACCTTTTAGAAGTTAAGTAGGGAATGTCATAAGAATACACGGGGTCGATTTTTTTTTTTTCCCCAGACAAGTCAAACCAAGAAGATAAGAAGAATTACTTGCTGGCAAAATAGTAGAGGATAAACTCTCATCCTGTGGGCGTTGCAAGGGCCCAACTACAACCTCCCTATTCAGAAGACCCTTCAAGCTGTCAGGCTGGCTGCGCACATTGCACAGGACAGAAAGGAGACCACCAGGTAGTTAAGTATCTCAGGAGCTCTATGCTCCCTGGAAGCTTTTTTGCTGAAGTGAATAATTGTACACAATTTTTGAGGTCAACAGGAAACACGTTAGAATGCAATAAATAGTCACTGAGCAGCCCTGTTGAGAGCCAATCTGTAGGTTCTGTATTGTATTGCAGGATGTGTGCTGGTCCCTGTGTGCGTGGAATTTGGGATTTAATTTCAGAACCAACTTGTCATGTATCTGTTGCCATAAAATGTCACTGCCTCTTCCAAAACCACCACTAATAGTAAGAGCTCTCTATAGTTTTGAACCCTTAGCATGCATGGCATTGTGCATACATCAGACTGTATTTTATAATTTCTTTTTCACGGTAGAACACGAGGTAGATAATATTGTCTTCCTTTTACCAATCGGGGAATCCAGAGTCAGAAAAGTTAGCAATCTGCCCAAGGTCAAACAGCCCCTCAGCTGGACAGTCAGGGTTGGAGACCCGTTCTACCTAGCTCCCAAACTCGTCTTTAACCACTGTTCTATGCACACCCGGCACAGTGCTTAACAAGGGACACGTGGACCTGTTTCTAATGCAATACAGTATGAATAATATTGTAAGTCAAATAATTATCTAGTTTGTATCTTCATGTTCACATGTGAAGAAAAAAACTTCTGTTGTCCCAGGAATTACTGTTGTACTTTGCATTTCTAAGAGCATATGTTAAAACTAAAGAAAATTCCTTGCAGATGTAAGGCACGGGCTGGTAACACTTGCTTGATCTGTGCCTTTCAGCTGGATGCTACAGTTACCTCCCCTACCCGCCCCCCACTTTTCTTTACATAAAAGGGTTAGGTTTTCCCATCAGTCCTCAACTCTCTATTCTAGAACAAGCTCCCCGGCTTCACTGTTGACAAGCATTTCTTCGGAAAGGGGTCTGTGGCATAAAATGTCTTGGCCGTGTATCACTAGTGCTACTTAAACATTAAGACCGAAGGCTTCAGTTTAGAAGACAAGGCAGGCAGCTCTGATTCAGAGATGTGAGGACCCAAGAGATCTCTTCTCTGTGTAATCATTCACATAAAGATTGTGTCAGCCAGCTAGGATTTCCTATAGATCGTGGGTTACCAAAACATTTCACTCAAAATGGACTTTTAAGAAAATATGAAACCTGTAAAATTACAAAGTTTACAGAAGACTTTAATTCTTACAATAACCTAAGAGTTAAACATACACACACACAGCAACTAGGGTTCTAAAGAACCCTTCAATAATAAGTTAATACTTCAATTGTAGAGTGCAATTTATCCAGTGATAGCAATCAAATCACCTACTGTTGTAGACCTGTGTGGGCCAGGGAGGAGATGAGACTAGTTTTCTTAAGATCTTTCCCTTGTTGCTTTGAAATGCCCATCTCTTCAAGTCCCCCCGGCACCCCTTCCAAAAAGGAAAGAAAGGAAAGAAAGAAAAGAAAAAAGAAAAAGAAAGGAAGGAAGGACGAAAAGAAAAGAAAGGAAAGGAAAAGAAAAGTCAAGAAAAGAAAAGGAAAGAAAAGAAAGGGGTGGGGGCTGGAAAGCCCTGGGGTGAAAGAAGACTCCTCACCCTGGGCTGGGGGTTATCTTAACCTCCTCTCTGCTATTCGTTTGTGTGTACAGTCAAAGGAAGCCACCACTCTGGGGTCCCTGGAACAGCTTAAATCCCCGTGACCCACTTAACACAATAGATTGTTTTAATCAACTCGTGTCCTGGCACCATCTCGAAGGGGAACATAAACAGACGCGCACACCGCTCGGATCTGCTTTTTCCAGCGGGAGATCCAATTACCTACCAGTGGTCGCCTCTCTGCCCTTGTGTCATTTAAGGAGAGATTTTAACCCCTAACGTCGAGGCCGTATTTCTGCGTAGAAGTGCTGGGATTCAAAGTCGTCAGAGGAGGGGAAGGCGGCAGCCGGATTCAACCCGGGGACCCATTCAGGCCAGCTCCGGACGCGCGGGAAAGGCTTCACGGCGGAGGCCCGGTCACCTCCCGTCGTCCCCCGCCTCGGCCCGGGACTGTCGCCAGAGCCCGCTGCGGGGGAAACACCCGGCTGGGGCGCCCTCGAGGCGGAGCTGGGATCCGGAGGCAATGCCAAGCCGGAGCGGTGGCGCGTCCGTTCTTCCCAAGCCTGAAGTCCACAAATCGCTCGGACCGGCAAGGTGACAGCCCCGGGCCTGGCGAGGGTGTCGGCGAGACGGAGAGAGAGAACGGGGGACGACCGGGGCATCCAAGCCGCCAGTCCCGCGTCGTCCGTCGCTAGCGAGACCCAGCGAGGCGAGGCGGGGGCCTCTAGGACACAAATGAAGGGGTACCGGGGAAGCCGGACCGGCGGCTTGTTGCTCCCTGGCCCCTGGACGTCGGCGCTTCAGCCGAGGCGCGCGTGGGGCGGGAGCAGCCTAGACCAGGGCACCGTGCGCTGCCAGCCAGTGGCTGTGTGCAGTGTGTGTGCTGTGAGCCCCGCGGGATCGCCGGACTCCGCGTCCCCGACCGCTCACAGCCCTTCAGCTGATCGTTACCGACGCTCGGGCTTCCAGCGCGGCCGAGCTCCGCGGCTCTGTTCCCGCCCGAGTCTCCATCTCACCTTGAGGACGGGCCAGTGGACCGCGGCTGAGTCTCCAGATCCTCCAGCCCGCCGCAGGATCACTCCTGGGACTCCGACGGGAGCCCCAGACGCCCCGAGCCCCAGCGCCCCGCTTCAGACACTCGGCGCCCTCCCAGGGCGGCTTGCCCCGGGGTCCCGGCAGCTCCCCGCCGCTCCCGCTCGCTACCCCTCGGCTCCCGCGCTGCGCCCACCAGGACTCCGCGCCTCTGAGGTGCGGGCGCGGCTGGCAGGCGCACCAGGAGCGCGTTGGCTGGGCTCGCGGAGGTGGAAATGGGATGCGGGGCCGTAGCGCTCGCTCTTGACATCCTCCTTCCCAGGCTTTCCCTGCGGACCGCGCAAGGTGAGGTTACCTTGGCCGGAAGGACCCTGGATTTTTCTGCATAATTCACCCAAGGGAATCGGGGCCTCCGTCCGCGCGCCTGGAGGGCTACCGCGCGTCTGCACTGAGCGGGACGCGCGAGTCTGTTGCAGGGGACCCCTGCGCTCTCTCTCTCTCTCTCTCTCTCTCTCTCTCTCGCATTCTCTCACTCACTCTGACGGGAGCCTCTGCACTCACCTGTCAGTGCGGCGAGTCCTCGGGGCCTGCGCTCTCGACGCGGGGCGCGGTGTGCGACCGCGGCCCGAGCCGCCCCGGCTTGGCACGGGCTCAGCCGGACAGAGAGTACGGCTCTCGCTGCACACTGGGTCGCCCGGTCCGCGGAGGGCGCACCGAGTGCGGGGCATCGCGCCGTCTCCCGTTTAAATGCCGGCAGCCGAGCCGGACGCCCGGGGCCGCGCCTCTCCATTGGCCAGGCGCCGCCGCCGCCGCCGGACCCGCTATCCGCCCCCTTTCCCGGTACTGCCCCCGCCCCCGCACCCCTCCTGCCTCCCCGCGGGGTCCCCTCTCCGCCTGCCTCGCCTCTTTGTCTGCTCCCCCCGCCCCGGCCGGCTGGGAGAGGTCACCCCAGGGAACCGCGCCTGGAATGCACAGCAAATCACATTTTCCGCTCCCGTTGGAGGGGGAAGCGCGGGAGGAAATCCCCCCGGCTCCCGGCCCCTCGTTCCTCCTCCGCCCCAGGCCTGGGCTTTTCCTCTCACCAGCCCCGCTTCGCCTGCGCTGGCCCCGCAACGCGCTTGGTCGCGGAGGCGGCCCTGGAAAGAGCAAGATCTCCGTGGGATCTCGACAGACCAGGCGCTTCTTGCCCCGTGGCGGGAGCGGGACTGCAGGATGCGCTGGTTGAGCGGGCGCCGCGGCTCCGGCGCGGCTCGGCCCGAGGCCCCCAACTTCGAGGGCGCTGACCCCCGCGCCCCCGTTAACCCCGGCGGGCTCGCCGGCCGCCAGCAGGAGCCTGTCTCCAGCGCGACACCCTCCGCTCCGCGCCCGCCGCCGCGGCTTTCAGCTCAGACGCGGACGGCCTCGGCCGAGACTGTCCACAGGGAGCGGCGCAGGGGAGAATCAACCGGGAAGGACCCTCACAAGTCAGGGTTTCCATTTCCAAGCCTTCTTTAAACGGGAGAGAACAATAGCTATGAGAGAAGAGGCTTTCTGTAGCATGTTCAAGATGAATAAATCAGGAAAATAAAACGTCAGGCGAGGAAATAACTTCCCAGAAATAAAAGACAAAACCCCCCTGTAGGTGAAAAGCCGGCGTCACATTGTGTATTTATTACTGAGAACCCAATGGATAGGGGCAAACATACTAAGCGCATAAATATTTTTCGAAAGATGAGCGAACACTTTCATTTGTTCTCTTAGCTTGAAAATTGGTTCCTCAGAGAAGCCGTAAATTCTGTGTGTCGAAGTTACAGCCCGTGCAAAAATCAACCCGGCTGCAAGGTCTGCAGACCGGCTCCACCAGCCAGGGCAGATGATGGCTTCAGAAGAAAAAAAAGGAAAAGGGTACAGAAGGAAATTGGAAGGTGGCTGTACTCACTCAAGCAAAATAAACCCAACAAGGAAACCCAACAAAAGGTACTTAGGAAACAGTCCTGATTTAAGCGCTTGGCTAGGAAAACAAAACAAAACCCCCAGAAGAGCCCTTTTTTTCTCTTCAGGCAGTCATTGTGGGGAGGAGGCTAGAAACACTGAACACCTACTAGATACTTGGAAATCAGTTTTTCAAAATAAATGAAACAAGGAGGAAGTCTGCATTAAACCAGTACCGAGAGAATCCTCATCACCGGAATGTTTTGTTTGTGCAATCTGCAGTTGCTACCCGTGAACTCCATGCTCCACTTTATATTTAGTTTCCAATAATGTTTTGTTAAATCATCCCGTGTAGTTTGTAGTTGCTTGCAGAAGGCGAGCGGTCAACAGGGCTTAAAGGTTTGAGGCTGCTGGAGTGGGCCGTAGGAGGTTAGGGGTGGTCAGAATACACAAAATGCTTAGACAGCTGAGTCCCGCCAAAGCCCCACCAATCTGTAGAAGCCAGTTGTTCTCTCAGGGGTCAACTATGCCCCCAAAGAAAAAGGAGCATATTTTACAAATGCATTAATCCTTCTAATTTAAAATCAATGTTTCAGTCCCCATTTTTTTTTCAAAACTCATGCAAACGGCCCCAAATAAAAATACAAAGACAGTGCTTACCTGCTGAATTGGAAGTCATTGTTGTGGTGCCCTGAGACTGTTTGATACATCTCAACCCATCTCCGTGACTCTTTTATCTCTGTTTAGTAAATGCTGCTGATATCACCAGGACCCCTCGTCGCGAGGCTTCTCAGACCACAGTCTCTACAATAGAAACACTCTCATCGCCATCCCACCACCCCACAGCTCTACCCCACTTCACTGAGTCCTGTCTCTGTAGTCGCACTCATCTCTCCCTGCCACTACAACGGGGGCTTCATGACGGCGGGACTTTGGCTATAGTGTCACTCAGATTACACCAAACTCATAGAAAACAAAGTGTCTAAGCAGACTTCGGATTCAACAAATAGTTGTGACCTGGGAATGTTCAGCACATGCCCACTAACTAGGATTAGCCCCTGAGCCTAACGCTGAGGCTGTAACCATCGTGAGTATGGTAAACATGGGCCCGCACCTCACAGAGTTTATAGTCGAGCGTATTTGTAAATATTTATATAGATATCCAAGCTTTTGGCCTCATATTTGTGTTTCCACAGCTCTCAACCAGTCATTGCAAACCATTATCCAATCAGGGGGAAGGCATAAGAGTAAAAACTCTTCAGGCCTCTTTAACCATAATTACATAATTGAAACCTGCTCTTAGTAAGAGGGGGAAGAAGTAGAAGGACTCCATGCATGTAGTCAAAGTTAAAATTTTCAATCTGAGATGCCTAAACAGTGATCCCTAAGTGACAAATGTCGCTTACAGAAATTACTTGCAAACTACTTTGGGGCTGTTTTGAGACGTGTGGGCCCTACTCAGCTACTGGTTTATTAAAGGGGACCGTCTGTACCGTGTGTTTGTCTCCGTCTAACTCCCCAAATGCTAAGAGGAGGTTACTCTTCACATCTGGGGAAGAACCTTGAAGGTCTTCGTAGGGAAGTTTTTGCTCAACTCTGCAAAAGCTGTTCACCTAATTACAGAGACTACGTATGACATCTTGCATCGGATTCAAGAAGAAGAAAAGCCCTCCACCCATTTGGAACTGACCTTGTATGCTCTTTCTAAAGACAAAAAAAAAATGTGATGATGAACTTGACAGTGGTTAAAGAAAAAGATATTCACGGGATGCCTGGGTAGCTCAGTTGGTTAAGTGTCTGCCTTTGACTCAGGTCATGATCCCAGGGTCCTGGGATCAAGCCCCGTGTTGGGCTCCCTGCTCAGCGGGGAGTCTGCTTCTCTCTCTCCCTCTGCCCCTCCCCTTGCTTGTGCTCTCTCTCTCTCTCTCTCTCTGTCAAATAAATAAATAAAATCTTTAAAAAAATAAGAAAGAAAATAAAGAGAAAGATATTTGCAACAAATAACAGCTAAATGATTCATATCCAGGATGGATTTCTCTTATATGTTAATAAGAAAAAAACTCCCCAAACCACCCAATAGGAGTTGGCAAAGCACATGACCGGGGCCCTTCACAAAGGAAGAAACCTGAATGGCCAATAAACGTGAAAAGGCACTCGATGATACTACCAAATGGGGAAAATGCAAACTGGAGTAAGAAGATGCCCTTGCTTAGCTCGCAGATTGACCAAGACTTAAGTCTGCCACTATCCAGTGTTGAAAAGGGTATGGAGAGCGGGCACGTGAGTGCCGTGGCAGTGAGAGTGTATTGGTAGGACCACTTCAGAGACTAATTTGTGAACATGTGATAAAATTCAGCAGGCCCCTAGTGCGCCACTCAGCTGTTCTACTTGTAGGTAAGCACCTTCCAAGATCGTGAGCACATGTGGGAGGCCAAGAACTGCGTGAGGGCGTCCACGGCAGTATCATTTGTAACTGTGTCAGCTCAGGGTCGACTCCTGGCTATGCACCTTGCTCTCTGCACATGAGCAGTAGAACATTGACCGGTTTCCTGTAATGAACCATGCGTGTACATGTGAAAAGTCTGAACGATGGGGCCAGATACAAGCACATGAACAAATAAATCGGGCAGAGCATTTTAATACAATTGGGACCTAATTCCACACAAGTATTTATTGTGTGCACCACGTGGGCAGTGCAGCATGAAGAAGACAAGCACAGAAAAGCCTGGACGTGGTCCTTCATAGTCAACATGTAGGAAAAGCACTGAATTTGGAAGCAAAACAAAATCAATAAATTTCTGACTCCTCCTCATAGAAAATGAGTGCCCCTGGGTTAGATATTTAAACCCTCTGAGCCTAACTCAATCATCTGTTTTACAGGAATGCTAATAACACCTACCTGTGGGTAGATGATGGAATTAAGTACAATAAGCTCCGTGAAAATGCCAGACACGAAACAGACGCTTAATAAACAGGAGTGGCTGCATGGATACGAGAGTGTAGTTGGGAGCTAAAACGAAGACAATGAAAATGTAATATCTGTCAGCACGGGTCATGCCTTAGGTATCTTTGCACTCACGGTGCATAATGCGTTCGATGGCACCTAATAGGTAGTTGATGAAGTTACTGCATGAGTACATGCGGAGGGGACAGGAAGGAAGTGACATGGAAGGAGGGAGGGAGACGCTGGAGGAATGTAGGAAGGAAGGAAAGGAAAGGAGGCAGGGAGGGAGGAAGGAAGACAAGAGAGGAAAGGGAGGGGTGGGGAGGGGAGGGGAGAAGGGAGGTGGGGAGGGAAGGGAAGGAGTGATACCCTTCCAGTAAATAGCACAGCAACTTCCATTTTTGGTAAGACCAGCAAATGGTGCAAATACCCCAGAGAGGGGCACGGGCTGAACAGCAAACCCCTGTGGCTCTCTTTTGCCTGCGTCATAAGAATCACTTAACCGAAAGCTAGAGCTCTCAGAATGTGTTCACTGCAGTGGCGGAATCTGAGAAAGAATCCAGAAGATGCCTGAACGTGTAGCAAGAGAGGCTGGACTTCCCATGCCGAAGGCTGCTGGCAGAGACGTGGGAATGCAGCAAGACAGAAAGGCCGGCAGAAGTGGATTTCTCAGCAAAAATTCACATACCTGGCGCCCAAATATAACCGAACCCGCTGGAAGTGAGGCTCCCCCTTCATCTGCAGCAGGGGCTCGATCCGTCCAGAAAGTTTCTATTTGTTTTGAGCTGTTCGATGCCATTTCACTCTTAGGAAAAAAGTAGATGGAACTGTAATCGGGTTATTGATTCTCTGCTTTTCTTTAGCGCTTGAACAGCTGTGGGTCTTCATCTTCTAAATCTTTTGAGGTACACTTTCCAAGAAAACCTCATTCTGCTGCAATCTTAAAATGCCAGTGCCTTGGAGAAGATCTGCTGGAAGTATTTATTAAACTGAAGGTCTCTGGCCTTTACCCCACTGTCTTTGGCTGCCCTGCCCCTTCTTTCACTTTTGGCTCATTCAACTCATTTCCAGCTTTGTTCCCTTGAGATCTCTGCTATGCAGTAGGAGCCATGTTGTAAGATTTACCTTTTCACTTTTTTGTCCTTTTCTAAGGCATGGAAGCTTACGTGTCATTTTGCTCTTGCCATAACCGTCCTCATAAGTCACTTGTCCTACATTGCATCTTTTAAAAGATTTTATGACATTATAAATATATTATAAACTCCTTCTAGAAAACGTGGAAAATAGAGAAAATCAAAGAAAATTAAAATCTCCTATAATCCCACAACCCCTAAATAACCACTGTTTACACATACACACATACAGATTTCCTTCCAGGTGTATGAAATCCAGGTGCGTGTGTGCCTTAAAGTTAGCTTCGATTAACTACTTAATACATACTAAACACTACGCTTTACCTACATTATCTAACTTAATTCTTACACTAATCCTATGAAGGTACTGTTATTATTTGCTCTTTTTAAAGGTGAGGAAACTGAAGTCCAGGGGGGTCTTGTCACTGTCTCCAGGGCACACCGCTGTATGAGGCAGAAGAGGAATTCGTGGCCAGCGGATACCTATGCTCCCTTCACTGACTTTCTACACGGATCACGATGTGGTGAAGAGTCTACACCGTACACCGTGTTAGAACCGATATTCAAACACCATGACTACTCCACAAAAAAAGCACATGAAATGCCAAGTGATTTAAATAATGTAATAGCTGATATTGTCGAGACATTTGATTGCCTAAAATAGGGACATATATACGAAGACTACAAGTTAGGATTCTACATGACCGTATTGATAAAGAATTCCGAACATGTGGCCATCGACAACTCAGAAATAGCCTCTCTTCTTGGGTTTTTTGTACAAATGCTGCCTTACTTCCGTTATCGTTGTCATTAGTGACACTGTAAGTGTATTTTTTAGAATTAGAAGCTCATAATGAAGCTCGGTATTTTGGGGTCTGCTCAGAGCACAGAAGCATGAATCTGAAGGTGGAAAGTAAACTCAAGACCTGCTTTCAACTTCTAAAGATCAACGGGAGCCCCTACGCCAATTTGCACGGACCTCACCAAGGGTCCAAATTCTTTTAAAAATCTTGGTTCCTTCTTCGTGCCTTCCTTCCCTGTCTTAAAAGGTTGGAACATCTGGAATATAATTTCTCATTCCTCTTTAAAAGAAAGACCAAAAAATGTAAACCATGGGCTCCTCACTGCTTACGTCAGAGCAATACATGAGTGCTTTATATAAACTAACCATCTGTCTATTAATGTTTGTAAAGAGCTTCGTAGGCATACAGCATTTGAGACACACTCTCTAGAGAAATGTGCCTTTGGAAAGAGGATCAGAGAACAAAGAGACCAATGGTAAGAGAGATTCCCTGATACTCACATCCAGAACGTGAACGGAAGTTTCCAGGATGAGCACTGAGCTGCATTTTCCCCTATGTTGAAGGCCATAGCAGCAGGAGGGAAACGTTTCCAGAGACTGGGAAGCCTTCTCTGTAATGCGTGTTTCTATACTCTGTGTTACTCACCTATGTGACAAGAAAGAGAAAAATAAAAAGGACATACTTTGGATGGGGCAAAATGGCAGTGTGTCCCCAGATGCTGGCTTCCAGGTATCTCCCAGGGGTCACGCAGGTGCAGCAGGGGTCTCTTAATGATTGCTTCCCCCATCAGTCTGAGCGGTGAGGGGATCTCAGGATGTCCCGTGGGCATGCACCTGTCTGCCCACAAGCCTACCATGTTGTAGGGAAGTGCAGGGCTGCGCACAGGGCAGGCTCTTAGAAACTGTGAAGCATGGTTCTTAGTCACAGTGACGAAGAGCCAAAGAAGAATATCTTTCTGAAAATAAATCATAACAATTCTTGCAGCAGCTACTCCGCTAAGCAGAGCAATCCATGAATGTCTGTGGACAGATTCGGATGTCTTCCCCCAGACAGATCTCTGTGGCCACATCTCAGCACCAGCAACCTCAAAAAGCCTGGCTAGCCAAGATTTCGGGACATTAGCCTGAACTCCTTGATACGTTTCCAGTCTTCCTTGAAAGGAAGAAAGGGAGGGAGAGAAGGAAGGCAGGGGAAGAGAAGGGAAGGGAAGGCATCAATCCTTTCAAATAAGAAAGACAATTTATTTCAGAAATCAGCAGCTTCTCTTAATAGGTACCTAAGCTTTAGCTCTGTGGTTCTAAGCATCTGTTTTAATAGCAGTTGGAACTGTGTGAGCCCTGGGCTCTCACCCCAGGGGAAAGAATCGAGCCACCGGGAAGAAGAATTTCAAAGTGAGAGTTTGCTTTTCATATACACATTTGATACAGATGCAAAGTTGCACAAAACTGCCAAGGATGTGAAAGGATCAGAGGCTGAGCAGTGAGTGTCTGCTCCTACCCCTGGGCTACCCTCAGGCTCACTCTCTGCAAATCCAGCCCCTGAACGAAACACACGGGGCCCTGAGCACATGCCCCCAGCTGCCCGCTTCCACACGTTTGCTCCGCCTTCGCTCCACTTAGGATTTCCTCTCTTGCTGTTGAACTCCTCCCCTCACCCCAAGACCCTGTGGCATTTTCTGTGATTCTTGTCCTATCTGTCACTGTCTTTTAGACATTTCCTCTTGAGCGGAGGTAGATTGCCGGCACCATTTCCCTCCTCATCCCCGGCTCCAGCGCAGTGCCGGGAACAGAAGATGCTGGCTCCTAGATGTGCGTTGCACTGGAAGCAAGGATTTCCCTCCAACTAAAGAAGGCTGAGTCGAATCGTGATGAAAGTGCTCCAGATCTCATGATTTCTACTTCAGGGTTCTGTCGATCGCTTCGCCTGCGGGAACTGCCTCAGTGGTACAAAGCAGGTGAGTCCATCCGTAACGTGGCTGCCAGTGGTGGCCGTTCAGGTGTTTGGGGGGGGGGGGGTCACGCCTTCACTGCCGCCCTCCCCGGCCGGCCACCGGCATGTCTCACGGCATGTCTCGTCGGGACGCCTGCAGTTACCTCTCTACTGGTCTCTCCATCCCACTGACGCTGGCGCACAGCTGCTAGACTCCACTTCTCCAATCACATTGCAGATGTGACCTTCCCTTGCCTAAAACCCTGTCTCCCTAGCTCTCAGGAAACTTGGAAATTATTGTTTGTTAGTTGGCTTCGTTTCGTCTGGCTCCCCTACATGCCCGCAAGTTCCGTGGGGTAAGAATCATCTCTGTCTGGTGTGCTGTCCCCCTGGCCTCTAGCGGGGGGCTTGGAACATACTAGATGCTCACAGACCTTTGTTGAGGGAAGCGATAAAAATGCAGAGTCGTTGTCATTCTCCTTGGTGCTATAAGCCTTGCCCCACGTCCACCTCCCACTTTCCTGTTTCCACACTTTGACTGGAACTCACTGGGGAAATGAACATGGCATGGCTCTGGATCCGAGCCCTCCCACGGAACCATTGTCTTTACTTTCGTTGTGGAATCAGAGAGCACAGCCCTGTGCTCTGTGCGCGCCCCACCCATCGAGGAACAGCCAGCAATCATGGCACAGACTCACTCTTGGAACTTCTACCGCAGCTCTAGGAACTTCTCTTGCAAAAACCAATCATGAGACAACATTCCAAAGACCCCAGAGATGTGAATAACTGTCATGGCCTGCCAGATGAAATGGTATCCACTCTGCTACAGAGATCACGATCAAGTTTTGTGAGAAATTAATAATGCACTATTCCCCTTGTGTTTCTGGGAGATCTTAAAGACTTGTTGTAGGCAGATATTTTGGTTTTCTCAGCCTGGTCAAATAGAGCACAAAAGACAAAGGCGATATTGAATAAAAGAAAGAACATTGTGCATGTGGCCAGGATTGATGCACATTTTGCTACTGATTTTATTGTTTGATTTTTTTTTTTGAAACAGGGGCACATAACTAGCCAAGTAATTATTCAAGGCATCCATAGTTTCCAACGCCTATTTTTATTTTTTAGTTTGTTTTATTTTTTTACTATGTATTGATGGAGACCTGAGTGTCTCATCATAATTCATCTTGGGGAATCTATGGTGCGGCAGAAGCATTTTATCATGGTTGTTGTGGCTTCTGAAAGCATAGTTGCAAACCACGGAGTATCCAATAGCCATCTGAGAGATGGTGGGCTGATTAGGAAAGTCTGGGGTCTTAGAAATAAATGCAGGTGACGCCAAAGCCTGTTTTTCAGATCTAGGAGGATTCTCAGAGACTCCTTGTGACCAGCGTAGTTTTGCAGACTGGTCACACAGCAGCAGTGTTCCTCTGTTCCTCGAATCCACTCCCTTCCCTCCTGGCCCCTCATCTTCACCCATTCTCACGCTATCCGGTTGCAACTGCGGCCATTGTTTTCCAACCAGACACCCATGTCACTGGAAGAACTTAAAAAATATTTGATTCTCAGAGCTTGCTCTAGACGACTGCATCAGAATTTCCTGGGCTTGGGCCCAAGAATCTGTATTTTTACAAAACCCTTGAGATGCTTCTGACAAGTAGTCAGGATTGGGAATCACTGCTGTAGTGGAAAGAATTCTATTTGCACCTAAACCCAAACACCAACTACTTAAGCAATTTTAGGTCAACTCTCGGACCATCAGGAAAACAAAAGAAATGACACGTATATAATAGAGGTGTTGCCTAATGAATTGGAATTACATACGTGATCTCTTCCTATGTGTCTTGCATAGACTGAGTTAGTTAATCCCCGCTGGTGACCTAGAAGCTTCCCAGAGTCTTTTTCTGAAATCGTCTTTAACTCCCCTTCAGTGTTTAATTCCTTATGAGGCTTGGTCTCTCCCTTTGTCAGTCAGCAAGCATAAGGCCATATGTAGCTGAATCAGAAGCCCATCATGCCATGTGTTCTAAGAGCCTTCCAAGTTCACGGCTACAAGAAACGTTCAACCTTTAATGCTTATTGTTTCTTGATATCTCTTTCCAAATTGCCAGTACAGTTTCCATTTCTGGGAAATTACATAGACATGTCTGGATCCAACTCTTTTATCTTTGCATTTCCAACTGCTCTGTTTTCCTTCTTTCTTCCCATCAAATTCTCATATTTTGACAGTTTTAAGACCAGCTCTTCCTTGATCTTTTCCTTCCTATAATACATTGAATTGAAATGAGCCCATTCTCCTTGGTGCGCCTTCTCTCCAAACACAAAAGACTCTGAAGTTCAGATTCTCTTTCTGTGAGCGGGTTAACATCACAAAAAGTTCGCGGTTTCGTCCATCATAAACAAGAGTGTTTTAAATGAAGTCTGCTTCTTTTCTCTCCAAGCATCACAGCAAGGTTGGGACACAGTGAAACGAATTTTCAGTAAGAAAAGTTACTTATTAAAAATAGTGCTGATAAAAGTATGTAAATTGATTCAGTAGGAAGAATTCGTAAAATGCTTTAACTTAAAAGGAAATACTCTTGTAGGCATCCACCGTGAATCAGAAGGAAAACACTCTGGTCTCTTGAAAAAGCTGTTTCTTCTGTTCAGTGTTGACAAAATGTATCCAAAAAAGCTCTTTCTGTTAAGAAGTGGAGGAAGAAGGCAAACTGCATGTGAAAGCATTTGATCATATTTCTTTTGGGAATGTTACAGTTTTACCTGTGTACCCACTTGATCCTAGCATACCAACATACACAGTATTAGCTGCTGACGGTGTTTTGTATTGAACACATCCATTTGTAAAAATAGAAGAAATGCTATATTCACATCTTCAGTCCTTTTCTTTATTAAAAAAAAAATACGGCAATGTGGTTTGAGTTGTGAATCCAGTGAAGACATCTTTGATGAATCAACAGTCAAGACATATGTAAAAAGTGATTTGGAAAATTTCTCATGGGTTGTTGGTGGGGGATGGGGAAGAATAGACTGTTGGGGTGTCTGCCCATTGTCTTTCTGTCTCTTTCACTGACCACTTTCACACTCTAAGTTCATCTGCTGTTACAATAAAAATATCCCCCCCACCCCCAGCCAACCTCTCTCAGAGTTCTCTGGGATATGATTGGCCAGTTGCAAAGTAATCTGACCTCATTGAATAACTGGTGCTATCTAGATACGATGTGTGAGTCCCCATCAGACCCTCTAAAATAGCATCATCCAATCTGAAAGCTTCCAAAAGCCGTTCAGGGCAAATCAGCTAACAGCCCAGTTCAAAAACCACCAACAACAAAAAAGCCAAAGTATCATGAAAAAATGAAAAAGAAAAACTTCTATCTTTACCTTTTTGTTCACGCCATTGTACTCTAGGGGGGAAAGTGATTCTCGTGTTAATACTAATGATAAAAGCTTGAGTTTTATTTACATCCTTGCTATAATTATTCATTTTCTTTAAAACATACTTTATTGTGTCAAATAAGAAGGCTGGTTTCTTTTTGTAAAAGAGAGTAATCTCTGGGGACCTGCATGGCTCAGTCCGTTAAGCATCTGCTTTCGGCTTAGCTCGTGGTCCCAGGGTCCTGGGATCCAATCCCACACTGGGCTCCCTGCTCAGCGGGGAGCCTGCTTCTCCCTCTCCCTCTGCCTGCCGCTGCCCCTGCTCATGTTCTTTCTCTCTCTGTCCGTCAAATAAATACATAAAATCTTTTTAAAAAATAGAAAGAAATACTGGCAACAAAATCAATAATCAAAAAGTGAAATCAGGGGCTCCTGGGTGGCTCAGTCAGTTAAGCGTCTGCCTTCAGCTGGGTTCATGGTCCCAGGGTCCTGGGGTCGAGCCCCACGCCTCAGGCTCCCTGCTCAGCGGGGAGTCTGCTTCTCCCTCTTCCTCTGCCACTCTCCCTGCTTGTGCTCTCTCGCTCGCTCGCTCGCTCTTGCTCTATCCCAAATAAATAAATAAAATCTTAAAAAAAAAAAACAGTGAAACAAATGAAAGCAGTAGAACAATCTATAGGAAAAGAGAAAAACAGAGGCCATTCCCTGGCTAAAAAAAAAAAAAGAAAGAAAATAAGAAACCCACAGAAAACCAACAACCCCCCCAAAAAATAAATAAAAGAGAGTAATCTCTGAAATTCCACTATGTACATTTGATTTGGCCACACTTTCTCCTTAGGTGCTGCTATAAAACGGTGAATTCGTGAACTGAGATGAGAATAACTATGCTAGACCTTTGAGCATTCCGTTTACCTGGGCTTTAGTCACTCCTGTACGGAAAATACAGATTTCCCGATTACATACTTTAGACAAAGCAGAGAAGGAAAATATGATATAGGCTACCTTCACTTCTCAGAATAATAGTTTACGAACGCTGGCTTAGACTTGTGTATCTATTGTAATCATAGTTAACATTGAAGACCTTATCATACGTTAACACTGTGATAATCCTTTAAATATTAGATACGGTCAGCTGACACACATTACTTCCATCAACTTCTGTGTTCCTTTTTGTGTTACGGAGGCTAGAAAGCTAAAAATGACATTAGCTGATTGCCTGGCAGCTAGAATTCTGGGAGCCAACTAGAACACCAAATAGATACACTCCCATGAGATTTTGAAGATGGAAGACAAGAGAAACTCTTTTTCTACTGATATTTCTGCTATGAGAAGCGGCAGCTGCAGGCAAACTCAGCATTCCTGAGCCAAGACAATGGCGATGGGGGTGTCAGACATCAGTCAGCCACTGCAGGGAGAGCAGCCAACGCTCCCTGATCTCGGGGTCCCCACTGTGCTGGTGACCAGTTAAGTCCAGCTGTGGATCCCTGCCTCTTGCTCCTCCGAATCTTCAAATAATTTTGTAAGCACCCCATTGCTTGCATTATTAGATCACTTTGACCCGGAATATCCGGAGTAAAGTCTGTGTTTCTTGCACTGAAATCTGACTAATTCTGAATTTGGCACCCAAATCCAGGTTTAATACAGATGCTGTATTGCAGGGAATTTTTCCTCACATCAGTCTGATGAGGTAGGGATTACGTTTTTCCAGTGGTCAAATGGAAGAATTAGAATTCAGTGAGATGAAATCACTTACTCGAGGCCACAGAACTTCTAAACAGCAGAACCCAAGGTCAAATGTAAATCTAATTACAAAGTTTTTGTGCCTAACGACTCTGCTAAACTGTGATGGTACAAGATCAAGTACGTAACGATTTGCATACAAACAGCTAAAGATTTATTTCTGTGCTTTGCTACAAATGACAGGAGGGAAGAGTCTATATCTTGTCCATCTTTTAATAAGACTCCCTAATCCCAGAGCATGGCTCAGTCTTTGGCACCTAGAATAGGTCCTTGGTAAGTTACTGCAGAAAGAATAAACAAATGAATAAATGAATGGTATTGTGACGAGTCCTACTAAGGAAAGTGACATTAAACAATGAAAAGTTCATGCGACGCCCTTCTTCTGGGTAAGTCACTGTAATGCCAAATTGGTTTCATTAAGATGTTCCTCACTCTTCATGTGCTCCATGGCCTCTGCTAAGAGCTGTTGCAAACATTTTTATGTTTCCTGTGTATACATTTTTGGTTTCTCTTGGTTTCTGCTTCTTCACAAGCTCAACGAGATTTCTCAACAAGATTTTATTCAATTCTTCAAACAACAGAACACGCAGTCTGTTAGGATGAGCTCTGCGGTCTATCCCATTCCAATCTGCAGCACCTCTTTTCCTAAAAGAATCTTTCTTTATAACTTATAAGTCAATGCTTCAAAACCCAGATTCAAGGACCTATTTCTACTAGAATCTTTATAAACACGCTGTCTTTGCTAACAAGCTTCAGAAGCCAAGGCGTGCCATCCACAAATCTCTTGCCAGTTCTCACCATGGTTTCTTCTGCACCCATCAGCAATCAAGTTTTCTTTCAGTAAATAGTTATGGTAATTTGGGCCGCCCCCTTCTTGCAGGGCTGATGGCCACCAAATCTGCTATATTTGTACACATTTTCTTTTAATTGCCAAACCAAAGTGTATTTTAGAAGGAAATTTGATCCATATGTTTCTGATTCATCCACAATGAAGTCACCAGACTGTTGGAGAGAACAGCCTGACAGCCACAAAGTCTTGGTAGAGTCTCTCTTTTCCTTTAGAAACAGGAAGTTAAGTATGTAAAGAGCCAGCATCTCGAACCTTGCCATGTTTAGGCTGTTGGTAAAACCCAGGCTTCGGGGAATGTTGCTTTCTCAAGATATATGCCTCTTCACATAGGTCTGGCTTTCAGTGGCTCTCGTGAATGTCCTGGACTTTCTTTTGAGGAGCGATGGAACTGACTCCTTTCACTGACTCCTCCTTGGGGCTCTCTTCCAGGGCTCTAGGCAAGCTCCCCCTCGACTGGCCAGCATTTCCCAAAGTCTCTTTGTTCTAATTCCCAAAGCTGTTGCCAGAGCCCTTGATATAGTTCAGGCGGCATATGCCCCGTTGGCCGCCTCCATGGCTCCCAGAGATTCCCATGGTCAGAGGCTCGCCAGCAGATGAAAGTCTGCGGTGTCACCCGATGCGGAGCCTGCCACGGATTCGCCCGCAAGGTAAGCAGGACCACTACAGTGGTCTGGTCCAGTTCGCTAATAAATAGGTCATCCACAGCTCTCCCTGGAGTGCAGCAAATTGAGACATTTGGCTAGAATTCTATGCCCTCACACTTCTTCACTGCTGCCATTGGGCAGTGACTCAGGAGGGAAGGGAGAAGTTCTACTGGCTGGTTTTAAAAGGACTCGAGAACAGTATACACAACTTCGTGCCGATCTGTGAACCCTACCAAAGGAAGAAGTGATAATACCACCCTTCCTTCTTTTTTTTTTTTTTTTTAAGATTTTATTTATTTATTCGACAGAGATAGAGACAGCCAGCGAGAGAGGGAACACAAGCAGGGGGAGTGGGAGAAGCAGGCTCATAGCAGAGGAGCCTGATGTGGGGCTCAATCCCACAGCACCAGGATCACGCCCTGAGCCGAAGGCAGACGCTTAACTGCTGTGCCACCCAGGCGCCCCCACCCTTCCTTCTTTATACTTATTCTAGATGACCAGCCTTTCACCACTGCTTTAAAACATCCCACAGAGTTCATTCATTCATCAGTTACTGCCTTTGTCAGGCCCCAGGCAAGGCACCAGGAAAGAAAGAAGAATGCGGCCCAATCCATGGCCTCAAGGAGCTTGTCACCAGGTACAGTGAGGCAGACACATAATTAGCAAATAAGTATTGAGCAGCAGTGCGTATAGGGGGAAGAATGTCCAGGAGACCTAAGGGCAAGTTCCAGCTCTGCCACTTACAAATTGTGGAGTCTTAGTTAAGTCATGTAACCCCTCAGCCTCACATGCTTCATAGAAAAAATGTGAGGAGGGAGGATTAAGTGAACCATGTACATAAGACTTGCTCTGTGTATATACTAGCTCTTCTTATTCCGCCCTGTTACAGAGAGTGTATGGAAGTGTGTGTCAGGTCTCATAGGAACACAGAGGAGAGTCAGCACTACCTGATCTGGGGGAAAGAATGACCTCTGACCCGACTGTATACCTAGGTGAGAATTGCTGGGAAGAATATCTACCCATTGTATTGGAGTTCATATTCTCCCGGAATTAAGCTTCAGGGCTCTGCCACAGTGAGACAGAGAGGGAACACACACCAACATTGACTTGGCCTGCTTTGCAAGTAGCTTCCAGGGCTCGTAAGACCGGGAATTTCTGTGCCCAGAAACGTCAGCGTTTCTAGTTCCTTTGCTCTCACACTTCTATCCTTTCTTGTCTAGATTACAAACTTGAACAGCCTTTGGCCTTGTCTGCATACGTCCCTAGTGATCTTTCTAAAATATGAACTTGATAATGCCCCTACCCCTTGTAAAATCCTCTCGGGACTCCCATCCTTTAGGATAAAGTCCACACCCTTCAGGGTTGCCCATTTGGCTCTCATGACGTAGTCTCTGCCTCTGTCACTAAGCTTATCTCTTAGCTTTCCCTACCCATTACCCTTTACGTGACCACCAGACTGAACTCCCCCATGGGCTCTTGTCTACAATTTTGCACATGCATTCATGCGTTTCTTTGCCTGAAGCGTTCTGCCTTCCGTTCTCCCTCCTGGTTTTTGAAAAACTCTTTGGGTGTGACCTTATGTCTTTCTTTCCTGATGCACCCATTCTGGGTGCGCTGCCCCTTTGTGGGGCCTCATTACGCCAGCACAGGTTCTGCCGTGCTCCCTGCTACCCTATCAGGCTCTCGGCATTGTGGGTTCCTTGGGCTCATAAGTCATTTTTGTCTCCCCACCTGGCACGGTCATGACGCATGAGGTATTTGTGAATGAATCACAGAACCTCAGGAAGAATCTCAGCTATCCTCGACTCGTACGTGCAGAAATGCTCTCTGCGGAGAGTCAACCGCGTGCCCAATGCAAGGGCTGTTTCCAATGCCAGCTTCTCTAGTGTGGCGGATCCCAGTGTCCTGAGAGCGGGCATAACTAGACCTAGTCTGCTTTTGAGGAGCCCTTGGAGGGAGGGCGACGGAAGAGGCTGGTGAAGTGGTACATCCCAGAGCTGTCCTGCGTGCTCCTGGAACTGGGCTGTACCCCAGCAAGTAGCTGTGCCTGGGCTTTCGGCAGGTTCTAACTTCACAGCGCGGCTCTGGAGCCCCACGTCAGCCACCTCGGGGCCTGAGTCTGGCACCTCATTAGATAACAGTCTAGACATTAGGCAAGGCCACGTTTCACCAGTAACGCTAGAGCAAGAAATGTCTGCGGTGGCGGACGGCGCTGGGGCAATCCCCGCTCCCCCATTCCAGACTGATGATGTTTCCGGGGTTCTTAGGCAATTGTTTAGAGGAGCCCTACGGGAGGAGATTCTGGACCACCTGCCAGGTATATGCTTGAACGCTTACCGCATACAGTAGAGGCTGCTGGGTTTATGGAGGGCTCTTGGTGATGGCGCGGTGCCGGGGGCCCAGCCACCCACCAGGTGCTCCTTGCAGTTTGGGTGCTCTCACGGACAGGTGTGTGCCGACTCCCAGCACCATCCCTAGAAAAGGTCTCCAGGTGAGGTCTGGCTAAACAGGTGCAGTTCTTGGATGCCAGAGAAAAAGCCGTAACCATTTTGCTTTGTTTTGTTTTACTTTCGTGGTAAGAATGAGATCGCTGGGTCTAGAACTGGGGGCTTTCACAGATGTGGAATTAACTAGGCTTTGAACCGGAGCCGCGACTACTGCCCAGCCCTCCGCCGGCTGGCTCGTCTGCCTCCACCATCCGTCCTTATTTACCACTCCGTCGCACCCCGCCATGGCACCCCCAGAACGTTCACCTTGGCACGCTGCACTGGATTCCCTGGCCTAGCTTTACTGCTGCTGTCTTCCCATCTCCTCTCCGTGCACACTTACCTCATACCTGCGTCAGTATCTTCCACAAGTCATTTGATGAAGGACCCCCAGGAACAGGGCTTCTCAACCATCGTCAACCCACACTCCCTACTATTTTTTCTGTCTTTTCTGTGCGTGTGCCCGAGCCAGGTAGTGAGTATAATCGTGAACCACACCCTTCCCTCGCCCACCGCCCCCTAAGGGTTCTGCCATCTGCCCCCGCAGTCCTCCCAAGAGGACCGACTTCCTCTAGCAATCTACCTGACATTTGCTATTTTATTTATTTATTTATTTATTTATTTTTAGATTTTATTTCTTTATTTGACAGAGAGAGAGACAGCCAGAGAGAGGGGGAGCACAGGCAGGGGGAGTGGGAGAGGAAGAAGCAGGCTCCCAACAGACGAGCCCGTTGTGGGCTCCCAGAACGCCAGGATCACGCCCTGAGCCGAAGGCAGATGCTTAACGACTGAGCCACCCAGGCGCCCCTTTTGCTATTTTAAATAAATGTTTCTGTTCTCGTGGCTCCCTTGTTCCCCCTGGGCCAAGGCAGGGGCACCTTAGTGATCACCCTGTGATGCTGTGGCAGATACAGAAGAACTGGAGACTTCTGGTCCCGGGGGGCCCCATTGCCTCTGGCTCTGGCTGTTATCTGTGACATTTCTCAGTGAAGCTTGGTATCTCTGAGAGGTTTCAAAGAAAGGGGGAGGAGGAAAGGATGGTTCTGCTGCCTTTTGTTTCTACCTGAGTAAATAGGAAAGGTCCTCTCTGCCTCTCTCCCGGCAGCAAGAAAGGAGGCAATTCTCTTCTAGAATGCTCCCATTGTAAACTCCTCCAGTGCCAGGGCTCTGTGTCCTCCTCCTGCTGTGTTCACTGCTCCCCAGGGCTCCAGCTGCCTGTGCCCCCAGCGGGGCACTCGTGCCTTGTGTTCTGGCCACCGTGTTAAGTATTCTTTTTTCTTCTTTCTTTCTCTTTCTCTTTCTTTCTTTCTTTCTTTCTTTCTTTCGTTCTTTCGTTCTTTCGTTCTTTCGTCTCCTTTAGCTCTCTGTGTATGTGTGTGGGGAGTAGGTGGCGGGGAGAAATATAAGCAACCTTCCTGGTTTCAAAGATCCTTGGCTGCAGTATTGCAGAAAAACTGATAGACCCCAGTGGTGAGTTAGTGACCCTTCCAGCTCCCGGGAGAATTGATGTGTTTCTTCTATACGTGCAGCCCGGACCCCAGAAAGAAATGGCCCTTTTGAGTCCATCAGTCCGGTGAAGGTCTCCCTTCTATACTGCTTCGAGTCACCTTCCTCTTTCTAGGAGAATCCCATCTTCTCCTGGGCACTCTGACCCCTCACCATCACCACTGCCAGACCGTCTGCTACACCCCTGCACAGAATTTCCAGGGAAATTCTCTTTATTAATTTTCCGTAGCCTTATCCAGTAAAGCTTTATACCTTGTCCCACACTGTTAGTTCTAGGTCAGTGCTTACCATACACAATCTCCTCTTAATTTTAATCAATTAATTGTGATGGTGTTTTAGAAACTTTCAAATAACACAAATGTAGAGATAGGAGTACAATGAATCCCCATGTACCATGACCCAACCTCAACAATTATGAATTTATGGCCAATCTTGATTGATCTCTGCCTCCAGTACCCCTCCCACCATCACTACCAATGGATTATTTTAAAGGCACTGCGAGACGGCTTATCATCTATAAATAATTCAGAATTTATCCCCAAGAAATGAGAGCTCTTTTTAAAAAAAATATAGCCATAATACCATGTAACACTTAAATATCACCAAATAGCCAGCCTGTCACTAGTCAATTGTCTCATCACTGTCTTTTTAATTTGATTTGAGTCAGGATACAAATAAGACTCACACATTGTATTTGGTTTGTTATGTCTCTTAAGTTTTTTTTTAAATCTATAATAGGGGGCACCTGGGTGGCACAGCAGTTAAGCGTCTGCCTTCGGCTCAGGGCGTGATCCCGGCGTTATGGGATCGAGCCCCACATCAGGCTCTTCTGCTATGAGCCTGCTTCTTCCTCTCCCACTCCCCGTGCTTGTATTCTCTCTCTCTGGCTGTCTCTATCTCTGTCGAATAAATAAATAAAAATCTTTAAAAAAAAAATAAAAAAAATAAATCTATAATAGTCCCCCGCCCCTTTTTGTTTCAATTCCTGCCATTTATCCGTTGATAAAAGCTAGGTCACTTGTCCTATAGTCTGCCCCATTCTAGCTTTTTGTGATTGCTTCTCAGCGGTGTGTTTACCGTGTTTCTCTACTCCGTGTGCTTGCTATTGGCAAAGAGTTCAATCTAGAGGTTCAGGTTAAATTGTTACGGCAAGAATATTGTGTTGACATTGCTTATTAGTCATAGCAGGAGGCACATAATATCTACCTCTTTTCAATCTGATTTACCGGTGGGTTCAGATGCTGCTGGCCTGATCTATCCATTAGGAATTGACCCCTTGGTTTTTCACCCACTGTTGTAGATAGAAGTCATTGATAATGATGGACCATGACACGCTCCTTTTGAAATCTACATGAGAGAAGTTCTTTCGTCCTCTTCTTTCTTTCTCAAGGGCCCCTCATGACAAACTTTTATACTCCTCAGTGACTGCCATCGTGGCTCACACCGCTACTCTTGATAGTGATTTCTAACCTTTTGAGGGTCACAGATCCCTTTGAGAACCTAGAACTTTATAAGAAGAAAAAAACTGTATATGCATAGGCACTCAGAATACCAGTTAGTGTCAGAAGATCCTGGATCTCAGCTTAACCCTGCACTCTACAAGCTTGTGGTGCAGCTTTGACTTCGTACAGAACCTGGGTACCCTGACCTTCCCTCTCTAACTTGAAGACTTTACCTCTCACATTGATGATTCTGTGTTTTGTTCCCCAACCTCATGGTTATTCTATTTCTTCAAGACCATTGGTCTTTAGCTCCACTCATTCTAACTACATTTTCGTAGTTGTCCCAGCTGAGACATCATTTATTGTCACTTGAAAATTTTCCTCTGTCAAGAATCCAAACTCATCTTCTCCCCTAACTGCCAACTCCTTGATTTATTTTGGTCCACACCATTTCCTGTGTTCTTTTGACTTCTCCACTCGCTGGTCTCAGCCCGATCCATAACAAAGTCTCACATCTGTAACAGGGCATCTCAGTGTTGCTTTCCCCGGGGATTTAGGATCTTTGACTTGCTGATGTTCTACCACGGGGCTCACTCTCGTCTGCCCTCTGCTTTTCTTCCAAAGGTGCTGAGAGTGGCAATGCTCACAGGGTCCTTATAAACTCAGACGAAGTTAAGCTGGTCTCCCGGTGCAGTTCACCCACTTCCATTAATCTTTTCCTACTCCCCTATTTCTGTGCTACTCGAATGCTGTTCGTGCGCCCGGAGAATCAGCATCACCTAGAAACTTACAAGAGATGCAGAATCTAGGGCCTCTCCTGGGCCTGCTGCAGCAGGGTGTGCGTTGTTAACAATATCCCCAAGTGCATAATATTCACGTGAATGATCAAGAAGTACCATCCTATCTGTTCTCCACCTTGGTCGTTCTAAATTTTTCTCACAGTACTTGATTCTTGATTCCCCCAATGGATGACTCTATCAGGCAAGGTCCAATCAGGAAAACAGAAAACGCTCTAAAGATTTCAAACAGAAGGACTATGGAAATCTGGTTACGCAGGTGATGGAAGAGCCAGGAAGCCATGCAGGGGTGGGTGAAATAACCTGGCGATTAACAATATGGCAGAAGCCACGGCCTCCTTATGCTGCAGGGACCGAGGGAGGAGGCAACGTGACTGGAGCCTGGACACCATGCTCACCTAGCAGGAGATGGGCCCTCAGAGAAGATGCAGCTGCTGGGAGAGAACACACAATACCTTGCTTCCTCCCACTCTTTCACCCTCTCCTCTCCGTGACCTCACATTAAACGTGGGCAGAGGTCAGCTGACAAGAGAGCCTTGGAGACCCAGCCTGCCTTTCAGACAACAACAGGACAAAGAACACATCTGAGGGCAAACGGGCCAAACCCAGGCAGTGGCCCCACCTCCTCCTGCTTCACCTACACGTCCTTCTTCATGACCGCAAAACGTCTGCTTTGAGCCATTTTTCCTTCCTTCTGTCTGATCTCAGAAAAAGAGAGGTAGCCTTTGGTTTTTCTACGAGAGTTAAAACTGGTATGAAAGGTAACTAAAAGCCAAGAAAACCCAAGACTCACGGTTTAAGCCCTCAGCTCCGAAGGGCTCTAGGACAAGTGGAATGATCCTTGGGAATCAGGCGGCCAGGGTGCTTCGGAAATCCTGAAATGTGGGGAAACTGCCTGTGGAAGCCCCCAAGAAACAACGTCCCTGCTATGAAAAAGGTGCCCATGCCTTTCTTGATTTTTATAAATGATCAAAACAGACTCACACGCTAACTAAAGATGGTCAGGCTGTTTCTATTACATAAATCGCTGACATTTAGACTTAATGTGCACTCATTAAAATTAAAACCAAGAACACTGCATCTTCCCCGCTCAGTGCCTTCTCACTGCTGTCTGTCTCCCTCTTATGGACCAGGGAGTTGAGGCCAGGGATAGCAAAGCCTGCAACTGTTGTCTTCTTTACAGTGAGGAGTGGTAAAGGGCACGGAAACACTCTCACCGGTGCCCTGAATCCTGCCGGCCTTCCACTACACTGGCTTTCCGACTTGGGAGGACTCAGCTGAATGAAAATTGCTCACCTTTTCAGAAACAGGCAGGAGAGCGCGCCTGCACCGGCCGCTCCGTCCTTGAAAAGAGGCGTGGATTGACTGACCTACTCTGTGCTCACCGAGAGACGCTCTGTGACCCGGATTGTAGGCTCTGCTGCCTGAGGACCTTGGTGGTGTCAGCCCGAGTCCCCGATGCACCCACAGAGCCCAGCCCTGTGCCTGGCATGTGGTAGAAACCCGATATTTGCTGAATAAACACGGTAACTCAAAGTCAAAGACCTCAGTCACCTCGTACTGACCGCACCAGTTCCGGCTTTTCATGGAGGCCAGGAGTCTCGGTCCCGCCATTTGTAAAATGGAGATACGGTGCCAGCCCCCACTTACTCCACAGTATTAGTGCTAAGATCAGATAAGATCGTATCTGTGAGTTTGTTCTAGTAAGCAAATCAATTGTTTTTATAATGATCTAAATAAAAAGCTTCACACCCCAATGCCTGCATACACATTTATTAAGATGTAGCCAAGTGAGATGTGTCCGCTCCTCCTCTTGACTACAGTCTTCTTTATTGATGTGTAACAACGCCCAAGGGCTGGGTGAACTACATAATCAAAATCAAATGCCAGCTTCTTACAGACTTGGCCAAAAGAGTGCAGCCCGAAACCCCACTTCAAACTGCAAGAAATCTGAGGCTATCTCAGTCATAGTCTTGCTTCTTACAGCTGTTGAGCTGTACACTTTAATTTTAATGCCCATTGCAGAGCCACAGTTAAAAAGAAAAAAGGTCTTATTCTAATTTAGTAGAGAGCAGAGCTGTCAGTGTGAAGGACAATGCAACATCAAAATACAGCTGCTTTTCATCCATACTAGTCTAAATTAGAAACATGCTGCCATTCACAGGGGCTCTAATCACACGTGCGCGTAAGCAGTACCGAGGCCTAATGGGCGGTGTGGTTTCTACCCAGCATCTTCACTTTATTCGGGGTCCTTATCCTCATCTGAAAAATGGGGGACCGACTTCTTGGCGACCACGTTGTCCAGTCTCTGTCCTTGTAGATATGGATTGACACTCTGGAAAAAAAAAAAAAGAAAGGTTTGGTATTATATGTGAACTTCAGCTGCAGACCTCTCACAGATGTGAGTGAGAATTGCTTCTGACCTCTTGGGTTAAAAACGAGGTAACAGTGGTACGTACCACCTACCCAATCATTACTCCAGTGCATCTTCAATGCCTCAGCGTCTGACCGACAGACGTGTCTAAGTGTGTCTTTCACACAACCGGAGAGTTCTTTATCCGATGCAATACGTCTCCCTCCTGCTTTTTGGCACAAAGATTTGGAGCGAACCAGCTAACAAGTTCTCACTACTAACTTAGATACCAAGCCCCATACACAATAACATTGCTATTCTATGGCCTTATTTAGTGGGAGAGCGCATGGGAAATGCATTACATTATAAGAATGTTCTGAAGAAGACAACAGAGCAGGACCAAGCAGGAATTAGCATCTGTGGTCTGGTCACAGGACATCCCGTCGCTGGACTATGCCAGTGTTCTACTGAGAGGCCCTAGCAATCATTTCCACCTTCCCTCGGTCAAGTTCAAAAGCTGAAGAACAGAAGTAAGGTATACACAAGGTGCCTTTAGTTTTGACTCAAGTCTTCATAGTCTTAAATCTTTCATCTGTTGCTCCTCTGAATGAGTCAAGGTTTTTCCAGTCCTTCTCTAATACATATCTATTTTTCGAGGTTTGGAGTTGAACTAGTAATTGGAGCTTTACAACATAGTATTTAGCAAGCAGAAAAAATTTCAAAAGTTTTGGAAGATACTTGTTTATTGAATTCACCTTCCGGTAACTGAAAAAAATGTCAGGAAGAAGCTCTAGTTACAAATGGTCAGCTATCCCAAGTCCCCGGGAATGAACAGCGGCAGTTCGGGGGGGGGGGGGTCCTCTCTCGCCACTGGGACATTGTCTGCCTCGGCTCTTTTGAAGGGTGAGCAGGTCATCCTCCAAAAGGAATGGACCCTGAGTTTAGTGTTTGTAAATGTCCTTCCACATTCTCACAGCTAAGAGCATGAATCATGAAAGGCCCTACTCATCCAGCAAAAATGCATTACAAACAAGCTGAGAATTACAAAGTGTGTGATGTCTTCATCATGTCACAAAAACACAGTACTGTGCTGGGAAGGCATCTTTAAAATACTTAAAATAACGAAAATACTTCTTATATCAGAGAGTGTCCACTAGAATGGCCTGGCTTACTCCAGAGAGTCATGTTAGAATCTCCAGGTGGGTGAAGCAAGCGTAGACTGAAAAAGTGAACTCAATACCAAAAATATCTTCATTGTTTTTTAGTAACAGTATTTATTCTGAAAATTCTAAGACATTAAAAAGGGTATGAGATTTTCACATTTATCAAGTATGGGAATAAAAGTTTGATAGACCCTTTAAATAAGATAAATAGTAGATTTCAAATATTAACAAGATACATCATGACAGTTGTAGTTTGCCAGGGTGATCACTTAAAGGGGAATTGGCCTTTTGACTCACAAAGCAACTTGGAATTCGGTGGGATTTGAGCGAATACAGAGAGTTACATGAAGCCATCTAGGATTTGGTTGTAACTCTGGGGAGGATCCCTCTTGGTAAGGGGACTTTCACAGGAGCAAGTCCTTCTGCCCAGACGCGGAAAATGACAAATATTGGAGGGCAGGGGGAGTCAATTAATGAGGAAGCAAAGGGAGCAATCACTTGACCTTTTTTTGATAAATGTTCATTAGTATTGAATCTTAGATGTAAGACGAATAATAGTAATGATACTTGATTTTAATTATCTTCCGAAGAACTCAAGGCACTTATACATTTATCTTCTCTCCTGGGTGAGAGAGACGGGCCAGGTTACAGAGAGGACATTTTCCCCATTTTATAACTGGAAGAACCATTGGGATCAGATTCCTGCTTCCGGTGTCCTTTGGAAATCCACAGCAGACACTGAGCTTCGCTGGAGAAAGCCTTGGTGATCGGCGCACTCGAGGAGGTGAGTAAAGTCTTCGATTAAGTGGAAGCATCACCTGAAGCTAGTTTGGTTCCCCCTGCAGTCCTGAGAGGGCCAGGATTAATGGCAGGGCCATGAGTTTCTGGAGCTGTCTGAGAATGGGAAGAACTTGATACCACTGGGTCAAAATGACCCTTATTTTCATAAATTCTAAGCCTTTCCTATGTGGAGGAAGTTGAGGCCAAAGTACAATCCTTTATAACATGTGTCCTAGCCAGAATTCTGAGTTTTGGTAATCACGGGTCTCATGGAAACATGACCTAAATCCTGACCCACGGTCATTAACCAAGTCAGGGCAGAAGGAACGGTGAGCCAGGAAATAGAGACAATTAAAGCTTCATGCTAAGTTATTCATGTTGGGTCGGTCATTGGTCTTATTTGGAAAGGTTCTTGTGGTGCCATGGGGAGACATTCAAGCCGTCTTACTGGCAAATTATGTGTATTCTGAGCTCCTGAAATAGCATTTCTTGATGTTCTCTCAAGACCACATTACACCCTTCAGACCCTTTCTGCCACCATTTGCCATCGGAAACTGTAATCACCCAAGAAAAACCCCTAATAACCCTCTGAACTCTCCAGAAGAAGATGTTTCCAGACAACTCTGCTTCTCAATGGAAACCTGGCCACGTGTCATTTGTATCTTGTCAGGCAGCACAGGGGCTTGGAACTTTCTGTTGCGGGGGCCTGTGAATTAATGCTGCACCCAGAATTCTACACCTTGACCAGATTCGGCAAAACCATGCAGAACGGCCGCAGCCACCACTGTCCAGATCCCCAGATGTTGCCAGGATCCAGGCACTTGCTGTTCTAAATAAACAGTCAGTGGCCTTGGGTATACGGTTTGGTTTGTCTATTGAACCAACACGGTGGACCCTCTGGCAGCACTAGGCTGTGGAAGGACAGGACTTAAACTTTCTCCTCCACCTGATCAGAAAAAGAAGGCAGGGGCCAGGCGCTTCTGTCCACGAGGGCACCAACGGGTGATCAGAACAGACACTGATCACTGATTCAGTCTCCAGGCCACAAAAGGCACCGGACACTGAGAGCAAACCTGACACCAGGCTTTACAAGGGGCAGCACTGCAGCGGCTATATGCACAACACCCAGCCCAAGGTGTCGCCATGGGCAGCCCTGAGATGGGAGATGCCTAAGCCTGCCAGCAAATTCACCAGCCAGCAAACCAATGTAACAGATCTCGTGGATTTCACGTCAGTCTGGCGAGGCGAAGTAAGAGGTATGTAGGAGGAATGAGGTTTGGTCATCTCATCTTGGCCCCTACATTCCTTCAAAATTACTGCCCGGAGCTTGAGTTCACCAAGCGCTTCCTTGTTCCTGTCTTGTGTGTTTATGTAATTGGTGCAGATGTGTGAGCAGTTGCCCCCAGCGGCCCAGAGCCCCTCTGAGGAAAGACACCCTCATGCGCTTCCCGAATTCCCACACCCAGGGGAGGGATGCAATCCACATCTCGCGAATGCAGTGGAGGTGGCGCGATCACCACCAAAGAGGGCTCCGCTCAGAACCCCGTGCTAAGTGGTGGGCACGGCACGGCAGGAACCAAGGGCGTGACCCTTGTTCCCCGGGACCCCAGTCGTGCCCTCCCAGGATGGCACGGGAGAGGCTTCGGCTATTTTCCTACAACAGAGGGTGAGTTACACTCAGAAAGCTCCCACCAACAGCCCAGCCCGCCACACGTTACCCTCCGCTTTCGTGTCTGTCCTCCCTTCATCTTCTCATAAAGGAGCTTCTTGTTCTAGAATGGGGAGAAAAGAAAACACAAATGCGCAAGTACGGATCAAATTTGGTGAACGTCTATTTTAGAAGCAATACTTGGTGTGTCCCCCTGGATATTTGCATACACATATTTTGGAAACAAAGCTAGATGAAAGGAATGTCATGTCAGAAAGACAGACCACAAGAGAAAAGCTGGTGGTTGTGTAGCTTTTAATAAAGTTCTCTGCAATGCCCCGAGGCCCACCAGTGTCACCAACAATCATATAAACAGGAAAATACGACATTCTAAAACACCCGGGGCCCTGGACACTCAGCTCCTCGCTTTGAACAGCCTTTGTTTAAAACAAACAGTTCTATCTCGTTTTACTTTTGTATCCAACTCCCTTTTTATGAGCTCTGCACATAAACTGTTCTCTAGAGGAGTGTCTGACTATTAATAACAATCCTCTATGTAAATAAACGAGACATCCTGACTTCTGCGACCTTTCCTCCTGTGGCTTCAGTCAGTGTGTGCCCCCAGTCAAGACAATCGGAAAACCATTTGGTCTATAACATTTTTAATAGAGTGAACCTTTTAAAAACTGCCAAAAAACTTCTTGGCAGAAGGAAAGCTATGTTGGGGGGAAAAAAAAGCGGGCTCCGTTACCACAGTTTGTATAAGTGTTTCCACATATTGTTGTATTTCAAACACATAGTGGGCTTAAATGAGCTCGAGAACATCAGACACATGCGCCACAGATTTCTCCTCTTCTGAGCTTATAAAAGACAGAACACTTCGTCTGAAGGCAGAACGGGAGAAGGGGCATTGGGGGGACATACTTGTGTTGGTTTTTTAATTCGATTTTTTTTCCATCGGAAGGGAAATAATGTATAAGAGAGATGATTCATCTTACTCTAAATAAAATATACTGACATTGGGGTTTTTTGTTTTTTTGTTTTTAAGAGATGACAGAGTTCCGTTAAGGAACAAGTTTATACAACGCTTCTATCCTCTGAACTGCTCGGATATAGAGACTTTTTTCTTTAAATGGTAGATCTGGAAATGAAAACGGCAAATGCCAAGAACGAGCTCGGTCATTTTCATGTCATTAACATCTACCCCGCCCGACCTCGACTCCGCAGGGAGCCGGCCTCGCTGCCCCTCTCGCTGGGGCACTGGTCGGTCTAACCCGGGGAGGGAGGCGCGCGGACGGGCGGCTCACACCCTCCAAGAACCAGCACGTGCTCCGGCTTTCCCGTTGCGCAGAGCACGTCCGCTAGCTCGTGCCAACGCTGCGGAGGGGCTGGGGGCTGCGGGCGGGACCGGAGCTCTTCCTGCGCACCCCAGGTCCGCGGCCCGAGGGGGTGGGAGGGCACGGGGCCGGGAGGAGGGGTGCGGCAGCCCGCGGCCGAGCTCCACGGCGCCATCAGCAGGGCGAAGGCGATATCGTCGTCGCGCGTCTCCTTGGAAGGCTGCGGGGCTGACCCTTCCGATGCAGAGCCTTCATTCAGAAAGAAGTGCAAAAAGTCTGGCAAGTCTCCCTCTCCGAGCCGGTGCCTGGGTTTGCCCACGAGCCAGGGTTGGGATTAGCCGACTGATGCTTTCCCGGCTGGGGCATTCCTGACTTAGAGGCGAGGACTGGCAGGTACAGTGTGGGTAAGAGAAGTCTAGGAAAGGAACCAGAAGAAAGCAGCCCCTCCCCAGACACCCATTCCTTGTAGATGGGGTGGGGTGGGCCTGTTTTCCATGTGAGTAGCAGGTTCAAGTTCACAAAAAGGGCTTTCCATTGTGCCATCAAGATTTTGGACAACTGCCCAGATCTTGGTTTCAAATTCCATTCCTAAATGGAACCAGGGAGACTTCTCAGAGAATGTCTGATTCCAGGGCTAGGGCAGGGAAAGTACGAGGATCAATGAAGCCGGACTATCTAATTGTGACATAAAGTAAGAACTGCTCAGAAACCGATGAGTCATGTCAAAAGGACAGAGAAGCCGGCTCGGAGAGCCCCACTGGCTAAATCTAGGACAGTCTGAACACCTCAGTAAGTAATAATAGGAATCCGCGAATCCATAGTGATAAGAAATAAACAAATTTTTAAATACATAAATGAATAAATGGAGGAAGAGGGGAGACCCTTGCTTAGAGTAGAATGCCAGCCAATAAAAATGTAGAATGAGTAACAGTTTAAAAATCACCGTTTGACAATACCATAGTTATCATTGATTCTAGCGAGTATCATCAATGAAGACTAAAATTGTTGGCTGCGAGTTCAATGGGGACAGAACATTTATACAACCTGAAAGTATCTCACCAGAGATTATTAATTTCAAAGGGAAACAATAGTAATTTTACATTTGAGAAATCTGGCTGACATCACTTAGACCAGGTCACCACCAAATCTGGGACAAAGTAGCATCACGTGTCTCCTGACATCAACAGTTAAGAGGAACATCTCAGGCACAACTCAAGGCTAATCACATGGAAACATGAGGCAAACCCCAAGGGAAGAGCGTTCGGCTCTTCAACTGGTTTGAGGTCCTGAAAGACAAAGAAAGGCAGAGAGGGTCCTTGTTGCCCCATTTCTTTCTTGGCTCAGGCTCTGGCCATGATCAGCTGCTTCTGGGGAAGGGAGAGACCCTACTCACCCCAGTGGGCTGATGAAAAGCGCTTGGAAGGGAGAAACATTTGCTTTTTGAGATAACTTTTTCCAGAGTAGCAGTGAGCAATTACTATGCTCAGGGGGCGACTGATACCTATGATGGCCAGTCTTTGGGTATAGCCACTCGACGCCGGGGACATGTGCACTGTCCGAAAGGCAGCCAGTCCTAGACAGGACGAGATGGGACCCCTGTACAGGATGCATTATGAGCCACGAGCCATGAAAAGATAAGAACTCAGTTGTTAAGGAACTCCTGGAATCAGATGGTCCAGTTTACCCCCTAAGCCTGGCTTTTCTCATCTGTAAAATGGGAATGATCGGGACGGGCAGGTCGAATGAGATAATTCACGTACAGTATTTAGCACAACGTCTGGCACACAGTAGGTGCTCAATAAATAGGACTATTTACTACCATATAATAAAATACAATGTCTATTATTCTTCATTGTCATTCCCGTCATCTAACGGAGGGCCTGGAAGGCATGTGACGTGCATTTAACAAATGTGTCTTGATGCATTAACAAAGAGAAAGTAATGCAGGAAACAAGGCAGACGCTGATATTTATAATATATGAATCACTGCTAAGGACCTAGCCGAGCTCCAGCTAATGTCAAAAACAGGCAAATGTTATTAGCATATAAGGAATCACGGTGTTGTGTGCCATTCTCTTGTGCAAGACCATTACTTTGTTAACTTACAATCCAGCTGAGTTTAGGGCAAGCTTGAGACCATCCTTATATGTAAACCATGAGGAAGGCCTCTCAACCCCAGCGCAGAAAAGCAAGACATACAGTAGTTCCCCTTTATCCGTGGTTCTACTTGCCACGGTTCTAAGTCACTGGTGGTCAACCACGGTCTGGAAGCAGATGACCCTCTGACATGTGGTCACTTAATGTTACATCACAGTGCCCGCGTTATGCGCCTCACTTCATCTCATCACAAGAAGGGTAATATAGGTACGATAAAGATATTTTGAGAGTGAGAGAGACCACGTTCATATAGCTTATTACAGTATATTATGATAATTGCTCTATTTTATTAATTGCTTTTAATTTCCTACTGTACCTAATTTATAAATTAAACTTTATCATGTATGTACAGGAAAAAACAGTATACATAGGGTGTGGTACTCTCTGCATTTTCAGGAATCACTGGGGGCCTTGGAACAAATACCCCTCAGATACGGGAAGACTACTGTACTCAATTCACACATGTGAAGATCAAGCAAACTGGGGCACCTGGGTGGCTCAGTCGGCTAAGCGTCTGCCTTCGGCTCAGGTCATGATCCCAGGGTCCTGGGATCGAGTCCTGTATCGGGCTCCCTGCTCAGCGGGGAGCCTGCTTCTCTCTCTGCCTGCTTCTCCAACTGCTTGTGTTCTCTCTCTGGCAAATAAATAAAATCTTAAAAAAAAAAAAAAGGACCAAGCCAATCATGTTTCAGTGCCAGGTGGTAATGAGAAAATAAACGAGAGAAACTTAAGTTTAAATAAACACGTAATTACAGATGATAAAAGGTGTATAAACATTGTTCCTGATCATTGATCTGTAATAGTAATCTGTCCAGGTTTTCAAGAGGAGGCAAGGAAAGTTCGCGAGAGAGAAGTTTCCATCTCTCCTGCTTCCTCCAAAGGGCTCGCTGCCCTCACTCACACTTTTCTCAGTCTCTCCCCTGCTCGCTTTTGCTCATTTCCAGCCTACCAGTCAGTCCTTCGGGGTACCTTCTCCCCTCACACTTCAGGGTTACCTTCAACTTCCTCGCAGGCCATCGTACAGCTGGCCGTGCAAGGCCTCCGTCTTGGATATCGCTCTGCCCTTCTCTTGCCTCTTTGCCAGTAATTGTACTCCTTCATTACTGGGACCATCGTAGTCTTAGGACTAAGGGTGCTCACGGGACAGCGAGAACACGAAGCTGGACAGCGCTACGCTGGGTTCATTGTGTTTTCATGCATGTCCTCTCAACCCCGAGGCGGTAACCTCATGGAAGACCAGTCCCATGTTTTGAAGACTATTGTATATCGCGCCCCTAGCACTGCGCCTGGGACAAAGCGGTCTCCGTATCTTCCACTTGCTCTTTGCTGAACCTGGCCCTTGCTTCTGTTTGCCAACACTTCGCCCCTCAGTTGTGGAGTCCTTCCCAGGGCTCCTCCATAATCTCCTACTCTTTCCCACCTTCTCTGCTCCCCTCTTTCCCTCCTACCTCCCTCTCCTCTTCACTCCATCCTTGAAAAACTTCTCTAAGAGGAAAAGTTCATGCTGTTTCCCATAAACTCGACACGGCTTTTCTTTCGTCCTCATGCTCTATTTGTACCATATACCAGCTCTAGTTACTTCCCCAGCCGCCTTCGAAATGTTGTGGGTTCTCATCACACCGGTAAGGTTCACTTGAACCCACTACAGCCATGGCCTTCATAACTGGAACTGCTTCCGATATTTTTTTTCTTGCCTCCATATGGCACCAGAACAGCCTCTTTCACAGAAGACTTCCATGAGTCCAGTCTCCTATTCAAGAACCTAGAGATGTTTGCCTATGTAATTCAACACGTCCAGATTCTACCAGGAGGCTTCAGAATGGCTCCACAAACCACGTCTCCCTAACAGAACCACTTATGAAAAAGAAGAGAAATAGAACTAATGCATTTTGAAGGAAGCAAAATTAAAACTGCGCTGGTGTTTTAAGATGGGAAATGTGTCCACATCACGGGTAGAAGGAATGGACTCCGTGCAAGGTTAAAGCAAGGGTAATGGAAAAAGGCAGTGGTGATTCAGAGGGGAGGCATCTCTCTCTAAAACAGTCTAAAGGGAAGGGAGGGATTTTAGTCCTAAGACTACGATGGTCCCAGTAATGAAGGAAGCAAGGTCAGCTGCCAGCAATGAGCTGAGCAGGGACTGACAGTTCTGGAAAGCCTTAGGCTCACTCACTCATGCCACAGATGTACTGACCTGCTACGTACCCATGAGTTAACCCTCCTTAGTATTCTCCCGCTTTTCTCATGGGGCTTCAGCATCTGATTACATAGGCCCGACCACAGGAGCACAGCTCTCTCCCCATTCAGTTTGATCTTGTTTGACTCACTGTCCGAGCCTGCTGGGATCTTCTTGAATCCTGACTCTTGTCATTCAGTGCTCTCCCTTCCAACTTTGTGTCGTCGCTTGAGAGGCTGGTAAGTACGTGTTCTATATTTTCTATGACAAACGTTTCTAAAGATGTGCAGTGGGGTGGCGCCAAACATGCGGGGTACCACGGGAAGTCTCCCTCCTTATTGACACGGACTCTTTCACAAGCCCCCTTTTGGTGAGGTTCTCTTGCCGAGGCGGCATGTCTCCACCTACTCCAAGAGGACATCATGCAAGAGCTCACCAAGTACTTTGCTGAGCTCCAAAAGCACCCTGTTCACTCCGTTTCCCTCATCAGGCTGACCCGTAAAGGAATAACACCGGCAAGTAGAAGAGTATAGTCAGATCGACAACACTTGTTTTTAACCTACACCAAATGGTGAGGATTTCTCTTTCCAAGTGCCTACCATTTCTTTAACGGACAGTTAGAGATCCTTGCCTGGTACTACAGCAAGTTCACTGCTCCACATTTTGGAAATTTTCTTCTCTTTCTATAGAGCAGAATTACATAGGTCTGTTTCTAAGCTTCTTTTTTTTTTTTTAAAGATTTATTTATTTATTTGAGAGAGAGAGAGAGCATGAGTTGGGGGGCAGAGGGGGAGGGAGAGAATCTCAGGCAGACTCCATGCTGAGCACAGAGCCTGATGCAGGGCTTGATCTCAGGACCTGAGATCTCGACCTGAACCAAAACCAAGAGTCGGACACTCAACCAACTGAGCCACCCAGGCGCCCCTGTTTCTAAGCTGCTGACATCATTTTTCCTTGGTCCTGCAGAGATCATCTCCCTCAGTCTAGAGAGAGAATTTGCAAATTTTCTCAGTAACCTTTTTTTACAAAAAAAAACCACAAAACACGAAAACAAAAAACCCCCATATACTTCCTCTATGACCTTTGTGAAAGCCTGGCGAGACTTTAGGATGTGTTAGGACACAGGCTGTGGAGGAGCCCAGAGTCGAAGTCTCTGGAGACTACAGCTGCTGAGATGGGTTCAGGTCACTGACTCTTGGGATGGGTTGGTATCTTGCATCCTAGACATGCATGTGGTTTGGTAATTACTTAACTCCCTCTCAACCAGAGATTCCTGAAAAATCAGCTTCTAAACAGTTGTTCTTCTCTCACCCCACCCACATCACTCATCCCTGCCATCGGTACGTTCAGAATATCAGAGTACAAGATCTACTAGTCATTGAGATTGGACTTACCCACTTGCCCAAGCCTGGGTAGTCATGTTCTGGATCAAAGAGGTGCTGGTGCAGCTGGAATTCTCGACTGAACTCTGCTGTGTCGGGGGTGTTCTCTAGACATCCATCATCTGCTGCAAACAGCAAAAGGCTTTTGAGGAGCGGCCGAGGCACCTATTGTTATTCTAAGAGTGAATTTATTAAAAACAACTAGACACCCAAAGATCAGCATCTGTCCACATCAGTCATTCTGGAATTTGCTCATCCCAAACTCTCACTCCTCCTCCCACCTGTGGCAGAGACTGGTTGGCTACTCACCAAACCCACTTCCCTTTCCCCCTCGGCACACGGCTAATTTCCCAGCCTTGCCTTGCAATCAGGTGGAGTCATATGCCTGAGTTTGTGCCAGTGGAATGCGGGCAGGAGTGATGTGTTCCACTTCCAAGCCTGACCCATAAAAACCTCCTATATGATCCCCTCTTCCGCCCCCCGCCCCGTCTGCTGTTCTGCTCGCTACACGCTGTCGACCAGGGCAACCGTGACTGGCACGTGTCAAGAGCACAGATGGCACTTTGGGCTGCTGAACCATCCACCCTTACCCACCTCCAGCAGGACTTCACATGAGCGAGAAATAACCTTCTATTGTGTTACCACTATCATTTTTATCTAAGAGCGAATAGTTCCTCAACTAGTGTGCTTCCATTCTGCATGACTCACCGTGTTTTCTCTTGGGTGAGCTCTTTAGAAACAACTTCAGCTTCCTGGAGAAAGCACCTTACATAAGAATGACAACATCACCAGACGTACTAAGGTGTGTTATAGCGGTGATGGCGTAAGCTTGGAGTCAGACCCGCGCTCAGGGTTCCCATCCCAGCTCATGAGTGACAGATGGTCTTAATTCCTTGGGGGGATTAACTTTGTCTCTCTAAACCCATTTATCCACCTACGAGAGGGGCAGAATCAAGGACTTGCCTTACTGGGTAGCTGTGAGAAACAGATGATCACACACTGAACACCTTGCACGTAACAGGCTCACTCTGCGTTAGCTCCCTTCCCACCATTTGTCTTTAATGACAATCGATACCCTGACTGCTCTTTGAAAGAAAGCATGTCTTTCAATCAAACCCAAGAAAGGTTATCCCACTTGGCTGCTGCTTTGACCTAAGCCCTATCATTACGAGACGTGATGCTCTGAAATTAAGTTCTTTTATTCTATCTCTAATGTACTTTTAGACAATAGCTTCAAAGGGTGGGTGGCAGAGGAGGGAGCGTGAATTTTGCACAGGGCTGGGGGGAGGAAAGAGAGTCCTTTTGCAAAGGGATAATGAGGCATCAAAGTCAATGCTAAAAGGAGTCCACGAGAACCAGCCAGATAGGCCGGTCTCGAGACTGCTCTGAAGCCTTCCAGCAGCCTGAAGCATCCAGTGTCTTCACAGCAAGAAGCCTGCGTGGGAGTCATTGGGTTCGAACAACCCCCTAACGTGGCTCCCCACTTTTCAGGGAACCGCTTATCTAACTTCTTCATCTACAGCAATTACCATGTAGGAAAGAGCCAATCCTGAGAGTTCAGGCAGTCTGCATATGGCAGCTTAACAAGCTTTTCATAATTGTTTCTCCAGTACTTCCGAGTGGGCCCAGATTGCGATGTAGAGATATCGCCCTGCTCTGGGAACGGCAGTATCTCAGGGCCTGAAAACATGCCCTGGGATTCGCATCCTCTGCCTGAGGACACCTTCTCTGCATCCCGCGGCTCTATCCAGGGTGGCTGGACCGGGATTCAGAAGAGAGCATGGCAGGGGAGGGGGAAGCCAAGGTTTTATTCTTGGATTGCTCAACTGTGCGGCGTCATGATTCTCACTGAGGCATACCTCAAGCAATCTCTTACAAATAACGACTAAATTTAGCTGGCGACTTCCTTTCTAGAATGAAAATAATGGTAGAACAAAGTGGGAGAAGCATGTTCGTTTAGTGGCCGATTAGCGAGGAAAAATGGCAGACAATGTGTGACGAGAAAGGGTCTGGGAGCTGTCGTTTGATGTGGCTGCATCAGCCCCCTGGGCTGCCCCGTCTCAGAGCTCCTGTGTGCACAGAGCTCGTGCTTGATTACACGGATCTGGACACTTTCCTTTCCTAGGACAGCCTAGAACCGCATTTCTGTTTTTGAAGGCACTGACTATGTCTTCTTTTTACCAATGAAGAAACTGAGGCACGAGGAGGTAGGCTGACTCACCATAGTTAGGACTAGACCTCGGATCTCTTGGCTCAAACTCTGTCTAATCTCCTACAACAACGGGTCTCAAGCTTTGGTATGTGTCAGAATCTCATGGAAAGAAGGTTAGAACAAGGTTTCTGGGGCCTACCCCAGGAGTTTCTGACTCAGTGGGCCTGGGGGAAAGCCTGAAAATCTGCATTTCCCACAAGTTCCTGGGTGACGCTGATGCTGCCGGGCCTGGGGCCGCACTTTAAGAACTACTGTGTGTACCATATTATATCTAATCAGTTTAACCAAATCCTCCTGGAGACTGCGGCTCTTCAGATTCTGCACTGGTCTTTCCTCCTACCCATCCCAAACCCTACAAGCCCGGACAACGTGGCCGCAGCGATTGGCTCTGTGCAGTGATTCCGGTCTTCCTGCCGTCGGCCCGGTATTTCTACATTGGCTTCGTTACATCCTACTACTCTGGTTGTTCCGGAGGCTGTGTGCCCCAGAGAAAACAGACACTTACCCTAAATGAAAGGAGGAGTATCTTTCAGGAAAAGCCTCTTTCGGAGAAAGCCTGCATTGTGTTTAAGAAAATATGAGGGGCCAATACTGTCACAATTTTCAGAGCAAGACACTATGTCATGGTGGGTGAGCACACGGTCCTGAATCAGGTAGACCAGGGTTGGAGTCTTGGCTCAGCTACTTGCTAAGTACATAAGCTTGGGCAAGCTACACTCGAAGCTTCAGTTTCCCTACATGCAAAGCAGGGATAATAAATACCAACTATTGTTATTGTAGGCTTGGGGAAAAAGACTGTTCTTGCTAGCAGTTAACACAAGCGCAACAAGAGCAGTGCATTATTTACCAGCGCAAAACTAAATCTAATCAGGATGCCATCTAATGAATCTTTACTTTGTGCGAGGTGCTGTGCTGAGCGCTTAACATGGATACGTTCATTTAATTGGGACAATAACCCCCATTTTGCCAATGAGGAAACTGAGGTGCAAATTGGTTAATTAGCTTGTTCAAGGTCATATATCTTGACCTTGGTTTTGAATTCAGGAAGTCTGAATTTAGAGCCACTGCTCTTAACCACCAAGGTTAGCTGCTCAAGGCCCACCGTTAAGTGTAGTCCACTCATCATTCATTCTCTTTGGCATCAGGGAGTAGGAAAGTGAGAGGGAGACACAAGACACAAAGAAAGTTTCAAGCTTCTCCCTTAACCAACTTCTTATCTTCCTGGACCCCCTGTCTCTCATGCCACCGCCTGATCCCAAAGAAATATTTCAGGATAGATGCTGTTTTTGACATGGTTAAAATGTCGATTGTCAAAGGCAGTGAGGAAAAGGATGGACGTGTATAATCCACAGACTAGTGCGTTCCAAAGACACTAAAGTGGGCAGCAACTGTATCATAGAAAAAGCAAAAAGAAGAAAATCTTTCTCCACTTGTATTAAAAGAGTAGCAGGTGCAGAAAAAAAGCATCAATTCCTAAAGAGGCAGAGAGACTGAAGGTAAAGCTTTGGCAAGGGGGGTCTTATGTGGGTGTATCTGATCGCCAGAACACGCCGAGGGTTCTCGAATAAATTTCTCTTTCCACTCTACCTCCAAATACATAGGGGGGTCATTAGAATAGAAATACTATTTCTCAGAATATTTGTGGCGGATGTTAGAATTTTTAATTTCCTCCCAAAGACTCTACCATCCATGAGAACCCAAGGGCATGCCCCTTACCTGTTTTTCCAATGGGGCAGGGATTTGGAGGGTCTGGGTAGCCCTGGTCTTCACTAAAGTCCTTAGGAATGTTGTCACCAGTCAACTCTGCCACAATGTTTGGGATGTTGCCAAAAGGACCCAAGTGCTGAAGACCTTCGTGAGCTCCACCTGCCAGGAAATCAGAGTAGTTCACTTCAGTGCAGTTAAATTCATTTCAACTAATATTGACTCAGGCAAAGCACTGTGATCTATACTGTGGAAAGAGAATAAGAAATGGAATAGTTCCTGCCCTTTCGGGCTTAGAACTTTAGTTGTGGGGACAGACACATGCCGCACATGTACCATTTCCACACAAGGCACATTAGATACGTGTCCTAATAGAAATATTAATACAGCATCATGGGAGCACAATGAAGGGAGAATTTCATTTGGCTAATAGGATGGGGAGGGCTTCATGGACAAGCTGGAACTTGAGTGGCACTTGGGGGCAGGGTAGGGGAAGAGACAGGGAGGCAACTGCAGCCAGGCATGAGAATAGGCTGAAAATCTGCACATTTCCAAAAAAAGAAAGAAAAGGGCCACCTGGGTGGCTCAGTAGGTTAAGTGACTGCCTTTGGCTCTGGTCATGGTCCCAGGTCCTGGGATTGAGCCCCGCATCCGGCTCCCAGCTCCCTATTCAGCGGGGAGCCTGCTTCTCCCTCTCCCTCTGTCTGCCTCTCCCTCTGCTTGTGCTCTCTCTGTCTCTCTGTCAGATAAATCAATAAAATCTTAAGAAAGAAAGAAGAAAGAAAGAAAGAAAGAAAGAAAGAAAGAAAGAAAGAAAGAAAGAAAGAAAAAAGAGAAAGAAAGAAGAAAGAAAGAAAGAAGAAAGAACGAAAAAGAAAAAAGTCACTGTTCTCCTGCCATTGTACAATCACCATTTACAACTTGATATATTTACTTCAATCCTTTCTCCTCTGCATATCTTTTTATACTTGTTTATTCATTTTTATTTAATATTAAGGCACAAGCATCTTCCCATGTGGCTGCGTGGTCTCTCCTCACATAATTATAAATGGCTATGTTGTTTTTCTATCCAGCGGCTGTACCACAACATATTAATCATTCCCCTATTGTGGGACACTTAGTGTTTCCCAATTTACTCTCAGGAATTTAATTTTTTCCATATTTTGGATTAATATTTCTCAGGATAGATTCCCAGAAGTCAAATTACTGGGTCAAAGGCCATAAGTATTTTTATGGGTCTTTATATTATACTGCCAAGCTGTTCTCCAACCTGGAAAAGGAGGTACCAATTTATAAAATAAGATCAACAAAATATGAGAATACCATTTTTATAACATCTCTACTAGCCCTGGGTTTTATAAAAATAATTTTTATGCTTTCCTTGCTAATTTAAAAGGTGTTTAGAAAAATTACTGTCTTATTTTTAAAGTCTTTGATTACCAGCTCAGTCAAATATATTTCCATGTACTTATTTACTAGCTTTAATTTCTTTTCTTTTTTTTTTTAAGATTTTATTTATTTATTTGAGAAAGAGAAAAGGAAAGCACAGAGGGAGACTGACAGGGAGAAGCAGACTCCTTGCTGAGCAGGGAGCCTGACATGGGGCTCAATCCCAGGATCCTGGGATCATGACCTGAGCCAAAGGCAGATGCTTAACTGACTGAGCCACCTAAGTGCCCAGGTGCCCTGTACTAGCTTTAATTTCTTTATGCAAGTTGTCTGTTTATGCTCTTGGAATTTTAATGTTTCTCATCAATTTGCGTGAACACTTAACACAGTAAAGATAACAAGACTTTGGCTGTTACCTCTCCTGCAACCACGTTCCCATTTCCTCTGACTCAGAATTCCGGTTATTATAGCAATATTTTGCAAACATAAGTTTGTAATGTTGTTGTGGTCAGATCTGCTCTTGTTATTCTCTTTTGTGATTTCATCTTGTCTTCCTAAGTTCACAACATTGTTGCCCTTTCAGGAGTACTACCATCATTTGGGTATTTTAGTTTTTTTCTTTTTTCTTTCTTTTTCTTTTTTTTTTTTTTTTTAGTGCATGTAAAATAATTAACCAATTAATCCCACCAGCATCAGTTAAGTAATCCTGTCTTTCCTGTTCAGGAAGCTGTACCAGCATAACAGCATACTATTTCTTGGAATGAACTCCTATCTAATAATTGTATTGGGACATAGCTCTCTCAACGCACAAGGTACATCTTACACGTGAAGGGCCGAATCAAGATCAGAAGGTGCATGAATTTGGAGTCAAAGTCAGGCTATGACGCCACACTTCCGGGAGAAGGCTCCACGGCTCAGGGCTTAGAGCTCTCGTCTTGTATAACAGCCACATGTCCACCTCCACGGGACAGTCTTGCCAATAGGTTAGGTTAAAGTCCAGTTGCATGAGACACCCTTCTCCCCAGGATGAGCTGTGTCAAGGGTATTGCTCTGACACTTGCTTTTTTGCTTTTCTAACTGAACCAGCTCCCTTTTGGAATGACATTTTTTTTCTTTGGAAATATTAATATATACAGTAGGATCATGGTTAGACCTTAGTGTCTGGGAATCACACTGTCTTTGAAGTGACTTTGTATCAGTCTGTCTTAATTTATTATGTCAGTTTAAAGTTGATCCTTAAAAGGATAATTGTACCTCCTTCGATACCAAATTCCTCTAGCCTCCCAAATATAGATATCATCAAGTGGCTGGGTTGTTTCATTTACATTTACACTCTATTTCATTGCTTTGTGATGTGAGTGAGTAGCATGCAAAATTTCTGCATTAAAAAAGGTATTATTTTTGGAAAATGTCCATGTGGATACTTAAAATAAGATGTACTTTTATATCTATCATAGTCTATCAAATTTGGATGGTTTAATCCTTTTTTTTTTTTTTAGATTTTATTTATTTGAGAGAGAAAGAGAGACAGCCAGTGAGAGAGGGAACACAAGCCGGGGGAGTGGGAGAGGAAGAAGCAGGCTCCCAGCGGAGGAGCCTGATGTGGGGCTCGATCCCAGAACGCCGGGATCACGCCCTGAGCCGAAGGCAGACGCTTAATGACTGAGCCACCCAGGCGCCCCTAATCCTATCCTAATTTGATGGTTATGTGTTAAAATCTATTACTACCAATAAGTCTCTCAACCTCTTATTCCTCGCTGTTTTTGCTTTAGCATTTTGATGCTGCGAGAGTTGCCATGTTCAAGTATAAATTCTTCCTTTTAATTGTGTGATTAATTGGCTATTAAGTAAACACGTAATTGACAAATCATATTTCTTCCATTAGCACTGCGGCTCCTCATTCTGTTGTTTTGCTTGGTAAATCTTTGATCATCCTTTTATTTGTAACTTTCTGTATCTTTCTGATGATTTTTCCAATTCCTGCTGTGGTGCTTGCCTTCAGAGACATTCGAGGGATTCCTATTTATGACCCCAAGACGTGCAAAAGGTTAAACTGACAGCTCAGCGCCCTTGGTATTGATACATTTGAAACTGTGGACAATCTTGGCAATGCAGCCATCACTGGCTTGCTATAGGGCATGCTCTCCGGTGTGTCAATACATGTCTCAACTTTTGAAAGCACCCTAGCCTTAAGTGCCAGGAATTATCCAACTTGGCTTCAGGGAGAATGCATGTCTTCTTAATGCCCCATTAGTAATTAATGAAGGAAGCAAACACAGTTTCCTTTATGGAAGGCCTGCCAAGGCTCTGTTTACCTCCGTGCACCAGTGCCGTGAAGATGAATGCAGCACTTGTTCGGGGACAGCAGATGTTTCGTACCAGGCAGATACATTATAACACAGGCTCTTTTAAAGCTACATTTAAGGACCTCAAATCAAGAAACACTGAGGTAGGAAACTGTGGGAGATACATGGAAGTAACAAATGCTATCCTTTGCTCTCCAGGAGCTTGAATTTTATAAGCAAGAAACCACATCTAGGAAATAATCAGAAAATGAAATAGTTGAGTATGCAACCAAACGTTAGTTATCGGGTTCATTATGTTTAGATCATGTTAATTTATTGTACCTGAAACCAAGTCAATCAAAATGTTACGACGGTATGGATGCTCTTTGTTCTATGTGTCGCAGTCTCCACCAAACACAGATTTTAAAATCATTAATTAGTCAGTTTAAAAAAATATGTATTGACCACATACTACATATCAAGACCTGGACTAAGTGTTAGAACCAAGTAAGTGGGGGCCCTGCTTTCACAGAGTTTACCGTCTGGAAAAGATGCACAGAGAAGAACACACTTGAAATGCAGAGCTGTCATGCACTTCTAATGTAACTGGGATACAGCACGATGTCACAGGCATGACGGGAGAAACATCTCCCCCAGATGCAGGACATGGAGGACTTCTTGCAGGAAGCAACACTCCAGTGATTACATTAGGTGCTGCAGAAGACAAATGTAAAAGACAAATGGTTCCTGCTCTCTAACTGGTTCTTCATTCTAGATGGTTCTTCAAGGCTAACACAAGAAGCCAGTGGTATATGATAAGATACATCCCCTGACATAATTCATTATGGGCTAGACTGTAAATGGTGTAGGAATTCAGGGAACAGAGAACCTGCCAAGAAAACATCGGTGAAAGAGGTGACTCTTGAGTTGAAATTATCAGAGACAGGATCCATCCTTGTGGCAAAGGAAGAACCACAAGCGAGAGCACAGAGGCAGGTGTAAGCAGGGAGTGTTTGAGCGTCCAGGTGAGCCCCGTTGAGGAAGAGGGAAGCTGGACGGAAGGGGAGGCCCAATGCCAAGCAGCAGTATGAATTAACATATTAGTAAATGGCAACCACACTTTCTGGGCAGGAGAGCAATGTTAATGATTGAATGTTACACAGAATGTTAATTTAGCAACAATTTAAAGCCCTTGTCCCTTCCTAAGGATGCATATCAGAATCACCTGTGGCATTTTTGAAAAATCCCAATGCCCCCTACTCCAGAGCCACTGTATCCAAGTATCCTTCTAAAGACCGCTGTATGAAGGTAGATTGGAAGGAAGTTTAAGAAGTCCTACTATAAGGCTATTGTTGAAACTCAGGGATGGAGCAGGGAGGACTGGGGTTAGGGTAGCCACAATGGGAGTAGAAAGAAGAGAAATTTCAAACAATGCACAAGGGGAGGATGAGTTAAAGCCCATGAGGTTTCCAAAGCATAGAGGCCCCCTGATTAGGGAAAATAATGCCATTGATAAAGACAGAATCTTTCACTACAGCTTTAAAATTATTTCAGGCAATTAATTAATTCTATCCTGTGATGATGCTTTCTTTATCCATTTCCATCACAGCCCTAGCACTCCACAAATGTCTCTAGAATAAAGAGAAAATATTTAATTCTTGCCTAATAGGTTTTAGGCTCAGTTTTGTTTATATAAACTTTGTTTTCTTTAATACAGTTGGCACCACACAGCTGTTTATTCTCAAGCTCTAGGCCGTTGGTAGGTTTTCTTTGCATTGTTATGGCAGTCAAGTGTCAGTCAGTTGTAGTGTGCAGAGGCAATGGAAGCAGGGAGTGGGGAAAAAGAGGAAGAAGACCCAGATTGGTCTGATCCAGGCCAGAGCTCTTAAATCTCCATTTGGCGCGCACTGAAACTCTCCATAAAAATCTGTTGAGGCACTTTTCCACGTCTTGGGGGATTTCTCTAACAGCGTTCCACTCTTTTCTGCATTCCCATCCCCTGCCTTGTGCTTGGATTCTTCCTCCTCTGCAGGTCCCTTTTACATTGGTAATTGTGTTGTTTCAGTTGTCTATCTGGTCAACCTCAGTTCTTGCTTTGCCACCCACGGGCTTGTGCAGTCTCAACACGGCGGCTCCTAGCAAGCAAGGTTCCTGAGGACCACCAGCTGGGCCCTGCGCCTCCAATACTCATTTATACAGGAAAGGGCACTAGCTTTTCTGGTTAATTTAAAACTCCCTTGGTTTCAAATCCATCCTCTTGCCTTAGTAATTTTGAAGACCAGTTGCCAGTACCTAGTAAATGAAAATATGGAAGTTTAATACCTACTGACCCAAACAATTTTACCTGGCTTCAGTTATGGGGTTTTTGTGGTATCAGCTGAGTTGTTTAGTTATATGGTAGAGTAAATCTCTGGTATCATGCCTTATCTTGATGTCATTTGACTCTCCTAAATGTAGTGCATTTAAAAAAAAACACAAATGAAGTTAAGTTTCCGATCATAGTGACATTTCATGTATCTCTTTCCTGGAGAATGTGGTTTTCCATATAGTATGCACATGACTGAAGCATGTCCTTTGACATCAAGATTCATTTTATTTAACCATTTTAAAGGAAAAATTTCACCATGAATTTCAGGTAAAGACCCTGAACAGCAGCTTGGGAATATGACTTTCCCTCCCCTTGATGATTTGAGACTATTATTGGCAGTGTCAGTGACTGCATAGTGTTGCAGCAGTGTGTCCCCAGTGTGGGGAAGTGCACACAGTGATGTCACCCTATGGTCCCAGCTACTTTTATAGTTCTTCGTCTCCTCCCTTCTTGTCAGCTGTTAATCCTCGTCACCCCACGTCCTTTTCATAATGAAGTACTTCCATACATAAATAAAGAGTGGGCCTAGGCCTTGCAAATCCCCTCTTCTCATTTGCTTTACTGCACACATAAATCACATGAGGATCCTGTCAAAATGCAGGTTCCGATTGACAGGTGAGGGGGTGGGGACTGAGACTCTGCATTTCTAACAAGTCCCCAGGTAATGATGATGCTGTCAGTCCACACACCACACTTGCAGTAGCAAGGGCTAAGAAATGAGAGAACCAGACTTATTCAAATTATATATAAAATAAGATAAAATTATCTCTGAGAGAGAACTTCGGGCAATGATCTCGGTTCATGGATTTATGACATCCAGGATGGCTGCTGAGAGGCTTTGTAAAATTCACCTGAGGTTTCAGAGGAAGGAGCTGTGGCTACCGCTGACATGCTTTCATTTAAGGTTTTATTCGAATTACAGAGGCACATGGTCACGTGTCACGAGGAAAGGATCCCCTGCACCTTTTTCATTCTAACGAGAATTCTAATTCTGTAAGAGTTAGAAGTAAATACCTCCATCTTGAAGGTAAGTTCTCACATACAGGTGATGTCCTTCCCAGGGCCTGATGACCTCACACCATATAATGCAGGAGTCCCTCCCGGCTGGGACTGGGGGGACAGTTTTGGTAAAAGCCAAGGTTGGCCAGAAATGAAGACGATAAATGGGGTCCAGCACCACTACCTCCTTTTTTGTACGATTATTGTTTCAGTCGTTTCAAAGTGCTTTTATATCCTCATTAAAAATGTTTCGTGAGGGGCGCCTGGGTGGCACAGCGGTTGGGCGCCTGCCTTCGGCTCAGGGCGTGATCCTGGCGTTATGGGATCGAGCCCCACATCAGGCTCTTCCGCTATGAGCCTGCTTCTTCCTCTCCCACTCCCCCTGCTTGTGTTCCCTCTCTCGCTGGCTGTTTCTATCTCTGTCAAATAAATAAATAAAATCTTTAAAAAAAAAATGTTTCGTGAGGTCAGTAAGACAAGCATGACTATGCATCAGGGAGAAAGGGAATCCTAGGGGATTGTTACTCGCCTGAAGCCACTCAGCCAGTTGGCGCTATTTGGAGCCTGGGACCCCAGCACCGTTTCCACTCCACAGTGGCACCAGGGGAGCCCCCAAAAGGCTCTGTGCAGCCCATCCATTCCCTTTACGGGGGAGTTCATCTTCCAAAGATCAGCTCCAGCTCCAGAGCAGTCGTCGGTAGCATGACCTGCCAGAATAACGGGGGCCTCTCATATTTCCTAGCTCCCTCTGAGGCCCCAAAGTGTGACCAGGAGGGTCAGCTTTCCCGCCCCCCCAGCCGGGGCCCAGCAGAATGACTCTGGGATGGGGAGCCAGCCGTGGTCCCCGCCACCGTGGTTCTGCGGTGTCTGCGTGCCAGCCTCCTGCCAGCCTCCAGACCCAGCCCCGGCCCTGCAGACTCCGCCACACAATCTGGTAACACCCTGACAAGCTCGCAGCCAGCAGGCTCCCCCGGACCCCCACCCGGCCGCAGCGCCACGCCGGGGCGGCCCGCGGGCCCACACGACTGGGCACCGGCGCTGGGCAATAAAGGGGAATTGTGGCAGGGCAGCCTGGTGCCAGGGAGCCAGCCACCTCGTAAAAAGGCAGCTCCGTGAGCAGAGTCTGGCAGGGAGTGGGCACGCTCTCCTGAATACCAGCCATTCAGCTGCAGGGAGAGGAGCCAGCAGTTTTCACTTAGGTCACCACAGACAGCCGACGCTAAAAATACCCTGTGGTCTGGGCCCTCGTCCCTCCTGCGCGTCCCCATACATCATTTATAAAGGCACCGCCGGCTCCTCTCGTGTTCATGGCCTGGGACACTGAGGCACTGGAGAGGTGCCTGGGATGAACGCTGCCCTGCTTTGGTTTGCCCCCTCATGCTCCTGAGCCAGAGTGGGGCTAGAGGAGGGCAAGTAAACTGGAACAGAAGAGGCGGTGGCCCCTGGCTTCAGAGGCCGCCGAGCAGGCACCGAAGGGGACCAGCAGGACACGGACAGTGCGCAGCACCAGGGTGACCAGGAGGGGACGAAGAGGAGCCCGCATCCCAGGAAATCCTGAGGGCCAAACCGAGGAAGCTCTGGCTGGCCCCACAAGTTTTGTCTCCCACCCCCCACTTGAGGTAAACACATACACTCTTACACAAAGTTCTACCACTTCTCAAAGATGGGAGGCCGAGTCTGTCACCGCCTGCAAGCCACGCCTGCATGGTAATCCATGATAGCACAGCACTCAGGGAGTTTGCCTACACATTATCGTCCACACTGGGGCAAAGAAGACAGAAGCACAGAGAAAGGGCTAGAGAAAGACACACAATTTAGCCCTTATTAAAGGGGGGGGGGCAGCCGAAAAAAATGGCCAACTTAAGGGTGGGATTTTAAAATGCGAGATGTCTAATATTCATGTTTCTGCTTCCTTCAGGCCAAATAATTTAAATGAGCTAAAAAAAATAGTCGTTTATATACATGTCCATCCTCAAAATTAACTATATATTTAGGCATTTTTGCCTTGATTCCTGGTAAGAAATGAGAATCCCAAAATTCAAACATATTATTAAAAAGCAACTAATTTTCATTTACTGGGGACCCAGAGAAAAGAGAGAATCTTTTACACAAAGAACCTTTTATAGCTTCCTGTTGTTAAAACCCTGGGTTCAAGTGCACATTCTGCCACACTTCTGAGAACATCTCAATCTCTCTGGATCTCAATTTCCTTTTTCTGAATTTGGGGATAGTATGCTTGTGGGGGGATCAAATAAGAGATTATATGCAAAATGCTTAGTTCACCGCCTGCCAGGTATGTAGTAAGGGCTCAATAAATGTTTGCTGCTTTTATTATCCAATCAGTATTTCCTAACAGCACAATTAACAGCGCCTATATTAACAACCCTATGTATTCTTCATTCTGAGAATCCCAGCCCTGTATTTGGGGCAGCGAGCAACAGGGGCTCAAAACAGTTAACTTTTTCTTAACAGCAGCGCCGCCTTACCCACTTAAAACTAAATTAGTTAATACTAGGACTCATCCCACTCGGTTATTTTAAGGCAAGCATCCTCCATTATTGCCCAGGTGACATAATCCCTTCTCTGAAGGATTTGCCATCAAGCTATAGGGGGCAAAACACATCTACAGAAACATATGTCCGATGTAAGTGCCAGTTTGTGGAAGAGACCACGAACACGATAGGGACCGAGAAATACATGTCCTAGAAGGAGATGATGAATGCAGACTCATTTACAATTGGAGATGGGCGTTAGGGCCTCAACTCTCCTCCTTGGTAACAGAGCTTAGCTGAAGCTGTTTAGAATGGTGAGGACTTATGTTGCAATATCCACATTCTCCAAACCCATGACAAGTGACCCCAAAGCACACAGCGTTTGGTAATTGAGAAAAACAAAGGAATGATTCTATCTCTGCTGAATTGGCTTATTCATTGATTTGCCCCAGGGCAGGGGGCTGGTCCAGGCAGTTTGCAAGAGCCGTCCGAACGCTCTGAGCGCCAGCCTGGTCCCTCACAGGGACTTCCCCACGCAGCCCACACCCTCAGCAAACGCTGCGCCCGTCATGGGCACCGCCCTACAGGTGCAGAGAGATCAGAACGGAGTTGAATCTGCCGGCAGATAAGCAAAATAAAATTCGTTGTTCAGATATTCTGTCTCGAAAGGCATTTGTTTTCATTCTTTTTCTTTCTTCTTCTGCTTTGCCCACTGCCTCCCCCCCAATACTAGGATCTAAAAAACTCAGGCTCCTTTGGGACCAACGGCAACATTATCATCATCTACTCGGAGGCACGCAAACTGTGCAGGCAGAGACTCGGAGGCGAAGTGCACTGCATCTGTGGCTCTCACATCTACATATGGTCCCAATTTAGGATCACAAGCAGAGTTGTTTATTTTAGAAAAGCTTTTTAGTTCACTTTTAAGGTATTTTGCTTAGGCATTGCTTGCTTTTCAAAAGAAGAAAATGTGTATTTTTTTCCAAAGTGGTGTTTGTTTTGGCTGTTTGCTCATTTGCAAAAGTTCAAATTTTATTCTGCAAATTTAACTAATTCTACTGCAGCCACCACCACCAGCCCCCCTCCCCCCCACGCCTCCGCACAAAACCCAAAATTAGAATAAAATACATTAATTTGAAAATGAGGCACTTGGAGGATAGCTGTGAATTTTGTAGGTTTTTGAAAAAGTCCCTTTAATAGGTAATTTGCAGTAGCACTTTTAATCCCTTCATATAACTTTATTTGCTGCCTGAAGTGAAGTTTCTATCTGGCAATTTGTATGGAGGCCAAGTATGTTTTTGTACTGAGGTTAAGGCCCATTAGGGGTCCTTTAAAACCTTTATTCTATGATTCTTGCTGAAATTATATGATTCTTGCTGAAATTAACTGGGAGTCAGAGTAGAGTTTAAGTTGAGGTATCACTTATTGTTAAAAAAAATCATGTGACATTTAAACAAAACTGTGGCCTGGGTTGAGATTGCGTGGGGACATGGAGAAAACCATAAAAAAGTCAAGATCTACACTTGGGTCCTTCAGCACCTGGTCCTGTCTAGAGTCTTACTGTCTCCAGTTGTTGAAAGCTCCCAACGTCATCTTCCTTTCTGAAACTCCACTTACTGATGACATCCTTTGTCCAGGGCCGGCGCCCCACATCTCTGTTCTCGAAGATGTGCTGAGTCCCACGTGCCATTCATTTGGGTACGGTTCTCCATTAACATGGTAATGAGTACTAACTACCATGTGGTCCTCTGCTCCTGTGTAATAGATTTGCATCTCAGACAATTTCTGGGGCAATCACTGTAACTTAAAGCAGTGACTTCCCTCACGGGAGTTCCAGCCCCCCTGGTGTAGCAGCTCAAGAGGCTAGCGGGACAGTATGGGTTCTTGGGTGGGGAGAAAGGGCAGTGTAGCGTCGGTCCCCGTAGGCAGCCAGAAATCAACGCAAGCAGGACATCAAGGGCCAGACCAGAGCCAAGTAAATGGTGAGGAGGTTTATAATTAGTGATCGGTTGTGCAAGGAGCTAGCTTCCGACATACAGGGAAAGGAAGAAGGAGGTCTGCAGGAGCCTGGGAGAGCCGATAGAGGATATCGACCCTAAGCCATGTGACAGCAGGAGTGATCCTCGGCATAGACTCAGAGCTCTTTGATAGTTTCATCTGCGGCTGGACTTTCCCACCCAGTCCGGGCTTCCTAGGGAAGCATGACACTGGGAGCCCACGGCCGAGAAGAAGGTGTGAATAAGGCGTGACAGAGACGGAGGTGGGTCCGTGGTGGATGGGATGGAGGCGGGAGGTGGCGGAGCTGGGCAGCGCTGGGCCAGCCCAGAGCCCCGTCCTGTCAGCTGCTTGCTGTCAGGAGTCTCCTTTCCGAGGTTCTGTGCTGGCCAGGGGAGCGGCACCCTGGGCCGGGCTGGGCACGCGGCTGGGGATGCAATTATTTCGTATGGCAGTTCCTTCTACTCCTCTGTAAATTAAGACAAGGGGACCTGAGTTGAGTCAGGGAAGGTCTTCTGGACCAGGACGAAGAAGGTCCAGAAGGTCACCTGGCCTATCAAATTGGTGCCTGCGTTAATTATGGATCTCCTACCTCCCTTTCTCCGTCCAAGCTGCTGTGAATAAGTAAGTGTCTTTTATAAACAGCTAAACGTTTGTTTCAGACAGTGATCTCCCTATAGGACATTCTTGTCTGTTTCTGATTTTCTATTAGTTATTACCTTCTTCTTTCTTTCTTTCTTTTTTTTTTTAATTCCGGCCCCAGGAAGGGACAGCAGGTGTGTGTGTGTGTGTGTGTGTGTGTGTGTGTGTGTGTGTGTGTGTGTGTCGGGGGGTAGGGGTGGGGGCGGGGAGTTTACCCCAATGACATCTTCTACAAACCTTTGGTATAGTTTTTCTGGCCTGTAGTTTCCCACCACATACAAATGTTCCCAGCTTCTTCCTTTTGTATCCATGTAATCTCTGAGAGGTATTGGTCACTAAGAATAAAATATCAAAAACAATGAAAACCACTGAGCTCCTCACTGAGCATCAGCTAAGTGCCAGGCACCATCCCCGGGCCGAGGGCCCAATGCCATGTGGGAGGAGACACAAAGGTGGTCGGTCACGAGGCTGTGTGGAAACTGGCAGGCAACTGCCCACAATGGAGTCTAGAAGAGAGACACTGGGAACACACACTCAGACAGGCGAAGCCCTCCATGCAGTAGACGCTGAAATGATAAGTCACACACGCGTCTTTTGAACCTTACAAATGGCAATCTTTCTTACCCACAAGTGGTCACGGGGGTAAAGAAAGCATAACTGAAATTCGCAAACAAATCCAGGCTTAATGTTTTAACACATACATTTGTAAGACATTTTAAAAATCAGCTTCAAAAAATAATTTAAAAAAATTTTTAAATGGCTTTAAGCTCTCCACCTACGCTCTCAACTAAAACTTTAACTAGAACTACTGGCGAGAAACACTATTGGCCTGGGTAAGTTTCACAGTCCCTCATTACTTGGAATAGTAATAGTACATAGGAGAACTGTCAGGTGAAAATACAATGTGAGCCACACAGGTGGGCTTAAATGGTCTAGGACCCTCATATCAAAAAGTTAAAAGAAACGGGAAATTAAATTTAATAACTTATTTATCCCAACATATCCAAATTATTATCATTTCAACATGCACTCAGTATTAAAAAACATGAGTGATGAGATATTGTGCATTTTTGTTGAACTATTTCCAAAGTCTGGTGTGTAGTTTATACTTAGGGCACATGACCATTCAAACCAGTCGAATTTCGAGGGTTGAGTGGCCCCACGTGGCTGGTGTCCACGTTGAGGGGGGCTGGCGGGCGAGAGCACAGGCCCCACGACCCATCTGCCTCCGTAAGAATCTTGGCTCCCTCCCCCTAGCTGTACGACCTCGTCGGGAACACGAGGATACAAGTGATGCCAGTCTTAAGGGGGTGGCATGAGGATAAAATAAACTGAAAGAGTCCTTGTAAGGCTCTTTGCATGGAATCTGGCACATAGGAAGCGGCTGTCTTTTTACAATGCACGATTAAAAACTTATGTGATCCTGGGCAAAGTGTCTTACCCATTTGAATATTTGTTTTCCTGCTCTGTAAAACACGGGTGATAATAATACTTCATTGAGAAGATTAACTGGTACAAACATAGCACTTAATAAATGTTCACTTCTTTCCCCTTGGATTCAGATGTCAATAAACAGAGAAATAGCCAAAGGGCCAGAGCGGGACCAGAGGTACGTGGGCCTGGATAATTGGCAAAGCCCAGAGTCACGAGGTAACCGTGTTGCAGCAGGCATCCAGAAGACTCCAGCCTACCTCGCGCAGTCGGAGTGCACCCGCTGGACGTGTTTCTCTGGTAGGCCCTTTACTAGAAGCCACGGAACAGCAAGCAGGCTCACCGACCCACAGGCCGGCTGCGTCTGCCTCTTACGCAATGTGTCCCTGCGCATACCTAGTGCCAGAGACAGCCATTCTGTGTTTTAAAATCTTAGCCATGACTCGACTCCTCCCCTGATGCGAAGAAGAAGAAGAAGAAAAGAAAAGAAAAGAAAGAAAAGAAAAGAAAAGAAAAGAAAAGAAAAGAAAAGAAAAGAAAGAAAAAAAAACCCATGTGTTTATTACAGAATTCAAAATCTCTAATGGCCTTGACTGCTTTTCCACTCAGAAGTTTGCTTTTGCATGTTTAGAGGCTTAAACAAGATTTTGAGAAGGAACCCTTAAAAATGTTAATTAAGGGAGCCTGCTTCTTCCTCTCCCACTCCCCCTGCCTGTGTTCCCTCTCTCACTGGCTCTCTCTCTCTGTCAAAAAAAAAAAAAAAAAAAATCTTCAAAAAAAAAAAAGTTAATTAAAACCAAACCCTGATTATCCTTCTGCTCCTCTGCATATTTGCTTACTTTTTCTTTGGATTGATTTGTTAAGCGTTTTGGAATTACTGGGGAAGAGCTTTTGAGCATGTTTGAAATCCGTGATTCAAAGCAGGGAGGGACCCAAGGGTGACAGGATTGGTGGTGACATCAGCAGCGACGGGCCACTCCTCAACGAGGCTGGGAACGCTCCATGCTGCCCTTCAAGCAGATGTCGTAAACCCTTCCAGGGCTTGAACGCCCCTTCGTGCCTTAACGTTCCAGAAGGTTTGTTTCCAAATGACGCTAAGACGGACATGAAAAACAAGATGAGTTTCGGGTGATCCTGAGGGCCTCATCCATTGCTCCCGCCAGTGGAAAGGGAAATATTGGTAAGACATAAACAGTCCTTGGTTTTCCCTAAAGGGACGTAGGACTTTGCAGCTCTGGCGCTTCATTCATCCACAGGAATCCAATAAACACTAAATGTAACAGTAAAAAATGAAATAAAGCAAACATAACAAAACACCTTCCACTAAACTCGTTCCACTCCTGACCCTGGATTTATTTCTATCTCCATGTTGTAACTCTTAGAAAGTAGCAGAAACGAGGATTTTTTTTAAATATGGGAGCTAATGCTAATGTGCTCAGCTAAATAAACAGAATTGTGTAAAGATGTCTTACCAAAATGGAGATAAAATAAATGTCTCGAGAATGTGCACAGTGATCATTCTGGATACTCAGACTATTCCAGTTACTTCAACAGTCATCAGGTACATTTTGGGGGAAAGTGGTCCCGATGAATAAATGTACATATAATTCATTTCAAGGTGGTGATTTGATGTTTAAGGGACTTGGGTGGGGGCGGTGCCCAGCCATAGAAATGTCATTGAAACCCGGACAAGTTTTCCAAGTTTCCCCCAAGGGTTGTACTCCTATTGAGGTCTGTTCCCCACTCGATGGAGGGAGAAGAACGTCCGAGGAAGAAGACTCTCTGAGACCAAAACTGGGGACAGAAACAGAGGCTGGGCTCCCTGAGGTGCCCCTGGGCCAGGCCACAGTTCCACAGCTGGTAAGGAAGCCTGGGCCCGGTGTCCACTGTGTGTTCAGACCTCGTCTCCTCAGTGGGACTCCAGGTCCCGTCCTCTCTCTGTCCCCTTCAGCACACTTGACATAAAACAGGCCCTCAACATGTGTTTGTGGACAGGATGGCCTCCACTCCGTGAGACTGGAGGCAACTAACCGGTTCTCAGCAGGACACACAGTATTTACGTACATAAAAGAACCGGGTAGGACACGTATGCCCAGGGATCTCACTAGGACTGCTCCCAGAGATGGATTTACAGTGAGGTCAATGTAAGATTCAGGGCCCCTCCTTTGCACAGATGGCGTCCAAAGCCTTGGACCTAATTTAGCATTTGTAACTTTGTATCATTTTTCTAAAAGAGGGTTTCCAAACTGCATAAGCTTCAGGCCTCACAAAACTTGGGTCGGCTCTGGGCTGCTCTTAAAAGTCATCCACGAACGCCATCTTGGATTTTCCATCTGCCATCAGTGCAACCCCCACTCATCCAAAGCAAATATAAATCAATTCGCTCTGTAACACTGGACAAATTAGGCCTGGGTTTCCTCACTTCTGCAAATGAAGGGCAGTTCGGTATGATTCTTCAGATCCACAGAGAGAGAGATGTGGAGAAGTAAGGCACAGTGGGAAAAGAGAAAGAGGCAAAGGATCTGACCCTAGCCCTAGTCCCAACTGTAGTAACAGCTGGTGTATGACCGGCAGCGAGGAACCTCCCCTCTCGAGGCCACAGTCTTCTCTACTATGAAACGAGCAGGTAGACGAGATGCTCTCTGAAGCCCCATGCTGACCTGGGATTCGATACCCCACTTCATGCCCTATGCCACATCTCATGCCCACTCTCACCGGATGTCACCAGGGCCCTCGGGGGCATTCAGTACAATGTTGTGGCAAGGCTCAGACTTCTAATTCAGTGTCCTTTCTGCGATACCACATTGCACATATTTGCCCGCTGAACAGTAAATAAGGCTGATGTCATTGGCTTTGCTGGCCTTCAAGTATGCACTGTTGTCATGCTGAGTCAAAGATGACACTGACGTGAACCAGCATTGCAGCATGCGACGTGGCAGACCATGAGGGTACAGCTGCTTTCCCAGGAGAGGCCCTGGATTTAAAGCTGCAGCTGATGGGGAGCCAGTCTGCAGGGAAAGGCTATGTCATGCCCACGTCTCTGTTCAAACCCAGGTTTGCTTTTCTCTACTACTTGACTGCCCATCGCTCATTGCCGACAGCTAAACTGTCAGTAGAATCACCTGGAGCACCCCCAAAAATCCTAAGCAGCCCAACTTGCCAGAACCACTACATCTAAATTCCTGAAGATATCGGGGGCCAGGAATTGCTACTTCTAAAACTTCCCGGGTCAGAAGACTGCTGTTCTAGGTACTTCTCTCTGTCCTAATAGGCCTGGAAACGCTATAGCACTTGAAATAATCGATCTATCTCACTGCCCTCATGCCTCGTGCCACAAAGTAAACTGGGGTAGTGTTGGCTGGGAAGTAGTAACAGAAAACAGCCCTATCACTAAAGACCCTATCGCATGTATTATACTGCATACACATTTGTGCATTTATGTGAAATGTCCGAAGTAGGCAATTCTTGGAGACCGAAATTGGCTTAGTGGTTGCCAGGGTCTGGGGGAAGGGGGAGTGGAGTGGACTGGGGAGGGGTGCGGAGATTGGGGGAAGGCTGTCTATGGGAATGGAATTTCTTTTCGGAGTGATAAAAACCACACAAACACACAGACGCGCGCACACACGCAGGTGCAGCATGCCAACCCGCAATCACGGGCAGGTTTGTTACAAACACCTAACTAGCGCATGTCCTATGTGTGTCGTTGGCACTCAGCCTCCTTATCACCTCACTCACCTTAGGACCACTTAGTAATACGCTTCCCCAGCCCTCCCCCGCCGGAGAAACCACATCGTCCTGGGCCGATGGCACCACCTGGTGGCCACCACAGGAACTCCCCAACCCGGTATTCCTCCACCACTTCATTAGCGGTCTGCGGACCTCATGTGCATGTCATTCTCCCCTTTTTCTTCTTCCAAGTTCAAGCCTCAGTTAATTCTAGCTAGGTAATCTACAATTTATACACAAGCATTCCTTTCCATCTCTTCTCCCAGCTCTTGCCCTATGTCTCCCTCTCCTGCTACTTGGAAAGCTTAAGGAGCTTCGGCTATAAGTCTGAACTATGAAGAAAGCAGCAAATCTTGAAGTGGGGGGAGACACATTTAGATTTACTAAACCAACAATGCATCTCATCAACAAATATTTTTGGAGAATAAGAAAAGTAAATAGCTATATAATAGATGGGAAGACAGGTTGGTTGGTTTGTTTTTTAAGATTTATTTATTTTAGAGAGAAAGACAGCACATGAGCAGGAGGGGGACAGAGGGAGAGGAAGAGAGAGGATCTCCAGCAGACACCACGCTGAGCACGGAGCCCAACTCAGGGCTCGATCCCATGACCCCCAGATCACGACCTGAGCTGAAACCAAGAGTCGGTGCTGAACCGACAGCACCACCCAGGTCCCCCAAGACGGTCAGTTTTGTTGGTAATCAAATGAATGCAAAATAAAACAATGAGTGTTATTTTTGCCTGTCAAATGAAAAGATTAAAAAAGGTAAAACTCATAGTTTAGAAGCGAGACAAGATTCCGTGAACAGATGAAGAGAAGGTAGCCAGGTTAGTCCAGCATTTACAGAAAGCAATGTAACAATATGGAGGAAACAGGACCTAAAAATAGGCATGGAGCTTGACCCGATGTCTCTTTTCATAGAAATACATACCCTAGAGAACTACACAAAGACCTTTGTGCTGATATGTTCGCTGAAGCAATATTTATGATGCAGACAAACTGGAAAAACTCTTAATGTTCAACATTTGGGTAATGCTTAGCTGAACTGTGGCATAAACATAAAAGAGGATATAATGCAGTTACTAAAAATAATTACTGTGATTATTTAATGAAATACAAAAAGTTCTTGATATAATATTAAGTGTAAAATTCAGACAAAAATAGTAAGTATAAACATTCAGATAAAAAGGTATGACTTTGGGGGCACCTGGGTGGCTCAGTCGGTTAAGCTCTGACTCTTGGTTTCAGCTCAGGTCATGATCTCAGGGTTGTGAGATGGAGCCCTGCCTTGGGCTCTGCACTCAGCTCAGAGTCTGCTTGAGATTCTCTCGCTCCCTCTTTCCCTCCACCTGCTCGCTCTCTCTCAAGTAAATACGTAAATCTTTTTTTGTTAGAGTATGATTTTTTTAAAACTACATATATATGCATAGAGAAAGATACTGGAAGGAAATATACCAAATGTTGAAAGTGGGTCTCTCTAGATGGTGAGATTATAAACAATTTATTTTCCAAATCATCTGCAAGTGGACTTTATTATGGTTATAATAAGAAAAATCACTCTAAACATAAGCAAACCATAGCATCTATAGTCTTTAAGGGTACCCCCAAATTTCTTTCTGAATGTGCAACGGCAGGAAAAATCAAGCCTCTAGAGCCGTGGTTCTCCACTGTTGACTGGCAGAGGACAGTATCTGGAGCCATTTCTGGCTGTCGTAAGTGGGAGGATTCTACCGGCATCCAGCGGACAGAGGCCAGGGATGCAGCCCCCATAACAGAAAACTCTCTGGCCCAACATCAGGAGTGTTGGGAGTGAAAACCTTGCTCTAGAAACCAACTCGCAGGATTTGAATCCAGACCCTATCTCCCTTAGCTGGTCAATGCTGGGCCAACCGCTCACACACTTTATACTTCAATTTGCCCTTATAAAAGGGGACCATCACATAGGACTTTGAGGATTTTAAAATACCAATATATAAAGTGTCAGGCAAGTAGTAGATAAAATAGAAGTATTAGTTCTCTTCCCCCTAGAACCACATTTAAAGAAACAACACTCTTATTCAACCTGGTGTTTCCTTTTGTTAGGTATTGTTAAAAAAAAAAAAAAAAAGTTCCTCTAACCTTTTAATCCTTCTCAACTACCTATTTAAAACACAGATGGTGCTCTCCCTGGATTCTAGAGCTTCAATATTCAGGTTGATAGGATTAAAAAAAAATGAATTCTTGGGTCTACAATAGTGATTATCAAAAACTCATGGAGGCAAATGTTCTAAGTTCTGGGGCTAACACAGGTGAGAAGCTGAACTCTGGTTCCTGCACTGCCCAGGGTCCGTCCTGTGATTGAAAGGCTGAGTCTGCAGAGCACCAAAGGGCACACGTGCAGGCGTCCCGCGTGCGTCTCTCCTTATCCACCAAAGCTACACGTCAATGACTGGGGCTCATCCATCCATTTATTTGGGTTTCTTGCACTTCCCCCCTGCACTGAATGATTCCGCTCTATTTATAAATCTGCTCACTGAAATTAAAAATGGCCTAAGGAGACTAGAAGTCTAGACCCAAGACACCCTCACTCCTACTCCTCTACATCAGAACAGCGTCGGCACCGTCGGGGAGAGCTGCGGCATATCCCGCCATTGCCTCTCGCTCCTTTGCCTAAACCAGAGCAAGGCAGTCACCCACGCACGCTCCTCCAGGCTGTCCCGGAGGGGCTGGGAGGTGACGTGACCTCCCCTGGAGCCCGGGTGAACAGACCGAAGCATCACAGCCGTGGATCTGGCAAGCGGGGAGCAAGCTGACCACTCCCTGCCTGCAGGCACGTCTTGCCCGTCCACAGCCCAGACCCCTAGGCACCAAAACTCCGCCTGTAAAAAAAACCAGAGGCACTTACCAGGCTCCAGCATGCTGTATACAGATCTAGTTAAGCGAGAACCAACTGCCAAAAGTTCTCTTTTTCACTGACCACACATGCAAAAAAAAAAAAAAAAAAAAGATCCCTGTGATATTAGTATAATGCATCACTTACTGTCAGAGTAACTGCCCTCCCTTCCCTTCGGAAACATTTTCAGACAATCGCACCTGTGCCATATTTTTGCACACCCCAGTGAGCAGGGACTATGCAGCGTCTGCACAAACTCAGCAAACGGTCCCTCCCTCCATCCAGGGATGGGCTGAAAAGAAGACGACGACGGAAATAAACCAAGAGACAGGAGAAGAGACTCGCTGGCTCAACTCAGGAGACAGGCGTCTTAGAGTTGACAGCAGAGGAATTCTTCCCAGCAGGCCCATCCATTCCTGCTGCTTGAGAGGAAAACGTTAGTCACCCCCTTCGTGGCCAGACCGTGTAGGGCTTGCTGACACAGGCCTGCTGAGCTGTCGTACCAGAAAGTGGCCTCGGGACGGTCCCCCGGGCCAGTGGCCGGGACGGAACGTCCCCTAAGCCACAATCTGTCTTGTGCAAAGACAAACTGACAGGCACTTGGGAGAATCGGCCGGTGGTGCTGTGAGCCTGCCATGAGCTGGAAGGGCCCAACGCCATGGTCATTTCAGGCTCTGCGTAAGTATCGTCCGGTCTTAGGCCACACGCCAGCAGACACTTCTCTTCCCACTGCGCGCTGCGCCACCGTGCACTGGAGACCAAGCAGGCTCTGAGCGCTGGGGGAGGTCAGTGTCTGACCCGCGGGGACCTTACAATCGGATGTGTCCCAGGGAAAACCACAGGGAAAACGTGGGGCGGCTGCGGCAAAGGTCCGTTTTACAAACTGTTCAGCATGTGCTGAGCACGGCAGAAAGCACGTTCCCTTTATTATCTTTCTGACATCCTAAGTGCTGAGTGACAGGAGAAACCCCAATGGAGTTGGCACCAAATATCCATGTATTTGTCCAACACAAAGACAAATATTCAATCTCCGTGCCCGCCCGATACCACCGCGACCACCACTGTGGCCGCTGAGGGCATCTCCAGATTTGGGGCAGCCTTTTTATCTGCAAAGAGAGAGGGCTTAGAGGACACTCTTCGGGCAAGGTGATAGGCCATGGGAGGCCGGAGCTTCTTTGGGGGATCTTAGGGCTCCGAACAATACCGACCACACGCCCCTACTCCCCAGATGCTCTTAAGGAGGGAAATGCGGTGACACTCTTAAAAGTGTCCAGCCTTCCCTGCTGCCGCCGACTCTCCCCATCACCACCCTACACTCAACACGTAGCAGCTAAAAAGTCTATTTCTTCCTACTTCTTCCTGCCTGGACCTGAGTCCCCATGATCCACCCCCTGCCCCTCCCAAAGGAAGGCCAGCTCAAGTTCAGCTCATCTGTGATGTCTTTTCTGGGGGCCAACACCTTACCTTTCTACAGAGCTCCTCGGTGGTGGCTATCTGATCTATATCCTGGGCTCTCAGCTTCTGTCCCAGCATGCTGCAGGCATGACTTTCAATTTCTAACATGCCTTTCCCTCACCTAGACTTCAAGTTCCTTCAACAAGGACGGTAAGTCACAGGAAGGGACAATGGGCCAGGCTACTCGTCTCTGCTGCCCCCTGGATACGAGTTTTTCTGACGCCCCTGTAGCTGGCCCCTCACTGGGGTGAGGTGGCATGTGAACACACAATTCGCCCTTCCTGATCTTTCTCGTGTTGTCACTCTGCACGTCTGGATGCCTCCAGACTGACACACCAATGGGAAACACACCAATGGGAAACACAGCCAGGGAATGGAGGAGTCAGGAAAGGCAGCCTCATCCCGCTCCATTCCCGATTATCTGTAAAACGACTCGATTACTCCTGTCAGAGTTTAACCTTTCCTAACAGGTTAAAAGAAGACAACCCTGACTCCTGCCTATCTTACAAAGACTCCACGTAATGAATTAGATGGTGTGCTCACTGGTTTTAAAAATGCATGAAGATTCCTGGCACGTAGTATGTGCTGAATAATTACTTAGAGAATAAATAAAGCGGGAATATATTAGATGACATCTTGATAGAATGCATGGTTCAGAGCAAGCACTGACCAGTGCCTCCCAGCCATGCTGACACGTGGAGGGAGGGCACACGCTCTCAAACCGTGGAGCGCACGATTTCCAGCTCCCTGCGCACCTTCCTTATGCTGACATCTCCGATATCTCCAGAAGCATGCTTAGCTCTTGGCTTAGCAGCTGACCAAATACGCTTCTTGACTTTCAAGGTGCTTCTAGGGACACTGGGTGGCTCAGTTGGTTAAGCATTTGCCTTTGGCTTGGGTCATGATCGCGGGGTCCTGGGATCGAGTCCCATATCGGGATCCCTGCTCAGTGGGGAGCCTGCTTCTCCTTCTGCCCGTTGCTCCTCCCACTTCTGCTCTGTCTCTCTTTGACAAATAAATAAATAAATACAATCTTACAAAAAAATAAAGATGCTTCTATAACTTATTTCATGGCAAAAGGCAATATTTAAGCAGCTACAAGGACAAGAGATGGAACAGAGTGTGGCTGAATATGAAGAAGCTGGGCTTTACCAGGGTTTCTGGAAAGCATCCTTTCTCACCGTAGTCACATGGCCCTTGCTCCTAAGGTGAACACTGAGGGGGCAGAGCACTTCGTGAGACCAGAGGGAAGCCCACCCATCCAAAGATTCACAACTTGTCATGGCATTTTTCCCAGGCCACGCTTAGGAGAAGGATGTGAGGAAGAGAGAACACAAGATGTGACCGCAGACATGACCATCTTCCACCCGCGAAGCCAGGTCCACCTGGAGATGTATGTGGGAGGACGAAAGCAGCAGCTCCCCTGAGAATGATGCTTTGCATTTGTGTAATGCTTTCTATTGTCTGAAACACTTTTCTACACATTATTTAACTTGACTGTCGTATCAACCCCGCAAGATGGCATGGATCGCTTATCTCCTTGTGCAGACTGGGAAAATACACTTCATAGAGTTTAAAGGGACTTGCTCAGTGCCACCCAGCTGGTTGAGCCAGGACCAAGCCCGGGGCTTCCTGCTACGCTACACACACCCACCCACACCGCGTGCCCCTTGCACTACTCCAACCCCATGGCACGCCATGGTCAAAAATGCACGCTTAGTTTGCACTGCGGTGCCAAGCTGGGGTCTGCTAACCCCTTCCAGCCTGCTTCAACAGCTTTCTCTCCGAACCACAGTGTCCGAGGAAACTGCACCAATGTGCTCCAAGAGGGCAGTCCGTCAGAAAATTTGCTTCCTGAAGCTTCGTGTCCCTGAAACACCATCTGCCCAAATCTGCTTGTGGTTTACCACGACTCCCAGCATCATCATAGCTTCTCGGCTGAGTGTCACGGGATCATACACGCCTACGGGGACAGAAGACAGCAGCTGGGAGAGACGCATTCCAACCTAACACGGCTGGCCTGCCAACCACCTCGGAAAGCTCAGGCTGTGTGACTGTGGGCACCTTTTGACTTTTCTCACCACTCTGAAGGTGCTATCAGATGAGACAGAGTCCTGGAGAGGATTTTTGCCAACCATAAAATATGAGTTCCTCCCACTCCATTTCCTCCATGTGCGTGAGCCACTTTGGTCAATTACCTCCGGAACATGGTTCACTTGGCTTCCCTGGTGACCCAGCAAGCCTCTGGTTGTGTCGCCCTTTGCCCGGACGGCACGTCTTTGCCCGGACGGCACGTCTCAGGTGATGGGAAACAAGGGCCTGGCTTGAACCTCCTCCAGGCTTCAGGAAGAACAGCACGTCTAGGAGGACACCTGCCACAAGCCGATTTTGCATGAGGGCCTGAGAAGCCTCCTGAGGAAAGAGCTCCTACTGAAGGAAAGACGGTCCTGGCTTCCCCAGGCCGAGGCAGGGGTGTCAGGCCTCTGCAGTCAGCGGGAAGGGCGGGATTCTTAGCCCCCACGCTGTCTAACGCTCGGATTTCTCTCCCTGTCCAACCTCTCGTGTGAATCCCATGAAAAGCACGAACAGTGAGGAATAAAAGGGAAAGCTGTTTTCCTGAGAAGTCTCTAGGATTTAGGGGCACGAGGTACACTGAGGGATCTCCCCTGCCTCGCCGCCCGACACACGCCAACAGAACTCCCTGAGGCTGCGACCACTCTGTGGCTGGTGGCCTTGGTGGTGGCCAGGGAAGGAGATAAGGAGAACGAGAAGGAGAAGGGGAAAAGGGTAACCGCCCCGCGGCAGCGCATCCATTCCTTATGTTCCGGATCGCGCACGCGCCGTGCTCTGGGATCGCAAGAAATATTTGAGGCATTTTGTGTGGAGCTGGGGTCCCAAGTGAGTAGGTATTTGAAAAGCCAGTGAATTTAGGATTGTGAGGGTGGCTCCAAGTGTGCTCACAGGTTGTATTACAGGAAGATCGTGACGGAAATAACACTAATTTCCCTTGCTGGAGTCTCGGAGGTCAATGATGTTTCAAAGGAGCAAACAGAGCAAGGCGATTTCAGCAAATATCCGGGGAGTGGGCGTCTGTTATGTGCCAGGCCCCGTCCAGGCCCTGCAGATACAAAAGCAGGCAGACATCATGTGTGCTCTTGCGGATCTTACAGTCGGGGAGGAAGGCGAGCAGCGCCTCATCGTAAACGCCAACTCACGGTGGGTCTACAAGCACCAAATTCAAAGAAAGATGCACAGGGAGCCCACGAGCAGGGATCACCCTTAAAGATAAACGTATTTCACCATCTGGTTTAAGATCAGCCCTGTCCACACCTATACCTTTAATCCAGGAGCCTGAGAAGCTACACGCTGTGCTGGACAGAACAGAACGGAACACCAGGATCCTGGGGCGCCTGGGTGGCTCAGCCAGTTAAGCGTCTGCCTTCGACTCAGGTCATGATCCCAGGGTCCCGGGATGGAGTCCTGCATCAGGCTCCCTGCTCAGTGGGGAGTCTGTTTCCCCCTCTGCCTGCCGCTCCCCCTGCTTGTGCTCTCTCACTCTCGCTTTCTGGCAAATAAATAAAATCTAAAAAAAAAAAAAAAAAAAGAATACAGGATCCTGCTCGAGCTGTGAGCCCACATGCAAATACGAGCTGTATCCCCAGGTAAGTCGCTTCTCGGAGTTTGTCTTTCTACGTCTACAGAACGTGACAAGGACTATGTGCCCCCCTGGCCCATCTCAAGCAAGCGATCCTGAGGGGCAAGCACAAGACCGCACAGGAAGGTAATCTGAGATCCAGAATCTAACAGACGTATCCAGAAGCACAGTATTGTTTGTATGTGGATTATAACTGTTTTCCTTAGGAACCCGCAGCTGGTGCAACGGTGTTACCGTGTCACTCTCCATGCTGGCTCGATGGTTCATTTAACATGTCAGCTTGGCTAGGCTCTAGTGCCCAGTTGCGCAAACACCAAGACAGATGTTACATGCATGGTATTGTGAAGGTCTTTTTTAGACATGGTTGACGATGAAATCAGTCGACGTTGTGTAAAGCAGCCGTCTTCCATAAGGTGGAAGGGACTCGTCCAACCAGTCCAAGGCCTTAAAGGACTGAGGTCGCCGGAAGAGGGCAGAATTCTGCCTCTGGATGCCTTCAGACTCAAGGTCCCAACATCAGCTCTCCTCTGGGTCTCCAGGGTGCAGGTCAGCCCTGCAGATTTCAGACTGGCCAGCCCCAACGGCAGAAGCCAACTCCTTCACCTGGATCTGTCTCTCTCTATACATACACACATGTAGAGATCTATCTAGAATTTATAATTTACTCATAAACGCACACACACACACACGCACCATCTGTTCTGATCCTCTGGAAAACCCTAACACATCTGACTTCCACGGAATTCCATGAAAATGCACGGAGGCTCAGCCTCACGTAGGTTCCGACCTGTATGGCAGTGAGCGCTTCCCAGCGAGGGTCCTGGAGCCAGACGGCCAGGGCAGCTTTTAGCAGCGGTCATCCAGTAAACGGAACCTCGTTTTCTGTGTCCCTCTCTGCCTTTACAGGACAGTCACATTTTACGTAAGGGATGAACTGAAGGTGTCAACGTGATTCAAAATTCACAGAACTCAAGAACAATCCTGCCCAAGGACAAGGACCCTTTCTGCTTATCAGCTAAAATGCAATAAGCACTGTGTGCAAGGACCAAGCCTACTACTCTGAAATTGTGACTCTTGACAGACTGTGACTCTGCGGGGATTCACACTCCTTCTCATGGTGCATATGCTGAAGGTGTACTAATTTTTCATACTGCACTGTTGCAAAGTCACATAAAATGCACATACGACATTCCCCAACAGCTCAATATTTCTATTGGTTAATGCCTCACTGAAACACTTAGTTTATATATATATATATATATATATATATATATATATATATATATACACACACACACATATATACACATATATACAATTTTATTCATCTATTTGAGACAGAGAGAGCACGAATGGGAGAGGGGCAGAGGGAGAGGGAGAAGCAGACCCCCTACTGAGCAGGGGGTCTGACTCGGGGCATTCCCAGGACCCCGGGATCACAACGCTAGCCAAAGACAGATGCCTAACCCACTAACTCACCCCCATATTTATTAGCTATTTTTAAAGATTTATTGATTTTAGAGAGAGAGCAGGCACGTATGAAGGGGGAGGCACAGGGAGAGGGAGAGAGAGTCTTAAGCAGACTCTGCACTGAGTGTGGAGCCCAATGCAAAGCTCGATCTCATGACCCTGAGATCATGACCTGAGCCGAAACCAAGAGTCGGTTGCTCAACCGACTGCATCACCCAGGTGCCCCTGAAACATTTATTATAATAATCAAAAAAGAAACTAGACAAGATAACACTCTCTTTTCATGTTGAATTATATCTTACAAGTTATACAGGGATTTTATAATGTAAGAGCAAAATTGCTGTAATATAATTAGTAAATAACTAGCTGTTAGATTATATACTCCTGCGAGATAACAGAAAATGCATATTGGCCTTTGCCCTCGTTCCTGGCACAGAGCTCCTCAAATCCTTGTAAGTTTTCGAGTAATAAGGGTACCAGGAGCATCTTTTGTTCTAGTATTTGGTCTTTGATTCTGGTTTCTGACACAGGGCTCCGGAAACCCTTGTAATTTCCTGGGTGACAGGAGTGTACTTTGTTCGAATGAAGTGACTGGGGGAGTTCCTGGTGGCTCTTAGATGAGGGCTGGCCATTGGAAAGACAGAGGCGTGATTAGAAGCTTGGGCTTTTCAGCCCTGCCCCCATTCTCTTGAGAGGGGTGAGGGCTGAAAATAGAGTTAATGATGGATCCTGCCTATGTCATGAAGCCTCCACAAAACCCCAAAAATATGGGGTTCAGGGAACTTCCAGGTTGGTGAACACATCCACACGGGGAGGGTGTGCACCCCAACTCCACGGGGACAGAAGCTCCTTTGCTAGGGACCTCCCAGGCCTTACCCTAGCTATCTCTTTATCTGGCTGTTCCTCTCGCTCCTTATCATATCCTTTCATAAACTGGCAAAGCATAAGTGTTTCCCCGAGTTCTGTGAGCAGCCCCAGCAAATCAGTACAACAAACAAGCAGGTGGGGGGAAGCTCAGATTTACAGCCAGGCAGTCAGAAGCACAGGTGACAAGCTGGACTTGGGACTGGCATCTGGACGGGGGAGCCTCGTGGGACGGAGCCCTTCACCCGGGGGAACGGACATACCCAGAGGGGTAGTGTCAGAATTGAGTTAAACTGCAGAGTATCCAGCCGGTGTCCCAGCGTGGCCTGCTGTAGGGACCCCCCGCCACACACACACGTGGGGTCGGATGCATTGTGAGTGTGGTAGCAGTGGGACAGGAAAGGAGAGACGCAGTAGGAAAACTGAGTTTTTCTAATACAATTCGTAAAGAGTTAAACTTACCCGATATTTCAAAACATCAGTAACCATCTAGGTCAGGAGTATGGGCTATGTAAGACGGCGAAGAACAGAGATTTGGGGAGACAACTGTGTGTCCTTCTTGTATTCTTATTTTAATTCTGAGCATGAGTGACCTCAAGTACTGAGACCAAAACCTCCAAACTTCGCTGCACCATGACGCCCCTCTGCATCCTCCCTCTCTTCCCAGCGGAGGAAGGGCTAGACTCAGGCCACCCGTGCTCTGAGTCTCATCCTCTCCCACGTGCCCAGGAGCTTTCACGCCTCGGTTATCTGCTCTTTGTGCCCCGTCTTTCGCGCTCCCTCTCCACTGGTGCCGGCCGATCGGCACTTGAACAAGTTCAGATCTCTCCATCCCAACACGATAGCCTAAGCGAAACCTTCTTCAGCTAGGCCCCTCCCCTCCCGTTCCTTCCGGAAGGATTACCCAGTCTTCTTCCCCTTACCTGACCTCCTGGGCCATCTTCTCTGTCTCCTGCCCGATGGTTTCTGCCAGGGGCCCCGGCAACGTTGCTGCTTCTCCACCCACTGAGCGCTTTACACCCGAAGGCCCTAGTTTCAGGTGACCTCTCCGCAGATTTTTACCATGGGGACCACTGCCCATTCTTGAGACACTCTTTCCTTGTCTTCTGTGCATGTCATCATTCTGGCGCTCTCTGGCCAATCGTTCTGTTTCCCCTGCAGGTGCTTCTACCTGGCCCTCCTGTAGGAGTCTCCCAGGCCTTTTTCTTAGGTGCTCTGCTCTTCCTCCATGACCCTCGCCCAGGGTCACCTCCCCATCCCTACAGCATCAGCCACCACAACCGTGGGGATGACCGTGACATCTCTCCCTTCGCCCCAGCATCTCTCCTGCATCATATGCAGCTACGTGCCTCCTGGACACCTGCCCCTGGATGCCCCGCAACACAAAAATAACCCATTATTTTCATCTTCCTGTCCTGCCTCCACATCTCCCCCCCACCCGAAAATTCCAAACCTCCCCCTTCTCTTTTTGAATGTTTCACTATCCGTGCAATTGACCAAGATGAGAAATTGGAAATCATCCAGGGACTTTTTTAGGGATTTGAGTTGAGGGTGGGCTGAATGGAACCCCAAAGGACATGGGCCAAACTGGAGGCCCCGGCCTCCTCAAAGAGCCAACCCATTGCTCTCACTGGCTCCCCCAGGATGGGGGCAGCTTAGGAGGATTTTAGTCAGGATATCTGAGTCAAGAGTCAGCCCCATTCTTTCCTCCAACTGCAGGGAGGCCAGCCAGAAACTGAGGCCCCAGTGCTGCTCAATGTTGAAGTCACGCTCCCCTCCAACCTTCAAATGGGAAGCAACTGCTGCCCCCCTGTGGCAAGACGGAGGCACTGCAGTCCTTTACAGAGGCCACAGGCTGGCTAAGGCCACTTAGGATCTCCCCCCTTCAAATAGGCTTTGCCCTACAAAGGACTCTTTCTCTCCTTGATATTTATTAAGAAAACAATCTTGGTTCTCCTTATTTTGAAATGAAAAGACTGAGGTGCAAAAGCAAGTGTTGTAAAAAAAGAATTTTGGTATTTTTATGCTTGGCAATACAGCTTTAAAATTATTCTAAACCATTTGAAGCCAGTGTTTATAAATTTCTATCCAGTGGTTTGTTGTCTGGTGTTATCACAGAGCTAGGCATCTGGCAGCCTAGAACTGTGGGGAAAATAGACCAGTGGCTCTAAGGAGATCCTCTTTGACCTGAGGCTGTTAACATTCTGAAAACCAAAGCACATTTTCTGGTTGGGTTCACCCAAGGCCAGTATTAGCGTCAGCGGGCAGAAGCACTCCTGACTCCCCAGAGTCTCTGTCCCCTGACAAATGGCTCTCTGAATCACCTCGGCCGGCTGGTGGCTTTACTTGTTTCTGGGGACAAGAGAACCACAGAGGCCATTCAGGTAAGTCACAGGGACCCGTGAGCAACTTTGGGCTTGGGGGAAGACGGCACAGCCGAAGGGCACGGACGCCTGTCTCAACGGTACCGCTGACGGGAGGAGTCATCAGAAATCCTACCAGGGGAAAGCCATGAAAGCCTGAAGATGTGGTGTTCGTAAGCCACCGAGTGAGAGGAGGCAGGCCTGTGCGGTTTCTAACAGCACCAGCCGAATGCCCGCGTGCGAGTGGGCTCAAAGCCCCACTTGACATAGGAGAAAACGGAGGCTCAGAGGAGTTGCCAAGGTCACACACACAGCTCGTGAACAGTATGGCCAAGCCTCAGCCCCCGTGTTCTCTTCTCTATAAAACCACAAGCTGGTCCCTGTTTGTCTTTGTGTTTTTTCATTTTGCTCTGGGCTACGAACACCTGCGTTTGAGAGATGCTCCTTACCAAGTCATGTTTAAGGTGCCTATGGAGAGGATAAAAAACAACCGCCAATGCTCTTGGATGCTTTTTGGCAAATGCTTCCTCCCCAGTGACGACTTAACAATTAGCAATTAACCAGGAGGCTGGTTACCAAGTTTTGGGAATCCTCTGATACCCGGAGAGTCTCGTTGGCCCCCTGCTGGTTCAGTGCTGGAACTGCAGAGTCTCAACAGGCGGGAATACAAAGGGCCCCAACCTTGCGCCAGGCTCATCAGTCACCATCAGAGGAAACGGACCTTTTGCTCAGCACACATCACTGAGCTCTGAGCAAAAACACTCCTAGGCAGATTTTTTTTAAAACACAGACTAGAAATGAAATACCTGCCTCGAACTGAAAGGAGAAAAGCCTCAACAGATCCAGGTGTCAAATAGTATTTACTTACCTGTTGCTGCTAGATATTTTTTTCCCCTGATGGTATGTATGTATTCATTCTTCAAATATTTACTGTGTGCCTACTCTGTGTCTGGTGTCAAGCAGTAAATAAAACGGTCTCTGGAGACAGACAATGAGCAAGGAAACAGACACTAATTATAAATTACAAAAGATGCTATCAGGGTTAAAAAAAAAAAACCAAAAGGACACCGTGACAGAGAATGGGGGCTACTCAGAGCGGTGCGGTCCAGGCAGCCCTCTCTGATAGGCGACTTTGAAACGAGACCAAAGAGGAAGGTACGACGCAGAGTGGGAAGATCAGACGGTGTGAAGCTGGAGTGAGCCCACTGGTGTGACCAGGGCTGAAGGGAGGCGGGCGTTAGAGAGAAGTTTGGGTGTGCAGCGGGTGTGGATCCTTGCAGGACGCGGCAGGAAGTGTTTTTAACCCAGGTGCAATGGGAAGCCACAAATTGCATCTTAACCCTGGAGAGTGACATTGACGGGACTTAACTTTGTATTTTAAAAGTTTAACTCTGCCTTTCCTGCGGAGAACAATTTGAAAGAAACAAAAAGTTGAAGTGATGTGGTTTCTAAGAGACAATTTCATAAATTCATGCCAGGCACAAGGGTATCTTGAACCAGGCTGTCTGGAGTAGAGCCAGAGAAGAGAGAGGACAGGCAAATACAGATGTAGTTGAGAAACAGAAATGAAATCAATTGCTAATAATTTGGGTCTCACATGGAATGGAGACATGGAGCATTACTGCAAGTTTTTAGCCTGCATGCAGGGCTAAGTGGTGGCACTATTCCTTTAGACAGAAAAGACTGACATAAACAGGCTGCCGAAGGTGGCGGTGGAAAGATCAGGATTGACGTGGTAATTTAGCAATTCACAGAAGGCTCTGGATGTACAAGAAACAAGCTTGGGCTGAAGATACAAATGTTGGCGTCATCAGCAAAGAAACAGCATTTGGAGTCAAGGGAAGAAATGAAATCCTCTCGACAGAGAATTGAGAAGAATAAAAGCACGAGAGCCAGCACCGAGCCCTGCAGAACTGAAACAAGGAAAAGCTGCCATTCGAGCAGCAGGAGAACACTGCCAAGGAGGCCGGGAAGAAAACGGGTAGTGGGGAAAAGGGAAAGGAGGAAAGCCAACAGTGTGCCATCCTGGTGCAAAAACCAAGGAAGAAAAGGGTTTTAAGAAGGTCAAGTGTGCCGAACGCTGCCGAGGTTGAATATGATAAAGGCGGAATTTGGCAAGAGAGTGGCTGGCCCCGACAAGAACTGTCCAAGGCACCCCAAAATTAACCTGTGGGAAACTGAACTTGAACTCTCCCCCGGACAGGCTCAGTGTAATCCTCTTGGAGGAAAGGGCTCCTTTTCAGTTCCTCAGGCCAAAATCTTGGTATCACCCCTGACTCCTCTTTCAGTTCCTGCCTCCAACCCACCAGCAAATCCTGTTGGTTCTAGCTTCAAAATACACCCACAATCTGCCCATTTCTCACTACATCTCTCTCCTGAATTATTATAGAAGCCTCTTAAATGAGCTCCCCTATTCCAGTCCTCCCTCCCCATAGGAAGATTTTCAATACAGCAGCTGGAATGATCCTTTTCAAGGATACACACTCAGAAGACAAGTCAAAGACCCTGTAAGGAGATTAGTCCGCACGTGCCCAGTCTCACCCTCCCCTTCCTGCTGTCATCCAGTGTCCTTCCAACCACCCTCCTGGGTCTTGGGCTCCAGCCACACTAGCCTCCTTGCTTTTGCACGGGCAGCTGTCTGCCTGGGACATCTTTCTCTCCGTCTCACACAGCCCACTCTCCAACTCTCAGAGCTTGGCTTATCTTCCCAGGAGGGAGCCCCCCTATTTTACGTTGTTTCCTCCATCTTCCTCCTCTGCTTTATATTTTTAGAGCACTTATAACCATTTCATTTACTATATATTTTACTTATCTGTTTGTTTAGAGACTATATCTCTCTTGTCCTGCCAATCTTTCAGGTTCATGTTTCTTTCCCTGGTACCTAGAACAGTGCCTGGCAATCAAGAAATATTGTAGATCTAACAAACCATGGGCAGGGACGGCAGATACCACGCCCTAGGAGAGAATGGGAGGTGGGCCAGCACCGTCGGTACACGGTGAACAGATGCTGGGAAAGGCAGCAAAAAATGGTACAACAGCTACAAGGGGTATGAGATTAAAGGAGGGAGAGTTTTCTAATGGGTTATATGGCCACAGTGACCCAATGGTAATTCTTACTGATCCTATATCCTATACTAAAAGGCTAGCTTATAACCCTGTGTTTGAGAGCTAATATATAGTGTCACTAATGAGATTAATCTGAGTATCGTAAGATTAATCAGAATAGATACACTAAGGGAAATTTTTCTCCGATGTGCCATTTATTAGATAATAAACAGCCCCTCCTGCAAGGGACTTCGAGTCCAGTGATAGTCACCTCAAGTGTGGTGATGATTCATTCAAAAATGATTTCGCAGTAGTGCAATTACGCATGCAAACACCTTTTTTTCAACTGGAATATTACCTGCTCGCAGGTAATAAATTCAAATTCAGGCAGTAAATTCAAATCCTATCCCCAAGCTAGACGGAAGCTTAGAGAAGTTAAGTAATTTGCTCAACGTCACATCACCAGTAAACGATGGAGCTGGCACTGAAATCCAGGTGTCTTCGCCAATAGTCTACGTTAAACGTGTGTTAAAATTCACACCAGAATGCACGCGTTATGTCTATTCTTTCTATAAAAATCAGAAAAAAAAAAACCCTCTTCTAACTTGGTCCTTCATAATAAAATCCTACGATAACTGTTGGAAGGGATATAAAAGATACTACACATATCTGTCAGAAGCCTGGGAATTAGCAGGAGTAAATGAGCAGAGACAATGCAAACAAATGGAATTGAACCGAGGCTATACTCACATGAATAAATACAAGATCACCTAACAAATTAAGTGCCAAGGTCTGGGACTGGGAAAAAGCCAGCCTTCTTATTTTGTTTCTTTTTCCCCCATAGTCTTTGGACTAGTTCCTATTAGCTTTCATCCAAACTGTAATAGGCAGAATCCTAAAACAACCCCGACCCCCAGGATTGCCGCCCTGCATAACCCTCTGCTTCTGAGTGAGGGTGAGACCTGTGAATATATGGGACCTCACACACTTGTTAAATGACAAAGGTGATGGGATGGCCACTCCCATCGTTACAAGCAGGAGACTCAAGGGAGAGTCTCCCTCTGGCTCTGAAGCAGCAAGTGGCCCTGTTGCGCGAGGGCCCTGTGGCTGACGACCTGGCGTGGCCTCTAAGAGCTGAGAGGGAATCTGGCTGGCAGCCAGCAAGAAAGGACCCCAGTCCTACAGCAGCAAGAAACTGAACTCCTCCAACAACCTTACTGAGCTTGAAAGACGACTCCAAGCTCCTGCCAACACCTCAACTGCAGCCCGATGAGGCTGAGCACAGGGCCCAGCACACCCACGCCAGACTCCTGACCAAAAGAACCGTGATATAATAAGTGGGCATTGTGGCAAGATGCTAAATTTGTGGTAATGTGTCATAGCGTAATAGAAAACTCAAACACAAGCCAATCTTCATCCCTTGCACAGACCCTTGAGAGATGACCTAACATGGCCATGACCTCTCATCATCCCAGCGGATCCTAATGGAAACAGAATTCTTCATTCTGAATTGTCCTAATTGTCCTGCTCTTTCAAAGCTCCATGCCTTTTCCCTTGGTATCACTCCCTGCTGAATTCCAACTCAGACTTCAAAACCCAAGTCAGATGTTGCTTCTCCAAAGAATTTCCTTGGAGCCACGCCCACCCACTCCAAAGCAGAACAAATTACTCCTATTCTTTGCTTCCCTGACAGCAGTTTGTCTGGACATCTCCCCAGAAACCTGCCATGCATGGTGCACCGTGGTAACCTCTCTCCACCTCCCGTCCCTAGCCCGAGATTCTTTTAGGACAGTTGCCCCAGTCCCTGCACCGGGGCTGGCATGGAGTGGGTGCTAAATAATTGGATACTGAGTATCCGAGGTTCTGGAAAAACACAAGCTTTGGAGCTGCTATTTCTCTTCCACACAGATGATCAGACGTCAGGTATTAATGGAAACTCGGAAAGCTTTCTCCATGACGACAGCTGGGTGACTCATCAAGCCCTTACTGCGCTAAAAGGGCAGGTATTTACTGTCTTGAAAAAGCTGGTCTGAAATGGATAAGTGTGCTCGGAGCGACAGGTGGCAGGTGCCGGGAAGGACTGAGATTCTTCCTATGGGGGTGGCATGATTTGTTCTGATTTTTAAGCCCCGTGCTAGGTGTGCATGCTTGCTGATGCAAATTCTCTGCTAATCCATGCCTGACCTCCAATGCCGACCTAAACAGACAACAAGCCCACAGAGCTAGCTTTACTCAACGGCTTACAACGATGGGTAGCAAGACCGAAATGAGAATCGTTTATCAACAACATCCATGGCATCTACAGGCCTCCAGGGCAGACAGCATTTTTAGGTAATCACAGACTCGGGCAAAATGATGCATCATCAATCCGCACAGAATACCATTTGCTAGTTATGTATTTTGACAAAACTCGGAAAGAATTCACATTTTTCCTCAGGACCCACTCACACGGGCGAAGATCTGGGGTGCTCCCTTGCAGCGAACCGAAATTAACCATGCTACTGCTGTAGGGCTCCCCCTCACTGGAGAGAGATCGTTCAGAGAGGCGTGGAAATAAGGCACTTGCTTGTCACCAATTCGTAAAAATGGGATTCAGATCCTCTCTATCAATAAATCGTTAAACAACAAAGTACTGCTTTTTTAATAACAGAATTGCAGTGACATTGCCAGAAACTTAAAAAAAAAAATTCTGGGGGGAAATGATCTTGCCACACTAAAAGAATTTCATTAACATTTGCTATAATTAAAAATATTTCAAAAACGTTTTTTGACATAAACTCAATGTCAGTACCTCTTCCAGCTCTCTTTGTGTTTATATGACATCATCCCTAAGAATCAAGTCAGATACGACAGGTCCTGCATTTTAAAGATTTTTTTTTTTTTTTTACAAATACTGGTTGGCCGTGATTCAAAGAGAGAGCCAGCTGAAGACACAATTTCCTAAAGATCAGTATGGGAGAAGATGCGGGGTCTGGGCTCTAATCTTTCTTTCGGGATAATGCTAGATGCTCCTTCATTCACGCGAATGCTAATGTTCCAGACTTTGGGCGAGGTGCTAGGGCTACAGCTGTGAGTTGATAGATAAGGTCCCTGTTCTCTTGCTACTTACACTCTTCTGTGGAGGCTTGCAGGTATATACTGTGTAGAGTAAGAAGAAATGGGAAACGGAGGGAGGAAATGAAGTTTGTTCAGCATGCGTTATTTTAAGTACAACTGGAAACGTCAAACTGGGAGAATACGGTAAATACCTTCGATGCTCTGTGGGCCCACAAGATTCATGGCCTGGTGAGCGGGATACTCTACCCGTGGTCTGGCAATGCCCAGCTGCTCCATAACGCCGTGGAGCAGCCTCTGGATGTCTGTTTCCGAGACCCGGTCGGGGGTCCTCGGGCTATACGCAGATGCTGGAGTCCATCCAAATGCCAGCCAAAACACCAGGCCGGCGAGCATGGTAGGAACCATCACAGACGCCATTTTTAACCTGCAGAAAAAAGACCAAACATGTATCGATTGGCCACAATCGGGGATTGCAATGCTCAATCACGCAAGTGGGTGATTCAAGGACCACCCACCCAATGGGGCTGCAATGAAAAATCCTTAAGGGTTTGCTTTTGCCTTTAGTGTCCAGTCTAGGCAGAACATCTGCTGTGGAATGGTATTAAAGAAACAAAACAACCTGAGATAGCCAATTCCTTCTGCAGGCGGCAGCCTTGGGAAGACTAGCCAGGAACGGCCCTTCTCACTCCTTTTTCTCTCCTTGCAGCTCCCTGAAAGTGCTTCATTACCCCTAACCCCACCACCCTCTCCTCTCTTAGTAAAGCAAGCAAACCAACAACAAGAACTTGCTCCAATTTTGAGAGAGGGAGAGGCACATCGGGAATTTTCCCAGTCTCGGGGGAGAAAAGAGGTTCCGAGGAAGGAGTCAGAAAGACACAAATGGTAAAAAAGCACAGCAGGGTTAGGAGCAGTGGAAGGGAACATAGTAGCTCAGCAGACATCCAATCCATTTGATATCCCGCAGGGAATGAAAACACAGCCAGCTCAGGCCTGCCCTGCAGTCTGGTGGGCGAGAACAGGCAACCTAGCTCCCCAAATACTGGCTGAGTGATCCTGGGCAAATGCCTCCGCTTGGTCTGCAAAACGCGCGTGAGGAAAGCATCTGTGTTATATGGGTAGTTGTGAGCGTCGGCACAAGGCCTGGCAGGGCCCCCATACTATCCAGATGATGCTGGCAACACTGTCTCACGGTTCTAGAGGTGAGAACTTGAAGAGTGGTCATGATGAGAGGAGAGGGAGAAAACTGCTCCGGGGAGTCAACCTGTCTTAAACGTTGGCCTCTGTGGAACCAGAAGCCTGCAGAACAAGGGGACAAATATTCATGCAGCTTCTCTCTGCAGCTGCCCAACCTGTTTCAGACGGTTGCTTCAGGCACCCGCTGTGCGAACCCTCCTGACCATTCTTCCATGGAGGGGGCTGGGGGATGCATTTTCTTCCTTGAAACTGCAATATTCATAACGCCCATTTTTTTCTCTGTAAAGGCAAGGCTTTTTCCAACCACCCCTACATATGAAACCTTGCTCCCCAAATTACTGAGATAGAAAAGCCTGCAATTCTGACGTAAAAGGCTGGCCCTTCCCCCTGGCCTGCTGTGAACGCAGGATGCTTCTGTTTCGTTTAAACCCCTGGCCAACACCGTTCTGATCTGATGGGCCACCTCATTTCCTCCCTCGTATTTATAACCGAGTCTCCGAATCCCCTCTTTGTCTGCCCCCAGCCTCCGGCTCAAGGATTTCAGCAGGACGCTCCCTCCCCTCCCCATCCCGTAAAACCCGCGCGTCTCGGGTGGGCTTCGGGGGGTCGAGCCGGCATCTACGCAGGACTCACCCAGGGGCCGCCGGCGGATTCCACTGCGGTCTGGGTCTGGGCGGGGGTCAAGCGGCGAGCCGGGTGATCCGTATCGCGCGTGCGTCACCTCCCTCCTCATCTTAGCTCCGCCCCCACCGCTCCTCCGGCAGGTGGAGGCCGCCTCCCTCCGAGGCCCCAGAAAGCGATTCAGATGCTCGTGCCTCCTGCCCTGAGCACGCAGCGTCCCACCTAAGGATTCCACGTACACGTGTCCAGGACACTCTTTTATCTATCGACCCCCGTGCAAGTAATTCATCTTTTCTCTAATCAGTGGGCCTCTTCTGCCCTTCGCCCCAAATTCCGCATCTTTAGTTTTGCTACCTTCCAGGTTTTTGTTTTGTTTTTTGTTGTTTTTAAGTCTTCTAGCTTGAAGAAGGGGGCAATGGTAGGAGAAACAAAAGATGAAGAGGTCCTAAGAACTTTCAACCATGGCAGGGATAGGGCACATCGTACGGGTGTTTTCAGGAGCCCTTTCACTGCGCGGAGAAACTACGGCGATATTTAATACAAGATGTTGGAAACTTCTGTTAGAAGTGATATACCAAAAACACATGAAAATCTCTAGGAACATTGGTTCTGAGTGTTATTTCTAAACTTGCAGACCAACTATCAAGTAAGATTTCTTTGGCCTGAAGAGCAATTGAACTCCCTGCACATTGCTGAAATTTATCCAGGTAGACCCAGAATTTTTTGTTAAAGATTTATGGAACGTGAACATACTTAACACATGTGAATTTCGTCCAAATACAAAATTCAGATGTAAAACCATAAAACAGAGCATGGCACATTTCTCTCAAGACTGAGTGAAGTACCCCGGGGGCCAGAGAGTCACTTGATGAGGCTGGAATCCAGATCCCTTTACCCTAGCTGTATGCAGCAGATCCATGCTCAGCTATAGCATCTTATGCAATGAAGAAGGGCCCACGAAATCATTCACAGGACACATGGCCTTTGGTTTAAAGCCAAGCCTCTTTCCTGTGTCTTCCACGGATGCTCGTTTCCAGCTTTTTGTTTCACTGCATGCTAAATCCACAGGACAAATATGGACTATTACCGGTTTTAGGCTCAAAGACCATGCTGGCGTTTAATATTATTTACACATACTGAAGTTTTTCAGTTCAGAATTTTATCGTAACATTGTTTACCGTTATCTTCATTTTGTGCTTGGAAAAACAGAGAAGCCATGACAATTTACTGCTTTGATGTTGAATGGAAATTGAAATATTCCAAAAGGTTTGTTTCATATGAATCTTGGTATTTTAAAAACATATATATCCTGGACTTCATAATCAAACACCAGTATTAAATTCTCAGTGATTATAAAATGTTGCCCGGCAGCCTAATTTAAGTCCTATATAATTGTATTGTTTGTTGCTCACGTAAACAAATTTGTATGAGATCTTTATTTACACTTGAAAGAAGTGAAAGTAATCCTTGTAGTGCCCAAGTCCATACTTGTGTTAAGTATGTTCACGGATCATTTGACCAGATATTCTCATAACATTATCTTTATTTTATATAAAATGAAGAGAGATTAATTCTAAAATTTCACTTTCCTGACTGTCCAAGATACTCACCCTCATAGGTCCTCCTATACTGTTAGCTTTCGGCTAACAAAAATGAGAGTGACATGTAGGTGGGTTTTTTTAAAGAATTTATTTGTCTAGAGAGAGAGAGAGAGAGAGGAAGCGAGCATAAACAGGGGGGATGGCAGGCAGAGAGAGAAGCAGGTTTCCTGCTCTGCAAGGAGCCTGATGTGGGACTTGATCCCAGGACCCTGCGATCACAACCCCAGCTGAAGGCAGACGCTTAACTGACCGAGCCACCCAGGTGCCCCAAGGTAGGTTGTTGTTTTTTTTTTTTAATAAATATCTTTCCTTGTTATTAATCTCAGAAAAGCCACTAATTTAGGTAATGGTACAGTTAACCTCCTGTGCCTTCCTACTGGTCTTGCAATTCAACACTTGACCCATCCCCATGAATGTAAAACGACGTTAGTACATTTTTAAAAGTTCATCCAGAGGGGAGGTGAAGTTTAAACAATTGCTTTGAATCAGACAACATATATTTCAGAGTTCATGAGTGTTTTCTATCTCCACTTGCTACCAGAAATATCATAAACACCCGAAACGCATATCCAGTTTATATCACAAACCTATTTTGATGTTATAAAACATGGTATTTATAACTAAAGGTTTTCAGTTTTGATGTAAGTCAAATTCTTACTGGTAGTGAGAAAGAGGTGATTCCTAGGTAATATAGAAATAGGAAATAGCTTTGAAATAAAACAGATGTATTGCTATCAAGGAGAACTCGGTAAAGCAGACATCTGATGACTTTAAACTTCTCTGTAAACATGGCTGCTCTGAGCAGATGTGCAATGCTATGCTGTTCCGCTCCACTACCTGCGTGTGGCATTCTAATAACTGACCTGCAAAACTATCTTTAGTGCTTCATTCTGCCTACAACATTCTTTCCTCTAAGGCCTTGAGAATATCCACCACCGTTGACATTATTCTTTGCTTAAACATTTGTAACTTCTAATAATTTAAATTATATATATTTAGACAGATTTGCTTGACAATTTGGGTTAGGTTCTAAAAGGTACTTTGAATTTCATCAGAGATTCAGGCCAGTCGTTTTCCAGAAGATTACCTTTAATGTCTATGCTAAATAAATAACATTTACACACCAGAAAAAACCATCATAGGCTTTTATAAGAATCAAAAGTTAAGAATCCAAGTTAAAGTACAGAGGTACAGCAACTATTTTAAATTATAAAATCAAGTGTGTGCATATAAGAAATCACCTTGATTAAAAATTTCCAAGCTTAATTATTCCTCCTTAAATAATTTTAAATTCTATGTCAGACAAAACAGCTACAAACGTATTTGTGCAAATGAACTTTAAACACATAGTATGGCTCAAAGTCATCAATGATTTCTGCAGCATCATACTATAAGAGCACACTTGAGTCATTCTGCTTCAGCCATTATTCTTAGTCCAAGTGAGCACACTGTACACGACTACAGACAATAAAAACCTAATTACTCTGCCCCAAATAGGAATAAAGGATTAAGATTCTATTGAAGCAAGTTAAATTTTAGGGATTTTGGCAAAAACCATAAATATCAATGTAATTAAAGAAATAAGATGTGTAAGGCTTATCTCTTCCCTTTACATGTTAGAAATTTCTTGTAGAAACCTTCTCAACTTAGGAGGAATAACAGGAAATAGACAACTCGTTCCACTCTTCCTATCACACTTAATATAAAATTCATACAGTTTTCAAAAATCAATTTCTCACAAACCCAGACAACAATTTCTTTCAAAAAGTGTAACCTCTGCTTTAAGAGATCACAAATTTAAATACTGCCATAATTAAGAAAAACAAAATAGTCCATTTATACAAGCATAAGAATTCAAGTTGCTTGTGCGGTGAAATTATAATCTATCACTTAATCTTCCTGAGCTAACAAACTAACATGCAGATTATCCTGCCAGTCCTATTGCCAACCGCTGATTTTATTTACATTAACAAGTATTAACATCTATCAATTACAAGTCTACAGGCTTACTCGTTGGTAGTAGCTGAGCTTTGCCAATAGGATTTTTTGGAGAACCTTTATACCAGACCCTTTCTTTATCTGACGGTTTCCTAAGGACTCTGGTATTTATCCCAGGACCCATATTATTATTTACAACAGATTTTAATATGTCATGATTTGTCAGGTCATCCAAGGGAACCTTAATTTGGCCATCGGATACTACTTCCTGTTTACAAACTCTGGTAGACCCAAGAGAAGCATTCTTTGAGTCTGGGTGCCTCCTCATCTTTGAGAAAGACTTGTAAGTTAACTCCATGCCTGATTTTGAAATTGCATCATTTGGCACTTCACACGCTGTAAATTTCTGTTCCTTAGGACCTGATTTGGTACATGACATCAAGGAATCTTTTGATGTACTTTCTATACCAGAGGAAAGAGCACTGTCACAGCTCACTGATTTAACCAGGGGAGAAGCAGCATCACCAAGACCTTCCAATCTGTGCCTTACAGGTTGTCTGCTGTACTCCAACAAAGAGTTAATCCTTCTGACAGACTGACGGACAGGTGTACGCTGAAACTTAAGAGGTGACCTAACTTTGGTCCTATTTGGCTCATTGAGAGAAAGCCTGTTAAACCACTGTATGTGGTCTGACACCCTCCCGTGTTCTGTCGTTTGTAAGCTTTCGGAGCCGGCTGTATGGCAGGTTTCCACCAGTGACTGCTGCTGAACGATTCTCACAGGCCTTGGTCTTGGCAAGTTTGTTATATTACATGTAATCTGCCCTGAAGTAGAGGTGTCAGCTTCATGCTCCCTAGAAGCTGCACATTTCAGTAAGTTCTCTTCAATCATATTCTCACTCTCCTTTAACTGAATATTTAGTTTATCCCTTGGGGACTGCGGTTTCTTTATGTGTTCATCACTAGGCAATTCTGGCTTGACTGAATGATCTCTAGGTATATTTGAATGGATGCTTTTCTCATGTTCAATCGTCTGAGCTGAGTAACATGTTATAATTGCTTCTCTATCCAATTTTTGAGTTTGATGTGAGATGTCTTGCTCTGAAACACTATTTTCATCTGGTTTAGTTTGATGTTCATCTGATTCTATCACAGTCGAATCATTAGTTTCAAATAGATTTTTCTCTGGGCTATATTCTATAGAAGATGTTTCATTTAGCTTTACTTTCCCCACATTAGTTATTGATGACTGCCTGTGATTTACCAATGCATGAAGATTACTTCCAGATTCAGAAAATGCTTTCTGAATTTTCACCAAAGTCTCCGTGGTCAAGTTATTTTCATCCCCACTAAGAGAGCTTCCGGTTACATTGTTATTATGCTTATCATGTATGTTAGTAGGGGTGAATTCATATGAACTAACAGGGGACTTTTCAACCGTAGTATCAGGCTCCAAAGAGCTTTCCACCTCAAGATTTCCTTTGATCGGAGAAGCTTCATTTGCAGCTATTTCTTGAAAACTGGAATTACTAGGTCCTGTCCAAGACATCCGGTAACTTGCTCCATCTAGACGCTCTGGGGTTAGTAAGTTTTCCTCAGACTTACTTATCTTTTTTGAACCTAAAATAAAGCAGTTCAGTCTTTTTAATCACTTATATTTGAAACATATTTGAAATATTATTCAAACACATTTTTAAGCATTAAATTTCAATAAATTAAGGATTTGTGTTAAAAATAATTTTTAATATAAAAATGTCAAACATTTTTGTATTTATATTTTATGTGTCTTCCAACTGTTCAGACAAAAATACAACACCAAATATTTTCACTATTCAAACATGAATTATTAATTTCTAGAGCAGTAAATTAATATATTTTACAATAAAATAACTGAAGCTTACATGTCAATTATATCCAATTGTATCTCAAGAAAGCCAGAAAAGCAATGAAAGTAGGCTTTTCAGGTAAAACTAACAATATGATGTAACTATACCTTTCTTTGTTAATCTTTCATCAATATCTGGGCTAAAAAGCAGACCTGTTTTTACAGACTCGATCCTATTTTTTAAACTTTGTTGATTTGCAAGTCGTCGACCAACATTTTCATATCTGTCAACACCAGAACACCCATTCTGTACAGAAAAGAAAAATTGAAAATGTTTTGGTTAAGAAATAAACCTAGTTAGGGGCGCCTGGGTGGCACAGCGGTTAAGCGTCTGCCTTCGGCTCAGGGCGTGATCCCGGCGATCAGGGATCGAGCCCCACATCAGGCTCTTCTGCTATGAGCCTGCTTCTTCCTCTCCCACTCCCCCTGCTTGTGTTCCCTCTCTCGCTGGCTGTCTCTATCTCTGTCGAATAAATAAATAAAATCTTTAAAAAAAAAAAAAAGAAACCTAGTTAATTCAAATATTAAAACAAAGTAAATTTTTGTAGTTATCAAAATCCTCTACAGCTGATTGAAAAAGGTATATAAAATTAAAAAAACAATTTCATATAAACACAAAGATACTTGCATGCATGTTGATAAAAACTGTAAGCATGTGACTTGGCTAATACTTGATATTTTATGATCTAAAATAAAAACAGCCTCACATATTAACTAAAATAATTTCTTTTGTGATGACTCTGTGCTAGGACCTGCTTACAACAGTGAGTGAACAGAACAAAACAAACAGACCAAACGCTTACCCTCAGAATTTACATTCTAGATGGGGAGATTTCGAGGACAAGAAAACCAGTAAATTATACAATATTACACAATACACAAGGTGAGAAATGCTATGGAGAAAAGTAGAGCAGGGTAAGAAGGCTACAGGGGGGTGGGTGTCATTTTAAACAGACTGATCAGAAGATGATTTGTGAGTAAAGAAAAATGTGAGAGAGCCATGAAGATAAAAGGGGAAAGAACATTATCCCAGGGAGAAGAAAGGCCGGGGCAGTGTCCAAGGCTGAAACCAGGTCTGGCATATTTGACAAAGAGCAAGGAGGCAAGAAGCTGAGGGAGCAAGAGGGAGTGGTGAGAGGAGGGCTCCGGGAGGCCGGCTGGTTCCAGTTCTGCAGAGAGGTACATGTAAACATTATCTTTTTTTCAGAGGAAAATGAGGAGTCACTGGACGATTCTGAGCAGCAGAGGAGTGACAGGACTTTACTTGGGGTTTAACAGGATCGTTTTGGCTGTAGTACTGCAGCAAGGCAGGAGCAGGCAGACCTGCTAGTAGGAGCTTATTGCAGTAATCCAAATTGGAGAGGACAGAATTTATAGACTATTAGAAAGGTAGTACCAGTGAGAATTGGTCAGTCTGGATATACTCTAAAAGCGGAGAAGACATAAGAGTCCCTAATGGTTTACACAGGGCATGTGAGAAAGTGAGGAGTCGAGAATGCCTACGTGCTTTTTGGCCTAAGAGACTAGAAGAATGAGTTGCCATAGCTGAGATGAAGACTGTAGGTGGGGATGTGTCTGGCGGAGAGGGGGAGGAGTGGAGAAATAGCAGCAGTGAAGAAATGCATCTTGTAAGCTGTATTTAGGACAGGTTGTGCCTGAGATGACTATTGGATGGACATCAAGTAGAGAAGTCAAATAAGCAGATGTTAAGAAACAGTCAAGTTGTTCAGGACAGCATTTGGGCAAGAGATACAAATTTGGAAGTCTTAAGTAAATATATGATGTTTAAAGCTAATGAGCACCTTGCATGAGTGTAGAAAGAGAAAAGGGAAATCCAAGGACAAGGCTTCGGGCACGCCGATGTAAAGGAATTAGGAAAGTAACCAGTGAAGAAGGAAGAAAACCAGTGCCCCTGATGCAAGGAAGGAAGTATGCCAAAGAGGAACAAGCGACTAGCCTGGTCAAATACTGTTGACAAGTCAAGTCTAACAAGGACTGTTATTTGTCCACTGGTTTGAGCACCACTGAATTCATGGGTTATCTTGAGAGCAGTTGCATTGAGTGTTGGGGATGAAAGCCTCAATGGAATCGATTTAAGCAGAACAGAAAAGGAGGGACCGATAGATATCAATTCATGTGTAAGAGTTTGGTATGAAGGGGAGTAGAGAACGGGACAGTAGCTGGAGAGGCAGAGTTGAGAGTGTCTTTTACCATCAAGTCTACAGCTTTATGCTAATATGAACATCAGTGAAATGGTGAAAGACACTTACTATGTCTTTGCTACTTTTCCCCAGACTAAATTTCAAACGAAGAGATCTTCGGACCTTTTCTTTACGACTGATCTTAGGAGAGAAGCAGCCTGCTTTTCCTGATTCCACCCTAAAAAAGCATGGGATTAAAAATGTCAGCATTACAAAAAAAAAAAAAAAAAAGTTAGCATAAAAACTGGAGGCATTCTTGCAAAATGCAATGTGAAAGTCCAGAGCAAATTATATTGCTAGTAATTAAACAGAGTAATAATTTTCTAAAATCAGTTAAGCTTAAAGATACCACATACGAACACATTATATTTGTATATAAAATGGCCTCTCCTGTTTATCACAAGAGTTACTTAGTCACTTATAAACCAGAATCATTAGAATAGACTAGGCTTGGGGCGCCTGGGTTGGCTCAGTCTGTTGAGAGTCTGACTCCTGCTTTCAGCTCAGGTCATGATGTCAGGGTCCCAGGATTGAGACCCATGTCTGGCTCCACGCTCAGCGGAGAGTCTGCTTGAGGATTCTCTCTCTCACTCTGCCCCTCCCCCTCAAATAAATAAATCTTTCTTTTTTAAAGAAAAAAAATAGACTAGCCTTTAAATTAATGGGAAATTTAAAAATTATACACATTAACATACAATAGCAATTTTAAGCAAGCAAAGTGGACTCAAATTAGAAATCATTCTCTGATGAAGGGATATTTTGTAATCAAACATTTTCCCATTTTCTTTTGGGTTGCTAGGAAGCCCAGAGCTAATTCTGTACTTTAGTACACATTAGTACTTGGGAAAGACTTAATGGTCTGAACATCTATTTATACTTTCTCTTCTCATCTTGGTTTTCTATTCTAATTTCTATTTTCCCTGATTCTGAAATTTTACATATACCATTTTATTATTTGGAATTTTTATAACCTGTCTCATACACATTTTGGAAAATTTTGAGCCATACATAAATAAAATGACCCATGATAAAAAAAAAAAAAAAAGACATCATTCTCTGGAGGATATATAAAGGGCAACTGATTGATAAGACAATAAAGGCAGAGGGAATTTTTTTAAAAATTATGACTCAAATATGATTCTCAGCAGAAAGACAAACAAAATATATACCAAATGTTTATCCAGTGAAGCGAAGTGTCCTGGATTTATTACCTGCAAACTTTTTTGCTTGCAATCCTCTTACTTCGCCTTAGCACTCCTGTACTGATCAAATGGTTCCCACTGATGGCTACAGGAGAGAGTGAACTCTGAGATGATCCTTCTGGGCTTGTATCAAAGGGAACTATAAAAATATAAACACATGTAACATACCACCCATACTTTCTTTTCAAAGTATAAAATATTAATAGCAATTAGATTTACAGTCTTAATTTCCCGGGCACCTGGGTGGCTCAGGGCGTGATCCCAGGGTCCTGGGATCGAGCCCCGCATCGAGCTCCCTGCTCCACTGGGAGCCTGCTTCTTCCTCTCCCACTCCCCCTGCCTGTGTTCCCTCTCTCGCAGTTTGTCAAATAAATAAATAAAATCTTAAAAAAAAAAAAAGTCTTAATTTCCAACCCTAAGCAACAACAAGATCACATAATTTCTGGTTAGAAACTTCAGAAGCCAAATAAACCCAATTCAACTTAAAAAAAAAAAAAGTATCAATTTCTTACTTTTTAGTTGCCAATTCAGGGTCAGATTGGACATGACTTTTATATTAAAGTTTTGCTTTAAACTCATTTAATAATGAACTGTAGATTAATATAGGGAAAATATTATAAATAGGTACTCTGTGGACTGTAGATTAATATAGCTGCCTTTATACATTAAAAAAAGCACATATCTGTTATTATCCAAACTTAGAAACCAATCCATTTTCAATTTTGCAGATGGAATTTACTGACTTGTAGCTGCAAAAGTAAGGCTGAAGAAAAATGGTGAGTTAAGACCTCTACCTCTAAAACCAATAATATATTATGTTAATAAACTGAATTTAAATTAAAAAAAAAATTTAAAAAACACAAAGAAGCTAAAACTAAACAAACAAACAAGTGGGTAAGGCAGTTTCTCTGCAGTGATCACTCGAGCTCTGTTTTAAAATGGCTCCAGTCTTACCCGTTTTTCACAGGTCTGATAACAATATCAATAAATGTAAACTATATTTTTGTAATTTTTTTAATAATATAAACGTAATGTTTGGTAATAAGGACTTAGGTGTTATTGTTCCCTAAGATATTAAAATATAATTATTGTAACTAATTAGACAAATATAGAAACTGAATCTTTCAGGAGTGCCTGGGTGGCTCAGTCAGTTAAGTGTCTTAACTTCGGCTCATTAACTTCCGTCATTATGATCTCAGGGTCCTAAGATGGAGCTATGCACCAGGCCCCGCGCTCAGTGGGGAGTCTAGTCTGCTTGTCCCTCCACCCCTCCTCCTGCTCATACTTTCTCTCTCTCAAATAAATAAAATCTGAAAGAAAGAAAGAAAAAGAAGGAAAGAAGGAAAGAAAGAAAGAGAAAGAAAGAAAGAGAAAAAGGAAAGAAAAAGGAAGAAAGAAAAATGGTGAGTTAAAATAATAGGATTACTGTTATTGAATTAGATTTATTAAAAAAAAATCATTGATTAATAAGCAGGCACATACTAATGTTCCAGTAGCACAAGAATGTTTAAACCACTTTTTGGGAGCTTGAAGAGAAGGAATCAACAGGTTCATTTCTTGGAGCAGATGTTATAATGCTAATAAGCAAAGGCAGAGAGAATTACGATTCACATTGGCCATTTGGAAACAGTGTTCCAAAGTGGAAAAAACTTTAATTAAGAAAACACTAAGTTAAGGGTGTCTGGAGGGCTCAGTTGGTTAAGTCCCAGACTCCTGATTTCGGCTCAGGTCAAGAGATCAAGCCAAGCCTTGGGCTCTGTGCTGAATCTGTTTGAGATTCTCTCTCCCCTTCACCCTCTGCCCTTCCCCCTTCCCCTCTGCTCACACTCTCTCTCTCTCTAAAAAAAAAAAAAAGAAAAGAGAAAACACTAAGTTAGTTTAAAAGAATTTAAGTCTCCAACCTCTGAATACTGAAAGACATACAGACATAGCTTCAGAGTTCTTATCATTACATTTTAGCAAACCACACACAGAAAACCCATGAAGGACCATAAAAAAACAAGTTGCTGCTCTGTTCTACTTTCTAATAAAACAAACAAGGAAAATCTAAACTTCTTGGATAATAGAAACCAAAGGCAGGCTTCTGGAAAGAACTTTTTTTCTTCAGATTTTATTTATTTATTTGACAGAGAGAGAGACAGCCAGTGAGAGAGGGAACACAAGCAGGGGAAGTGGGAGAGGAAGAAGCAGGCTCCCAGAGGAGGAGCCTGATGTGGGGCTCGATCCCAGCAAGCCGGGATCACGCCCTGAGCTGAAGGCAGATGCTTAACGACTGAGCCACCCAGGCGCCCCTGGAAAGAACTCCACCTAGCTAACAAATTTAAAGTAAAACTCTCAACATTGTCTGAAATCAATAAAAACCTAAAAGAATCTGAGATCACTCACTTTTTGATGGAATGTGAGACAAACAGGAGATCGAGGACTCTGGGCTTGGTTAGGATTTCATTTCATTTTGGTGATCAACGTTAACTTGTAAGATTGACCATGAGCCAACTTGTATTCTATACCTGCTAAAGGAGCCAACTCAATCTAAGACCATACTAACAAAAATCTGGTAGTCCAATTAGCAAAATTATATTTTTCTCTGGAAGCTCCAGTTGGCTACATTAGGAACTTATAGGTCATTTGGAAGAAAATGGCTGGGCTGGTAAAGAATCTGGAAACCATGTCATAAGCAACAGCGTAAACAAAGTTATTAAAACTTTCATAAAAGCTACTTGAGTATAAAACTAAAAAATACCCCCCCTTCAACTGCAAGCACAATGGCTCCTCCAATGACAGTACCCCACCACTCTGCATTTAGGGAAAATCACATTTTGGCAACCTCAACAGGAGACAGCAATACAGTCATAGCTATAGATCAGGAAGTAACTAAAATAGAATTCAGGATGTCCAATCGCCTAAAACCTGAGCACCAGTGCTATACACAGAAGCCCGAACTCTCATTCTAAGTTACTTATCAGTAAGTTTCAACAGGCATGGTCAGTCAACATACACACATACACATTAATTATACTGAGCCAATGTCTATTTTAAAAGATAGGGGACTTTATACAAATTAAGAGATTTGATAAACAGAATGAAGCCATAGCTCCTAAAAGGGGTGACATTGATATGAAATAGCACTTTGTTCAGAACAGGCATGCACATTAATGTTTACAACCCAATTATATAAATTCTCTTTGCTACCTGATACTGGTGTAGAACTGCTACTGAAGAGATTAGTTGGCAACAACTCAAAGTTAAAACTGTGCTTGATGGACTTCCTCTTCTTACTTGAGAAACCATGAGAGGAATCCACAGGCAGTTTACGCTTAGCATTTGGTGTAAGAATCGTGGGTGATATCGATACCTGGGCTGAAAAAAAAATTGCTTTATTTTATCAACTCTGTGGGAAAAACAAAAGCTTTGATAATTTCTTCTTATAAAGCTATTACTTAGAGCTAACCAAAGAATGAGGGACTATGTTTACATTATCAAATATATGTTTTAACTAAATTAACACCATGCAATTATTTAAAATGATATTAGGAAAATCACAAAGAGGCAAAATTAACAAATAATAGTAACTTAAACCAAACAGACTGAAAGATGCATATAATCCACATTAAAGAATATTAACATATGGAATAAAATCATAATCAAGGAGTTAAACTGATCTACATAATAGTTTTGCTTTTCATCATAACTGAGTGCTAACCACTTAATTTCTTCGATCTGAAAAACAGAATGATCATATTGTCTGTTATTATGTTATTGGGCTGATTAATTTCAGCTACATGCAAACCAAGATAAAAATGGGAACATACGCTAATAAACTTCTGGTTCTAAGACAAAAATGAGATTTGGGTTATTTTCACATATTCAACAGCATCCAACTTACATTCAACAGAAAAGCGTGATTTAAAAGACTAAAGATATAACAACAGACTAAACGAAATTCTTACCTACAATTTTGTGTTCATTATATCCAATGTAATTAGCAATGTCACAACACAATTACAGTATCTCCACTGAAAATAATACTTGGATTTGATTAAACCAAAATAAGTTAGGTAATGGTTACTTTTGCATAATATACAGAAATTTTCACTTAAATAAAAAATATATAATACCAACCATTTTTTTGCTGTTGAGGTGTAACAGAGGGTGTTCTGTTAGATTTAAGTTTATTTAATGCTCCACTAACAAAATCTGAAATGCAAAGCACATATAATCATATAATCAATTATAATTTAACATCTACCTATCTTTCACCAATAATTCACATTGATATTTGTGGTTTTCCAGCATCTAAGTTTTTGTCAGCTTATACATTTTAAAGTTACTTAAGTTTATTTAGAAGGAATTATTTCGGGACGCTTGGGTGGCTCTGTCAGTTAAGCATCTGCCTTCGGCTCAGGTCATGATCCCAGGGTTCTGGGATCGCGCCCCACATCAGGTTCCCAGCTCAGTAGTGAGTCTGGTTTCTCCCTCTCCCTCTGCCCCTCCACCTGCTTGTGCTTGCTCAATCTCTCTCTCTCCCATAAACAAATAAAATATATATATAAAAAAAAAAAGACAGAACAAGTGGCTAAAGATGTAGGGAAACAACAAAAGCATGGTGTTATAAAAACCAAGTAAAAAAAAAAAAAAAAACCCAGGAAGGAAATAGTTAAGTGGCCAAAGAGATTCTGAATGATACAGGCCTAAAAAAGTACCCATTGGATTTAGTGATTAGGAAACTGTAACTTCAACAGAACTAGTTTCATGCAAAAATATACCCCTAATTTTCAGCCACAGTGAAATACCAAAGTTCTTTAAATATGTCTGCTTACCTGATTAATCACCAAATATCACTCAAAATAAAGTTCAGGTATAGCCCACTTGTGTATCACTGAGAAATCTTACACCTTCAAGTGAAACAGGCACAAACCAGAGAAGACTGAAGACCTTAATGAAGAGCCAAAAATAGGCTATGCTCTAACTGGCAGGTAATGGCTTATAAAGCCAACCTTCACCGCACCTGAGCAGACAAAGTTAACATGGGAGAGGAAAAAGAGAAAGAAGGAAAAGAAGAAAAACGAAACCCAGAGCTGAAGAGAGAAGAAACAACTGAGTAACAAATACAGCCGCAGCAAAAAATACCACACAATTAGAATAGCACAGCAAAATCAGAAGCATGGAAAGACAGACTATTCCCTCCATCATCTGAAACCATCCTGACTGCATCATGGGCCACACTGCAAATACAGACCATCTTTCTAAAGAAATGGAAAATTAGGTCTCATGACATATGTATTTCAGGAAGTACGAGACTATTCAGGGCATATTAATTAAATCAGCTCAACACTGTATCACTGACCATGAAATACATTGGTTTAGCACGATAACAATAAAGAAGAGCACACACACTTGCAAATACAGGTAAAGAGAAGAAAATATGACAGACCAAATCCCTCTTACTTGTAAGAATTTGCCCATGAAATACTATATAGATCTGGGGCAAAACAATTATTGAGAATTGCCATACCCAGCATAAAACTACACTAGACTAACTAAGTCAGAATAAATACCCAAAATAAAAGTTCCTGGAGATTGGCTGCACAACAAAGTTAATATGCCTAACAGTACTGAACTATACATTTAAAACCGGTTAAAATGATAAATATTACATTACATGTTTTTCTACAATTTAAAAGTCAAAAGATTCTTCAAAGCAAATGCAACTGGATCACATGGATGCTTGTAGCATTTCAGAATGAAATGAATAAAAAAGAAGAAAAAGGGAAAAAAAGGCTATGGGCGTTAAGGAGGGCATGTGATGCGATGAGGACTGGGTGTCATATGCAACTGATAAATTACTGAGCACTATATCTGAAACTAATGATGTACTATATGTTGGCTAATTGAATTTAAATTTAAAAAAGGGGAAAAAAAGGCTAGCTATAACACACAAAAAATAAACACTAATGGTCTAGGACTCCTGAAGAATTTCAAATTGCTAATGAAATCACTGCATTTTAATGATGCTTGACAAATGCTATCTTAACCTGCTTGAACAGATAAAGTACCTCTGGGTTTAAGCCAAATATTAGTAACCTGACTTACTGTATTCATTCTGTAGTTTATGCCCATTAAGTAAATACTGGGCTGGATACAATGTATAAAACATGGCCTCTACCTCCAAAGAGCATTAAATATAATAGGTAAGACAGTCACACATGAGGAGTAAATATAAAACCATATAAAAACTGTTAGAGTCTAGAATATTATAGAACTCCAGTGCAGGAAAGAGATAATTTTCCCACTAAAAAAAACAGCAGAGGTAAAGCATACTTAACAAAACACTTAAACTGAATTTTGACAACTGGATATAATTTGGACAGCAAAGGTAGATGGAAGTAAAAATATTCTGTCAATAAACAGGATAAGCAGAGAAACCCAAAGTGTCTAAAAAACAATAAATAAAAAATGCAGTTGGACCAAAGTATAGTGTACATTGCATAAATTAGAGAAAGAAAACAGTAGAAAGGCATGCTAAAGCAATCCTGTGAAAGACCTTTAATATAAGGCTATAAATATCAATTTTATGAAAGTTTCTGATGAGTATGTGTGAGACGTGACTGGAGTTTTACATTAAGAACATCAGTCGTGACAGCAATAAGCAGGGCAGATTCAATGACGAGGCATGAAGATCAATAAGGAGATTCTTACAGTAAAGACGATGCAGTAAATACCACAGACTGCATCTTACAGAACCTGAGAACGGAATATAAATGGTACAGTAAGAGTGAGGCAGCCATCGTTTAAAGCCTGAGTGATTAGAAAACGATGGTGCCGTTAACAAAAAAAGGAGTTCAAGAAGAACCAGTTTAAAGACGGTAAAGATGATCATTTCAAATGCTGAGCTTAAAGCAACAAAAAAACCAGAAGTGAAGATATCTGCCTAGTAAACTGTTTAAAGTGGAACTGACATTTGCGAGACAACAGTGATAGAGATCCAGATCCAGTGTTCACCTATTTAGAGCCATAAATGAAACTCTCGGAGTGAATAAAATCACAAAGGAAATGAAGGTAATAAAGAGGATCTGTGCCTGAGAAGACCTGCATTTGGGGTAGGAAGTTTATGGGATGAATTATGTACTCCAAAAATACATGTTTAAGTCCTAACTCCAAGTACTTGTGAACGTGACCTTATTTGAAATGAGGGTCTTTGCAGATGTACTCAAGAAGAGGCTACTAGGGTAGGCCCTAATTCAATGTAACTGGTGTCACTATAAGATGAAACTCGGACAGAGAGACATCCAGGGAAAAGGTCATGTGACAACAGAGGCAGAGACTGGATGCAGTTGCAAACAAAAGAAGGCCAACAATCAACAGCCACCACCAGAAGCCAGAAAAAGCAAGAAGATTCTCGAATCCCTACAGGTTTCACAGGGAACATGGCTCAGGCAGCAGCTTGATTTTAGCTTCTAGCTTCCAGAACTGTGAGACAATAAATTTTTGTTGTTTTAAGCCACACAATTTGTGGTACTTTGATACAGTGGCCCTAAGAAACTAACACAGAAGGCATAGGGGAATCTACAAATGAGGCAAAGAAGAAACATAAGGCTGTATCATATAAGCCAAGATTCAAACAAGAATGGGACAATTAATAACAATTAGTTCTGATATTCAAAAGACGAGACATTTCCTAAGGCAACTGGAAGAAGAATGGCCTCAGTCTTCTTGATCAAGAAGGAGATAAGAAATCTTATGACTGATTCCACCATGATGGCGCTTAGGTCTTTTACTTCTTCCTTGGCAATGTTTCCTTCATTAGTTAGTTCATACTTCTAAATAATTCATATCACTATTTCAAAGCATGATCTCATGCCTGACTGTATTCCCTACTCTCAAATCTCAATTCTTTAAACCAGAAAAAAACATTATAATCCTGTTATGCCTCTACTCATAAACCTTCAATACCAATACCCAAAATCCAGCTTCATGCTCTAATATTTCAGCCTGACAGTGAGCTCACCATAATACCCTCCTAGCCCTTAGGATAAACCCTGCATTCCAGTCATGTTAGTCTGTTTACTAATAGTCATAGACTACTTCTTCCCTACACAGATCCTTCTTTAGAGCATCCTGCGTATCTACAACAGGATACAGGTACTCTGACACTCTACCCAATTCCCCTAGACTCTACCCATTTTTCAAGAAGGTTCAGTTTGACCTCTTCTCTGGAGTCCCTGATCAGTATAACCCAGGGAACCTTTCTCCTTTGAACACATTTCACATTTGTGTTAAAAATTTAGCATCTAACATTAGATTGTATTGTCATTTTTGCTTTTCACATGCACGTGTCATGTTTTTCCGCCTATGCTGTAAGCACCAAAAAGGCGCACCCACAGCTTATGCTTCATTACGTTTAAACACGTTCTAGAGGAAAGCAAATTGCTGTGCCTCCACAAATGAGCCTGCCGCTCACCGCCTACGCTTTGTCTTCGCTTTCTCTTACAATCGCCGGGCGTTTCACATTCACCTTCTTCCAAGCCTTCTAATGACGCAGTAGCACACAGACCATCAAGACCCAACATAGCTGGTACCTTCTCCTGGATAAAATCTGGAACATGTCCTAAACGAAAATGTTCAGAGTTACAATTTTTCCTCTACTGTCCCTCAAAGTGTTCAACTAGGATATATTTCTAATAGTTGTCTTCACAGTTCACTTGGAGGAAGCTGGGATTTCCTTCATTTAAACGAATCCTGTTACTTTATAATGTAACTCCATCTTACCAATATCTGATGCATAGTCAATAAGAGTCTGCACCACTGCAGCCTGTAATCGTAGCTTTTTTTCTGTGTTAGCAGACATCTTTTCATGTCCTTCACTTGTCTGAAGAAGGTTTGGTGCAAATATTACTGCAAGATTGCTGCTATCCATCTTATTCTCGCTGGACCTTAAATGAAACAAGGTTTTCTTAGACTGAGCCAAAGAGAAACATACAGAGGTAAAAAAAATTGAGCACACTTTGAAGACTTCTTACTTTATCAGGCAAACACAAGTCAAAATAGCTACCCTTTGTCTACCTAACTGCATGATTGGCTTGAAATAAGACAGAACCAGAAACAGCTTCTGTGTGTTTAAATATATATCATAAAAACCATGCTAACTATAGAGTCCACACTTTGTTTTTCCACACAAATTGAACATGACTATTTGATTTTCAAACCCACACACAGAAAAATTATATTAAAAGGCTGCAAGTTTGTCTAGAACAAGCAGGCTCACTGACAGCAAGCAGAGAGGCGACAAATTTGAGAAGCAAAACAAATGTATCAAAACCACAATAATCTGAAGTCATTCAATGGACAAAGAATCCTATCAACACCAATAAGCCATTCATAATGATGGCCTTAAGACAGTAAGAAAACACAAATCGTTTGGCATATTGTTTCCCAAATTATGCAGGGTATACTTCTTATAGTAAGGAAATAATTTTTAAGAAAAATTTCCATCCGAAATTTAAAGTTATTATCTATATGGGTATATCTAGCTAATTAACAAACTGTCATTTCCTAAGACTTTCAATTACTTACCTAAGGGAAACATTCCTAAGAAAGTTAAAGAAGTATCTTAATACATCAATTGTGTGGTCAGCCATTAGACAGGAGAGCAATAATGTAGCTTTATTCTTCTCCTCTGTTCCTAACTGTTGAGCTTTGAAAAGTGCTTCATGGAAATCAGCTGGAAGGATGGGCTCTGGCAATTCCCTAAAAAATTGCTTAAGAAGTCCTGCGACATCACAAGGAGGTGCAGAAGACAGGCAACTTTCACCATGATCCAGTTTATTCTGAAATAAATATAATCTTGAGCATTTGAGGGCTTAAGAGTTTACTGCAAATAAGATATCTTTTTCTATACTCTAGAGAGCTTTAATAAATTTTTCTTAACTCTTGTTTTAATATACATCATGCCATTTTAGAAAGCCAACAACAAAATCAAAGAACATCTTTTCATTTTCTATAGTACTTAAAGGAACAAAGGACCACAAATTTGAAAGTATTCTAAACTTTTAAAGCATTATATAGATTGTGGCAATTATTTCACAATCACAATATATACATATATTAAAACATCAAGTTACATGCCTTAAATGGTATTTGTCAATTATATACCAATAAAACTGAAAAAAAAAAGCATTAGATAAATAATGCGTAATTCTTTTTTTTTTTTTTTTTTTGAGAGAGAGAGAGACAGAGAGCAAGTGCATGCTCCTGCATGGTGGGGGGAACAGAGAGAGTGAGAAAGAGAATCTTAAGCAGGCTCCACAGCCAGCATGGGGCTGGATGCAGGGCTGGATCTCATGACCTGAGCCAAATTCAAGAGTCAGACACTTGGGGTGCCTAGGGGGCTCAGTCATTTAAGCTTCTGCCTTTGGCTCAGATCATGACCCTGGGATCCTGAAATTGAGCCCGACATCAGGCCCCTTGCTCAGTGGGGAGCCTGCTTCTCCTTCTCCCTCTGCAGCTCCCCCTGCTTGTGCTTGCTTATTCTCTCTGTCAAATAAATAAATTAATCTAAAAAAAAAAAAAAAAAAAGCCACCTGGGCACCCCTGTATAATTCCTTTCAGGAAAAAAAGGTTCTTTTGCCATGAAAAAGGCTATTTGCAGTTCAATTTCTGTTAATAATTCATGCAATAGTTTAAATATTTCAATTCTAAAAACCAAATAAAAGTAGTACAAATGAAAAATTATAGTTCAATAATATGCATACCTTTAGGGCTCTCAGACGAATAACAGATCCTGATTTCCTAAAAAGCCCTTCTGTATGAATGTGCTCTTCTAAAGATGTGCAAGCATCAACAAGAAAACTGAAAGAGAAATTTTTTTCAGGTGGCCAGATACACGTCTTACTAAATTCAATTTTTCTACCAAAGTACATGGACCAAGCACCATCCCCCCTTCAGAAGCTCTGATGTCACAAATCTCTTCAGTCTTTGTGATAAAAGGTTAATTCCAGTTTTTCTTGCTTCCTAAATTCTTCTGTCCAGCTCATCTTTTTATCTATGACAATTTCAATGAGCTTGCTTTAATCCAACATCCTTCTCAATCCTATTTCATTTCTCTGCTTCCACTCAGAGCACAAGATGTGTCTTTTTTACTGCCTCCACTTCATATCCCAGTCTCTTCTCAACCCTCTCCAATCAGACTCGCACCCCCATCACTACAACAAAACAGCTCTCAGCTTAAATATCATGTAGATATTTAAGTAGACATTAAGGTCACTAATCCATGGTCAATTGTCTTCATATCACTTGTCCTGCCCCATCTGACACACTTAACCACTCCCTGCTTTTCTTGGAAATAACTTTTTTTTCATGACACTTCCAGTTTTCCTGCTGTCCCCTAACTATTCCTTCTCAAACTCCTTTTTTGGCTCCTCCTTTTCTGTCAGACCTCTACATGCTCATATGACCCCGGGCCCTAAGACCTTGTTCTTTTCTTTTCTTTTTTTTAGATTTTATTTACTTGACAGAGAGAGACACAGAGAGAGAGAGAGAGCACGAGCGAGCGCACACGCACGCACAAGCAGGGCAGCAGCAGGCAGAGAGAAAGGGAAAGGGAGCCTGGGAGCCCAATGTGGGGCTCGATCCCCAGACCCTGGGATCATGACCTGAGCTGAAGGCAGATGCTTAACTGACTGAGCCACCCAGGTACCCCCATAGCTCTAAATATCCACCATCTGTTACATTTGCCCAAAAATAAGGCATTGTGCCTGTCACTCTAACATTGCCTCTCAGAAAAGTCAGATATATCTTAGGCCTTACAATCCTTCTCATACTTAGAGGTGTGTGCTCAATTTCTTTATATTGAACAACTTTTAACCATCAATGTTGGCTTTAGTAGTTAACAACTGATACCACAAATTAGAATGGATGTCAGCAGCAAGCAACTGATAGCATTGTGCTGCTGCACAATGGCTGAATGTCACAGGGGGTAACTGACAGAACTTAATGTTTGTTTAAAGCAGGCAAAGAAATTAAAACAAAGATTTAATCATCTTTACCGGGGATATGACTTTGCAATTCTACAGGTAGAAAATCATTATAAACAAAACTTTTATAGGTCATTTGAAAAGCAAAATAGTAGGGGCGCCTGGGTGGCACAGCGGTTAAGCGTCTGCCTTCGGCTCAGGGCGTGATCCTGGCGTTATGGGATCGAGCCCCACATCAGGCTCTTCCGCTATGAGCCTGCTTCTTCCTCTCCCACTCCCCTGCTGTGTTCCCTCTCTCGCTGGCTGTCTCTATCTCTGTCGAATAAATAAATAAAATCTTAAAAAAAAAAAAAAAAGAAAAGCAAAATAGTAAGTGCTTGCCTTATGGAGATTGTGAATCAACACCTATATGGTGAATGAGGGAAAACTGCTCTAAGGTTGCAAGGTATTCAATGAATGCTTTTGAACAATGCATCAGTTAAAAACCTAGGTTACTGAAATAGAGTAGCCAGAATGAACCATACTTTGGATAGAGGTGAAATGAATTAGTAACAGGTAAGAAAGTTTCTTAGCATGCTTCTTTAAACTATTTAAAAATGTAAACTTCTCTACTAATTTCTGATGCAGTTAGTCCAAAAGGTTACTTTTAAATAGTAAGTGATACAGTAAAGCTTAAGTGTTAACATAATTTATATTCACAAACACTTTATTTAATCTTAGCTTAAATGTTCTTTTATCCACAAAGGAAAAGGGGGGGGCAGGGTGTGAAACAGACTCTTAAGTAGAGAGAAACTGCTAGCTCAAAACAAATGTATAAGTCAATCAGCTATTTATTTTTTTTACTGATTTTTTTTTAAAGATTTTATTTATTTATTTGACAGAGACATACAGTGAGAGAGAGAACACAAGCAGGGGAAGTGGGAGAGGAAGAAGCAGGCTCCCAGCGGAGGAACCTGATGTGGGGCTTGATTCCAGAGCACCGGGATCACGCCCTGAGCCAAAGGCAGACGCTTAATGACTGCGCCACCCAGGTGCCCCTTTACTGATTCTTTTTAAAGATTTTATTTATTTATTAGAGAGATTGCCTGAGCATGAGCAAGCAGGGGGAGGAGCAGAAGGAGAGAGATAAGCAGACTATCCACTGATCCCGGAGCCCAAAGCGGGGCTCCATCCCAGGACTCTGAGATCACGACTTGAGCAGAAGTCAGACACTTAACAAACTAAGCCACTCAGGTACCTCTCAACTATTTACTTTTAAACACCTAAACACTGGTTTGAAATATTTTTCTTCATCCCAAACTTAGCTTACCTTGGAATGTGTCCATATTCTGGTACAACAGAATGGGGCAATGCATTAAAAGGTACTCCAAATATTTTACCCTAAAATGGCAAATTCAATTATTCCAACACAAATATTAGGCATAATGTAAGTTTTCTTAAATATTAAGCAAATTAAAAACCTCAGGAAATTAAAAAAATAATCAAGACAATGAAAATAATTATTACAAGTAACTTTGGTAAAAAGCAACTACTATATGCTAACCATTCCCTTAGGTACTGGGAGCACAAAAATGATCAAGATAAAGTCATTGTGGGTGGGGGGGATGGGTGAGACAGGTGAAGGAGATTAAGACTACACTTATCACGATAAGCACTGAGTAATGTACAGAATTGCTGAATTGCTATACTGCATGCCTGAAACTAATGTAACACTGCATATTAATTGTATTGGAATTAAAATTAAAATAAATAAATAAATAAATAAAGTCATTGCCCTAAGCAATGTAATACATTCCATCAGTTTCCAAACCCATAATGGAAAATCAATCCAGTTAGTGCTTAATCAGGAAATCCTCAAAAAAAATTTGGCCCAAACACTAACATTTTCTAAAAATACTATGTCTCTTTCAGTAACCTTATAAACACTGACCTTATACTTTCCTTCTGTCACCTTTTAAATACTGATGTGAACAAAAGGGTAAGTTGATTGGTAATGGTAATTCTTGTCACTCATTGAGTACTACCTAAAATTACACTGAAGTGGTTTTTAGATCTGATCTTCTTTTCCACACTCTAGGAAAACTGCTATTCAAACTATGTTCTGAGGTAACCAAGGCAGGGATTCCACAAACATTTAATTCAAATTTCTTTAACTACTTTGAAATATATTTTTAAGAAGTCATATTCAAATTAATTACTCATATTCAAATTTAAGACACTGAAAATCCTAAGAGTAAATCTGTATGTTACAAACTTCTTAATAAAGAATCTGCCACTATCTTTGTGCATGCATTCCAACTTTTTAAAAATGTGTCACTGATTAAGAAGGTTGTAGTTTTGCACTGGACTTAACTACAAGCCTATATACATACATATATACATACATACATACATACATACGATGTGTGTGTCTCTCTCTATATATATGTCTTATATAAAATTAAATGAGTGGGTATACCTAATCTCATAAACATTAATTTAGCTTAGATGCATCTGCTCTCCATGAATGCTTCTGAAGCACTTGTTAAGAAATCATTCACACTGTTAATTATTCAACAGAGTAACAGAATTTTACAAGTCCTTTTCAAGCATCTGGCTCCATTTAAATGATGAATATAGAAGACAGTACAGTATAGTGCTTAAAGGAGCAGGCTCCTAGTGGCAGGGCTGCCACGTTTTAAATCCTGGCTCTTCTACTTATTAGCTGAATGACCTCAGTCAAATTACTTCTTTACGCCCCAGCACCTTCACATAGGTTCTAAGTCACAGAGTTGTAGAGAGAATTAAATAAATTAGAAGATGTAAAACGTTTATATTAATTTCTGACATAGAGTAAGCATTCAAAGAATATTTGTTGCTGTTACGATTACCGTTTCAAGGTGAGCCATTAAAAAAAATTAGTGTGTGAAAACCCTTTTTCGGGTAAATCATAATTTTGATACTATGCAACCAAACAAAATGCAAAAATCAGATGCTGAAGTGATTACAAGTCTACAGAGGTCCTACATACCTAGAACTCACGGGTTTTTTTCTTAAGTGTATTATTCTCAATAATAGCCTCACAGTAACATAATCTCATAAAATAAAACTAATAACATGCTTTTTAATTTTATGTACTGGAATATCAATTACAATGTTATCTTCAAAAGATTTCTAGCACTGTTCTTTAAAAGCTCAACACCCTTATTAGCTAACAAACACCAAAGAGCCAAAGAAATCTAGTTTTCATATATTACTTATCCTGTTCCCATTCTTATAACACAAAGATCTTCTATATTTATTAGCATATTTCTATTATGATTTCTAGCCTGACTACCAATTATCAATATCAGCCATTGATTACCATAACAACTATCATTAGCTGAATAAATGGCATGTGACAGGTACTGTGCTAGTCCTATCTACAGATCTTATCATTTTTAAATACCCTAAATAACCCAAGGAGAGATACCATTATTCCCACTTTATATAGAGTAGGAAACTGAAGCGTAGGAAAATTAAACAAACAGCCCAAGATCACACAACCTATAGTAGGAGTAAAGCAGGATTCAAACTCAGGCCTATCTGACTCTAAAAGCCTAGGTATCAATTTTTTTTAAAGATTTTATTTATATATTTGAGAGAGAGAGATAGCAAGAGAGCCTGAGCAAGGATCTGGGAGAGGGAGGGGCAGGCTCCCTGCTGAGCAGGGAGTGTGACCTGGGGCTCCATCCCAGGACTCTGGGATCATGACCTGAGCCAAAAAGGCAGACGTTTAACCAACTGAGCCACCTAGGCACCCCGGTATCAATTTTCTTAAGGGGTGAAAAAAAATCCACATTCAAATTCTTTCATACACTTACAAAACCAACTATATTTGAGATCTTGGAAAATCAGTTTTTCAATCAGAAGAAATTACTCTAGTTTTTAAATACAAACTTATATGTTGCCATTAAGCTGCAAACAACAAAAATTATTTTCTCCAGAATGTTTAGGGTATTGAGAGATATGCAATTGATTCTGTTAGGAGCTTACTTATCCAAGTACTTATTTTCTTTCACAAATTATAAATTAAGAACTATGCAAATTTTATCAGTTTTCATCTCTACTTAAAAAATACCATAGAATTAGGCAAATAAATTTAAAATAAAATGCTTTATATTCAGTTTATTTTTCACAATGAAATTTCTGATGCAGTAGATAATAAAACTTCACTCAAAATCCCCTTACTTCAACCACTCTCAGATCAACAGCTTTTTAATTATTCCATTCCGCTGTCTCAATTTACTCACTTTAAAAAAATAGCCTTATATCTCAAAGATAACCAAGCAGCAAGCTTGTTTTTTTCAAATTAGTGAACACAGAGGTATTATCTGAAGCCTATTTCTAATGCTCTTTCATACCTTATTTACTGACTCATTTAGAAAATTTACTGATCCTCCTTGTCCCTTTACAAATTTTATTCTACAACAGTGGTGGTGGTGGGTAGTGTCTGTCTCCTTTCCCACGTGCTACTTGTTCAAAATACAATAAATTGGCAATATCTGGAGATATTTTTAATTGTCAAAACTGGGAGATGCTACTGGCATCTAGTGCGTAGAAGCCAGAGATGCTGCTAGACACCCTACGAAGCACAGGACAGCCCCTACGTCTCACCTCAAAGAATTATCTAGTTCCAAATATCAACATGGTGAGGTTGAAAAACCCTGCAACTTTCTCGGTGATCAAAAAGCCCTGTAAAGAATCAATAATGTCATTCTTTAAATTTCAGCAGTCGACCATCTGGATTGAATTAGCCACGCTTAGCCACATTCTCTTTGGGATCCACGCATAATGAACATTTTAGCATGAACTGTAGTAAGTGATGGTTCAGGGTGGGCTCTTTTTTTTTTTTTTTTAACCCAAACCTCTTTCCCCAGAACTTACCACTATTTCCGTGGCTGCTGTTTCATGTCTCCTGCGATCGCACTGCCCACGGCCGCTCTTGACCTTGATGCCATAGACCGCCCGAAGCTGCTGCAACAAGGCCAACCTTACCAGCCTCCGATCCCACATCCCGGACACGTCGCCCACTCTCCGAGGCAGGATCTGCGTCCTGACCCTCGTTCGCCACCAGGTCTTCCAATTTCTCAGGTTTGCGCTCTGCTCCGCTGCCTTCTGGCCAAGTCTGGCACTGTTCCGGCCCCGGCCCCCAGCCACCTCCACGGCTTTTCCGTTGGTGCTCTATCCACTTGCACCGACCTTCTTCTACTTTCCTCTGATCTAGCCACACCTCACCTTTCGCTCACTTCCACCGACCTTCTTTCTCGTCACCTGCTCCTTTCAGCTACTCTCGTCACCTGATCCTTTCAGCTACTTACACAGACTTCCCTTCTTTCTCCCTGACCCTTTAGGTTCCTTGTACCGACGCCTCTTACCAGCTTCTCACCACTTCCGGCCACTTCCTAAGATCCCGTTTCCTCCAAACCTCACTTCGCCCTCAGCCCTTCCCAACAGCAAAGACGACCCTTCTTGGCCCTCCTGCCCCGGCCGGCTTCAGCCGGGCGTTCGTCTCTCAAGTCCCGGTGTCCCCAGCCCCAGCCCAGCCGCCGGACCAGCCGGCTGCTCAGGCGCTTTTTCCAGTCCCGGTCCCCGCCCGGGCTGGTCGCCGCCGTCACCCCGTTTCACGGGCTGCTCCTTCCCTCCCCCAGCCGCCGGCCTGCGGCCCCCGGCCTGCACATCCCGGGGTGCTCACTGAAACCACGCAGCTCTCCTCATGCCTCCGCCTCCACCTTCTCAGCAGCCCTGGAGCCGCGACCGTCCCACCCTCACTTCCAGCCCAGGCTCAAATGGCAGCGCCAAACAGCGCTCAGCGCTCTGATTGGCCCGCTTCTCTTTTCAAAATCAGGACCTCAGAGAGTGGCCAGGAGCTGCCTGTCTAGTGAGATGAGGCAAAGTGGGAGCTCGCGAAGGGCGTGGTGGGCAAAAAACTAAGCATTACGAAAAAACAAAAAAGTTAAGTTCCACTTGCTTCTTCATAGCCATATTTTTGAAGGAAAATACTTCTCAGAGCGTATTTTAATACACCTGGCCTGCGACTGGGACGATACCTTCGGGGAAATGTAATAGACACCCCATTCTCATTTTTTTCAGCACTTGGCTGAGGCGGAAGGCCCCCTAACGGGGAAACCGGTTCTACGGAACCCGAGGTGAGACAACCTGAGTCAGGGTTCGCAAACGCTCATTTGCAGGAGACTTGGACTCAATTTAAATACAGGCCATAGAGCGAACATTTACGTCACTCCGCCTCGCGCCCGTGTGAACTCGGTGAGAGGAGCGACAGAACGTCACCTGCCTTATCCACGGTTGGAGCCCTTTCGCCTAGCAGTATTTGCCAAATGAACAAATTTAAGTAGGGAACGTTTTCTTAGAATCATTTTGCCCCGTTTGGAGTTCAGTCCGTAGGTATTCTACCTGTCCGAGTCTAAAGAAGGTTCTCTGAAGAAACGGGAACAAAATGGAAGTGAAGCATTTTGCTGTATTGTAACGACTATTCATTGAGCGCCTGCTATGCAATATGGTGTAGGATGAAGAGCAAAACCAGACAGTTTAGGGGAGGAGAATATTAAACAATTATATTAATGGGGGTATAATTATCAACGGAGAGAAGCATAGTAAAGCGGGGAATACTATTATATGATACAGTATAAAAAAGATCCTTGATGCGCGGAGGGTCATGAAGAATCAGTAGAAATTGGTAAAAAGTGAAAGTGGGATGGTGGAGGGGGACCAGCATTCAGGAGACAAAAGCACTGCAGAAAAGCCATCGATTTTAACAGGAGCCAGTGCATCAGAAGCTAAACTGAACCCACTCCTACTCGTTTCTTTTTGCTTCAGATATAACTATTAAAAATTGCTTATGTTGTCTTTCGCCTCCTCCCTCCCCCAAGCTTCACATTGTTTTGGATTTTAGATGTCTCAGATTTCCTTTTCTTAAAGACCTGCCCCTGCTCTTGAACATTAACTGCCTTTTATTTTGTTTCTTTTGTCTTCTTCCTTTTAAGATGAAATTATTGTTTCTTAATGATATTAACATAATTACTTATTTGCCTTATCCATGTATACATATATACACACATACATATAAAACAACGATAACAATATTGCTAAATAAGACTGCTGAGTGAAGTTTAAGTCTGTGTGTTTCTTTTTGTCTTCATGTTGTGTCCCATGAGGGATGTACTAACAAAGTACCATGTTTTAAATGAACTGGACATAATTCTTCTCTTTGGTTATGTGTAGATGTTTATTCAACCAGGCCTCTATGGGTAGATAATGGGATATTTCCAGTCTTCTGCTATTACAAAAAGTTCCCCGTGAATATACACTATGCTTCTGCTAATGGCTCATTGGCGTAGAGTCCTACAAATGGGATTGCCTTGTGAAAGAAAATGTTATATTGTTTTATGTTGCCAAATTCACCTTCATAGAAGTTGTGTGATTTTGTATTCACACTTGCAATGTATGAGAGTTCCTGTTTCCCCATAGCCTCTCCAACAGAGTGGACTTTTGCTAATTTGATAGGTGGCAAATGGTATCTCATTACAGTTTTGCATTTATCTTTTTATAAGTGAGGTGAAGCATCTTTTCAAATGACACATGCATACAGTGAAGTATGATGAGTCTTAAGGAATGTGGGAGATACACAGCTATGAAATGAAGTGGAGGAAGCCAAGGCCCAAAAGAAGGTGTAGGTATGCTACTTTGGGGGGGTGGGCGGGGTTAGAAATACACAAGTGGACACTTGTTTGTTTTTTCAAAGTAAACATAATGGGTAAACCAAAATCTAATAAAAATGGTAACCAGTAGAAGGAGAACAAGGCCTATTTTCTATCGGATGATCTCTAAAAAATTTAGAAACATTTTACATATTAGCCCAATGTGAAATACGTTGAACTCTTTTAATGCCTTTATTGGACTTTTTGCTTTGCATTTTTGTTTGTTTAAATTGTAATCAATCTCTTCCCTTAATGCTCTAGATTCTGAGTCGTAGGTAAAAATGTTTACCCCACTCTCAGGTTATAAAGGATTTCACTCATTTTTTAGTACTGGTATGGTTTTCTTTCTTTTAAAAAAAAAATTGTATCTCTGATCCATTTGGGATTTAGCCAGTGTAGAATAAAGAATAGAATTTTCTCTTTTTCCATATGGCTATCCAACCATATAAATTTTTGTTTTATCTCACTTCAGCAAACTCCCACACCTGCCTCCAAAAGTAGCAAAACACTACTACTGAAAGCCCCATAGAGTACAGATGGTCCCCAACTTAATGATTGTTCAACTTAAATTTTTTTATTTTATGAAAGGCATATGCATTTGATAGAAATCATTCTTCGAATTTAGAATTTTGATCTTTCCTGGGGCTAGCAATATGCTGTGAGATATTCTCTCATGATGCTGGGCAGTGGCAGCCAGCTGCAGCTCCCAGTCAGCCATGCCATAATGAGAGGAAGCAACCCATACGCTTACTACCATTCTGGACTCCTACAACCATTCTGTTTTTCACTTTTGGTACAATATTCAATAAATTACATGAGATATTCAACACTTTATTGTAAAATAGGCTTTATGTTGATGATTTTGCCCCACTGTAGGCTACCGTAAGTGCTCTGAGCATGTTTAAGGTGGGCTAGGCTAAGCTATGGTGTTTGGTGGGTTAGGTGTATTAAATGTATTTTTGACTTAATGTTTTCAACTTATGAGTTTATTGTGATGTAACCTCATTTAAGTTGAGGAAAATCTGTACATTGACTGGGTCAAGGGATATCATCTTTAGTGAAACATTAGACTTTGCTTTTAGTTAGTGTCACCATATTGGCACACGCCACTTTCTTTATCTAGTACCTCACTTAGACCTCTTTTCTGTAAAATTCTCTTAACCTGCCTCCCTGAAACTTCTTCCGAATCCTTGCTTCGAAAAAGGTGACTGGTGTAGCTTCTCAAATCAGATCCAGAGCTCTTCTCTGTAAAGCCAAAATGATTGTCCCTGAAATCACTGCCTCTGAGGCCTGGCACACTGCACAGGCACGTGACTCATTTATTAATAAAACAGAACCATTTGAGGAAACATCTGTCTTAAATTTGGACTTGACCTAGGTGGAAAATAATATAATGATTTCCTCAGGTCACTGGAGCACTTACCAGAATGATGGGCACTGTGGTGCTTCACCTAGATCCCCTCTAGAGCTGAGGTCCTTGCTCCCCCAATTGCAAGAGTGTTAGCCCCTGACTGCTCATAGCCCAACTCTGAAATGATTGACAAAATATGTCAAACATAGAATAATAGCCTTCTAAGACCATACAAGTGTTCTGGAGCAAGAAATAGGAATGCTTTTTTATTTTTTTTGAGCTATAGGAAAAATAAGATGGAAAAGGATAATGATAGATAAACTAAAATGACTAAATAAAAACTGTTAAGTATATAAAGCCTTAGGAAGTTTTTGTCTTCTACGAAGCTAAATAATGGGCAGTTTATAGTGCTTTCCATCACAGTATAGACTTGATTAGATAAATTATTGTGTACCAGTTACCTGGGTCATATATATTTACTGATTTAGAAGATATTCAGGATATAATTTGAGAAAAAGCAAGTCACAAAATAGTATATATAATATGACTGTTGTTCTTTATACGTGTGTATGCAAAGAAAAATGAAAAGATAGTAACGGTGATTATTTCTCAGTGGTATCATTGCAGTGACTTTTGCATCCTTCTTCGTGCTTTTCTGCTATTATCATCTGAATTTTTTAATAATGAGTATATTATATGATGTTGAATTCTGTCCCCACAAAAGATATGTTGAGGTCCCAACCCTCAGCTTCTCAAAACGTGACCTTGTTGTCATATGTACTTAGTTAAGATGAGACCGTACTAGAATAGTGTGGATCCTTAATTCAACCTAAGTAGTGTCCTCCTAAGAAGAGGAGACACAGCCATGGGAGGTGAGAATGCCATGTGATGGTAGAGAAAGAGATTGAAGTGTTGTGTCTAAGAACCACCAAAGATTGGGGTCCTTGGGTGGCTCCATCAGTTAAGCCTCTGCCTTCGGCTTGGGTCATGATCCCAGGGTTCTGGGATCAAGTCCTGCATTGGGCTCAGCGGGGAGTCTGCTTCTCCCTCTGTCCCTCCCCCCTGATTGTGCTCTCTCTCTCTCAAAACAAATTTAAAAAATTAAAAAAAAAAAGTCTCAGCCCTCAGGGAATTCTGACAGCTGGATGAAATGCTAAAAGGTAAGAGAAAGTCTTTACACTGTGTGTGGAACTCTTCTCCAGCATCTTTCAGATGTGATTCTTCCTCCCCCTGCTTCTCAGAACAGAGGCTCTCTCTGCTGAACTTCACTTCCAAATGCTTACTATAAGAGAAAAGGATCGCCTTCCCATTTCCCTGCTAGATTCACAGGGCTGGTGTGAGATCCTCCCAGATCCCACCCTGGCAAGTTTCCCTTGAAGAGTTTAGTGTATTTTTCTATTTATCTTGTGCACCTCTTAAGGAGGTCAATAATGCTGTAAACAGAGGAGAGCTCCTGGCTCAGTCAAGCAAAGTACAAAATATTGAAAAGGTCATGGCAGTAAAGTATATCATCACTATAATGCACAGAATATATGAGGCATTAAAATCCTAATGCCTAGACTTTTGGTTAGAATTTATGGATGAAAAGAATGAACTACCTCAGTACATTTTTATGGCCGAAATTAAAACGGGTGGATTCACTTAACCCCTGCCAGCAGCCTGAAATTCTTGGAACTGCCTTCTGTGTGCACAGAATTCTGTATGGAACTTGATGTTTTGGGGAGTGGTTATTGCTTTGGAGCTTTCCCTGAAGAGAAAGGAGAGAAAGCAAGATGGGTGGTAATAGAACCAGCTGGTGAGACATCGTCACACATTTGAGACCAGGCCGATGGTGAAGGGAGTGCTGATGGTTTCTCAAGGATATTGGGCACCCGACCCCCGGGGTCCATGCTGTTGACTGGCTCAAATGCATGACATGTCCTTCCATTGGCCATGCAGCGGGGACAGCTCTCCACAGATTCTATCCCTGTGCACCACACCAAGCAGAAGTGCTTGTTAACTAAAGAGAGTGGCTTCACAGCCCAGGAAGAGTGGACAGAGAGAAACATGAAGCTACATGGGTATTTCACATCCAGAAGAGATGTGAAATTCCTTACTACCGGAAGGAATTCTGGATGAAGCAGCGAGCGGGGTCTGATTTGGAAATACTTCTAGGAAATGTTTTCTATGAAAAATTAGCTAGGAAAGAGCTAATTGAGCTGCACAACCCTATCACCGAAGTTATCAGGTGTTAGTGTGTAACCTTTTGAAACGCATGGATTATTCTGCCATGTGAGAGGCACATCAAGGGAAGAGGCAGAGGGAACCAGCATTTATTATACACAACACACCAGACATTAATCCTCACAGCAGCCCTAGGGAGGTAGGTATTAGCCCTATCTTACAGATGAGAAAGCTGAGGCTGAGAGAGGTTAAGAAAATTGTACAAGACCCTAAGCTGTTAATTGGCAGAGCTGAGATTCCAATCTGGATCTGCCTGGTTCCAAAATCCATGCCCAGTGTAACACACACACACACACACAACTGATAGCGACAACTTCCCTGTGGGGGACACTGGCAACCTTGGGAGCAGCCGTGATTCAAAAGCCACCACCTTTTGAGTGGCAACTGAAAACCTTTCTTTCTAAACAGGTCTCTCTCACTGATCTCTGTAATTTCTCGTGAGTGGCTGGTTACTTTAGTTCTGGTTTTCTTTTAAAATGCGAATTATCCAAAGAGATGAGACACTTCCTGTGAATAAATCTTTCAGATACTTTATTTTCTTTCTTTCTTTTTTTTTTTTAGAGAAGGAGTGGGGAGGGGCATAGGGAGAGGGGGAGTGAGGGAGAATCTTAAGCAGGTGCCACGCTCCACATAGAGCCCAAGGGGGGCTCAGCCTCACGACCCTGAGATCATGACCTGAGCCAAAATCAAGAGTTGGATACTTAATTGACTGAGCCACCCAGGTGCCCCCAGATACTTTATTTTCTAAAGGGCAATCTTGATAGCATTAGACCATGGGTCACCTGGAGAGGAGACAGAGGGCTTTATAGAGGAAATGGCAAAAAGGGAACAGTTGGAGGTATCAAATACATGAATCTATTTCAAAATTTTATCTGAGGCTGTCTTCAGTGATCCTTTTTGTTTTTTAGGAAGAGTAAGTTCTATATTTTAGAATGTACATACCTATTTCATGGTACCGTTGTAAGACAAGGGACATGTGTATGTAAGAAGGCTTTGTAATGTAAATGAACCAATATAAAGAAGGTGTGGCGTGGTGCTGGTTTAATTTGTGAATGAATTCATATTTTGTGGCCAAATTCACTCTTCCTTATCCACGTGGCTCCATTCTCTTGACCATTCATCAAATATAAGTGGGAAAAAAATATCTGGACACTAGAAACATATTACATAGACCAAATTATATAGACCAGATTTGTTGCAGAAAATAAGGTCTAATATTGCAAACTGAAATAATTGCCTTCTAGGAAAAGATTAAATCCTTTTTTGTGTGTGTGATTTTCAACAGTATTTTCTCCTATATTAAAAAGTGTTTCTATCAATCTTTTAAAAAGTGCTATATTAGAATTTACCAGCAGAGGGGAGTAAAGGAACACAAAACACCTTTCAGTTTAGGTAAATTTCTGTGCATAAAGAGGGTAGAAAAGTCGGCAAATCCATGCCTTTATATTAGCCAGTGGATCCATGTGAACACATTAAATTTTATGAACATCTCAGTCCATAATGGAGGCAAACAAACAGATCTGTAGGTCATAAAGGCATTGACCTTTTTGACTGGGAGGTGTAAGAGATGAGAAGAAGGGACCATTTTAGTGCATTTTTATGGCCAAGTTTGCCAAGTATGAAGTTTTACTTTCCAAGTCTCTTGAAACTATGGTGAAATCAATTGTACTATACTCAAATTAAACTTTTTCTTAATTTTGCATGCCGATTTTTGAGTATTCATTTAGAAGGATATTCTAGTGAGATGCATTTTTTATTTTTTTATTTAAAAAATTTTTTTTTAAGATTTTATTTATTTATTTGACAGAGACAGCTAGCGAGAGAGGGAACACAAGCAGGGGGAGTGGGAGAGGAAGAAGCAGGCTCCCAGCGGAGGAGCCCTATGTGGAGCTCCATCCCAGAACGCTGGGATCATGCCCTGAGCCGAAGGCAGACGCTTAACGACTGCGCCACCCAGGCGCCCCTAGTGAGATGCATTTTTTAAAACAACTCTATATCCTGGTGGATGGATATATGACTTGCACAAACTGTATCTCAGACATACGCAGCCTCTACTTAGATGAAGAGTGGATGTGGGAACACGATCTGATGCCAGCTCAGAATTCACCAGAAGTACATGCACACACACAACCTTTGAGAAGCCAGTTACTCACCTCTGGATGAACGCTGGTTAATGTTCCAAAACCTCTTTCCCTATATCTTGAAAGAAGGTGACTTTGAGGATTAGAATTATGAATCCTTACCTAGAGGGAATAGATTGCACAGTCATTGTCAGTAACTTGAAATACCTGGTGAGGGATTCCTGCGCTAGCATGAATTAGAGACAAAAAGATATTGAAGAGGTCACTGCGATCAAGTTGGGGAGACAGATGAGAGTCTATTTTGCAATGAGATATCTCTTGTAGGAAACAGAAGGCCAACCACCAATAAATGAGGATCCCAATATCTAACCAAGGTATTATTCACCAAGTTTCTCCTTCCTTTTCATTCATTCCATAGTTCCTCTCGAGCAGTGTTAAAAGATAAACTGAGGGGCGCCTGGGTGGCTTAGCAGGGTCTGCCTTCAGCTCAGGGCGTGATCCCGGCGTTATGGGATCGAGCCCCACATCAGGCTCCTCCGCTGTGAGCCTGCTTCTTCCTCCCCCACTCCCCCTGCTTGTGTACCCTCTCTCGCTGGCTGTCTCTATCTCTGTCGAATAAATAAATAAAAAATCTTAAAAAAAAAAAAAGATAAACTGAGACGTGTTTAAAAAATGTAAGAGTTCATTTGAACAACAGTCTATTGGAATCCTGCAATGCCAACTGGGAGTGGTTGGGTGTGCTCCACGGACAGGAGCTCAGGGAGAGACTTTTAATAAAGAAAAGGTGAAAACAGAGAAGGAGATTGTTGATTGGCTATGGCTTAAAGCCTAGTTGGCTCTTTGTAATTGGTGGTCCTTGGGTTTTGATTTTGTAAACCTGAGGCATTTACAGGCTTGGATTTTGGTTTACTTACATAGGCTGCTGAGACGTGAGAGCCACTTCAGTCCAGGGGTCTCCTTGTTTAATTAATTTAACAGCAGTAACCAGAGTTTTGTGCTCTCACGGAGAGTTCCAGTCTGGTAGGCCAGAGAAGGAAATTGTCAGCTTTAGAGTTCACTCCATGAAATGTCCACTCATCAATTTCATCTTCACTGGCTTTGTATAGGATCTAGGAGTCACACCATTCTCTTTTTTTAATGAATAGACCGTATACATTGTTATTTACCTGGTTTAGCAGGTTTGAAGGTCTTCTGTTCATATATGATGTTTTCCAGTGCCAGCACATCAAGTGTTGAACGGAAAGACTTAATATATCATCCATGGTTCCACCATGGTTCCAGACTGTGTTGTCATTTGCTAAGGTAGGCTGGATTTGTTCCTGGTCTTGGCGAGGGTTTTAGAGCTCAGCACACCAGGCAATCAAGGAATTCTGGGACTGCTGGGGAAGGATGAAAAAATGGAACGTTAGCTGGGTTTCAAAGATAAGGAAAGAATATGAGCATTAAAAGGGAAGTAGAAAGGCAATCCAGGTAGGGGAAAGTGCTTAGTAAGAACACAGTTCTATACTAGACAGTACCTGGTGAATTATAAGGAATGATGGGTAATGGCAGGATTCAAGTAGTGAAGATCCCTTAGTCTTCCAGAGTTGAAGGGATGCCCTACCAGAAAACATGGAGAAATGAAAGGGCACTGTTTGGAGTCTAACACATGCACATGGGAGCGACTCCAGTTGGTTTCTCTCTCTCCCTAAATTAATAAATGTAGATGTACTGAATGGCTAAGGATAATAACGGTTTCACAGTTTGGGAAGTAAATGAGAATATGTATGTGTCTCCCAGGCTCCAATGGGTACCTAACCAATATTAACTTCCTTTCCATTCCCCAGTCATCAAAATCCATCCTAGAAATACTATTCTCCAAGAAAGTGGCAGTTGGTAAGCATTAAATGTTATAAATCTCAGAATGTTACACAAAGCACATTATCATCAAGAATTTTAATAATAAATATAAACATAAATAATAAATATTGTATTTCTCTATCACCCTCTTGTGCTGTGTGCTCAAGAAAATAGTCCCTTGAAGCTCATAAAAAATGTTCACAGTTAAATTCTATCAATAATTCTTTAAGGCAAATCTTTTCTATTTTTCTCTAGCAACAGATGCAATGCAAATGTACAATGGATGGGAATGTTTCTAAATGAAATCACTTTAACAACTCAAGCATTTCCCCGGCTTCTGTTCTGGAATGCACATAGGTACTATTTTTGCATTGTGGGCTAAATGCCTTAAAATGAATTTCACTGTTAAGGAAACAATTATCCCTTGCACTTGATGGCAAATTCTCCCTTTCATAAAGACCACCAAATTTATGGGGGAGAAGGGGAGAACAAAATGAAGTAGGGAGTTACGTTTGCACTTAGAGTAAGGTTATTTTGTGTGTCAGGCCATTTTGGTAGATAATGTTAGATGGTGACATGGTCGCTTAGCAACCCTGTCATGGACGAACTCAGGATTCCTGTTTTACTGGGAAATCATAAGGAGCAATACCTAGGGGCATCCATCTATTGTTTTTGGTGATTTTTTACAAAAGATTTCATTGGAGTTCAATGATTAAGATAGGATTAGAAATTTAGATGGCAGGATTTGTATTTATGTTGTTGTTTTAATAATGGAGAAAGACGTTGAGCAATTTTCAGTCTTGGCTCTCCTGACCTTTTTGCATGTCTCTTTCATCCTGTAAATGCTGGGCTTCCCTGAGTTTTATCCTCAGTCTTCTCCTCCTATGCTGTGTGGTCTGCTGAATGATGTCATCCCCTCCCATAGGTGACTTCCCCTCTGTGGTGACTTCCAAGTCTTTGGTGTTCTGGCTCAGACCTCATTCTGGAGCTCCAGGCTGATTTCCAGTTACCACTGTAAGTATCTCTCTATATCTTCTTGTCCTCCTTACCATCAGTCTTGTGCTTTCCACCTCTCCTCCCACCCACCCATCTCACTTCCCTGATCATGGAATTAACACCTTCTTCTAGAACATGGCATACCAATCCTTCATATTTTGCTCTTAACTACATGTTAGCATCAACTCTACTATTTGCTCTGTCACACTCCTTTGTGCCTTTGTCACACTCCACTGCACATCCTATGACCTGACCAACTCCATGAGAAACATCCTGTGGTTTCCTAAGCTTGAATGTTCTTCCATCCCTTTGTACCTTCACACATGCAAACCCCTGGGCCTCCCCGTTCTCCTTCTCTGCTTTAAGAGCTTCATGCTTGAAGAATCAGCTCAACCATCACCTCCTTGGCTTCTCTCCCCAGGCAGTACTTAAGTACTCCCTCCTTAGTGCTCTGTCACATTTTACCTGAATGTATTTTGATATTTGTCATTCACGTATGTGATGTAAATATAATGTATTGATTGTGTATTTACAGGTCTGTCCTTGATGAAACTGTTAGCTCTCTAATGGCATGCAAGTTTTTTCAAAAAGTCCTTATGTCCCCTTATCCCTAGCACAGTGTAGGGGCTAAACAAAGACTGAGTGAATGAATGAACAAACATAAATTATTTCAAGAGTGAACATTAGAGGACAGGGAAACAGACCCTAATAGAAGTTGTCTAGCCTGTTAGTTAAAAATCAGTAAGATTTGGGGTGCCTGGGTGGCTCAGTCGGTTGAGTATCTGAGTCTTGATTTTGGCTCAGGTCATTATCTCAGCGTCATGGGATTGATCCCCACATCAAGCTCTGCACTCAGCACAGAGTCTGCTTGGGATCTCTCTCTCTCTCTCTCTCTGCCCTCCCCCCCGCCAAGTAAATAAATAAATAAAATCTTAAAAAAAAAAAAAAAAGAAAAATCAATAAGATTCACACCCATTAGGACAGCTATCAGAAAGACAGGAACTAACAAGTGTTGGTGAGAATATGGAGAAATCGAAACCCTCGTGCACTACCTGTGGGACCTCGAAAAGGCTCAACCAGTATGGAAAACAGTATGGTGTTTTTTTTAAAAAAATTAAAAATACAGCTACCAGCAATCCCACTTCTGGGTACATACCCAAAAAGATTGAAAGCAGGGTCTCGAAGAGATATCTGCACAGGCCGTATTCATAGCAGCACTGTTCACATAGTCAAGGAGTGAAAGCAATGCAAATGTCCATCAACAGATGAATGAATAAAGAAAACATGACCTATCCATACAATGGAATATTATCCAGCCTTCAACAAAGGAAGGAAATCCTGTCATGCTACAACATGGATGAAATTTGAGGACATTATGGTAAGTGGAAGAAGCCAAAAACAAAACAATAAATATGGTATTATTCCACTCATATGATACATGTAAAGTAGTCAAATTCTTAGAAACAGAAAGAAGAGGGGCACCTGCGTGACTCAGTTGGTTAAGCATCTACCTTCAGCTCAGGTCATGATCCCAGTGTCCTGGGATTGAGTCCCACACCTCTGCCTGCCACTCCCCCTGCTTGTGCTCTCTTTCTCTCTCTCTCTGATAAATAAATAAAATCTTAAAGAAGGAAGGAAGGAAGGAAGAGAGAGAGAGAAAGAAAGAAAAAGAAGAAAGAAAGAAAGAAAGAAAGAAAGAAAGAAAGAAAGAAAGAAAGAAAGAAAGAAAGAAAAAGAAAGAAGAAAAGAAAGAAGAATGGTGATTACCAGGAGTTAAGAAAAAGAGAAAAGGGGGAGCTGTTTAATGGATATAGAGTTTCAGTTCTGCAAGATGAAAAGGTTCTGGAGATCAGTGCAAATATACTTAACACTGCTAATCTGTACACTTAAAAATAGTTAACATGGTAAATTTTATGTTGTGTGTTCTTGCCACAATAAAAAAAATCAGTAAAAGCACAATACACAATATACTTGACATGGAATAGATGCTGTCTGGAGGCCAAGGGCTTGATAGGAAGACTAAACATTTATGACTTCTGCTTTTAATAGGTCATATCAGGCTGAATGTATTTATATTATTTACCTTGAATGCTTTTCTTCGCAAAAAATTCTATAATACAAATAGCATAATATTTGAATATAATAACAACGCATGACAATGTGAATTGGCTGGGATGGATTATAATATGGTATGAATAACCAAAAAATTCCATTTCCTTTCTCAGGAAAGGTGCTCTACCCTTTCACCATCTCCATTATGCTTGAGTTTTGAGTACCACATAGTGATAGAGTTCAACATTAACAGACCTGGCAGTAGTTCTCTTGGAGCTTATAGCCTGAATGCTATGACCCAATGCAGACAATTACCTAGAAAGCTTAGCTGACCAAAGGGTGCACAAGAAAATATACACACATGCCCGTGAGCATGCACACTCGCACAGACACACACCCCACTTGTTGAAGCTCATGACACATTCATGAGTCAGGTTCTAGAATAACTAAGTAATGTTGAGAAAATACATATTTCCCTGACAGCTTAGCGTATGTTGAGAAAATGTTTCTAAAGAAGAAGGTAAAGCAGGAAATCCCAAACGTCTCTGCCGAGCTTCATTAACTTAAAAAGGTTGACACGAAATCCACAAAGAGCAGTCACCAGTCATCCAAAAAGTGGACCTCCCTTTGAGCAGAGTTTTTGGTCTTTAATGATCCTTTAACAGCAGGAAACATCTCACACATTCCCTTTAGGGTTTCAGAAATTTCCTTTTTCTGAACCTATACATTTTTTATCTCTCCCATGGAAAACATAAACACCAGGGGTAAAATGGAATTCAGGATTCTTAAATGTTCCCTACTCTAATGTGGCTCATTTTCCATCATTGAACCTCTGGGATTACTTCAATTTAAAAAAAAGCCAGTTAGCCGCCGAAATTGAAGCAGTTGATTCAAACTGGCGAAACTGACAAGGAGGGGACCTGTGAAAATTGCCACGTGCCTAGGGTGCAAGAGAAAATCCCTGATATAATACTCCATTCCTCTATATCTGCAGCTTGGGGACGTAGCACGAACGCCAGGCCTGGCTTCTCATCCCTTCCAAATCTGCAGGAAGTGCTTCTCCGCTAGTCTGAGCCCTGCCATTTTTGAATTGCCTGGGAGCTATAGAAAAACATCATTAACTCAATCTGTGTTAACCTGAAAAGCTGAAAATAAAAATAGCATCTAGGAGGCCACTTCCCCGGATTCCTGTTATTTCATATAAAGATTGTATTTTTCCTTGAGCTGCTGTTGCTTGCTGACCATTTCCTCATTCGAGCTGCTTCTTTATTTGTCCAGCTTTATTGAGACATCATTGACATTGTGTAAGGTGTGAAGACTGTGATGATTTGATGCATGTCTATCTGTGGAATGTTTACCAACACGAAGGTTAGTTAACACTTCTATCACCTCACATAATTACGTGTGTGTGTGTGTGTGTGTGTGTGTGTGTTTGTGTGTGTGGTAAGAACACTTAGGAACTACTCTCTTTACAGCTGCTCTTTTCAAATTTCATTTTGAATCTAGCTCTGCCTGTCAGCAAGTTTACTTGGAAGAAGGGGAAATGTCCTTCTTTGCTCTGTGCAGAGGCAGGAAATGGAGGGGAGCCGCTCTATTATACTGTGAGATCGCCTCCCCAGGCCCACATGTATTTATGCAGATGGCACTACATAACAGTGAATTCCTTTAAAGAGCAGGCTTAAGGGGAGAAATCACAAAAGCTGAAATCCTTTAGAAACTCTTTGAAAGAATATGGAGGCATTGATGTGAGGCAGTGGAGTGTCTCCAGGCTGATGGCCTGTGTGGTGCAAAGACCTGTAACAATGTGCGAAATCTTGCTTTTTATTTGCTTGCTTGCTTCTTTGTGGGTTTTTTTTTGGCGTGAGTCTGACACGGAGCCACTGACATTTGACTCCTTTTCTCCCTCAGCAAATCATCCTGGGAAACGATTGCTTGGTCTTCTGATCCCAGCTGAAAGAGATTTCTTGTAGATAGGCACGGTACCCCAATTTTACCTGTAAATGGTGACCATGTAACTTCTCACAAAAAACAAGACACATTTCCGAGTCAAAGTGGTCAGTCAGAAGAATTAAGGGACAGTAATTGATCTACAGCTGGTGAAAACCAGGACGGCTGGGCACTAACTCACCACTAGGCCCCTGGGTATCGGCGGTAATCTAGATCAGGGATCGGCCCACTTCAGTGTCTCGGGGGTTCATGGGGATGCTCTTTCCCTCCAAAGACCCTGCAAACAAGGGGGAAACTGCAAAACCATTGGGCAATTCTATTTCTGGTTCCCACTGTCGCCTCAGAAAGAAGTCTCTTATTTTGCTCGTCCGAATACGTAGGAGCAATTGTCTATGACTGTCTGCGTGAGTGCGGTAGGGCCACCATCACAAAGTACCACAGACGGGGTGGCTTAAACAGTAGAGATGTATTTTCTCACAGTTCTCCAGGCTGGATGTCCGAGATCAAGGTGTCAGCAGTCTGAGTCTCCTCTGGGTCTTCTCTCCTTGTTCTGAGGTAACCGCCTTCTCATGCGTCCTCACAGGGTCATTCCTCTGTGCGTGTGCAACCCTAGTGTCTGTGTCCTAAGGACACCAGTCAGACTGGATTAGAGCCCACCATAAAGTCCTCATTTTAATCTATTTACCTCTTTAAAGGCCTTCTCTCCAGAAACAGTCACATTCTGAGGCCCTAGGGTTTAGGGCTTCAACATATGCATTTTGGGGAGAGACAGTTCAGTCCATAATACTGCTGCTTCCCCAGCCAGCTCTCCGTCCTGTGAGGACACAGCAAGAACGCACACATTCATGAGCCAAGAACTGGACTCACCAGACACTTCTACTGCCAGGACCTTGATCTTGGGCTTCGGAGCCTCCAGACTGTGAGAAATAAATGTTAGTGGGTATTTTTACGATATTTGTGTTATAGTAGCCCGAACTCACTAAGACAAGATCTGATCATTTTGCAAGTTGCAAAGAGGTGGATTTACAGAGAAAATCTGGATGAGGTGCACACGGGGTTGTGTCAGAACGGAGCCATGTGCTGAGCTATAATAAAATATGAACTGGGAGGCTGAAATCACTTCAAAATACTACAGTCAAATTGCTTGGATGTCAAATGCTTACTGAAGTTAGAAAGGCTGTCTGTTTTCATTACAGCCTCGAACGAGGGAGCCCCATGCCAGCCTTCCAGGCTGATGCCTTGATGCCAGCCAGTGGATCAGCTCTCATTCTCCTCAGGGGGTGGCAGCTGGGGAGCTCCTGGTGACATTTCATTTTCTGTGAGAGTGTCAACATGGTTTCCTCTGATACAGAAAAGTGATCTACAGGGATCAGAAATTTGAAAAGAAGTAGTGCAAAAAGTATTATTTAGCTTTCATTGTTAATAGCATTTATGGACCGCAAATAATTAAACCATGAAGTCATCAGAACTGGAGGAACTTTGATAGGTTCCAAATTCATCTAGAAAGATCTTTAAGAAGGACTGTGCCAAACCATGACTGAGGAAGGATGGGGGAACACTTATGATGAGAGCTTTTGGCCTAAATGGCCCAAATGGATTTGATTGGTGGGTCAGGTGTGTGTTTTTCAACACCAAGCAATTTTCCAATTGTCAGTAGACACTGACTGGGTGTCCTGTAATTTAATTCAAGTCTGACCCTACGTACCTGGAGTGTCAGACGCCACAGGTTAAGAGCTTGGTCTCGCAAGACTGCCCTCACTTCAAATGCCCTTCGCAAGGCCCGGTTGCTATCAGTGCTTCTTACTCTTACCGGTTTATTATAAAGGATATTATAAAAGATACAGCAAACAGCCAAATGAAGAGGTACAGAGAGTACAGAGCTCTGGAGGGCCCCCAAGTGCAGGGATTTCTAGAATCCCAGGGAACTGGGGTGTTTCACCCTCCCATGTGTGGGTGTATTCACCAACATGGAAGCCCACCAACTCTTGCTGTTCATGGGACTTTGTAGGGCTTCATCTATAGCCACTCCCTTCCCCTTCCCAGAGGTAGGTGGGTGAGGCCGAGAGTTCTAGCCCCAGCAATCACTGGCTCTTTCTGGTGACCAGCCCTATCCGGAGGTTACCAGGGGCCCCACTCCAAGTCACCTCGTTAGCATAAACTCAGGTGGGCTCAAAAGGGGCTCCTTATAAATGACAACAGACACTCCTATGGCTGGGGAAATCCCAAGAGCTTTAGGGTATTTGTGCCAGGAACCAGGGACAAAGACCAAATATATTTCTCCTTATGCCACAGTGGGGAAAGAAGGGCACATAGTTTTTCATTCAATTGTGTTTTGAGACAAAATAAAAATAAACGGAAAACCTTTCTTTCAAATAGGTAAGCAAAGGCATTGACGTTTGTGTCACGGGCTGAAAAAAAAATGTCCGCAATACACACTTGCTTGGAGAGGTAGATATGAAAGGTACAGAAATGAGGTATGCACAAAGGGAATGATCTGGAAATCTCCATTTTGAGGAGAGATCCAAATGTGCCTTTGAGCTGAAAAGATACAGATTCAGAGTGAGCAAGATGGAGTCAGAGCCTGAAGGAGAACACAGGCCGACCAAGGAAATGGGCCAAAGTTCGACACCGGTGAGTCTAAACAAATTGATTAAGGTAAGCATCTGAGGGCCAGGGAGCTCAAGGAATGGGCAGGGAGCAGACACATCCAGGGACAATTTCCCAAACCTCAGCGCAGAAGGACAGGTTCCACATGGCCAGTTTAACGTTGTCTGATCGCTGATCGAAGTAGCTGCCTTTTTCTCAATTCTCAATTCCCCCCCCCCCCCTCCGCCCCAGGGTCTGGGTAGACCAGGCATCTGTGAGCCGGCTGGCATCTCCCAGCCTGCCCTGGGCTTCAGCAGGATTCAGCTTCTGTGTCCTCAGTGACTCTCTGTTGCCCAAGTGCGATTTATTCCGCCTAAAGGTCCTCATCCTACTTACCCACCTGGAACGCTCATTCCTCCAGACTCAGTGCAGAAGGTACTTTCTGAGTAAAGCCTTCGCGCACACACACCACGCCACCACCACCACCACCTAGATAAACATACCACACACATACGCGCACCACACATACGTATACTCGCACATACCACGCACTCCCACACCAACCACACACGCGTGCGCCCCCCGACATACACACCCCAAAGTTGAGGATCTTTTACTCGCAACATGCAATTTTAAACAATAATTTCCTTATAATAAGAAATTAGAACATTTCAGGTGGTGCGCATTTCTTTTTCTTTTTTTTTAAAGATTTATTTTTAAGTGATCGCCACACCCAACATGGGGCTTGCACTCACGACCCTGAGGTTAAGATGCTGAGATCAAGAATGGCATGCTTCACTGACTGAGCCAGCCTGGCGCCCCTCATGTGGAGTGAATTTCAAAGTGGGTTATCAACCACCGCTGAATCCAACCCCACCCTCCCAGCCCCACTGACCTTAGAACTGAAATAATTTTGGGACCCCAAGTCAATGTCAGTTCAAAATCTGTTATTGGTGGGTAGAAGGAAGTCACAACTACTGACAGCTTGTGATTTAATAAAAAAAAGATTTGCTTTCCATTTTCTTTGTTCAAGTAAAAAGAGAAAAATCTCTGGCATCTGAACAAGCTTATCAACTGGAAAGGCCATTATCTCCTTTTGCTATCAGAGAAGAGGCACTTGGCCTTAGCTTCTCTTCACCTTAGCTCTTTACCCTGAAGATTTGTTATTTCCAACATGACACCAAGTATCTCCTTAGCAACCATCTCAAATAGGGTCAGCTTTATCTCTTTCCTTATGAAGATTACTTCTTTTTTTAAAAAAAGAAGAAAGCATTCCTTTTATAGTTATAAACCCAAGGCTAACAGAACATGATTTTTAAAGCAAACGAAAGTAAAACGTAATTTTACAACAGTAGCCCCTCTAATCGGAAGTCTAATTATACCATAGAGGGTATAACTGGTCTAAGAACGAAGGCATCTATGAGGTAGCTAGGAAATGACCAAAAAGCTGGCAATGAGGTAGAGTAGACAATGAAAGAAAAGCAAGAGGCCTTAGCACCTGGTCCTTGAATGATCTAGAAAGCTGAGCCTTATCATAAATGGGGGATTTTAGTGTTTCTGCTGGAAGAAAAATGAAGATATTACATCCATTACTGCGTTTTGGGTCACCCTGAATGCAAGCTCTTTCCAAGGGCTGGTGTTATGCACCCTAAGGGGCAGAACAAGGTTTTACAGCTGCGGGATTGGAGAAGGGCTGGGGTGTTCCATCTTCCAGTTCATTACCACACATCATCTGTGGCTTTTGGGTAATTGAGCAAATAATGCCCTTGACAGCCATTCTCCCTCTTCAACGCCAAGGCAAGGTAATTAATTAAGGCCAGAAGGGGATTGTTAACAGCTGTTAATGAACCACAGTTGAGGGAATCACCTAGGAGAGCACTCTCAGAGTCTATAAAAGTACATGAACAAGAGTACTTCGGGTATCGAATGTTCCCAGGCCTTCCCGTCACCCTTCATCATGGAAGGGCACATTAAAGATGGAATGACTGGGGGATTTCCAGGACACAGCCCTGCCTGATTACGCTCGTATAACTTGGAGTGGCTATTTATTCCCGAACCCCATCACTGCCAGAGAAACTTTTCTAGGACACACGCCTGATATGGAGCACACACTATAATATGATGACCTGGGCAGCTGTTTAGCCAGTATTCGTTCAACCCTGTGTGATGTAGTTTGAGTGTCCCACAAACGTCCTGAAAGGGGATGTGAGGGACCCTCTGCCCCGAAGAAGTCATTATCTCAATGGGGCCACACCAGGGACGCAAGAAACAAGTGGAGACCAATGTGACCTGATAATACATAACTGTGAAAACGAGGAAAGGAAGCCTCACTTACAATGGAGTGGGGAAGCGCTGAAGGGAGAGTGCTCACGCTCATAGCACTCCTCTCAGCCTCCATAACCAGCAGGAAGAAGGGAGAGAATTCTTATCTTGACAAGGGGGACACTTTTCACACAGGAATTTTATTTCCTGCTTTTAAAGGAAAAGAAGGCAGGGCCCCTGGCTAGCTATCTCCGTCAGTAGAACATGAGACTCTCATTCTCGGGGCCGTGAGTTGGAGCCCCACGTTGGGTGTACGGATTACGTAAATAAATAAAAATATATTTTAGAAAAAGAAAGTAACATTGCACTAAGCCTCACTTGTAGCCAATGAGAAGCCACCCCAACTTCAAACTTGTCCTCTAAAAAAACTTCGTTCAGGGCGCCTGCGTGGCTCAGTCAGTGAAACATCTGCCTTCAGCTCAGGTCATGATCCTGGGACTCCATCCATCAAGCTCCCTGCTCAGTGAGGAGCCTGCTTCTCCCTCTCCCCTCACCCTGTCCTCGTTCTCTCTCTCTCTCAAATAAATAAAATTAAAAAATTTTAGTTCAAAACAATCCTCTCCAATTTCCTCCTAAAACTTAATAAAAGCTGACCTCCCCTTTGTCTCCTCAGACTTGCATAGAGTTTACCATTAGTTTGCATGTCCTCTATCACAATTCCTCAACTCTTCTGGAATGGACACAGTTGCTGGTAAAATAACTGGCTGTTTTGCTTTTAGTTGACATACTTGCTAAACTGCATGGCATAGACCCTACATACTAAAGAAGTTTAGAGAAAGTGAGAGACAGCTGTGTGGGCGGGCTGAGCAGAGCGGGTTGAGGAGAAGAGGTGGAATCAGAATTGGCAGAGAAGAGCAGGGGGCAGTAAGGAGAAAAGCAGGGGGGGATGACCTGCCGAAGAGTGCTGTCTCCCTAGAAAAGAATTTCATGCCAACGTCTACAGAATAATCCTTCCTTCTTCATTGTCCTTTCCCCCTTCTCCTTTTTCTGAAGTGTAAGAGACGATTCGAGACTACCAAGTCTTGCTAAACCTCCCCCCGACACACACACACACACACACACACACACACACACACACACACACCAGAAGGTAGACAGAGTGGCTCACACCACACACAGTTCTTTGGTGACAGAACATGGAACTGCACTCAGACAAGAAATTAGATCATGTAATTGTGAGTCTGGCGTCTTTCTTACTAGAACAGGAGGTTAGCTAGGTAGTGGGAGGACAGATGACGAAAGATCTGAGTATTGGGCAGGGAAGTTCAGGCAGACGACACTATACTCAAGGAGCCTCTGCGGGGAAGTCTGAAGTGTTGGGAATGACTATTTTCATAACGCTTAAGATTCATTCACAGATTCCTATGTGTTGGGCTCTACTAAGGATCTCTCATGGATATTCTTACCTAAGGCTCACAACTCGTCTCCGGGGTGCTAATAAAATGTATTCCCATTTACCGATGAACGGATAGGCTTAGAGAAATTAGCTATCTTGCCCAAGCCAAGTAAGGGTAGGACCAACTAAGAGCTGAATGCCTGAGGATTCTGCTTTATTGCTTCTCCTGTAAGTCTAGCTTATGGTCTTTATACCTCTTCTGCTCAAATACCCCTAAAATAGTGATTCTCAACTGGGGCTGATTTTGCCCTCCGGGGACATTTGGCAATCTCTGAAGACAATTTTGGCTGTCACAACTGGGAGGATGAATGCTACTGGTATTATTGGGAAGAGAACAGGGATGCTGTGACATGCAGAGTGCAGCCTGTCACAGCAAAGACTTATCCAGCCCCAAATGCCAACGGTGCCACGGCGGAGAAGCCTTGCCCTAAAGGAATCTTGAAAACCCATGATCCCTTCATGCACATTTAGGAGTGCAGGTAAATGTTTCATCATAAGTTTAAACAGTAGCAAAGGATGTAATGTATATCATTAACACTGATATTTAAAAATTAAAGTCCTATCGTTCTTTTAAATGCATCCAGTACTATTTGAACATTGTATCAAGGTGATATCTAAAATCATCCTTTTCAAGAGATACATGAACAAAGTATATTTCCATTCCACTTCCTCTGAGGAATATTATTCCAATGTCATATAGTTTATACTTGTAAATCTGCTAATTACACCACCATTTTCTCTACAACAATGACAACAATATACATATCCATTTCTATATATCTGTATATAGATATATAGAAAAATTTAAAAATATTTCCTGTGACCCCAAGGTTCTAAGTCTGTAGCTCCCGAACTATGCAGGTGTTTCAGAGGCTTTTTGGTGAAGTGGGTACTACAGGGTGTCTTAAATTTTCAAGGGTACTACAGTATGAACCACCAGTTTGCAAGTCATTCACGGCTTCCGTATTAGATAGAACTATATTCCTTGGATGATGTCATTATTTTTGCAAAGCTGGTGTTTTGGCAGTTGCCGTGATCACAAAGCAGTCAGCACAAAAGTCAGCTTGGAAGAGGAAATGAGGGTGGTGGGGCCGAATCTGATTCCCAGGATTGAGAAGTTGCGCAGCATGCCATGGGGGCACACATCACTAGTAACTGTGGTTATTTAAGACTGAAACAAGGGGCGCCTGGGTGGCGCAGGCGATAAGCGTCTGCCTTCAGCTCAGGGCATGATCCCGGTGTTATGGGATCGAGCCCCACATCAGGCTCCTCCACTAGGAGCCTGCTTCTTCCTCTCCCACTCCCCCTGCTTGTGTTCCCTCTCTCACTGGCTGTCTGTCAAATAAAGAAAAAAAATAAAATCTTTAAAAAAAAAAAAAAGACTGAAACAAAAATATTATGTTTTCTTTCACTTTGTTTTGTTTTTGTCTTTTTTTCCCAAATGACTGTAACTGAGGTACAGGGACGCAGGAGCACCTGACCCTAGGGGTCCCAAACAGACCAGGTTTGGCCATTTGCCGATGACAAAACCCAAAGGCAGAGAGAGGTGTGCTGGTGAAACAAGAAAAAAATCTATTCCAGTGAGGCCAATGCCAGGACACAGCAGACTAGGGTCCCAAAGACTGTCTCCAAGTGCTGAAAATACCTCTCGGTTTATGTACGGCAATTGTGGGGTGAAGGTGGGTGGGAACCTATAGTAAAGGTCAGGGGGATCATTGTCTTGGGGTCAATCCCACGGGGTCATGCTGGCTCCGGGCAGTTCCTATTGCTTGAGGGGGTAATTTTCGTTCCCATCATGGGATGCTTTGCCCGCAGGGTCTTTTGCCTGAGTTAAGAGATAAGGAGGAAAGAGGAACTTAATTAGAAAGTTTGAGATCCACATGGAGGGAGTGGAAGTCCTCTTTCATGGCTACTATGTTGTTAGAATATACATAGTAAGTTGTTTGAATCTAAGTATTTACTAGAATGAATGGATAGGTTTTTCTTTTGGTTTGGGGACACAGTGGAAATTTATGGATTCATTAAGGGTGCTATGAAAGAGAGTTTGGGAACCTCTGTGTGTTGTGAAACTGTCTTCTGGGTTGACATATTAGCTATTAGTATGTAATATATCAATTGATATATTAGCTATTAGTATGTAATATATCAATTGACATATTAGACTATTAGTATGTAATATATCAAAATAATATTATTAATTCTGATAATTGTTAAAGATAAAAAGTAAAACATTTTGGAAATGCATCTCTAGTGAATGTCCCTCTCCCCCCATTAATTATATACCTGTGCATGAACAGTTTTATGTATCCCTGGATGAATATTACAAATGAATGTAAAATTATATTCCTATTGTTGACCTTAAAAATAAAAGAGCGAGCTATTTTACCAGTGAGATGGATTTATTCGGGAATAGCAGAAGAATTGTAATGCAAGACACGCAAGGAGAGGAGCTTTATAGAGCTCCTTTGTAGAGAAAAAAAAAAACTTGGGAGAGGCTGAGGCCAGAGTTCAGATGGTGATGGTTTCCTATAGGCTGGGTTGTGATATTTTCTTATTGGTTAAGCTTGTTGCAGGTACTTTTCTTCCTACTGGGTCTGCCATTGACAAGGAGTGCAGGGGTGTGAGGGCTCCCCCTCCTGGCCACCCCACTATATATATATATATATATATATATATATATATATATTTTTTTTTTTTTTTTTTTTTTTTTTTTTAGAGGGGGAGAGAGAGAGCCCTTGTGCAGCGGGGAGCGGCAGAGGAAGAGGGAAAGAGAGAACCTTAAGCAGGCTCCTCGCAGGGCACAAGACTAGATCTCACGATAGTGAGATCACGACCAGAGCTGAAATCAGGAGTTGGACGCTAACTGACTGAGCCACTCAGGCGCCCCACCCCACCCCACTCCATTTTAAATGAGGGTTCCTTTATTTAGTTCCACACTAGTTCTATTTCAATAGATGTAAGCCCTGAATAATCTTGTTCACACGAATATCTGAAGTGTTTTATGATAGCAATGGCACTCAATTCTCGAACTCCTGAATGACACGCCAGAGGTCACGTAGTGCTCAAGCCTCAACAATGATTTGTAATGATCCATCAGCTCTACTAGTGTTTGTTTTGTTGAAAGCGAAGAATTAGAAACGTTTGATTCCCAAAAGAACATGTTAGGCAGTCATTAGAGTTATTTAGTTTCTCAGCTCCAGAATTTCCAACTGTGCCTTTCTTTGGCCCTAGAGGTTTACAACCTGGGGCAATGCACCTTATCAACCTGTGGGAAGGATAAGAGGTGTACTTTTCTGCTGTAAATGAGAAGGGCTAGTGTGGGGGTGAGGCGAGAGGGACAGCCTGCCAGTCTCTCCCTACTAAGTTTACAAGAGCCGTATCAGGGAAGTACACAGGGAGGCTGAGAACTTGGAAGTCGGTCCCCTTAAAACTGTGAGAGGGAGAGCCTGCCAGTCTCTCCCTGCTAAGTTTACAAGAGCCATATCAGGGAAGTACACAGGGAGGCTGAGAACTTGGAAGTCGGTCCCCTTAAAACTGTGCCCACATAAGTCTTGGAAAGCCTCTGCATATGCCTAAGGGCACTCAGATCCCAGTGTGGAGACCACTGCCAACCTGAGGGAAGAGACTTTTACTCCAGGATGTGGACACCGTGGCATCCTTGGCCACACCTATATGGGCTATGGGGCTAAGGGGCAAACATTTTGGGAGCACTCCCTTCCTTTCTTTCTCTTCCCCGAGTTGCAGATGAATATGGCTTCTGAGGTCAGATTGTAAGGTTTAAGTTTCAGTTTTCCCATTTAACCAGTTTTCTAAATTTGCACAAGTGACTTAATTGTGTGCTTCAGTTTACTAATGTGTGAAGTGTTGGTTATTAGAGTATTTGGCTCATGAGATGAATGTGAGAGTTAAATGAACTCAAGCACATAAAACTGATACAGGCTGGCTGGGTCCGAGGACCTGGAGATGATCCCTCCGGATCAGTCAAGAGGGTTCTTGGCTTTATACAGGATGGAAATCAAACAGGAGCTGAGAGGAAGTGAGAGCAGAGTTTATTAAAGACACTGAGAGTGTAGATATGGACAGACCATTCAGGAGACTCAGAAAGGAAAGGAGAATGAGTCTCATCTTTGCTCGGGGTCTGGGGTTTCTATTAAGGATGGTGGTCTGGTGCAGTGTCTTCTCAGTAATCCAGGAGCAAAGTCACTTACACTCTGGAGCCAGGGGCCTTGATGAGTCAGCGGTCTTGGAAAACGTTTATGAAGACCTCCCCCGCCAGGCCTTAGATGGTATTTATTATGCTGGAAGACTCCAATGAAATTGTTAAATCCTGACCCTTATAAGGAGGACATACATTATCTGTTGTATAAGGCGGGGGTGTAGGTCTTCACCAGAATAGAAGTAGGAAAAGAAGCAGTTCTTCATGGGGTCCCTTTAGTTTCCCCATCTCAAAGCTCTCAAGAATAGTGCCTGGCATACGACAAGTACTCAAATAAGGTAAACTATTACAGAGGTTCAGTTGTGCCCCTTTAGGGGGAATCCTGCCCTCTGTCCTGAGGGGCCTAATAGGACCAGGGTCAAGTCCAAGAAAAAGAGAGGCTTTGTGGCCAGTTCTTAAGGAGCAAGCTCTAGTTTCTATACCTGAAGCCCACAGAGTAGAGAGATTGAGAGAACAGACCCACAGCAGAGTCAAAGGAAAGGAGTCAAGGAACCGGCCACTTGAGTTTTCTTCTATTCTAGAAAAAAGAGCCTTCACGAGTTCGCAGGAGTTTGGAGGCAAATTGCTGATCTATAACAAAGACTGGGAACCAGGAGGTCTCCGTTGGGCTCTCAGTTAGTCTGACAAGACTGGAACTGAGGCTGCGGGCAATGCTTCTTCCCTCTTGTTCTCTGGCATTAAGCACATTCACATCCCTGTACCACTCCGCGTTCCCTTACGTACTCAACAAAGCGAACTGTTCTGGTTTTGTTTCTTTTTTCTTAGAACACTGCTTTTGTTCTCTGCCTGGTTAATACTTAGCATTTATGTAAAGTTTGCATTTGTCTGATATGTTGAAGCTGGGCTTTGGGGAGGACAGGAGAGATAGCCTTGGTGCCAGAAGGCGAGTTAAGCTGAGGAATCCATGAAATGAGACGTCTTCAGCCGAGGCTTCCCAAGGAGAAGGATTTGTGAAGACAAACATCTCTGAATTGGGGCAAAGCTTGTATTGATAGGCTGACTCTTTCATTCTCACTTGCTAGTTCCCCTGCTGCTTTGTTTGGCAAGTAAGGCAGGTAGGGTGATGCAAAGAGTGGAAACTGGAAAGGAATCAGGAGTTTTGCAATCAGAGACCTTTCACAAAGGTCTTCCTTAAGTTTAAAAAAAAAAATCCTCCTTGGGCAGTAAGGAGGGCACGTATTGCGTGGTGCACTGGGTGTTATACACAACTAATGAATCATCGAACCTTACATTGAAAACCGGGGATGTACTGTATGGTGACTAACATAATATAATAAAAAATCATTATAAAAAGAATAAAAAATCCTCCTGTAATTTTAACACATGGATCCTCGTTCTGACCTTTGGAGTCACACAATTCACTCTGTCTTCCATGCACCAGCCTGCCCAACGTTGGCAGACGGCTATCACACGCCCCGTAGTAGGTCCTGAATCCTCACAGGCCCCAGGGAAGTGCTGGGACTGCTTTCCTGGGCTGAGTCAGGCCTTGTGGGAAAGGCACCAAACCCATGCTGGAGTTTGTCTGCAGGGATGGAGGCCCTGTTAACTCCATCCATGATACAGCAGAAAGATATTTCAAAATTCTTTTTTAAAAAAGTCAACTTACGTCCTGGGGTTTTTCTAACCTGACTAAAAAACCGAACGCTTCTTTGTTGCCTCCATTCACGATTAGGCTTCAATCCACTCATCTCAGCAGATGCCATGGTGGACGTGTTTTGGTGTTAGCCCTCCGGCAGCCGGAGCCCCCTAAGTGTGCCGGAGCTCCTGTGCCCTTGGGCTTCTTGCTCGAGTCTGGCGTCAGGGCTGCTCTGGAAGTGCTGTCTGTGTTGTGCTCCAAGAAGAGGGGGTCAGGCTGTGGTATGCATGTGAACTCAGCCCCCGGGGATTTTCGCTTCACCAGCACCTACGCAGAGAGTGCCTGCCACAGATCTAGCTGGTTCCAGCTCCTAGAAGCCTACTTACGACAGGCATCGGTGTTAGGCTAGAGGCTTCCCCAAGCTATTTGTGCCATGTCCCAGGGACCACTTTCTAATGTTTTCTTAGGATAAGGATCATTTATTGAAAGCGTCCTGGTGGTTGGTACAGTGCTAGAGATTTCTTTAACTCCCGCAATGGCCCTACGCAATAGGTACTATTATAATGCCCGTTTGGAAGCTTAGGGAGGTAAAGCAACTGTCCAGTCAGCAGCAGAGCCAGAGAGGCCACCATGCTATCATAGGAAGGCTCATCTAGTCAGTTCGATATGCTAGTTAGGGTTTTCCGCAAAGAGACAGAAAAGTCAGAGGATGATGGCACTGTGGAGGCTCCCATTCACAAGATGGGATGTGATGGTGACAGACGGATTCTTGAAATGAAGATTCTGTAGCGAGGAGCCTGCTTCTCCCTCTGCCTGCCACTCCCCCTGCTTGTGCTCTCTCCCTGACAAATAAATAAATAAAATCTTGGGATGCCTGGGTGGCTCAGTCAGTTAAGCGTCTGAAATGAAGACTCTGGAGAGGTGTAATTATCGCAACAAGACCTATAGCATCAGAAGGGTCTTCAGGCTTATGAGGACCCTTTATTTCCTTTCAGGATCATCTCTTGGAATATGAATCTTGGATGTCAGCTACATACGGGCAAGGAAGTCATCTATGACCTTTTATTTTCTCCCCTTCCTTTTTAAGTTTAGAAGATAGAATCATGCAGGTGAACATTTTTGCTTTAGCTTGGGGAGTAGAAGGAGAAGGAGAGTGTCAGAGAACCAGAGGGAGTATCCTGGACTGATCTGTGGTCCTCAAAAGGGGAAGAGGAAAACTAAAACCGTTATCTCCATCACAAAAACAATCCCCCAAAGTCATGAGCTCCTTCGTTATAGAGTTCACCAACTACAGCCTCCGGAACCCAGCTCCATTTAACAATGTAACGCTATGTTGTGCGGTCCAATTTTAAAATCATCTCTTAGTTACTAATTTGAAGGTAGTGTCAAATAACAGAAAACCACCAGCTTGGAAACCAGACTGTTCTCATTCAAATCCCTGCTCTCCTTAGCTTCTTGCTGTCGTGCCCATGATTGAATTTCTATGAGCCTTGGTTTCCTCATTTATAAAATGGGGAGCACAGTGTCTACTTCATAGGGTTGTTGTAAAGATTAAATGGAATAATGTTTCTAAAATGACTAGCTCAGTGCTGCTATTCCATCATTTACACTTCTTTCTCTTTCTCTTCCTTCAAGCTTATTTTAATGCACACACAATCTAAAACATATCAGAAAAATTTAACCTCCACATAAGCACCTACATGAAAGGAACAAAGAAAATGCCTCTATTTATCTGTTGATTATTTTGAAACTTTAAGTTTCTAGAAATACATACGTATATACATATAATAAAAAACAAATATATACATATCTATGCAAAGCTTGCTCACTAACAACCTTAGCACAATTCATTCTGAGTTCTTGATCTCAAGATTTAGAGGACAGGAGCTAGTATTAGTAAAGGATAAAATTACAGAATTTATGAGGAAACCTAAAGTAATTTGATTTTTTGGCCAAGGAAAGAAGACAGAGAAGAATACGGTCACTTTATTAGATGAGGTGTATTGGGGGATGGTGTGGGATGAAGGACACAGGCTCTGGAGTCAGGCCACGTTCCAATCCTGCCTCTGCCACTTTCCAGGCATATGATATTGGGTAAGTTACCCAAACCCTTTGAACTTCAGTTTTTTATAAAAATAACCTCTATGTTGCAGAGTTGGTGGGAGAATTGAATGAGGTGGTATACATAAAGGGCTTAGCATAGCAGCAGCCCATACAAGGCTCTCAGTAACGCTATAAGGAGATGGTGAGTATCACAATACCGGGTGGGGAAGACAACCGCATTCACGGCAAAAATACAGCACAGACATCAGCAGACCAGTGCTCTTAGCTATGTGATTGGGACCAGCTTCACCTTCGTACACCTCAGTCTCCAGCAGACGTGCCTGCCTGGTTTATTTCAGTTTTCATAACCTCACAGGAGACACTATGGGGGAATCTTCCAGAAAAATATAAAACGGGTCACAAATACTAGAGAGAATATGAAACGATGGGCTAGTGGTTGAGGCCTGAAGTCTAAGTATTTTAGAGCTTCATCTTTGACTGTGTAAGCCTGAAGATGCTGTATTATTCTCCGTAACACTCGCCTTCTCTCTCCACAGTTAGAATAGAACCACCTAAGGTCCTCAGAGGTGAGGCGTGCAGGTCACACAGAAGAGGTGTCTGTGATTCCGTAGAGGTCATTTCAAAATCTGACCTGCCCGGTCTTCCCTCCCCACCCAGACTAGCATTTCTTTGTTTTTCTCCATGATTGTCAGACGTACTACCATTCTCCAGGCTCCTGGAGGCCTTAGAATCTTCTTGATCCTACCTCTGGATCCTCATCTTACCAGGACTCCTCACTCTTCCCTCCATATGCTTTTGACGTAGGATTTTTTTCTCTTCATTCACACCCATTGCTCTTTTCTAGGCCCCTGGTCACTCATGCCCAAAGGACTACCCGTTTCCCAAGGGGTTAGATCTTGGGTTCTTGTCCTGGGCCATGCTGCAAATCAATCCCTTTATTGGCTCACTCTGACATGTGATTCAGCCCCATAGGAACCCTCAGTGGGGTTACATCAGAACCCCTTTAAGCCTGATACTTGGAGTTCTTCACGGCTGGGTCCCCTGTGCTTCCCACCCTCATCCCTCGATACTCTGTTGTGGAGCCCCCTTCCCACCAATTAGAATGAAACCAGTCCCAGAACTGTCCCTTGTCCACTGCCTGTTTGCCTCTGCCTCTGTGTCTTTGCTCTGGAGGTTCCCCAATCTTGGGATATTCCTTTTTTTTTCCTCTCCTGAACAATCTGTATCCTGTCTTTCTTTTAAGGCCCAGCTTAAGAATCAGTTTCTCCAGGAGCGCCTGGGTGGCTCAGCCATTAAATGTCTGCCTTCGGCTCGGGTCATGATCCCAGGGTCCTGCATCGGACACCCTGCTCAGCAGGAAGCCTGCTTCTTCCTCTCACACTCCTCTTGCTCGTGTTCCCTCTCTCGCTGTCTCTCTCTCTCTGTCAAATAAATAAATAAATAAATAAATAAATCTTAAAAAAAAAAAAAAGAATCAGTTTCTCCAGGGTATAGTCTCTGATTTGTCTCACCCAATACCTTCCTCTCCTTCATTTTGCACATCCTTAGCACTTAGCCATGTGGTGCTATCATACGTGACACACAGGGCTTTGTAATTACTCTCTAGAGCTCTGGGAACACAATCCACAGTTAAGAGACACTTGTTGACTTGCCCTCATGCCTCGTCTCCTTCATTCGACTGTAATTTCCTTTAGGGTGATGCTTGCACTTTGTATCACTTCTGATAACCCCTTAGAAGCTAGCGCAGGGCTCTGCTAGCCATGGGAACCTCATTAACATTTAAAGTGAATGCATGAATGATAAGGGGGAAGATCTGAACCCCGAGGTCCCAGAGCCTCCTACTTTAGGGGGCTAATCAGACCCATCGGTTCACAAGCTCATCGGGAGGTACTTGACGGCAGAGAACCCTCGGTGGTACTCCCTACACCAGAGTATGGGCGACCACCTTGCTCTCTGTTTGCAAGGCTGATCTGCATGTGTGTGGGGTGCCTATTCGCATGGTGATGTGTTGGGGATGTCCTCTGTGTATTTGAAGGACAGAAGGACAGGTGACCTGTACAGAACTGGCCCAGCAGGGATGCCACAGGTAAAAACGAAGGGCTCCTAACAAATTGAATCACATCAGAAAAAAATATTTCCAGTCCTGACCCTTCAAGAGATTCATGTTTCTGTAAATCAGATGTCTCCTGCCCCAGTCACACATCCTTTTGGGAAGTGCTTAGTGATGGGGCAAGAGGCAAGAAGACCGCCTGGGTAGCTGACTCAGCTGTCTGTTCCCCAGTTTCCCTGCAGCTGGCGGGGGCACATTCCTGTGTGGGTTGAGGCAAGAAGACAGGGTAAAATGAAAGTCAGTATGTGCAGAGTTTACAAGGCATCCTCACACATGTCACCTTGTGTAATCCTTAGGGCAATCCTGGCATGTGGAGCCTAAGGCCCATTTTGCGGATGAGGAAGCTGAGGCTCCCATAGGTTAGGTGACTGCTCAGTGAAGAGGAGAGTCATAAAGGGAGCCGTCCTCAGTGCACGTGTTTGCTCTGATGGAGTTAGTGAACTCAGCAGACAGGGACGGATACAGGGGAAAAGTCCGCAAATCAGCTGCGCCTCCAACGTGGGGCATGACCAGGGCAGAAGCAGTGTTTTTACCTGCCTTGAATGTTCATATTGTTTTGCCTCTTCCTGAAGCTAGTTGACTAAAGGAGATCCCCTGGAAAGTTCAACCAATATTCGTTAGCCTACCTGACACAGTCTGGCTTCATTTTTTTTTTTTTTTTTTGGCAGTGGGAAGCCCTATGTGGTGCATTTCATTTCTCCTTGCCTACCCTTCTGACATGAAAGTCAGCCTTCATCTGCCGACTCATTCTGATGAGATGGCTTTGGAAGTCGCTCCAAAGTCACTGTGGCTAAACGGGATGCGGCTGTTAAGATAGAAATGCATTTCAGTTAATACCTCGGCTGCACTGAGGCTAAGCCAGTGCCAGCCCTAATTCCTAAAGGAAAACAAATCCACAATAATCCGTCTTCTAATTCTGCGCAGACTGGCACAACACCAGATCATGTCAGTCGTGAGTCCTCTTTCCCTCACACCACGGCCCAGACCGGCCCTTCACAATCGGAGGTCAGCGAATCACGCATGCGGAAGTGTGAGGCCAAGACCTCATCATCAACTTCCCTGATTTAGCTGACACGAGAGCTTCTATTCTCATGAGAGAAATACACTCATTCTTTTTTTCAATGGGAAATCAACTTTTCCTGAGCAGCAACCAAAGTGAATTCTGTGTTGTAGGTTGCAGACAAACAAAGCTTGGTTAGGTTAAACCTGGTTTTGTCTTCTTGCTTCCTTTGAAATATCCTTAGTCTTCACTGTCTCCCCAGGCTCGGAGCCAAGGCCTTGACATTTACTCATTCGCACCGAGCTGTAAAGGACAGAGTCCATTGCTTTCTGGAAATGGTCATATTCGAGTATCAGTTTAACTGGAGCAAAAGGAATAGACAAGGAAGGAAACAGACAAGGTTGGAAACAAACAAGGTTGAACAGACAAAGAAGGAAACAGACAAGAAAAGGGAATAGACAAGGTTGAGGGGAAGATACTGGTTTAGGGCCACAGGAGGCAAACTATAGCCTGGGGGCCACATCTGGCCTGACACCTGTTTTCCAACAGCCCACGAGCCAACAATGATTTTTCACATTTTTCAGATAGTAGGGGGAAGAAATCAAAAGAAGGATATTTTGTAACATGTGAAAATTACATGAAATTCCAATCGCAGTGCCCACAGTTTTACTAGAACAGAGCCATGCTCATTACACGATGTCCAAGGTTGCCTTTGCAATACGAGGGCAAAGTTCAATCCCTGCACCTTGCAGGCAGCAGGGCCCACAAAGCCTGAAGTACTTACTGCCTGGCCCTTTACAGAAAGTGCTTGCTGCCCCCTTTAGGGTAAACTGTTTATACAACAGGCAAGTGGCTCCCAAGGAGAAAACGCGGTTGAGAAGGGAGAGATGTTATCTTTTTAACAATGTGTCTGAATGTGCCAAGCTTTTACTTCCTTTAGCGTCTTCCTTGCTGGCATTCATCAGTAGGCTCATCTCAGGGATAGGAGGCCACAGAAGATTTCCCAGGGCACTAGACCTTGGCTCATCCCTCCCAAATGCCTGCTGAGGCAGGGTACCGGCTATCTCACTCCTGGCTGCCAGAAGTGCAAAGGCTTCTGGGTGGCTCGGCTCTGGTGCCTCGCTGCCACAGAAATGCTGACGGAACGGATGAGCAAATAGTAAATCCCCTAGGAAAAAAACTCCCTCATGTTCTCTTTTGGTTTAAAGTATTTCTTTTTTTTTTCTATCAGTTTATTCACTTATTAAATCCTTTATTCCATAAACACTTGCTTACACATAGAATTTTGAAGAAATGTAAGATGACACCCCTCTAATGGGACCCTCAGTACAACTTACAGTTTTCCGAAGTGTCGAGCTCTTTCTCCCTGTGTGAGTCCGCTAGGGCCCCATAACACAGTACCACAGACTGGGTGGCTGAAACAATACACGCTTGTTTTCTCACAGTTCCGGAGGCCAGAAGTCTGGGATCAAGGTGTGAGCAGAGTCAACATGTTCTGAGGCCCCTCTCCTTGACTGTCTTCTCCCTTCTCCCTTTGAGCTAGCAATTCTATTTCTCTTTTTAAATTTTTTTTAAAAAGTAATCTCTATGCCCAATGTGGGGCTTGAACTCATGACTCCAAAATTAGGAATCCCCCGCTCTACTGACTGAGCCAGCCAGACTCCCACAATTCTACTTTTTGATCTGGGGGAAAGAGAGTTGTAGGTAAAAACTATTTTGTTTTGTTTTTTTCCCCCTTTTCCTTTAAAGAGAAAATCTGTAAGATGCTGAACCACAAGATATTTGGTATCGTGCTAACAAAATGTTACATAAAAAAGGGGTGATGGTCATTCTTGTACTTCGCTGCCTTGAACTCAAGAGGCCAGAGCCTCGGGGGCAGTGTCCAGCAAGGAGATAGCAGAGCGGGGAGACCAGTTTCTACCGAGCTACCAGGAGGCCCAGAGAAAGAAGCGGAAAGCAACAGATGATATCTGATGAGGCAAGTTTGTGAGCAACTTTGGGACCCCAAAGAATTTGGTTAGGAGGACTTTGCGGGGGGCTGGGGTCATGCAGTGAAATAGGTTATAGCAGATTTTATTTTATTTTATTCTTTATTTATTTGAGAGAGCAAGAGTGAGAGAGAGAGCACAAGCAGGGGGAGCAGCAAAGGGAGAGGGAGAAGCAGGCCCCCCGCTGAGCAGCAAGCCTGACATGGGGCTCGATCCCAGGATCCCAAGATCATGACCTGAGCTGAAGGCAGATGCTTAACTGAGCCCCGCAGGCGCCCCAGCAGATTTTAGACAAAAGCATTATGAGCATTAGTTCTGAAATTATACCAATATTAAGTAAAGTTTACGTTCTATATTCTTCTTATTTGGAATGTTATTTTCAGATTTTTTTATTTGCAAGTATTCAGCAAGTCTACCTGGGATGACATGAAACAAATACAGCCAGCAGCCTTCCGATGGAGGCAGGGGAAGCTGGGTTGAATCTGCCTTCCTGTGCAGGCACTGGGGTTGAAAATATAAGTCTATGTCTGCTCAGCCAGGCTCCAACCTCACATCTATTGGAAATCTGAGGTTTCAACCTGCCTAGTTTTAAAAGAAATCTTCCGGTCCTGCATTTCCCAAATGACCAATGGGTGAATCATTTTTAAAGGAAAAAAATAAGTGCTTGAACGAACTAACATTTTTTTATGTTATTGATGTATAAACGTTGATATACTTATGGCTCTTAGATAAATACCAAACCAAAACAAATAATGTTCTCGCGGAAGCAGAACAGCTGATATTGGGTTTAGTGCTAGAAAGAATTAGCCTCTAGTGTGACACATTTTTATAGATCAAAATAAAACCATTCAAGCGGAGAATACTAATATTCATAATCAAATGTTTCTAGTAAATCAAGAATCCAGTATGCAGTGTATCCATTCACAAAGTGAATGTTGTAGGATTGCTGTACTGTGGGCCATGTGATGAATCCCTGCTCCCATCTTGTTCTCTAGTCAAAGTGCGACCAAAGCTTTAGGAGAACCCTCCAACATCAGTGACCCCTAGCAGGGTCTGCGTGTGAATACAAGCCGACTTCAGGCAACAGCAGTGAGTGGCATCTTAATCATAAGGGAAAGTTATTCAGGTGATTGGAATTGTGTTAAACATACCGTTCAGAATAAAGTGACGGCATAATATTAAAAATATTTATTTAAGAAAATAAAATATTTATTAAAGAAAAACCCTTCGTGGGGGGTGCCTTCGGCTGGAGTCATGATCCCGGAGTCCTGGGATTGAACCCGCACTGGGCTCTCCGCTCAGCGGGGAATCTGCTTCTCCTCTCTGCCTGCCTCTCTGTCTACCTGAGAGCACATGCTCTCTCTCTCTCTCTCTCTCTCAAATAAATAAATAAAATCTTTTAAAAAAATAGAATAAGGAAAAACCTTGGACCCTTGAGGATATAGGTATGGGCCTGGACCACAATTTTATAAAGGCACTTTTATAAGTTTATCAAAGACTGTCAAGAGAAAGAGGCCTAGTTCCCCAAACATCCAGGGTCCTTCAAGGAGGGCACTGGGCAGGGTCAGAAGGTGACACGAAATGTCCTCTGCTCTGCAGGGTTGGGTGCTGAGCCTTTTATCTCTTGAGCTCCCAGTCTTATCATGTTAATCCCTAACCCTTGGAAATGAGAAGCAGGTTGTCTACTAAAAAATGTTTATTTTCTGTGATGTTGAAATCAGTTCTTTCTTACTAACTTCTGCTTTTCCCCTTATTCTGAAAAGTCTTTGACCATGGCTTAGAATATTTAAAATCAGCCATATGAAGCACCATTTATTTGTTGGGGGGCAGACCATGTGCTTGGTCTGAATGCGGCAATGGCAAAGGTCTGTCCTCTTGTTATTCCATCAGAATTCACATCTGTTAACCTCTGGGGCAGAACACCAAAACCATCTGCTTGACCGGTATTTGCTAGGGGGATTGGGAGTAGGGGTGAAAGGGACAGAGAAAGAGCAAATTGGGAAACTTTCTTTTGGCCTTTCAGGGTGCTGAGAGGTATCCAGATTCAACCGGTGCACGAGAGCCATAGAAAAAAACATTCCTGTCGTCTTCAGATGTAAGCAAAGCTGAAAGCCAAGCCTTAGGGCACCAGAATAAAATTCTCTTTTCTTTATAATTTTTTGAAAAGCCTAAGAAAACCCTTGAGGGCTTACAGATACGTAAAATTGTATCTATGCATGCACGGATCAGCCACGAAAAGTGAAACATCTCAAGGGATTAAGCCACGTGAGTGAAAAATCTCAAATAACATTTGATTTGAATAGTCAACATGCCCCCGAGGGGGAAAAAAAGGCATTACTACATTGCATTGATAGAAATCAGTCTCTTCTTCCCATAACTGAGTTCTCTGTTTATGGATACATGGTTAGCATAGACAATAACCTTTCTATGTATTTAGATTCGTGGTGCCCGTCCTTGGGTCTACAAGAAGATCACTTGGGAAAGTTGTGTTGTTTTTTTTTAAAAAGATTTTTTTTTTTTTAAAGATTTATTTATTTATTTTAGAGAGAGAGAGAAAGAGGCAGAGCGAGAGAGAGAATCCTCAAGCAGACTTCCCATGGGCGTGGAGCCCAACGTGGGGCTCAACCCCAGGACCTTGAGGTCGTGACCTGAGCTGAAATCAAGAGTCGGACACTCAACCAACTGAGCCATCCAGGGCCCCCCCCCCTTCTTTTTTAAGATTTTATTTATTTATTTATTTGAGAGAGTGAGCGAGAGAGAACATGAGCAGGGATGGGGGGCAGAGGGAGAAGCAGACGCCCCACGGAGCAGGGACCCACATGCGGGACTCCATTCCTGGACCCTGGGATTATGACTTGAGCCAAAGGTAGACACTTAACCGACTGAGCCACCCAGGGGCCCCTAAACTTGGGAAAGTTTTAAAACATGCTGTGATGTGGTCCCATCCCTGAAGATTTGGATTTAATGGGTCCAAGGGCGGAGTCCAGACACTGACGTGGTTTAAAAGTTCCTCTGGGGATACTAACGTGTAGAAATGTTGAGGACCACTGATTCGGATAAAAACTTAGTATTTCTCTGCAGCTGCTGGTAAGCTAATTTCAGACACTAATCATTCCAAAACACCTGTTGGGTCAGGAGAAAGAGGTGTTAGAAAGAAGTAAGAAAAGGTTGTGTGATTCAGCGAAGAAAAACCGTAACAGTGAAACCAGCATGGATTTTGCAACCTCAGTAGCCTTAACCTGTTGGGTCCGATTATTCCTTGTGACGGGGAGCTTTCTGTGCCTTGTAAGCATCAGCAGCGTCCCTGACTTCTACTCCTTAGATCTGCACTACCGATCTCGCCCCAGGGCTGACAACCAAAAATGTCTCCAGGCATCGCCAAACGTCTCCTGGTGTGTACCTGCAACTTGCGTTTGAGAACCACTGATCTAGAGAATTAGAGTGTGGATTTTTCCTTCTTCTTCATCTAAATCTGCTTTATCTTCCCTAAAATTAACAAGTCTAATAAGTTCTTAAAACCCATCTGGAACTGGCAGAAAAGTTACCAGCTTTGCAGACAGGCCAGAAAGGCTCTGTTTAATGATGAAAATAGCCATCTTCATGGATGCTTTGGAATTAAGACAGCATCCAAAATGAAAGGGGCTTTTGTTGTTTGTGTTTTTAAAACGTGGAGTCATGAATCTTACTACAGATTAATCTTTTGGAGGAAAAGACCTGAGATCCAAAATTAGTTTTTTAAAAATACAAACCACCATAAAATTGTACTCAAGTCAAACCAAGAGGACTTTTTGAAACAGACATATTTCAGAATGCCAGGGAATAGTTTTGATGCATTTGTCCTAAATTTACTTCTTAAAATATCACTAGATTTACTAAAACCCTTTTTTTTTTAAATCACGCAGAATAAGCAATCTGTGAACTAGTGTAAGGAGGAAAGCTCTAACAGAAGACTGATGATGAAATCATCACGTAGGACCATGACAAACCTCGGGCGGGCTGTTAATTTTCTGGTTTAATGACTTAGTTGACCCCAGATATTACAGATAGTACAGTAATCACCCATGGCAACAGCACTTGATTTGAAAAGCCGTAGGCTTACAAATGAATCGAGGTGGAGGTAGTTAGGGTAGGGACTGAATACTACTTCTCCTCTAGCGCCCAGAGTTCTATGGCTCTACGTTTGCCAGTGCGCAGGGATGATGGAGCGCTACCCCTGTGCTGGCGCCTGACTTGCACTCTCTCATTAACCTTCACCATAGCCCTCAGGGCAGTTTGTCTTATTAGCGCTATTCTGTATTAGAGGAACTGGTGGAGCTTAGAAGTGTTAACCTTCCCAAGGCCACAGTGCTGGTCAGTAGCGTTCGGTATCCATCTCAGAAGCTCCCGGACTTTTTTGGTTCATAATGTGCTTAGTGTTTCAGTAATGTTCTCCCAGTGCACCTGGGCCAAGAGAAACACCCAACAGATGCATTTATTATGTACTTAGGTGCAAACAACTTTATCAATATTTCTGTCCCAACGACTTAGTAGTCATCCGAGGAAACAGTACACATAAACTGGAAGAAAAAAATAACATGTTTTGTTTCATTCCTGGAAGAACCCCATCACTTACTGGTGGGATGGGTGTACCTGCTTGACAAGCATGGCTTCTCGAACTTGGAATCAAATTGGACACCACCAGCCTCATTTTCTGTTCCCTGTTGAGTTTTGCATGTTACTTGCTTTCTAGCTCAGCAACTTCCAAAGACCGAGCTTTGAAAAGGTACGGTGCTATCAAAAGGAGTGTTTCGATCTAATGTTGACACTGTGAATGAACTACTTTGAGCGAGTTGTTTGTGCCACATCTGACAGATATCAAGTCTCACTCTGCTTTTCTTAAAAATTTAAAAGGTGCTAACTGTTGGGGAAGTGCAAGTCTATCTGTTTCTTTCCGCTAGGCTGTGAGTCATTTGATCGCGGCCATATTCTCTTATTCATCCGCATAAAACTCACCGTTGGCACAGGGCTTGGCACACAAGCACACAGTAGGTGGAAGGAGAGGTCTGAGTTGTTCTGTTCTTGGTTCTACCTCTCATTCTCTATAGAAAAGATCTGAACTCTTCTGAGTCTTCTTTTTTTTTTTTTTTTTTAAGATTTTATTTATTTATTTGACGGAGAGAGAGACAGCCAGCGAGAGAGGGAACACAGGCGGGGGAGTGGAAGAGGAAGAAGCAGGCTCCCAGCGGAGGAGCCTGATGTGGGGCTTGATCCCAGAATGCCGGGATCACGCCTGAGCCGAAGGCAGACGCCCAACGACTGAGCCACCCAGGCGCCCCAGAACTCTTCTGAGTCTTCTAAGGGTGACTTTCTTCCCAAAGCTTGTTGATTTTCAGATCCCCCCTCCTAAAGATGAGCTCGAACTGGCCTCCAAGGGCTGGGGAACCCAAAGCCCCATCACCAAGACTTGCTCATTCTGGCAAAGTCAGAGTCAAACCTGTCCCCAGAAAGTCAAACTCTCTGTGACCTCTGTGATCTCCACAGCTGTCCTCAAAAGCAGCAGCTCCAACAGTCACACGTGTTTGCCTCCAAGGCTGTGGAGTAGCTCTTTTTAGAGAATGAGAACAGGGAGGGAGGTGGGGAGGAGTTTGCAACTAGGACAGAGTGCCCTTAACAGCAGTGAATGCTCTTGCATTGGTTCCTACAGTCCCGATACGTTGTAGCTCATTTATTTGAATGGCAGAGCAAACTTCCCATCTGTCAGCTTCCCCCAGTCGCATTCAGGGCTATGGCTGAAAACAACCACCACTCACTCTCCTTTGAGACGGAGTTCTTCATTTCATCTTCCATAACACGGAGTTCTCAGCTAATTCTTGCTATTGGTCTAACATCCGGCCACGGCTTTCCTTTACATCATTAATGCTGGTAGCAGCAGATTAACAAAATACATCCATGAAAAGCCCATGACATTGGTTGTTCAGTAATCCCACTCCTAGGTACTTCTACAGATATTCTCACAGATGTGAGAGTGACATACATATATTATTAATTACAGAGGTATTTTTAATGAAAGATTAGAAATAACTGATATATCCTTTAATAGGGGACTATTAAACCACGCCACTTTACACATCGAATATTAGGCAGGCTTTTAAAGCAGCGATCGGCAAACTCTTTCTGTAAAAGGCCATGTAGTAAAATCTTAAGTTCTGCAGATCATACGTTCTCTGTTGCAATTACTCAGCTCTGCCATTGTTGGACAGAAGTAGCCACAGACAGTGAATACGTGAATGGGCATGACTGTGTTCCAGTAAAGCTTTATTTACAGAAGGAGGTGCAGACCTGTGGGCTGTAGTTTGCCCACCCTAATTTAAATGAATGAGGCAAGTCTATATATACTGCTACGGAAAGATTCCTAAGATATGCCATTATGCAAAGTAAACCAAGGAGGAAAAGAAATACAAGGACATAAGTAAATATGCAAAATACTCCAGAAGGCTGTGTAAGAAACTAAATGTGGTTGCATCTGGGGATGGGACCTGAAAAGCTAGGAGAAAAAGGAAATGTTTTCCACGGAATATCACTTGTCCCTATCGGAGTCAGTATTGTGTGCGTGCATTACTTATTCAAAAACAACAAACGATTAAAAAGTGAATTCATAGGAGCAGTATTCCAATTTGAGACATTAAGGCTGACCGTTTGTATACTCTTTCCATAGCCAGCATTCCTCTGCCTGACTTCCCCTTATGATTGAGGCACATTTGATTCCCCATGTAAATTGCAAACTCTATTGAAGGACTATTTTTATATTTGCAGCCTTTCCTGCTTCTTGCCGCAACATACACTTTATCACAATGTTTTGCACAAAGCAGGCTTTCTTTACATACTTATGAAAATGGTAAAATAAATATTCACTGATAAAGGTCATGGTGGGAGGGAACCCTTCCTCCCATTCTCCCCACAATTCCGTTACTCTCGTATTGGTAGAATCAAATTAAAGCACACTTCAAGGACATGGGAGGAAACAAATGCGGAAGTACCCGGCCCATCACGGGGCTCATTCCACGTTGAATACCCATGTGGATTAGAGGACCACCGTGGTACAGTGGCTGCTCCCTGTTTCCCACACCGCTTCTTCCTGAGCACACATGAGGACATTCCCTGGCTGCCCTCGCAGCCCATGTCTAAGTCGTCCCTGGGCCCACAGGGAGCGCGTCTGCAAGTGCTGGGGCTCGAGGCTTTCTGGACACCTACACACTAGGCATGAGTCAGGGCAAAACAGGAAACACCCCCTCCGCCCACAGAGGAAGGTTATGTCCAGTCCCGATGGCCCAGCTGTGAGATATTTTCAACTCCTGGGGAGGAGGTGTGCGTGGGAGACATTGCTGTGACCTACGGACGGCTGCCTTCTCATCCTCCTGAAGGACTCTCAGCTCCCTCCCGGAGAACCAGAGGACGGGCAATACCATTCTCAGATGCTTGCTTTCCAGTGATATTACGACCCCGATGTGAGTTGCCATGACAATTTCTACAGATTAGATCGCACTCTTTGGGTCTTTTTCTGTCCTTATGGGGAATAAAGCTTGTGATATTCCGGGATGAGATTCTATCCGTTCTTAGGGACTCTCCAGGTCAGAGGTTTTGGCTCCAGTGACACCGACGTCCTCGCTGCCGTGGTAGTAGCAGGACACCCCTCTTGTTGATGGCCGATGATTACTATGTGAATGGAGCTCTGGGCATGAGTTCAGGCGTTTGGGTAGACCCTGCACTGGGGGAAACAGAGGACGAGAGGATAGTCTGTCATAAGAAAAACAGAATCACCTGATTAAAAGTCAACCACGAAATCTTGGATTTGGAAGTGATCAGAAAAACCGTCTCGTTCAGGCGCAGCCTCCCGCAGACGGACAGTGAACCCAGAAAGGGGAAGTGACCTGCCCAAGGTCGCAGAGCTACTTAGTGGCAAACGGAGGATTAAAATTTGAGTCTCTCAACTCCTTTCCCAGTTCCGTGCCTTTCTAGATGACACATAATAGGAACGCCATATAGCATAGGAGAATTTCTCAAAGAGCAGAAAAGAGGGCCTGCCTTCCTTCAATTTATTGCTGAAGAATTGCATGTGATTGTCTGGGGCCGGAGGCTGAGGATGATGATGGGCATTCCTAGAGATACTAGTGAACTCTTTCCCCTTCCATTGACTGTGCCGCAGGTGCCTGTGGGGCTGATTCAAGGGAGGTAATCTCGAGTAATCACTCTCCCCAAAGTCTCCAGAATGTCTGTTCTAAAATAGAAGGCCAGGTAAAAATACATTTTCTGAATGTAAAAAGAAGGCAGGTTCAGTACCCATGGTTCCAGATTTGCCAACTCCGAGAACCCGCCGACTCTTTATTGCTCCTGCAGTACGCAGGGCTTCAGGATTGGAGCACCTTGGTGGGCGACACCCACATACAAGCTGATGGGGAGGAGGAGGGAGCAGCTCTTGAACCCGTACTATGAGCGAATCACACCGATAAAACCAAATCACATGGGAAAGGCTTTACATTTATTCTCTCATTTTATCTTCTCAACAACCCTACGAGGTAGATAGTGTTACTCCCATTTCCAGAGAGTAAGCTGAGGCTTCGAGAAGTCTCATGGCCACAAAGAGGTAGAGGCAGTATTTATATTCAGACGGGCGCGAGGGCCTGTCTACACACTGTGTTTCCCGGAAATTAGAAACACAGCACCGAGAGGCGGACGGTGCCCATGTCACCCAAGAGGCACCTTTAACAGGTGAGGCAACAGGCACCCGGAGAAGTGGAAGGGTTCGTTCTAGTTACATAACTAGTGACAAGCCCCCAGTTTGCAGGCTCAGAAGACTGCCCTCTACTGGATCGTTGAAGAGGGTTTTCCTTTTTTTTTTTTTTTTTTTTTTTCCAAATGCCCCTGGCGTGCATTTTGTCAGCAGCTCTCCGGATCTTCCAGGAGAGCTGTTCAGTGGCAGACGAATCCAGACCAGCTACACGCGAAAGGGTGGTACTGTGTAGCGGTTAAGAATTCTGGCGCCAACAGCCAACAGCTACGGGCCTGGGTTATTTATTGATCGTCTCTATGCCTTATTTCTTCATCTGTAAAGCAGGGGTAGCGACTTCCTGGAGTTTGAGTGTATATGTACAGTGCTCGACACAGTGGGAACTCTGCCTAAGTATAAGCTCGCCTACATAATGACCTGTTCTTATAAACACGGGGGAGAGGAGAGATGGGGGAGGAAGGCGGATTGTCCCCACATCCTGCCACTAGCACTCTGGCTGGATATTGAGACCACATGGCCACCCTGTCCTTTTCCCTTGATGCCTTTTAGAGCTGTGGCCGGTCTGTTTGCACTGCCTGAGCTCCAGTCCTTCGGAGCCACATTTTATGTCTGCCACACAACCAGCAAGCACTGCCTGCCCTCACTCCATCCTCCTTGAGAGCCTCGGGTAGGGCAAGTCACTTGGCTGGCAACCCACTTCCACTGGGCCTGGGTTTACCCATCGGTTAAAGGAGCAACTAAAGAGGGTAAAATGGTATGACTTAATTTAATCATATATTAAATAGAACTTTATTGGTGAAGTTAGGGGCACCTGGATGGCTCTGTCGGTTAAGTGGCTGCCTTCGACTCAGGTCATGATCCCCGGGTTCTGAAATCAAGCCCCCCATCAGGCTCCTTGCTCAGCAGGCAGCCTGCTTCTTCCTCTCCCTCTGCCTGCCACTCCCCGTGCTTGTACTCTCTCTCTCTCTGTGTCAAATAAATAAATAAAATCTTAAAATAAAAAGAACTTTATGGGTGATCTAAGAATCTGTCAAGCATTATTTCCTGGAAAATGTGCTTCGAGTTCCAAAAAACTATTCAGCAAAGAAATTTTGGGGATGTGATCCCTTGTGACCTGGAAACACCCTATAATAGTCATGCAGTTTTGGAAGAAGGAGGATTTTCATAGGGTGAGGACAGGGGTGGTGGGTGGGGGTGGGAGCTGGTGGGAATAGTGGTTTGGCTTAGAAGCTGTATTCGAATAGGAGAGGTTGGAAGATGGAACCTTGTGAGGGGCTGGGTCCTGAGCACTCTGCTGCCTTTCTGCGCAGATAATTACTCCGATGACCTACAGCAAATCCAAAGGGACAGCGGACACGATGCTGTCATCCTGGAGGCCGTCGACCTGAAGTAGCCCGGATGCTGCCACAGCATCAGTGTGACACACAGACCTGAGACGTGTAGAGGGAGCGCATAAAGAGGGCAATGTTCTCGGAGCCTGAGGTCAACAAGCTCCCCTGCCCTTTTAGGGACGCTCCCTCCTCCACCCTCCCAATGTCCAGCTCTGTTTTCTTCCCTTTCCTGTGTCAGCCAGCTCAGCCTGGCTGACGGTAAGGAGCATCTGCGAACCCAGGAGCTATCTTGTAGACGTTCCCTGGGTGTTTCAGAGGTTGCCCAGTTTGGGCACGATCCTGAGATCACAACCTGAGCCAATACCAAGAGTCAGACGCTTAACCGACTGAGCCACCCAGGTGCCCTTCCATCTCCTATTCTTAACCCCTGAAGGTTGGGTGCTATCAAATAGACTGTTCTGCACAGAGGGATAAAGTGTGTGGTTTGGGTCCCTCTGGTAGGTAAGAAGGAAGGAGCTGAGTTCTGCCCCTGCTCTTGGGGCCCAGCCACAAGCCCTGGTGGCCCACGGGAAGGGCCACTGTCTTCTCATTGATCTGAGGACCGCCTGTGTCTCATCGCCACAGCCAGTGGGGGCGCCTCTTTACAGTTTGTCTTCCTGCAGAGGGTGCTTTTTCTCATTAAGGTAGAATTCCTGCTAGGTGCCTGTGGTAGAAGGGTGCTCACCTTTCCCCCATGGCTTCTTTCACTTACCACAGATCCTAATGCATGTAATGGGAACAGGCTGAATTTATATTTTTTACTAAAAGTTAAATTATGATCCTCTGATATAGGCATAAAAGCCTCTTTCGTCAGGAAAAAAATGAATTCCTTTTATATGATCATGTATACTATATGGGGACTAAAAGAAAATCAGCCTGCCCACCAGGCCAAGAAGGACAGAATTCTCCCGCTTAGTGGGATTAAACCTTCCGTGCTTAGTTCTGTAAGATGCTTATCGAAGTTCTCAGTCCTCGCACAGGGGTGGACATCCTGCAGAATCTGCTTGCAAACCCCAGATACACCCCCCACTGAGCCCGAGGTGTCTCCCCCCCCGCCCCCCCGCCCCCGTCCTGACTGGAGGGCGGAGGGCTCTACTGCAGCTGCTGGTTGAGTTCATTGCTGAGCCAGCATGTTCTGTGGGGAAGCAATTAGGCAGACCAGAACCCGAAGCCGCCCCAGAGAGCATATGAATTAAACACTGGAGACCCGAAGTAGAGAAGCTACTTCCACTTGGCATCAACTTCACTTTTTCGTCTTTAATTTGGGTTGAAGAGTGCTGAGATGTTGTCAGCATTCCTAAAGGGCCTTTCAGTTTCCAGACACTCGTCTTTCTCAAAAGTTACTGGCTGGCTACTGCAAATATGTATGTATTTGTTTTTTTAAGATATTTTGTTTATTTATATGAGAGATAGCACAAGCGGGGGTGAGGGGCAGAGGGAGAGGGAGAAGCTGACTCCCTGCTGAGCAGGGAGCCCGATGTGGGGCTCGATTCCAGGATCCCGGGATCATGACCTGAGCTGAAGGCAAACGCTTAACCGACTGAGCCACTCAAGTGTCCCTCATTCACTAAACTTTCAACAAATATTTATAGAATACTTATTCTGGCCAGGCACCATGCTAAACTAAACACCAGGAATAAAGATATAAAAAAATCACTTTTGCTGCTCTTAAGGAATATCTAGACTTTCAGGATGGGCAAACAAGTAAACATCAAATTATAATATAGTATAATAGGGATTAAGCTACTTCTAAAAACAAAGTACCGTGAAAATACGTGGGACATGCCATTAACCTGGACCAGGAGGGAGGAGTCCGGGAAAAATTCACAGAGGAAGTGATGGATGATGACTGTGCATGAGAGGCACTGAGTGGTGTTAGGGCCACAGATGGGGTTTAGACTACGAGACCTGTGGAGATCAAAAAAAAAAAGTAGATTTAAGGTAAACTATAGAGACAGACAGGATCAGAAGCACTGTGAAGCTGGGTGTGAGGTCGAGGAAGAGGACGCTGTCCAGGGTGACTCTGGAGTCTGCCTTGAGCGGCTCATGGATCCGTAGTGTCAGCTAGCAGGATGGGGCAGGCTGGCATGGGTTGATGATGGCAGGTCCCCAGTAGAGAAGGCTGAGGGAGGACAGGTTTGTAAGGGGTAGAGGGCAGACATCAGAAGCTTAGTTTGGGATGTGCTGAGTTGGACAGGCCTATGAGCCAGGCGGGTGGAGGAAGTGAGCAGGCGATGTGGACATGGATCTATCAGTTTAGCGTAGAGGGCTTAGTCTGAAATGAAAATGTGGGTGTCATCAGCTTCAGAGGGGCTGGATGAGATCACCCAGGGACTAAGCAAAGAGGCGGAAGAGCAAAGCACTCAGGATTGACTAAGTCCTGAGGAATTTCGATATCACATTTTGAAGTCAACAAAGTAAACTGAAAAGAAGTGGCGGTGAAGTAAGGAGAAATCAAAGCATCTAAGACAAAGAATTTTTCAGGAATGAAAGTGCTAAGAGTGTAGGTGAGATGGGGAGAGAATTAATCATTGGTTCGGGCAACATGAAGTACGTTGGCGTGCGTATATATACACATGTATGATCTATATCTAAATCTATGCCGACCTATCTATCGAGAGAGATTTATCTTAACGCAGTGGCTCATGCAGTTGTGGAGGCTTGGCAGGTCCGAACCCTGCAGGGAAGTCTGGCAGTCTGAAGATCCAGGCAGGACTTACCGTTAGAGTCTAAATGTGGTCTGCCTGCAGAATTCTCTCTTCTTCTAGGGAGGTCAATCTTTTTCTGTTAAGGCCCTTAACTGATTGGATGAGGTCCACCCACATTATGGAGGTTAATCAACTAAACTTAAAGTTTACTGATTTAAATGTTAATCTCATCTAAAAAATAACGTCACAGACACATCTAGAGTAACGTGTGAGCAAACATCTGGGTATTGTGGCCAAGCCAAGATGACACATAAAATTAATCACCACCATTGAGTAAACTCAATAAGAGACATTCCTTTTGATGGTGGAGGCTAAAGCATGACTGTGATGTATTAAAAGGCTAGCAGAGGGGATGCCTGGGTGGCTCAGTAGTTAAGCGTCTGCCTTCGGTTCAGGTCATGATCTCAGCGTTCTGGGATCGAGCCCCGCATCAGGCTCCCTGCTCCGCTAGGAGCCTGCTTCTTCCTCTCCCACTCCCCCTGCTTGTGTTCCCTCTCTCTCTGGCTGTCTCTATCTCTGTCAAATAAATAAATAAATAAAATCTAAAAAAAAAAAAAGAAAGAAAAGATATGAAGATCTGAAAGATATGGGCAAAAGATATGAACAGACCTTCATTGAAGTTGATATGCAGATGGAAATAAGCACATGAAAAGATGTTCAACATTATTAGCTATCATGGAAATGCAAATTAAAACCACAATGAGCTATCAGTACACACTCATCAAAATGGCTGAGATTAGTAAAATATATAGTGATAACAGCAGATCCTGTAAGGATGCAGAGGAAATCCATCACTCATGCATTGCTGATGGGAACATACGATGGTGCAGCCGCCCTGAAAGACGGTTGGAAGTTTTTTTATAAAACTAAACCTGTAATTGCCATATGACCCAGCAATTGTACTCTGAGGTATTTATCCCAGAAAAATGGAAACTTATGTTCGCATAAAAACTCATGAATGAACGTCCAGAGCAGCTTTATTCGTAACAGCCAAAAACCAGAATCAGTTCAAATATCCTTCAACAGGTGAATGAGTAAGCAAAGTGTGGTGTACACACACCATGCAATATGACAAAGCAATAAAAAGAAACTAACCGTTGACACACACAACAACTGGACAAATCTTCAGAGAATTATCCTGAGTAACAAAAAGCAAATCCCAAAAGGGTATATACTATATGATCCCATTAATAGGACATTTTTGAAATGACAAAACTTGAGAAATAGAGAGCAGATCAGTGGTTTCAGGGAAAGAGGAGAAGCTGATGGTTTGGGAGGAAGAGGGGAGAAATTTTGATCATTACGATCGATAAGTTCATTATCTTGATTGTGGTATTGGTTTCACAGTTATATGCCTATATTAAAACTTATTACATTGTGCAATTTAAATGTGTGCAGTTTATTGTATGTCAGTTAACCTTCATTGTTTTTAAAAAGGAGTTTTGAAAAGAAAGGGATGTTGAACTTATAAAAATGTAGTTGATTGCTTTGTAACAATCCAATAAAATATGTTTTTATTTGAAAAATCTTATCAGTTTAGGTACAGGAGAAACAAAAATTAAAGATCAGGCATGCATAATGATGGTGGATGGGCAGAATTTATAAAAAATCCAGAAGGAAGATATACTTAGAGAGCTTTGCAAGTGTTTTAAAATTACTTTTCCGGGTGGGGGAATGGGATAGACCGGTGATGGGTAGTAAGGAGGGCACATATTGCATGGTGCACTGGGTGTTATACACAACTAATGAATCATCGAGCCTTACATCGAAAACCGGGGATGTACTGTATGGTGACTAACATAATATAATAAAAAATCATTATTAAAAAAAAATAATAAAATTACTTTTCCACTTGAGGAAAAAAAATGATTTGTAAATGAAAGAAAATGCATGACATGTGATTTATTTAAGAAAGGTAATATAGAACTTTAGTCAGCACACCCACCTCAAAGTAAAAGGCATTGACTCTACATTGAATGATTGGTATATATATATATATATATATATATATATATATATATATATATATATATATATATATATCATATGACCTAAAATAAAATGTTTAAGGTAAGCATTATTTTGATTCCCCAATTTAAGGAAGTTTTCAGTCTGGCTAGCAGTTTTGATGGTGTCAAATAAGAGGCCTTTAAATGATGATGGTAAAGATTTTGTAATAAGCCCCACATTTCCAGCTAAGCCATTATGTATCCTACCTTAAGTGAAAAGGCTGAGCAAGTTCCATCAGATTCCTCCTGCTGTGTCTTCTCTGCTTTGGATGAAGCTCCTGACACTTCTAGAACCTTCAAGTTTCTTGCACTCTCAACCTTCAGGAGTTTGAGTTGAGGCTGTAGAAAGATAGGCTCAGAGGCCCAGAACCCTGCAAAGACATGAAAACCATTTTCCACTGCTATAAATAAAAACCTGAAACCTGTCACACTTGGTTACTATCACCCACATTAGGAGACAGGGACAGAAAAGAAAGAGGCAAAAACAAAACATCTGTTGCTTTATTTAGAAACCAAGCACATGCCGGAAAAACAAGTCTCTGGTTTTCAGGCATGGGGAGATTTCACATGCCTTACCGTGTCCGATGGAGCTAGGGAGCACCACATTCTGTCCCAGTTCGTGTCTGCAACACGCGGTACCAACTAGAGCAGAAGGAATCACAGCGAGAGCTTCTTTCTCGGCCTCTGTTGACACCAACCACCCAGCGCAGGAAAAATCTGCATCTCAGACTCAAGCCCTTCATTGGAAGACTCTGCAGAGGGAAAGCACTGCCCACCCAATGCCTGTGGACTATTATCATCAGCCCATTTCTCAACTCAGCCCTTCCTGGAGACTGACGAGCAGCAGAAGGAGATAATCAGCACACCGCTGAGAGTCCAGGCTGCCGCCAAGCCAGCTGCCCCACGAGGCGCTACAGTTAGAACAGGCAGTTAGTTAGGTTCTCAAGGGAGAGCTGGAGGCCAGCAACAAAGTCACGGCCACCTTTCGGCAAAGTCGGAGGTCTGTCCTGGCGGCACTCCACAAGAAGCCAGATCAAACCATACAGGCCCAAGATGGCGGTGCCAAGCAGGAAACCCCTGACCAAAGTAGGAAGAAAAAGTGGGAAACCCTGCTTCCCATCCCAAGCAGAATATTCATTTCTGCTCCTTAGTTAACAACTATCAATAAAAGGTAGAAACCCAACCCCCAGGTCACACAGCTCTCTCTCTAGCTTGCCCGCTCTCGTATCTCTAGAGTATACTTTTTGCTTTAATAAACTTTCCCACCTGGGTCGCTCATCGGCTCTGTTGTGTGCCTGTTCTTGAATTCTTTCATGAGACAGCACCGTAGGAACCTTCAGCGACAGCTTTGGGACGGACTGGGTCAAGGATCCAGGGCCTGGGGGGTCTCTAGTTCACCTGGCAACAAACCCACCCGCTCAATCAAAATTTGGGGCACTTCCCCTCAAAGTATATTTATGTTTTCATTGTAAGTCATGTACGTGTTTTCCTGGATTAATATATTCCACTCGTTTTAAATCAAACACACCAAAGGGATGAGTTAAAGATGAAAGAAAGATTTTTAAGACTGAGATGGCCACGACGACGTCATCTCACCATCAGCAAATACCCGAAGGCACGTTACATGCTTAGAACAAGATTCATTATTAAATTTAATGAATGTAAGTCTCACAAATTCATTCAAATTGAGGATTTGGGAGGGGCAAGGGCTTCAGCTTTGATGAGATCTCCATTGTGTTTTACTTTTAAGTCAATCTGATGAAGAAATCTGTTAAAGGACAAAAATTCAACTGAGTACATTTGAAGTTCTAATTGGCTTTGTTAAGCAATCCTTGAATGGGGCAGCATCTCACCTAGCAAACAGAGGGGAACTCGGGAGAGCTGTAGAGAACCGAAGGCTTTTATAGGTAGTGGTGGGGTGAGGAAGTTATCAGCAAAAGGAAAGAAAGGATCATTCCAGGCAAGGTTACTTTCCCTCAGGAGAAAAAGCAGAGGGCCTCATCCTGTGATTTACCTCATCTTCCCTTGGGGGATAGAAAGGGCCCATGTGACATATTACCTCCCTGGTGCTGACCGGAAAATTCCCGACCAGCTAAGACTACATTGCTGAGGAAACTGCAATTAAGTTAGGTATTAAGACCTGGTTTGGAGACTTGGCCTAAGTGTCACCTAACTATTGACTTGCCGTTGTTCCTTTGTGCTTAAACTACTAGCAATTTCCTCACAGAAACTTCTTGGAAGCTATTCCTCCCCAACTGAGGGAGAGTGCTCTGGAAACGCTTGCACACCAAACAAGTCTCTCTCTCCCCCATTTGGCTTTTTCTTCAGCTCTTGTCTCCTTCTCACCCACCTCTTTCTTCTATGGGTCACTTAGCTTCTCTGCTATGTCCTCGTCTCTTTCTCCAACGTTTACCAGAAGCTCCCATCTCTAAATATTCTCCATCTTAGTTAAAGAAAGCTTGTGTGTTCCCCTTTACCTAGTCCTAGCAGGAGAGGGGAGAAGGGCTTGGGGAAACCGAGAACATATGCATATTAATAAATCTGGTCTTCCCCCACCTCTGTGAATAGGGGATTGCAATGAAAATTAGGAACATCTCTGTGAACAACCCACAAAGAAATCTGAAAGAGAAAGTGGTTTCAAGTACTTGAAGTTTGGGATCTGTTCCAACTTCCATCAAGAAGGTGGTTTTAGGGGCGCCTGGGTGGCGTAGTCATTGGGCGTCTGCCTTCGGCTCAGGGCGTGGTCCCAGCGTTCTGGGATCGAGCCCCACATCAGGCTCCTCCGCTAGGAGCCTGCTTCTTCCTCTCCCACTCCCCCTGCTTGTGTTCCCTCTCTCACTGGCTATCTCTCTCTGTCAAATAAATAAATAAAATCTTAAAAAAAAAAAGATAAAAAAAAAAAGAAGAAGGTGGTTTTAGGGGCGCCTGGGTGGCTCAGTCGCTCAGCGTCTGCCTTCGGCTCGGGTCATGATCCCTGGACCTGGGATGGAGCTCCACGTCGGGCTCCCTGCTCTGCGGGGACCCTGCTTCTCCTTCTCCCACTCCCCCTGCTTGTGTTCTCTCTCTCTCTCTCTGTGTCTCTCTCCGTCAAATAAGAAAAATCTTAAAAAAAAAGAAGGTGGTTTCAGAACAAAACTGTAACCATAGCCTTCGGCAAAAGTGAAAGGACATGACCTAATGAAGTGATCCATGGAAGCAAATATTTAGAGTCAGAAAGTCAACAACAAGATGAAAGGTTACTTATTTGTTGTGGTCGGCATTGGTACTTTACATTAAAAAGGGAATGAGCTAGGGGAACTGATGCAAGGTCTGATTTGTGCATAAAATAGATTAGAGACTGTCAGAATTCAGCAGCACATTTCTACTACAATAGAGAAGAAAAAGGGTATTCAAGAGATGGAACAAATGAACATATGGTATATAAAAATCTCTCAAGGAAGAGAGTAAAGCAAAAGGATTTACAGACCAACAGACATTCCTGGCTGGGTGAGAATTCACTAAAATACACTGATGGGGAAAAAAAAAGCAAAACAAAAAGAAAGCAGATACAAAGTTATAAGTCAAGCTAATGAGAGAAGAAAGAAGAAGGGCAAGGAAGAACAAAATGAAATGTCCTTAAAAATGCAAGAAAAGGAAAGAAGAAAGGGTGGTAGCGAACTTAAAGAGAGAAAAAAGAGTAATGTTCAAATGCTGCGAAAAGAGAAACTTCTGGTGTTGAGGATTTTATGTAATGTTTTCAGAGTATCAAAATCAGGGGAAAATGTTTCACCAGCCTGGAATTTCTTTCTGAATGACGAAAACCTAGTCACATGTTTATTCCTAAATTAATCATTGGCCAGAGGAAGAGCCCTTCCGAGTTTGGTTAAGATAATTAGTCTAGGTTCCCAGGAGTGCTGCTGGCCCTGAAGTTCATGGCCACCTAAGAAGGAAAGAAATTTGGGGGAGGAGAAAGTCGATGACTTGGGCGGGAAACCTCTGGATACAGCCTGCTACAGAGGGACGTATGGATTTGGTGACGTTTAGGCTAGCCCTTGAGGAATAGGTCAGATACGGACATGAAAAAATGGGGCAAAGGGCTTCCCATTTGGAGGGAACACTTGAGTGAAGGAACAGGGACAGTGGTGTGCTGAGTGTGTTTCTGTCTGATGCCCTTAGACGGTGGTGCCCCCACGGGAAGTAGTGTCAGATCACACGCAAGGATATGCTGTTTTCGGATCACAAAGAGCCTTGAATGCCAGGCAATAGTAAATTTAAATCCACTCCTTTTGGTTGTATTCTTAAGAGTTTTGATTCTGCTTTTTCTTCCTCCCTTCCTGATGTTGGGGTTTGAAGGGGTCAGAAATAGTACCTCTGGCAGTCCCCTTGAGTTTAGAAACAATCGAGGTGAGCCACTGGGTGCCTCGGTCAATTAAGTGTCTGCCTTCGGATCAGGTCATGATCTCAGGGTCCTGGGATCCAGCCCTGTGATGGGCGCCCTGCTCAGCGGGGAGTCTGCTTCTCCCTCTCTCTCTGCCCCTCCCCTTCCTCATGCTCTTTCTCTTGCTCCCTCTCCTTCTCAAATAAATAAATAAAATCTTAAAAAAAAAAAGAACCATTAAGATATAGCTGTAGGAGTCAGGCAGGTGGATACACAAATATCACCTGTGTTTCTGCTGCAAGGCTGGTTGGACGTGGAAGGCGCAGTTTCTGAGCGCGGCAACACTGGTTCCCTAATAGGCATCCCTGAATCCGATTTGGCAGTGCCAGGTCTCCAGGTCTCCCCCGTGGGTGCCATGAGGGAGTACAGTGGGTGTGTGCTTTGAGGGGTGGCAGATCCCCAAAGAGGAAAAGAAAGGAGCTGAGACAGGCCCCTTCGCTTCTCCCAAGCTCACCCATCATATAAGCTACCCTTCCTTTCTTGGAGAGCAGAGGAAAAGATTGGTAAAAGAAGAAGATGCAGCCTCCTCTACTCAGAACATGAAACCAGGGAAACAAATCCCCCAGACTCCACAAAACCTCTTTTTTAGGCCCAATAAACTTTTCCTTACAACCCTGGCATATCCACTGCCTTCCTGATGAAACCTGGCCCATGATTGGTTCGTGTGAGTCCTTCTCACACCAACCGTCGCTATGGTCCTTCTTCCCACCAGTCTCTCGGGCGCCCACCGAGTCTTTTCCTCCAGAACTCCATATTGCTTTCAGCTTGTGACATAAATTGTATTTTATAAATCTAAATGTTATTTGCTTTTTTAATTTTTTTGGAAAAGGTAGACTTTTCATAACTGCTTTTATCACCTGGTTAAGTATGGCCTTGCAAGTAAACATTCCCGATTAAATCATCTGACATGTCGAAGCACTTCCCAGAGCAGCTGGAGGCCTGTACACTTCTGTTGCCCCTCCAGCCCCATTCCCCCATGCCGGCTTTCCCTTTTTAGGTCCTTGGCCTTCCCGGGCCTCCCTGCAGCTTCTTTCCCACATCATTTTGTAGGTTGAGCTGCTCTGGTTTGGAATACTTTGCCTTTCCCCATAACGCTTCTTTCCCACCAGCCTTTCAACACCCGCAGATGAAGCCTGAACTCGGTGCACTCTTGCTGTCATCTCCTGCCACAAAACCTGAAACTCCAAACTCCTAGACTCCAGAGCTGTTCCAGACGCTGCTGTGTGAGATGCCTTCTGACCCTTTGCACCCTGATACCATTACACAGGAGTGTGCTAGCCCGTCATCAGATGAGAACCCGTCCGCTCTACCGCAACTCTGATGCTGTTAAAAACAGAATTAATCCCCAGGAAAGCTGACGCCAGAGACGCTCTTTGTCGGATTGTCCTGCTTTCTATTATTTAAATTTTTCCACATTTACTTTCTCTTAAATTTCCTCTATTTTCAATCCCCCTTCCCTTCCCCTCCCTCCCTCCCTCCCTTCCTTCCTTCCTTTGCATTTTCTTTCCCTCCAAAGTGCATGCCAAGGACTCACCCAAAATGTTTTCTAATAATAGGGGCCACCATTTGCACGGGGGCTTACACTTTACCTAGGGCTTCTGTAACTCAGAAATGAGTCTTCATAGGACAAGATTCTTAAATTCTGTTCACTTTGCTTCTTAGAATCAATCTGAGCCAGAGATAGGTCTCACCTAGTCCAGATACCTCTGAATAACAACCCCTGAAGTGTTTTGATCGCTCAGTTATGAGGGTAACAATAGGGTTTTTGAGAACTGGCTGAATGCACTCTCAGCGTACCTCCTGGCTGAGGCCTGTGACAGTCTATCAACCCACTAGGGAACTGATAATAAACTTTCTTTTTAAAAATTTATTTATTTATTTATTTGGGAGCGAGAGAGTGAGTGAGCATGGGCGGGGGGAGAGGGAGAAGCAGACTCCCCTTGAGCGGGGAGTCCGATGTGGGGCTCGATCCCAGGACCCTGGGATGATGACCTGAGCCGAAGGCAGACGCTTAACTGACTGAGCCACCCAGGCGCCCCGATAATAAACTTTCGTCATCTCTGTGTCTCTGGGCCCACAGTGCTCCTGGTGTACGCCATCCGCAGAGGCCCCGTCTTGCGCTGGGATGGCCCTTATTCCGATGTTACCAGTCACCGCGGTGTGCTGACTCCCTTGGCTTCCAGGACCCTCGAGGGTGCTCAGGGAGCACCAGCCGCCTGCTTGCTCAGGGCTGCTCAGCGTCTCTGCCCGAGTAAGTGCTCTGCGTCTGTGTTCACCCGGCCAGCTCAATCCCGGTGTGGGAACGGACTCCAGAAATGTTTGAAATGCTTTTAGCAGGAAGTGTCACTTTTTTTTCCTGGAGTAGAAAGAGATGTTTTCCTAGTCACATCACTTTATACCTCCCCCTCTTCACCCGTCTTGATGGAGAGCCCAGAGAGGCCGCATGCTCCTGTCAGTGCTGCTGTCGGCCGCTGACACTCGTCACCGCGCAGGCCACCTGGAGGCCTCGAAGGACAACATAACATATTGAAAATGGCAAAGCAGGAACACAGAAATAATCTTGTGTTCTTGATGCTGATGTCAAGCCACTGAATTAACCAACGGTGGGATTGTCCTAGCTCTGGGTTTTGTTAGGGGCTTTAATCAATTTCTTTGGTTAGCCGTTCTGTTGGGCTTTCCGTTCCTGGCCGCTGATAACACCTTAACGAGTATTTTCCCTGGACGTCAGCATTGGAAATGATCTCTGCCCACTTTGGATTTCTATAACATGCTAGCTCTATTTCTATTATGGCAAGTTTCAACCTTATACGAAAATGATTTGCATAGATCTAATTCCCTTCTTGCCAATCTGTACTCCTGATCGTGGTTAACAGCATTATTCTCCACAAATACTCCCCAACTACCACTAATCCTGGGTGATGCCCCATAAACACAGGGCTCTGCGGTCACTCACGTTGGGGAGACACAGCATGCTATGCCTTCCCTTCCTTGCCGATTCGCCATACTCACGAGCACGTGGACATGCTAGGATGTAATTGTGAAGGATGAGACTCTTCTTACTAGCTGTGTGGAATCTTTGGTTACTTAATCTTTATGACTCCGATTTCCCCACGTGAAAAATGGGTACGGAATGCGTGCCTCACAGTGTGGTTATGGGAACCTAAAATAACGTGTATCGGAGTCTTGCATCTGGCCATGTCCCATAATGCCTTTGGCTCATATCACCTGCCCTAGGAGCTTCTCACTTCATGACCCATTTTACTACACTATTAGTTCCTATTTGTGTATTTCCTCACAGATTATTTTCAAGTTTCAGAACAGTTTTCTCAGGCAGTTTACTTCTTTCCAAATTGCTCAAAGCACACGTAATAAGTAGAACTTCTTTAAATGCTTAACAATGAGGGGCGCCTGGGTAGCGCAGTCATTAAGCATCTGCCTTTGGCTCAGGGCGTGATCCCGGCGTTTTGGGATCCAGTCCCACATCGGGCTCCTCCGCTGGGAGCCTGCTTCTTCCTCTCCGACTCCCCCTGCTGTGTTCCCTCTCTCGCTGGTTGTCTCTCTGTCACATAAATAAATAAAATCTTAAAAAACAAAAACAACGATAGTTATTATTGTTAGCAGCAGCCGCAACATATTAAAGGCTCTGAGAAGTCCTGCATCAGAGAGCTCTGGCTTAGTTTTGTTCAAGTTGACATTTCACAAACTTATCTGAGGAAACAGCCAATTTTGACTCAATACCATCACACATCCAGTAGAGCCGGTGTTACAAGGCACATATTTTGCAAAATGCAGCTCTACCCACCTCACCCAGGCAAGAAGCCCAGCAGCCTTCCCAGACAAATCTTTCTCCCTCATCATCCCACCCCCTCCTATTTAGTCCATCATCAAGTACTTCTCGTTCTTCTGATCTTACCTCCTAAATAGTTCTCAGACTCACCTCCTCCTTTCTGTGTCTACCACCACTGCCTTGCAGAACTAATATCTTCGCATAAAACCTAATGCATCTGCCTGCCTTTAGTCTTACTCTCTTTAAGCCCACCCTCTCCCTGCGCCAGAGGGAGCTATCTATGCAAATTGATCATATAATTTCCTTACTCCGCACCCTTCAGTGGCTCCCAAACTCCTGCAGAACAGAGGTCAGTTTCCTTTCCAAGGCTCTCAAATCCCTCCCTCACCTGGCTGCTGCCTCCCTCTCTAGCTGAGTCTCCAGCCCTGTCTTCCACTTTGCTCCCCTCCTACACCAAACTGCCTGGGATTCCCCACCGTGCCAGACTGTTGATGCCCTGTGCCTATCCCTCTGCCTGCAACTCCCTTTCCCACCTGCTGCATCTGACTGTTCTTCCTCCTACACAACACAGCGCATGTGGCAGCTCCTTTTGGTCTAAGATTTCCCCTCTGGGCTCCCATAGCAACCTGTGCATATATTTATATTACCACTTATCCCGTTTCGTTGTTCATGTAAAATCTCACACATTAGACTGTGAACTCTTCAGATGCAGAAACTGCGTCTTGATTCCCCTTGGCCCGCCATACTCACCTTTCTACCCTTGGTGCAGGCACTTATTAAATCCAAGGTGGATTCAGCCATTCCGAGCACCAGATCTTTACTGTCTTCATCCTCCAACTGGAAGGAGCAAAAGGTTCAGGCTCAAACGAATGTCTAGCTGCCCTCGGGGGTGGCCCGGCTCCGGCCCTCATTTCCTGCCGTGGCCACAGCCAGCTGGGCCGGGTAACCCCGGACTCGGACCGCTTCAGCCTTGCCTGTCCCTGAGCCGGACGCCAACATGGCTGCCCGCGGCACAGCAGGGCCCGGCTGGGCTGGGCCGAAGGGGCAAAGCCTATCAGGCTGACTTCCTGCCGTCTTGCAGCTTCGGGGGAGCTTGAGATGAGTGGGCTGAACAGCCCCACCCGGCAGCAGCTGTTCCTGCCTTTGGGGCTGAGGAGGGGCAGGGGGGGAGAGGGGCAAGAGGCGCTTGAGAGCCCAGAACCAGCCCTACCTGGGGGTTCCGCGGGTGCCGGGTATCAATAGACACCATTACTTAGCATCATCAAGCTCCACATTCTATTTAATAACAATGATTAACAAACAAACAACAATTGAAATGCATGCAGCCGGCTTGGTACTCAGAAGGGGTGGCGGAGTCGGTCTGTATTGTAAGTCAGGACCTATGGCAGACCCGCTCTGACAAGGCTTCTGGGCACAGGGGTCTAAGGCAGCCTCAGCTTTATCAAGTCTGATTCGATTCGTTTCTCCAGGCAATTTTGTGCACTCTGGGCACAGGATAAATCATCCGTCTCTCTTGCTGTTCTGCTCTTTTCCTATTGATTTAAAACAGTGACCTTATTTCCCTGTCAAATGGTTACTGAATTTCCCTAATGGTGTACGTGCGGAGAACCCATGAGGTCTCCTGCTATCCTCAGATGCCAAATCCCTTCTTTGGCTAAAAGAAAACTGATTTAACTCTGTAGCAAAGGGTCATTTTACTCCACCCTTTTGAGTCCAAATAGAATTCCTGGGAGTCCTTTAATCGTAGAAAAGGAAGTATTAGAATAATGTTTTCCTGGCCTTCTTTTTAGACTCACTTAGAAATGTGGTTTACATGCCTAACTGTTTAGAACCATGCAATTTTTCTGAGCTGTAAAGAACCTTATGGACAATCAAGTTGGATCGTTTCATTCCACAGATAAGGAGACTGAGGGCCAAGACGGGAAGCAAAGCATCTTGCCAGATCATCCAGCAGGTTAGAGATGTGATTGTGAGGATGTTAATGGCTTCAAGGAAAAGTTACTTTACCAAAACTTAACTCTGAATGATAGAGGAAGATTGTTGACCCTTTAAACACTTCACCTTTAGTAAGAAAAAAAGATTTGCCTTAAGAATTCTTCAACATCTGGATCTTCATTTAAAAAATATGATCCAATTTACCAATGTTACATTTAGAAAGAAATTTTCAAGGGCGACTCTTTCCAACTAAGACAATCTTGTCTCTTTCTTTCCACTTCCATTTCAACTCCCTTTCCCCGGCTCAGGACCAGCCCTGGGTCCTCACTGCTCCTCCGTCGGGAATGCCCTCCGGGATCCTGGTCAGTTACACAGACCCTCTCCAGATGGGTTTCACTGGTTTCAGCATTGGTTCCACCTTCTGGGTGTCCCTTGTCACAACTCAAGCTGATCTCCTCCTTTCCCGATCCCTGTGCCCTCACACTGCACAGCCTTGCCCTGAGTGCTCCTGGATTCCTGATGCATGCCACAGCTCCTAAACGACACCGGAACCTCTTACTGAACAGTAACTGTGACTTGTTTTTCATGGTGGCTCCGTAATTACTAACATGACGTTGGGTACAGAGCAGGTATCAGTGATGTGCTGCTGAAGTGGCTTTTCAAAGGAAAAGGAAAGTCCTTTTTTTTTCTTTTTGCTTATTTTTGGTGATATAAATATTCCCATCATGGCTACCAACATGATGTCACTAGATGTGAGATTGGGAAGAGATGCCCAGACCCGGCTGTCTTAAACTTCTATCAGCCCGTTCCAGCATACCGCTGGGTGACGATAATGAACAGCTGTCTGACCCCGTCACATGTATTGTGTGAAGTATATGTCAGTAGTCCCAGTGTGGAAAGAGATACAGTTCGTCCATGTTTAGTTTGAAACAGACATCGTATTCCTCATTCATTCATTTAAAAATTGTTGAGGGTTTACTAACATGTTAGGTAGTGTTCTAGGCATCAGCCTGGTGGAACTCACAGCTATATGAACAAAACAGATATTAAGCAAGCAAACACAAAAACATAGAATTATAACATACAGTTATAAATGGTAGCATCTGTTGGGGCACCCAGGTGGCTCAGTCAGTTAAGCAGCTGATTTGGGAGAGGTTTCTCTAAAGAATTAATATTTCAGCTGCCACCTGAAGGATAGATGAACAGGTGAGGGGGGAGGAGGGCAATCGCTGAAGAGGGGGCAGTGTGTACAGAGAAACTGAGGCAGGAAAGATCTTGACCAAATAAGAAATTAAGTGAAGGGCTGTGTGCCAGGGGGCTAGAGAATGAAGGGGGAAAATGGAAGGAGGTGAGGCTGGAGAAGTGGGCAGGGCTCGGATGCCACAGGGCCTGGGAGACTACCTTTAGGAGCTTGGATTCTATCTTAAATTCAAAGGAAAACGATTTCTTATTTTCGAACAAGGAAGTGACATAATTTGATTTATGTTTTAGAGATATTATTATGATTGCTATATGAGAGATAGATTGGTGGGTGGGGTGGAGGCAGGGGTGAAATTAGAAATGGGGAGATCAGTAAGGAAACTATGGCAAGAGTAGCGGTGAAGTGTAATGGCGGCTTGGCCTAGCATAGTAGCAGTGGAGACCGAGTAAAGTGAACAGACTTGCCATATGTATTGGAGGTGGAGTCAACAGGACTCTGTCAGGGAGCAATTGAATGAGTAGAGTTGCCCTTTACCCAAGTGAGGAATATTAAGGGAGTATCTTTTTTTAATGGGAGGGGATATCCCAACAGGCAAAGATCAACTCAAGACGGATAAGCCAGTAAAGACTAGAGGGGGGATGGCTGAAAAATAGGAGGAAAAGCCAAGAGAGTAGGTATGTTATCACGGATGCCAAGATCACAGTCTTTCAAGGAGAAGGAAGAAAGAACTGTGCCTACAGCTGCTAAAATGTTGAGGAAGGTGAGAAATGAAAAGTCTCTGTTAGCTTTAGCAATATAGAACTCACTGGTGAGTTTTATAACAAGAGTATTTTTGGTGAGTGGTAGGTGCTGACGGCAGACTACCAAAGAGAGTAAACGCAGATGGCAACTCCTCAAAGAAACTTCTCTGTGAAGGGGCACTGACAGAGAGCGCGGTCCCTGGAGGAGGACTGGAGCAAATGGAGGCACATTTTTAAAGACAGAATATACTGCGACATATCTGAATGTTTGGGAAAGAATCTGGTAGAGAGGGAAGGTTGGAAGATGCAGAAGAGAGAAGGTAGTCAACAGTGCGAGTGCCGGAAAGACCAGGTGGGACGACCACTGATCACACACACGGAAGGATGGGCAGTTGATAGCTTTCCGCAAACCAGTATGACTTAGAGACAATTTTCCACAGGAGTGGCTAAACTGTTTATGCTACCCAAAGAGAGATGAGAGCCTGATAATCCGTGTTATTTTCTTGTCAAAGTCAGAGATTTAGAGTGCAATTAGAATAAAGCTGTTTAGGGGCAACTGGGTGGCTCAGTCGGTTAAGCGTCTGCCTTTGGCTCAGGTCACGATCCTACTGGGATTGAGCCCTGATTTGAGCTCCCTGCTCAGCGGGGAGACTGCTTCTCCCTCTCCCTCTCCCCCTGCTTGTGCACTTTCTCTCTGTCAAATAAATAAATAAAATCTTAAAAAAAAAAAAAGAATAAAGCTGTTTGGCAGCCAGATGGATCTGTTCTGTCAGGTGTTACTTACCTGTCTCTTCCCTGTATTCCTGTTTCAGTAGAACCCAGTGGTATAATCTAGGGTTTATATGCTGGGCTTGTCATGGGGTAATGGAGGTTCTCTTAATTCCTCACATCAACACGCAGCACGTTCTTTGGGATGGGAGACTGAGGGCAGTGCTGGTAGGCTGCTAGGTTTAGTAGAGAAAAAGTGAAGGAATTCCCTTCTGAGAGCTTCCATGTTCTCTAAAAAGTGTAAGACGAGGTCATTAACTGAGATGGAGGGGACCAGATGAAAGAATTGGCGACTCTGAGAGAAAGGAAAGGGTCTGACATAGATGCTATAGAGAGTAAGAGACGGAGTTCACTTTTTTCAGGATGAGGATAAGCAGCCGAGTTCTTTGCAGTAAAATCTTCACATTTTCTCTGACCCATTCCCCTGCATGCAGGGATTAAATTTCTGAAATTGCCTGAAAGGGACTTTCTCCTCCCGTTGGATGGAATTCCTGGAAAAGTATGGACACCTTCTCCAAGTCAGGCTTCTTGGTCTCAGTGATGTGTATTCACGGGCTTTCCAGGAGGCACTCACCATTCCTCTTCCGTCCTCCTCACACTCTGTATCCCCTCTCTGCTTCTCTGGACCCCTGCTCCAGCAATGGGCTTATCTCCTCTCTTCTGTGTCAGACCCTAGCTTGCAACTGCTTCTCAAAGTGTCATCTGGGGGCCTGGTGCTCAGCTGGGAACCCTACGTTCCCTCTTGTGACAGACTAAGGAACTCGCACCAGAACAGGAACCAACTCTTGCTAAGTGTGCCCTTCAGCTGACATTGTTTCCCCCCCCCCCCAGCAAGATCTTCTCAATGAAGGAAGTGGCTCATTGATTTACATTGTGATGCAAATTCCTTTTCTGTTGGAGACCATCCCAAGCAGTTCTTGTGCAGTGGTTTCTTTTTTTTTTTCTTTTTTTTGGGGGGGCGGGGTGTTAAATTGTAGTTGCATTTTATTTTTTATTTTTTTATAATAATTTTTTATTATATTATGTTAGTCACCATACAGTACATCCCTAGTTTTTGATGTAAAGTTCCATGATTCATTACTTGCGTATAACACCCAGTGCACCATGCAATACGTGCCCTCCTTAACGTGCAGTGGTTTCTAAACCACAGATCATGGTCCGTCAGTTGGTTGTGAGATCATTCGAGTGCAATCAGCTCTAAGAAAGAGAGAGAGAGAGAGAGGGAGAGAGAGAGAAATCAGAGTAGAAAATATCAGCGTGAATTATCCGTAATACTTGTACACGTAGTGATGGTGAATGTTCCATGCAACTTTTGTTTCAATCACATATATATGGAGGTGTGTTTGTGGGTCACTATGAAAAATGTATTTCTCACTGTAAGGCAGGGTCCAAAACATTTGAGAAACACTGTTCTAATACTTCCTATTGCAACAAAATCTTCTTGAGCCAAGTTCTCCCCTCCCTTGCTCAGCCTGTTGCTTCTCTGTAGCCACTTAAGGAACTTCCTTTCGAAACACTAATGTTCCATGTTAGATCCCAACATAAAGCACAACAGTGACATTTCATAGTTCTCTTGTCTGTCGCTAGAGAAGAAACAGAGTTTTTTACTTTCCCACACAGTTGGGAAATTATTTTGATCTGTGTTTTTGCAGCAAAAATGTGCCAAAAAATAAGGTTGCATAAGATCAGTCAGGACTAAAAAAAAAAAAAAAATCAGTCAGGACTGACTTTCAATGTCTCAAATTAGTGTGAGAAGAGTTTAGAAATACAAAGCTAGGGGCGCCTGGCACAGCAGTTAAGCGTCTGCTTTCGGCTCAGGGCGTGATCCCGGCGTTATGGGATCGAGCCCCACATCAGGCTCTTCCGCTATGAGCCTGCTTCTTCCTCTCCCACTCTTCCTGCTGTGTTCCCTCTCTCACTGGCTGTCTCTATCTCTGTCGAATAAATAAATAAAATCTTAAAAAAAAAAAAAAAAGAAATACAAAGCTAATGATATCTTCACCTGACTTGGGAACAGCAAAGCTTACTTTGTCATTGAGTGTCTAAACAAAGGAGGATCAAAGTTTGGAGGAATGTAGGGCAGCAGAGGAACAAAATTTGCTGCTGGACAAAATTTCAGATTAACAAGAAAATATTTTTAAAGGTAACTATGTCTCATTCAATATTTAGAATAATAAAACATGTTAATTGTTTATCTGAAATTTAAAAGTAACTGGGTATCCTGAAATTTTATCTCCTAAGTCTGGAAACCCTAACGGGATGGGAAGCTTACACGTTTTGGGGGACGGTGGGCTTTTTAAGTAAGAGAACACTAAAGTACTTTCTTTGAGAAATCTAAAAATATATATGACATTGTAAACCCATTAGGTACCCTCCCAACAGCTTGGAAAAGACTGTAAAAGCGAGGGGTTCTGACACTTCAGCTTCTTGAGCTTAATGGGAAATTCTCTCTGTGTCATGTCTCAACATAAGGAGGAAACCTTTCGTCAGCCCTAAGGTATGGCAAATAGGGAATGACTTCTACCCTTTGAGGATGGGGGAATTTTAATGGCTGGAGGAGCTTCAGATAGCAGAGGAGAAACAGGTGCTCCCTGGTCCTATCAGATCATGAAAGGAGGGAGGGAGGAAGGAGGGAAGAAAGAAAGAAGACCCAGAAACTCATTAACACAGAGTCCTGACAACAAAACCCTGCTTGTTTCCATGCACATGGCTTGAGCAGTGGCTTTTCAAAAAAATGGTTTGCTTCCTACTGGGAATAAGGAAGACTTTCCAAGCAACACACAGTATTGAAAGCTTTGAGAGGATAATCTTTCAGGCTCTCGACGTTCCTATCACCCTCCCTTAAATACTTCGTCTTGGAACTTCTCTGCTGCCACAGCCTCTCCTTTGCTATACCTCCACTTTCATGAGAGGCTCTCCCATTGAGCAGAAACACACACTAACCATCTTTAATCTTACCAAGTCCGTTGCTCTGGGAGGAAAAACAAATGGTCAAACCAAGAACGCATCACTCCAGAGAGAGTCCCCTGAAAGAAAGCCAACAAGGGCTGAATGAGAAATGTTGAAGAGAAGTGGCTTTATGCCCTCCAGGTGACACACGCTGTTCTCTCTCATTCTTTCTCTCACACTTAGTAGAAGGTTGTCATGGGGGCATGCGTATTAAATAACTTAGCTGAAGTGTTTTTTCTTTTTTTAGGAGGGAGGGGGGAGGGGCAGAGGGAGAAGAGGAGGAGAGAAGCAGACTCCCCACTGAGTGTGGAGCTGCAATCTCAGGACCCTGAGATCATGACCTGAGCCGAAGAGTCTGACGCTTAACTGACCGAACCACCCAGGCCGTCCCCTAAATCTGTAACTTGAAGGTTTTTTGAAAAGATCTTGAATGCATGTATACAACACACGGTATGTCAGAAACTACATCCTCTGTTGCTATAAAAATGTATGGTAAAACTTGTAAACTTAAAATATGTCAGGGGTGTAGAGTTTTTCATAATTCTCTAAGTAAGTACAGGAGGGAAACATTTTGAATGCATTGCTGTAGACTTTGTTGCCTTTTAGGGATACTTCCCTTATTCCGCAGCTGCTCTCATTGGTCACGTCGATGATCTGATAAAGGGACAATCTTCCTGGGTGAGGCTGCACTTGGTTATGTATCCCAGGACTGGGTTGAGCTTATCAACTTGGACAAGCCTATCCTGACCTAGAATAACATGGAGCATCTCCACTGGTCTCCATCCGTTTTTGATTCTGTTATGTAGAAGCAATTCAGGGAAGTAAAGGGATGCCAGCGAGAGCCTTTCTATCTCTAGGTGTGATGCCACTTGGGTGTGGATGCCAGGAAGAGCTGTCGTTCTATGCCTCTGCTTTGGCCCCCTTTTATTTGTTCTGATTGTGCCACGTGAGATTTAGAATAAAGATGTTCTGTAACAGTAAAGGGTCACTCTGCCGAAAGGTTTTTGCTCCTCGCCTGGTTGGCTTTACACCAAATGCCGCCCTTTTCTGGTTAGGATTCCACCAGGAAACAACAGTCCCTTCAGACGGGGTACGTTTCGTTTCTGGAACTGCTGGACCTCTGCGGCATGCCACCTACACAATGAAACCTGAAAAAATTCTGCGGGGTCTATTTTAAGAGATTGAAGTCAGCCTACTTTCTGAGATCCGACAAACCAAGAGGTTTATAAAACCAGTGAGACAGAGGACTCTGTGCCTCAGCGTACCCGGCTTGTCACTAGGTTTTCAGGACGTTTCTCTGAGCTCTTTTTGCCATGGCTCCACTTGACCTTCGCAGACTTGTGACGAGAGCACAAGTGCATTTTTAAGCAAATTAATACCATTAACGGACCCGTTAGCAGATGGTCAGGCTTGAGGTAAGAAAGTCCAATGTGGATTATTGCCTGATATTACCCACATGCAACTCTTGAAATTTGTCATCATTCAGTATGTTTCTCCAACAGGATTAAGTCCTAATGAGTTACTGAAGGAGGAAAGAAGTCCTGGTATACTGAAAAAAATGAGAGCTTTGGTGTCAGACAGACTCTTGTTAAAACCTTGGTTATTAAATCTCCTTGGGTTTCAGGGTCCTTATTTGTAAAAAGAAAAATGCTTATCTCTAGCTGGATAGTCGTCATGGGTATTAGAGAAGATGTAGGTAAGCATTTGGCCCACTGCCTGACCCATAGCAGAGAGTCAATAAATAACTGCCCTTGCCCTTATGCTAATAATAGTAATAATAAAAAATAAGCATAGATGAGGCGTCACGTGTGTTTAACCATATTGAGACCCTGAAAGAGGCGCACAATTAAAATAAGCGTTAAAGAGGTACAAGACTGTGCAGGAAACCATAATGACTGGGTTTCCTTCATTTTCCATTTCAACATGTATCACATTTACTGAGAAGAGAAACCACCGTTCGGAAATAGAGCCCAGAGAGCAACTTCCGCAAGGTGGGCTTATCTCCAAATCACATCTGGCCTGGGAAGAGAGTCACATTTTAACGTGCATTTCCAAGGGCCAAAAACTTTTGTCCTACTGCTGGGTGACATGATAGAGGTATAGAACCCCTGGTGATGGGTGATCTGTTCTTCAGGAAGAAGCAAGTCAAAAAGGAGGCAGAGACATTTTATGAATGAACGTCTTCATTTCCCTTGGTATGAGCTCAGAGCTGAGCACCGTCCCCTCAGCAGGGGAGAATGTCTGGATGTGCCATGTCCGGGGGGATTCATCACAGTCAGAGAGAACAATGTGATTCTGGTAAAAGCTCTTCTTCAGCGTGGCTTAACATTACCAGGAACTTGAACAGATTCACACTGTGGATTCAATAGGGAAATAAACCTCACTGATTTGCTGAAATCTCCAGCAAACTAAACCAAAGGAAAGTGTCCACTCAAACCCCCAGCCCCATGAAAATAAACTTAGTGAAAGATTCTGAATCTACCTTTCAACCTATCAAGGAAATCTAAAGTCAGATCAATATATTTTCTAAGTGACACCCAAACAAAATGAACTATAGTTGGTTGGTCTTTGAGGATGTTGTGGTCCAATAGATACATTGGTGGTCCCAGTGTTGTGCTGATTAATGCTTCAAACAGGCTCTCCAGGGGCGGGGGAAATATATATTTACATATAAAATATATAGTATATGTACTATATGTATTAGTACTTTATGTTATAGATTTTCCTAATATAAAGGGGGTGCAATATATAGCTTATATGTAATAATAAAATATACAGTACTTTTTATTGTAAATTTCATAAAGCCATTTGATTCTCACAGAATGCTTTTGGTGATTCTTTTCTGAACGCTTGTATCCATAATTATTCTATGGTCGTAGGTAACAAATGAGTGTAACTCTGATCTGAATGTTAGTTGACGTGCTCATTTATGTTAATGAGTAATATGAAAGGGAAACAAGGAGGATATTTGTCAGTGATGCAAATGACTTTGCTGGTTCAAAGAATGGCTTTTGAAACCTGGAGGAACACTTCTTCACAGGTTTGTGCTATTCATAATATAATAGCTTCAGACATAACACCCTTTTAAGTGTAATCTGCACTAGTAACATTTTCTCCATCACCACCTTAAATCTAGACAATCAGCAAAGCAATAAATCAAGCCCTGGTTTGTGCCATTTGACTGTCTCCGTGGTGTAAGTACTCACACCATGGCTTTTTTCAAATGGTCACTGTGATGTCACTGAACGCGGAGCTGAGAACGCACAGTAGCGCTCCGCTGCGTGGTATTTCCACCATACTGATGCCACTGCCAATAACAGCAAAAGCCCAGATAATAGTGTGAGGTCATAAAAATAATTAGGAAGTGATGACTTTTGAGTACTTGTTACCTCTGCTTTAATATACTTTCATTGTAAGCTTATATAACTTACTTTCTTTTGATAATGACTGTGTTGAACCAGTAGCATTCAAAATTCCTGAATTTAACAGTGAATTCTTAAAAGCCTGCACGAGGCAACCCTGGTCCACCACTAGTTGTCCATCCAATGCTCATCCTCCTTTCTTCCTTCCTTTCTCTTCAAATATCTCACCTCCTTCACCACACATGACTTGGAGGAAGATGACCTTGTCCTCAGTTCTGGGACCATTTGCAGCCCATCTGGTAATTCCACCTCCTCACTAGTTGAAGAAATGTCATGTATCTCAATTCTGGCTAATAGGTGTGAGGTAACGTCTACTGGAGAAATTGCAGAAGGAGTCTCCACGTTCCTGTAGGCATTTTCTCTCTCCAGATAGTGTCATGGCTGAAGGGGTTCAGGAACGGCCACAGCCATTTTCCTACTGGCCTGAAGGTGAAATTAATTCATAGAAGAAGGTAGAGCATCACAGAAAGAGGTGGAGCTGGACCCCAACATGCCAAGCCTAGAGCTCAACCCTGTTGCTGATTCTCTCACTACATGAGATAAGAAATGTCCTTCTGGGGGCGCCTGGGTGGCGCAGTCGTTAAGCGTTTGCCTTTGGCTCCGGGCATGATCCTGGCGTTATGGGATCGAGCCCCACATCAGGTTCCTCCGCTGGGAGCCTGCTGCTTCCTCTCCCACTCCCCTGCTTGTGTTCCTTCTCTCGCTGGCTGTGTCTCTGTCAAATAAACAAATACAATCTTAAAAAAAAAAAAAGAAAAAATAAATGTCCTTCTTGTGCACTGGGTGTTATACACAACAAATCATGGAACTTTACATCAAAAACTAAGGATATACTGTATTGTGACTAATATAACATAATAAAAAAATTATTATAAAAAAAAGAAATGTCCTTGTTTAAGCTAGTTTGAGCTGGAGTTTTTGTTTAGTTGCTGTTGAAAGTTAGGTTGCTTCCTTAGCTGCCAGGAGTTTGAGGTATAAAAGCATCCAATATAAAAGTATTTGATAAATTAGCCTCTTCAGAAGCTCAGCTCCTGAATAGGAGAAGAGACTAACTCACAGGAAACAAGGAAACAATCCAATACAGATTAGAAGTACCTGTTTTTTACACTGTGTGGCACAGACTCTGAATTTAATAGGATTTTAGAGGGAAGTTTGGTCAGCAAGATTAGAGTTACCATCGGCCCGTCCATGGAAGAGATGGGGTTTGGGTCGGGTCATAAAGGATGAGTGAGATTTGAGAAAACAGGGATAATGTTTCATGTGACTGGGGAAGACAAATGGAGAGGCTCCTAACTGTGCCAGCCAGAGTCCTGTCCTGTGGGCCGCAAGCATCCTTAGGGTCAAAGAATGTACTTGCTCGCTTTGCAGAATCCCTGAACCTACAATTTTTGTTTATTTGCACATTGGCTACCCTTGATAGGCATTTTTTGTTAGTCCAAACACACACTGTGTAAAGTCCTTGGGATTTTGAAGAGTGTGGTATCACAGATATACCTAATTTCATTCTCTTCTCTTGTTCTCTTCCCTCCTGGTCCTCGCGATGCTTCCTGTGTGTTCTGAGCCTGTAGAACCCACTGGCGGCATGGTGGGAGCTCTACGCTCCTGCTTTGAGACAGGGCTCCTCTCTCATTTCTAAACGCCAATTGCCTGCACCTTCTCTTTTCTTTAAGCCAAGAAGGAGACTCCACAGTTCTCCTTGCTGTAGTATTTATGCCTTTCTACTCTCAGCATCTGAGAATTCCTTTACACTTTTTACTCAGGTCCCCACTGCCAATGTGTAGGACCACTGTTCTCTCACCCAATCCTCAAGTGCTGCCCTTCATTTGTAAAAAAAAAAACAAAAAAACAAAAAAAACCTCTTCACATATGGGAATCTTCTGGCAAATCTCTCAAGTATATATGTGACATAAGTGGAATGCAATTGCATTGTTTTTTTAAAAATACCCTTCAAAGGGGTTGCTGGACACTTAGCAATAGCCAGCAGAAGGAGTTGTGAGGAGGCTGTGACAGATTCAGAAGGAATAAACGGCCCTGATGGGTCTTTGGAACTCCAGTTCTCCTTGCTCGGTTCCCCGCCCACCGAGAGGCATGTATTTTTGGATGCCGATTACTGCTTTGCTCAGGATCATGAACCAATTAATATGAAGGCAGCGTGCTTGAAATGAGAAGGACAAAGACAGTGAGAAATAAAAACCATAAAACCCATCAGAATCAGCAATGTTATTTATCACAGATTTCTTCTCAATATCCCACATAGAAATAGCCTACTTTATCCAAAATTTCAACATAGCCTATTGCACACCAGGAATGGTCTCATAAATTGGCTTGAATTAATATCAATATTTCTTCCAGCCTTGCTGCTCCCTAACTGAGCAATATTTCCTCCTTATGTCTAAAAAGTATGAGGCATTCTCACTGCTACTTAGTTGAGGCAAACACTACAATTTTTTCACGACTAATTGTTTCTCAGAGTTGTCATGAAGTATTTTCAGGTCTCAGAAGGAAAATACCTACTCTTGGTTTTAATGCCTTGGTTTGGCAAGGTAACCAGGTTGGTCTAGACGCCGGCCGCCACGGTTCACTACAGGAGAAGAAACGTCCAAGCATGAGGGCAGATACGAGTAGTGGGGAGACTTGCAGGGTAAGACATGGGGCAAGACCTGCCTGGGAGACAGGGGAACAGAAGGATTAAGAACCCGAACTGGAATCCCAGGTCTGCCCCTGGCCAACAGAGTCATCTAAGGCAAATTATGTATCTTCTCGGTAACTTGGTTTCCCTGTGTGTAAAACGGGGGATAATAACTGTTCGTACTTCAGAGACTTAGTGATTAGAATGAAATGAGTTAATGTTTGTAAAGTGCTGGTACATTAAAAAACTTACATGTGTTGAATAAATTTTAAAAAATCAAAACTCTTAAGTTTTGCACCGCAGATAGCAACCTTTGGGAATTTAGGCAGAAGAAGATATTGGTTAGCTCATGGAGTATTTAGGAGGAATAGATGGGCAGTCCATGGGCAGTCCACGGTTCCACGAAGACAGCACAGGCCTGGAGGCAAGACAGCACACTGCATTTTGCCAGAGCCACATTGCTTCTCCCCAGAAGGAACTCTGTAGCACCCTGCCTGCCTCGGTGCTCCAGTTCCGTGTTTGGGGCAGGTGAAGGCTCATGTCCGGGGTGGGGTAGATTAGGGCTCATGTCACATTTGCAAGGGAGCTTATCAAGGGAGCTTGGAGGTAAGCGCAACCTCACAAGTTTGAGGAATTCCCAACGTTGGAAATGGAAGACGCTGAGAAGTCAAAAAGAATGCTAAATGGGCAAAGGGCACCAAGAAATAAAGGTTGAATGAATATTAAGGGGCACCTGGGTGGCTCGGTTGGTGAAGGAACCAACTTTTTTTTTTTTTTTAATCACTAACATTTTACTTTTTTAAGTTGGGTTTTAGGTACATAAGGGTTCATTTTATTATTAATTTTTACAGAAGCCAGGCTTCAGGGAGTTCAGCAATGAACATGGAGACGGTGATCCTAAATTACTTTTTCAAGAGAAACAAATCAGTAGCTGAGTGGTGCAAGGTCAGGGGAAGGTTGTCTTATAATGGAGGGGGAATGACTCAAGACTGGAAAGAACCCTTTGGAAATAGAGCCTGAAGGTAGGAATTGGAGCGAGGTAAGTTAGGGAATGGAATCTGGTAGGCTGCTGGAAGAGCCAGCTTTGGAAAGCAGTAGACATTTGCTGTGTGCGGAGATGCTCTCTTTAGGACTACGGAGGATTTGGAGGAAATCAATGCAAATCCCAAACAGAGAAATTCCTGATTTTTATAGTTAAATGTATCAAATTTATCCTATATAATTAAGAGATTTTGTGTCTTATTTAAGAGATCTCTCCGTATCTGAAGTCATAAGTTTATTTTTCTGTATTGTCTTCCATATGTTTTATAGTGTGGCTTTTTAAAAAATTTAGATTCAATTAATTAACATACAATGTATTATTTGTTTCAGGGGTACAGGTCTGTGATTCATCAGTCTGATATAACACCCAGTAAGCAACCAGCTCTGGATTTCAGCTCAGGTCATGATCTCAGGGTTGTGGGCTTCAGCCCTGGCACGGGCTCTGCACTGGGTGTGCAGCCTGCTTAAGAGTCTCTCTCTCCTTCTCCCTCTGCCCTTCCCTCTGCCCTTCCCTACTGCTCGTCCCCACTGCTCGTCTGTGCAAGCACTCTCTCCTTCTCTCTTTCAAAAATAAATAAATAAATAAATAAATAAAATGAAGGAATATTAAGTGAAAAAACCAGCAATCCACACATAAGGCTGAACATATTGTAAGCTATCTACAAATACTTATTGATCAAATCTGGATGAGAAGTTGTTCTAAGGGGATGAAAAATGTGAGGAAGAGAAAATCATCCAGGACTCCTCAAGGAGCTCAGGGACAGTGCAGGGAAAATACTTGGTCTTCAAATATATGATTGTTTTTTTGCCAATTTTTCCGTTCTTTCTTTTAAGTTCCTCATGTCTATGATTCTACATCCCAGGCCCTACATCTACTGCAACCCTCGTCCCCTACCCTCACCCCAAGGACTGTTTCGCATCCCATTTTTCTTTCAATCACCTATCGATTCATTGTCTTGCAGAAGCATTCACCAAAAATTGAGGAGGCAACTGATACCCCTTCAATGTGCGAAGTTGTCCAGGGAGCATTTGCATTTCAAGGGAAAAACAAAGCCTTCAGGCTCTGGAAAAGTGATAAAAGGTGGGGACAGTATGATGTGGCAGAGAGCTCTTCCTGTAAAATCACTCTAGCTGAAGTACCTGCCTGCAACGTCACCCCAGCTCTGCGAAGGGCCCTTCCTTGTGCTTAGTGGCTGCAAACGAGGCAGACTTGTGTACAGACACAAGGCTTCCAAGGGTCGACCACTGAGCACATGCCCATCACAGGGCGCGTGCAGCCACCCTCTTCTTTTCAGTCACCGTCTACACCATTCACCTTTTGTCCTATGAAGATACAGCCTTCCCTAAAGCCCAGTTCACCCCATTTTCTCCTCTCCTAAAGATTAAAAATAGCACTCTCTTCAATGACCTCAATAATTTAGAACCCATGAATAAGTCATTTGCCCAAGAGGCTACACTGGGGTGTCTATTTTTACTTATAGTCTCTCACCAAGCAAAGTGACCTCTCTCAAGGAGGCGACATTGACACCTGTTGGTCTTCTGGTTTCTCAGGAAACAGTCCAGGCAGCACTCACAATGTAGAGTCTTTTCTCAAGGGCAAAGATGGACCAAGAGGTGTCACTGACTTCAGAACGCGCATCACTAAACATGAACTTAGGCATACATGCCCTGCTGAGAACTCCTGGAGCTGCTTAGAGCATGCCACGGGAAGAACACTTCCTATAAAGTAGGGCAGCCAAGTGCGGCCTGCAGGGGTCCTCCCTGGGGCCCCTTCCTTAAGACCATTGTCTAAACATTGAACTTCAACAGAAGAGCAATACAACAGCTCAGGTCCCTAAACCCTGGGGGCTGCCCCAGCCGCCCAACTATATGCCTCCTTCTTCCGCCTTCCAGACACATTCACTTGCCCCATCTCGTCCATCTACTACTTTTAGGAAGGTTAGGCATTTACTCTGGGCCCACCCAGTGGGCACCGAGAAGACTCAGGCTTTTGGCCACCACTTTATAAAAATAAGGTTGATTTTTGTTTTCTCCATATTGTCATACTTTGGGATTGTTCTGGTTCCCCCCTCTTTAAGCCATAGGATTCTGTTATAAGCTAGGTGCTGGATTGGGTAACCTTAAAGATCCCTTCCAATTTTGAGAATCTATAATTCTAAGGGAAAACCGAAGGGGGCCTAGAAGAATCCATTGGATTTTGTAGAGAGGAGACAAGCAGGGACAGCTTTCCATATCATGTTAGTGAACGATAGTGTAGGCATGGTAGTGGCTTGTGCTGGAGTGGGTGAATAGATCTCTCTAGTAGAGCAAAGGGAACACTCCAGAAAATCATGAAAAATGTGGTTGGATGGGTAGACTGGGCCAGGTTACTGGATGCCTTGAAAATCAGGCAGAGCAATTCCAAGTTGGTGCTGCAGACAAAGCCGTTGTCGTGATCCTGAGCTGGGGAATGCTTGGAAGAGCATCATGTCTTTAGGATGAGAAACCAGGGGTTATCTCTAGTGAAGGTGAACGTCCCTCCCATTATACGCACAAGGTAGTGAAAATGAACATCCCTGAGGCCTAGACGCGTAGCTCAGAAACGGGAATGCAAGACAGTTCTCCTTTCACAGTTCTCATTTCTCTGTAACCCTCATCTCTCAGATCCCAATGAGGTGGTTTGCTGGATGTTCCAGGGGCTGCTAATGTGACGCAGCTATAATCTATTCACTTCGTAGCCATCCCTGGAACCAGACTTCCTCTTCCCCTGCTGCATTTCCCGGGTGCCCGCGGCGGCCGGCACAGTGTGGGCTGAGAGGGCCCTGGCTGAGCTCTGTCCTCACCCAGGGCGATCATCCTTCAGGGCCTGCAGGGCAGGGAGGGGACACAGGCCTCTGGCTGCCACAAGGCCAGAACGAACAAGGAAAAACCATGCAGGAAGCGAAATGGGAATGTTTGAATACAGAAATAGTTTGGGAACAAAGAAGAGAAAACCAAAGACAGACTTAATCACTCAAAGGGGCTCTAACCCAAAGATGAACCAGCATTCTGTATAACACCACAGAGGACAGATCAAGGAAGAAGCAGGGCTTAGAGGGTGGTAGGACTATAACATTATCTTCACAGGTGAGCTTGCTTCCTAGCAAGGGCTGCTAACAGGCCGAGTCACCTAAGAAGGTTGTGAAATCTGCCTACAGGTCTTTAAAAATAGCTCCAGTTGGTGTTTGCCTGGAGGGGCGAAGAAGTGATGCACTGGGAGATGAGAAGCTGCACTGGCCAGACTTTCAAAGTCCTTCCTAATCAAGTAATCGTGTCCCTTTCTTTTTAGTTGAATTAAATTAATTTAGCTCAGTCGAGCATGGTTAAGATCTGGGGTGTTTTGTGTGTGTGCTCCTGTCCGTATGCTTTCATTTCCTATGTTTGAGATTCTGCCAGGCCCATCTCTCTGCCTTCAGAAGGCGGCACTTGCCTGCCCCGGGCCCCAGGGCATCAGCCGCGCTCCCCCATTCTGCCATATGCACAGTCTGTGCCACAGTCTAAGCAGCTGAACATAAACTGTGTCGTATTCTTTACTGTTGGCCAAGTGTTGGTTTTGAATCTCAACACTCATTGCCAGCTCAACAAGGCAGAGGCAATATTTTATACTTTGTCTCTCCCCCCAGACTTCTTTTTTTTTTTTTTTTAAATAATTTTTTATTATGTTATGTTAGTCACCATACAGTACATCCCCGGTTTCCGATGTAAGGCTCGATGATTCATTAGTTGCGTATAACACCCAGTGCACCATGCAATACGTGCCCTCCTTACTACCCATCACCAGTCTATCCCATTCCCCCACCCCTCTCCCCTCTGTAGCCCTCAGTTTGTTTCTCAGAGTCCATAGTCTCTCATGCTTCATTCCCCCTTCTGATTACCCCCCCTTTCTTTACCCCTTTTTTCTCCTACCGATCTTCCTAGTTCTTTTTTTTTTTTTTTTATCTTAATGATTTTTTATTATATTATGTTAGTCACCATACAGTACATCCCCGGTTTCCGATGTAAGGCTCGATGACTCATTAGTTGCGTATAACACCCAGTGCACCATGCAATACGTGCCCTCCTTACTACCCATCACCGGTCTATCCCATTCCCCCACCCCCCTCCCCTCTGAAGTCCTCAGTTTGTTTCTCATAGTCCATAGTCTCTCATGTTTCATTCCCCCTTCTGATTACCCCCCTTTCCTTATCCCTTTCTTCCCCTACCGATCATCCTAGTTCTTATGTTCCATAGATGAGAGAAATCATATGATAGTTGTCTTTCTCTGCTTGACTTATTTCACTTAGCATTATCTCCTCCAGTGCTGTCCATGTTGTAGCAAATGTTGAGAACTCGTTCTTTCTGATAGCTGAGTAATATTCCATCGTATATATGGACCACAACTTCTTAATCCAGTCATATGTTGAAGGGCATCTCGGCTCCTTCCACAATTTAGCTATTGTGGACATTGCTGCTATGAACATTGTCCCCCCAGACTTCTTCATAGGCTGCGGCAGTTTAATAAATTTTTATTGACTGACAGCAAAGGAAAGGTCAAATAAATTGGATACATGTAAATGAATATTTATTGAGCATGCACAGCTGCGGGATACTTTAAAATCCTTATTTAGCAATTTTTAAAAACACTAGCACTTTTACATTTTCTAAAGAAAAGATTTTCTTAGCCTTGTGTTTTGTCACAGGCAAGGTGTTGGTTGCTTAGGACATGATCATGCACAAATTACCAGTAAACAGAACTTAAAAACTAGACTTAAAAAGAAAGAGCAGGAGAAGAAATTGGATTTGAAAATTGAGCAGAAGAAATCTTGATAAAAAAAAGATAATATGAGAGAACATTGTGTATCTAGAGCATACTAACAGGACAGTCTGTCATGACACTTGCAGTTAGGTTAAAAAAAAAAAAAAAAAGGAAGATGGACGCCAACGGAATGGCAAGAGTGTTGGTTTAGGACCAGCAGTCAAATGAATACGGTGGTCAGATCGCTTTGTTGTCTGGGAAAATCAACTCAGAGGCTTTGATGCCAACTTGGTGGAGTCCCAGGATTCTAGGGACAAATTCCCAGGAATAATCTGTTTTAGAGTAGAGGGAAGAAACAGTCCACTGTGGTCTAGAGACACGGATTGACGTAAGCCCAAATGGATAGAAGTTACGGATTAGTAAAAAGTATAAGACTTGATTTCTTTAAATCTTTCGCCTCATGTATCGTTCTTAGATATATAGCATCTTTAAATGTGTCACACTTAATTTTAAGAAAAAATAATGACTGTTGAGTAGAAGACCAAGACAATCGCCTCCATCAACCTGGTTGACAAAGTAACAAAGTTAAAAAATCTGAGTGCTGTGGTTACAACTCCATAACCAAGGGACAATCCCTGTTCTCTTATTGAGGATTTAGTAAATTAGCTTAATCTCAGTCAAAGTAGCTCAGAAGAGCTAGACTTATGGTGATAAAACTGTAAAGCATTCTAACGCCACATCATAAATGGATTGCAATTTCACGATGCGTTGGACTGCAATCAAATACGCAATAATGACAAGGAACACTTTAGCCTTCAGTGACGCAGAGGCCCTTCAGAATCCCACAGGACTCTCATGTCAAGGAGTTTGGCTTTGAACCACGAAAGCCTGCACACCTGAAAACCAGGACATTTGAATTTTCTGGTTATTTGGACATAATTACAGTCTTATCGTAGATCACAAAATGAATAATTAGGAGGCAGAATTTAGACATCTGACATACTTTGCCTATTTTCCAGAAATAAGAACTTAGCTATCCTTGAGTTCTTTGTACTCTAACCTTGTTGTTAATGATAAATGAAATACTATTTGAGTCTCTCCTGATCATATTATCTGCACTTCCCAAACTCTTTCACATCCTAGCATCCATAGGAAATAATAATAATAATAGTAATAATAATCACAACAACAGCAACATGAATGTACGCTGGAATAATGGAGGAGGCTGCTGGGCTCTGGCCTCCCCGTGTCCCTTCCCACTGGCTGGGGTGGGAAGAGACCTGCATCTTGGCCCACCTAGAACCCGTCTGTGGCCCCCTGGCAGTGAAGCTCTGGAGATGGCCAGTTCCGGGCCACCTCACCTGTAGTGTCCCCTGGCTATCATGAACACGTGATCTCTCAGCATGCTCATCCTCACGGAACTCAGCACCTTGGGTGAGTAGAAAGGACACGGGCAGCCCCACAGAAAAGAAGGAAGGAGGAAGCGGCGTGCGTTCCCAAGTGGAGTGAGCAGAGATGGTCGTTTGTAGGCAGCAGCAGCTGCGGTCCTCAGGGAATTCTGCTGACAGTATGAGAATAGGGCATGATGTCACAGGAACCCTGGCTTGGCCAGAACAGCATGGTGTCCCAGGCAGCTGATCTGTTCATCCAGATTGAAAAGATTTCTTCTCCTGCTGCTCTCCCACCCTCCCCTTCTCCCTGCCAGTCTGAGCGATAATTGTAAAGCCATGCAGTTCCTTTCAGAAGTAGGCCATGGGATCCAGGGCTGGGTGTTTTCATTGCTGGCATGTTGCAATTATCACCGAGGATGGCTCTGATGACAGCATAATACATGTGGTGTTTTGTGCTAAAAAAGTCAATGCCAATGGCTTCAAGAGCAAAACTTGCCAGTGATCCGACTCAGTGTCAATATGACATAGGTTCTGTGTGGGCCCCGAATCATGGTCACCTTCATCACCCTCAAGATTATTTCTACAAAATAGTGCTTAGATCCAGTTCTTGGGAAGCAATGAAAGAGAAATTCTTCTCTATTCAGGAACTCTTAAGCTCTTAACAGAGTGGCAAGGGGATACTTGATACATGGGTCAGTGTTTAGAATTCAAATTTATCTGAACTCGAGAGGAAGATGTTAGCCTCAGAATAGGACTTTAAAAATGTCTAGGGGCGCCTGGGTGGCACAGCGGTTAAGCGTCTGCCTTCGGCTCAGGGCGTGATCCCGGCGTTGTGAGATCGAGCCCCATATCAGGCTCTTCAGCTATGAGCCTGCTTCTTCCTCTCCCACTCCCCTGCTGTGTTCCCTCTCTTGCTGGCTGTCTCTCTGTCACATAAATAAATAAAATCTTTAAAAAAATAAAAATAAAAATAAAAATGTCTAAATCCTAAATATTAGCCTCAGAGGAAATCTACCACTTAGTAGTTGTGTAATCTGAGGAATTTTAGTTAACTTTTCTTAACCTTACTGTCCCAAAAAAAAAAAAATGGTATAGTAATATCCAGTTTATAGACTTGTTAGAATTATGTGACTAAATGTAAGTAAAATACTTAGCACAAAGCCTGGCCCAAAGAAAATACTACGTAAATAGCAATTATTGTTATTGCTGTATTTGTAGCTGTCATTACAGATGCCACTTGGGTTTTTAGGAAGGGTGCTCAGTAGAAAAACATTATTAACGTGATTGCTAAATTCTTGCTACTGGCCAAGTCACGTAACTATCATATAGTTAATTAGAATCGTGTTACCAGTTGTAACCTCTTCAAAAATCTTAGTATGTTATGTTGGTGAGAAGCTTGAACAAAAAAATAATAATCTCAAACAAGAAGAGGACAACCCCTCCACCAGAGCAATCTCAAACTTGAAAATTTCTTCAAGACACCAAGAAGTTTAAATATTCTTTTGCTGGACAAATTTTTTTAAAAAGTTGACATTTTTATACCAAAAGCTATAGCTTAATCTTTCATATTATTGAACTACCTAACATAAGTTAACTTTTCACATTACAGGACTATTTTTATTTATCTAATCATGAACTATCAACCTGAAAAGGCTTTGCCTTATTCATTATTCAACATAAAGCAGCTACTTTCCACTTTGATGTAAGTTACTAATTTATAGACTGCTTTTACCTTAAGTCATCTGGTGACAAATCACAGTTCCAGATGTAGGTTTTGAATATAAGCAGCTTAAAGCAGGAGAATATTTAAGTCAGCTTGATGTTTGCTCAATAATTCATTATAAGGAAACAATGAAAAAGAAGTGACTGTTAGGCACAGGATATCCTCTTCACAGTCATATTTGATTATTAAGTTTTCATTAAGTAAGTGTGTTTTATGCAATTGCATTAGGAAATCATTATATTTCTGCAACAAAGCTGATAATGCATTAAGACCTTGGTGGATTGGCTATTATAAAAGACAGACTCAAAATTCATTTGGAAATCAGGGCAACGCTTTCCCTGTTAACAGATTCAGAGAATATCCACTCACGATAAGAACACAAGAAACCAAGGAGGCCAGGTCTACATTATTCCTCCAAATTAGCATTTATTGTAAAGTGGAGCTTTCAGGGTTTTCCATCCTATTATTAATTATTTCCCCCTTCTCTTTCTTCTTTTCCAAACACAGTCTATTGAGGCAAAAAATTTAAAAAAAAAAGGACCTTCTCTTTTTTAGTCTCATTATTGTACAGATAAATGGCAGCAGAGCTTAGCGGTTAAGAGTGGAGGCTGGGAGTCAGCCCGGCTCAGTTCAAATGCTGACTCAGCCACTTTCCAGCTGTGTGGCCTTGGGAATCACTTAGAGAAGTGATTTATTTGTCAGTACTTTTGTATTTTGAGCTCCAAAGTGAAAGTACAGGCTAATGAAGGTCTCTACAGTATTGGGTTATTGTGACAAGTCAACGGGGCCATACATAAGTGTTAGATGTTATTACACACAGGAGAGCTGAAGCTGTGAGGAGTTAAGGGATTTGTGTAAGGCTCCTCAGCTAGATGGCAGTGGAATCCAGTCTCCTCACTCCAGTCCAAGACACCATATTCTGCAAGTGAACAGCATTGTAGTGGACACAGATCCTTTCGGCTTACACAGCATCCATCCTCCTTCTTCTGGTAATAACAACTTCGTGTTCCCTTTGCAGGGCCACTCAACCCCCACTCTTAGTCCATGGGTCTCAGCTTTATTTCTGGAGTTGGAGTGGGTGTCACTTAACCCAAGCTTGGACAGTCAGAGCCACCCTGACCACAAGGTTTGTTCAGGGAGAGGCATTGGATTCCACGTCAATGAGATTCCATCCAGAACTTTTGGCAGAATTGGGAGAGAAAAGCCCTTGTTTAATACAAGTGACTATCAAGATATAAGTTCAGAGCTCCTGATGGCCATCCTGCCTCTAAGAAAGTAAAGCCTGGGTGGAAAAGAAGTCAACAGAGATGGAAAGATGGCTCATAAATGGAGAGAGAAATATTCATGGTGGTGTCACTTGAACACTTGGATCAAGTCACACTTGAAGGTAGGGGAGGTCTCTTCTCAGACATTCCATTTAATTTCATTTATTTGAGCCAATAAAGTGGATGCTGTCACTCAGATTGGAAAAGTTCTGACTTATACAGCATTTTAAAAATATACCACATAGGGGCGCCTGGGTGGCACAGTCGTTAAGCGTCTGCCTTCGGCTCAGGGCGTGATCCCGGCGTTATGGGATCGAGCCCCACATCAGGCTCCTCCGCTATGAGCCTGCTTCTTCCTCTCCCACTCCCCCTGCTTGTGTTCCCTCTCTCGCTGGCTGTCTCTATCTCTGTCAAATAAATAAATAAAATCTTTAAAAAAAAAATACCACATAATGCTAGCCTCAAGAACAAGCTTGAGTATTTTCATGAAAAAATGTACTCTGAAACACAAATCTTCCTGTTACAACACAAGAGCAAATTCAACAGTCTGCCCTAATCCACGATATTCTGTTATTGTCTTGGTCAGGTAAGCAACCTTGAGAAAGCAGCAGAGGGTGTAACCTGGAGTCAGACCTGAGTTGGAATTCCAGCCCTTCCCCTGGTTAGTCCCTTTTGCTTGGTTGGTCGTTTAATCGGTTGAATCTTAGCTTCCTCATTGGAATAGACTTATTGTAAGAGTTCAATGAGACGGTGCACACAAAATGCTGAGAATTAAGAACACGGTAGTGACAATAATAAGGATGGCTCACGTTTATAGATGTGTTGGGTACTTCACGGATATTAACTCACTGACTCATAACAGCTTCATGTGGTAGGGGCTCCATTCCTCATTTTTCAGCTGAGGAAACTGAGAGGCAGAGAGGTTAAATAATCTGCACAAATCTGAGTAACTAGTAGATGCTGGAGCCAGAATTCTTGTTTCGGAAGCCAAACTCATTATAAATCGCCTCTCATTTTGTCCAACAATGATTAGCTGCTGAGGTGGTGCTGTGAGTTCAAAAGCTGACTTAGATTAAAGTAGTGATTTTGACGCAGTTGGGCCCAAAGTTTCAAGGATGCATAGGACATAGGCCCTTCTCTTGAGGAGTTTATAATAAAGCCAGGAGTGGAGTTGGGTGAGAAGAGACAAGTGTTATTTTGGAGAACTTATGAAAAACTCTCTGAACCTTGGTTTTCTCATCTGTAAAATGGATTTACGGATGTCCCAGGTTTTAGTAAGGGTAAAAACCCATCATTATGAAAAGCACTCAGCAAGCTGCCTGCCTGGGGAACATCATTATTATTACCAATATTTTCCCCAAATGCCTATAAAAACAGGTAAGTTGTGGCTCAAAGTTTGCAAATGCTCACAGAATTTGGTTTTCCTTAGTGATCTTTTGTTTGGTGAACAGATCTTGTCTTCATGTTTAAACAAAACAACAAAAAAAAAACAAAACAAAAAGGAAAGAAAAAGAAATGAAGAGGAGATAAAAAGTCCTGGCCACCTGTGATTCTGTTTATTAGTTGCCTCCTAAGAGCAAGCAAAATAGCTCAGGAAGAGCTTCAAAAGCAAAGATGGTGGAACTGCACATGAGTGTTCATCCCTCCTCCGTGCCCTACAGCCCTGAAGAGGACGAGGCACATGGGGCTTCCAAGAAAGCACATGGGAAGTTTCCAGCACAGAAGAGCTGTTGACCAACAGAAGACTACCTCTGCTCACCTGTACAGTTCTTTCCAGGCAAAGAGCTCACTGGGGCTTGATCCTCCCCAGATGTGATCTACGTGGCCATTTTTATGCTCTTGTTTCTATCTCCTTGAGATGGTCTGTATTGGGCTTTGGCTCTATCTACACCTCTCCACTTCACCCCAGCGTCATCACTTTCCATGTCACGATCACACTCACGCATCTTTCCCAGGGGCACGTTGACACAGAGACTCCTCTCCTCACCATGAGACTCAGGTCCTCTTCTCCTCTGTTTCTTACTACCTCCACCCAACCGCCATCTCCTGGTGAGTAGGACTCAGGGACCAAAGTTCTGCCTGGCACTAAAAATATAAATAAAAGACGTCCTTGGTCCTATGGATGAAACTAAACTATGGGAACTATAAGAACCACTTTATCTGTAGTTGTAGCATCCAACTGAAGGGTGGATAAAGAAGCGGGAATGGAGTCCACTTATTTTCAGTGGGTGGTGTTTTCCTATTTCCTTTTCCAAGGATTCATAGATGGCCTCTGGTCATCCTCTGTACCCCAGAACAGGATCACAACTCCCATGCAGACAGAACAGCAAAGGCAAGAGTGGACAGTCTTGAAATCAGTTCTTGTGCCTATTCCTCTATCCCAGGAAGACAAACCTTGCCGTTTGCCCTGCTTGCCTTGGGAAAATATTTTCCAAATTTAAAGCACTTCAGGGGGAAGAACAAATAACATAAATAAGTAAAAGCGCCTTATCAGTCAGGAGGCGAGGTGCCTGAGCATAAAACTTAACACTTCCATCTGTTCAATCTCCTCTTACCTTTTCCTCTTCTTGGTGAGCAAATGATAGAAATGACGATTTTCAGATGCTTTATTGTTGAGTATTTGATTGTGAAGTTACATAGATTCATTGTCAAGAGTAAATCAGACAATACAAGAAAGCATGAAAAAGAAAGGATAACACCAATGATCCCACTATTCAGTGCTGAGATTTTCAGACACTTCATTTTATATTTTAACACATACTGCAAAAAAGAGATCATTTCTTGTAGCCTGCTTTTATCAAGATATTCTTAACATCTTTTAATGTTAGAACATATAGACATACTTTAAACCTTAAAAAATTCCTCCACAGTATTCCATCAGATGGAGTGACTTGATTTATTTAATCAATTCCTTATTGATAGACATTTAGATTGTTTTTAAGACTTTTTACAACGAACAACTCCCTGATATATCTTTCAGTACTTGTTTTGGTTATTTTCTTAGGATGTATTTCTAGACTCTGGATTAAAAGGTTTTTGAACTTTTAAAGTTCTTTGTCAACTATAACTAAATTATCTTTCAGAAAGGTCTTTAAGGAATAAAATTTCTTTTCACTTTTCCATGGATCACAGCATAGAAATATTCAATGGCTCCCTGAAGATAATTCATTTACTCACTGAGGTGCCTACATAGCCATCTGTTAATTAAGATGTTTTAGACATAGAGAGACCAGTTAAAATCAGTCCATCCAAAGTCCACAATTTTTATAGACAAATTGAGGAAGGAAGGTGTGCAATTTCTGAACTCAAGGGCCTCTCTCCTCAGTCCTTCCTCGAATTGGAGGATGGTGTCTGCAACCTGATATAGAGCCATCCTGCTCTAGAATTTCTTTCATGGGTCTGTATTTTTCTGGTAATCAGTGCTTTCCACCACAACTTTAACCAACCCCACTATATAGACCAGTGGTCAGGGTCCAGACAGGCTTTCAGATCTGGTGCCTTAAAAAGATTTTTTAAAAGCTGGAAATGGTTCTCTTTAAGTCCCTTCTGGACCTAGGATTCAGGGATGCTGTTTAGACATTTTCCTCTGGAATCATGTGTGGTTAGTTCCAGGCCCTCCCTGATGACCACTAGGCGTCAGACTTTCCCATCTCTCCTCCAACTGTGCTGCTTACTCAGTAATTAACTCCTTTGCTCAGAGTCATTAGCTCTTATCTAAGGGGGCTTCTTTGTCATCATCTGAGCATGGTCATTATGATGCAGAATCCTCGCAGATTTCAACAGGACTTATTAAGTCCGACTGTCTCCTAGTTACTAGCTTTTCAGCGGAGCTCCTCACTGCCAAGCTCAACACTTGAACCAGAGAAAGGTGGAAGAAAGACCCATAACCAGGCTTTTCACTCTTCCCAAGTGAACCCATTGAATGTCACTGCCTTTCATTGCATAGACATCTGTACCCTTGTTGCTGGTAGCGTACCAACGTGGAGAGCCCTGAACATCACCCGTAATTCATCTTAAAGACAATGCAATGCCAAAGCAGTCAACACCAGGCTCTAAGTTCTGCACGTAGAATGAGTCGAAATAGAACGTCACCAATCAAACACTTCTTGAGTGCCCCCTGAATCTAGGACCCTGCACTTGAAGTCCAGAAAAGGGTATTTTCATTCAGCCAGCCATTCAGCTCTTTACCAAGTACTTGTTGAACACCTCCAGGGGACTGGAAACCCAACGATGACGAAAACAACATGGGGGTAAATACACCAGCAATACAGCTTGTGTGAGAACAAGACTATTTCCACACCACACCCAGTTCCAGGCTGCTTGATCCCTCCTGCCTTAGAAGAGGCTGTCTAGATGGGATGAAAGCCATGGCCATGTCTCCCAGCCAAAGGGACTTTCCCCTGGCAACGCATGTCACCCTCTTGGAGGGCCTTCGTGTCCTAGCTTCAGCCTACCTTCCCTCCTTCCCGACAATATCCCTGAGAGAGAGGGACACAAATAGCACCCTCATGTCAAGACATGGGGGCACTGAGAGAAAAGTGGAAGAGGTTCTTGAATCACATAGAAGAGGAGAGGCTGACCCAGCATTCTGGGCTCCATGAGTTGCATCACAGGGGACCCCCTGAAAATGGTTTTCAACAAAGACACACATCATAACCGTAAGTACAGTGCCTTGCAGAAAGCAGCTACTTAATATTAGGAGACGGATGTATGGGAACAGAAGACCTCCATAAAACACGGTATCCCGATTGTTATGCCTCTGAGGAGGAAAACTTTCATCCTGGAAACGTTGTCTCATCACCCTGTCCTGGAGAAAAAGGTGCCATTCCTTGACAGGCACTAACTCCCCTGGGAAATGCATCAATCATGATATCCCGCAGCATATGTCAAACTTTTGCAAAATTGCTCAGACAAAACAATAGCCCAGTCCTTGTGGCTGAGATTCATTAAGATCTATTTTATTTTACCCAAGAAATCACCACTACCAAAGTGTCTCCCCAAATAACTGGGTGTTTCCCATTTGGTTATTTTGCACTTGGCTTAACACATAGGATTTTAAAAAATAATAATGTCTCTGTAAGAAATGCCTCTGAAATAATGAGACATTTATTCCCCTTCTTCCTCTCCGTACACACACTTACTCTAAATAAGTTGTAATGGCTCTTTTTTCTGCTGTTTACTTTGAATTCGTAAAAAAGGAAAAAGTATTATTTCCAAAGCAAATAAACATGATAACAACAAGGACAACAAAACAATCGATCAGCATCTTCATAGTTCATGAGTCTCAGAAATTCCTTTGCAATTTGTGTTGCCGGACTCCAAATGATCCCATAATAGAATTGCCCCCCACTTCCTAATGAATGCTTGGCAGTGGCTCTGGAAGCCACATTTCTTTCCTTTTCCATGGCTCCTAAAAAAAGGGATGTGACAGCATTGATTCACCCATCCAACCCGATGCCAGGGTAGCGCCTCACCTACCAGCCTTGCTCTGGGATGCTGGCGCCCACAGGTCAGTTCAGCTTTTACCATATGAGTCATCTGAAAAATTGAACTGGACAGCTCGGCTCTTGAATAGCCATTCCACCCTTGTGAAGATATTTTCTAAATAAACACATAGCAACCACACTAGCTTCCCTTGAGAAATAGGATTTGTGCATTTCCTTCAGAGCTGGGTTAAACAACTGGCTTCTGAGGGTGCAGGAAGAAGGCAGAACTATGGCCAGATAAGTACTTTCATACTGTGAGCATTGAGATATTTGTAACCTTAGTTTCTCAACTAACAACTGTACAGTGAATGCAAATTATGGAAGGTCTGGAGATGGGAGCGTACACCCTTGTTTGCGACATCAAGAGCTGAACAAGGAACAAGAGTTTCTAGAACACACTCCTAACCAGGACCCTATATCTTCTATGCCTCCCCACTTCCGTCAGGAATGTAAGAGAGAACATCGCTACTCATCAGGGAAGTAGAAATCAAAACCACAATAAGACCTCACTTCAGATTGGTCAGGATGGCTGGTAGCAAAAAGACAAGAAGTCAAGTGTTGGTGAGGATGTGGAGAAAAAAGGAACTCTCGCGCACTGTTGGTGGAAAGTTATATTGGTGCAAGCGCTCTGTAAACCGTATGGAGCTTCCTAAAACCCAAAAATAGAAGTACCACAAGATCCAGTAACTCCACTTCTAGGTATTTACCCAAAGAAGGCAAAGACAATATTTTGAAAAGATATATGCACCGCTATGTTTATTGTAATATTATTTACAGTAGCCAAGATATGGAAGCAGCCCAAGTGTCCATCGATAGATGAATGGATAAAGAAGAGATGGTGTATACGTGTATATATATAAATAATGGAATATTACTCAGCCATAAAAATGAATGAGATTGTGCCAAGTGTGACAGCATGGGTGGACCTAGAGGGTGACATGCTAATTAAAATAAGTCACATGGAGAAAGACAAACACCATATGATTTTACTTATGTGGACTCTACAGACCCAAACAAACAAAGGGCAACCACAACAACAAAAAAATAGAAATGGACTTATAAATACAGAGAACTGGTGGTTGCCAGAGGGGAGGGGTTGGGGAGATAGGTGAAACAGGTGAAGGGGATTAAAAGGGACAAATTTCCACTTATCAAGTACATAAGCCATAGGGATGAAAGAACAGCATAGCAATGTGGTCAATAATATTGTAATAATGTTGTATGGTGACAGATGGTAACTACACTTACCATGATGAGCAACGAGTAATGTTTGTAGTTGTCAAATCACTATGTTGTGCACCTGAAACTAATATAATATTATATGTCCACTATACTTCAATTAAAAATTTAAAAATAAAAAATAAAAATAGGAACACCTGGGGGGCTCAGTTGGTTAAGCACATGTCTTCGGCTCAGGTCATGATCCCAGGGTCCTGGATCAAGTCCCACATCAGGCTCCTTGCTCAGCAGGGACCCTGCTTCTCCCTCTGCCTGCTGCTCTCCCAGCTTGCGCTCTCTCTCGCTGATAAATAAATAAATAAATCAATAAAATCTTTAAAAAAATTAAAATTAAAATTAAAAAAAAAAGCTAAAAGTGGAAGTCTGTGAATCCAGTAAGTACCTAGCAATCAACTATTGTTTGTCTTAGGTTATTGACTCTCTAAGGCCTTACAGAGTTCAAAACCTGAATATTTCATCACAATTAACTAATAAAAGGGGTGCCTGGTGGTTCAGTGAGTTTAGCATCCGACTCTTGATTTTGGCTCAGGTCATGGTTTCAGGGCCATGAGATTGAACCCTGTGTCGGGCTCCACACTGGCCGTGAAGCCGGGTTAAGATTCTCTCTTCCTCTCCCTCTGCTCCTCATCCACTGCTCGTGCTCTCTCTCTCTCTCAAAAAAAAGAAAAAAGAAGAAGAAGAAGAAGAATTATAATTAACTAATAAAAGTAGCTCATCAAATAAAAGAAATTATTTCTTATGACAGCTCCTAATTGCCAGTACATAATGCTTATTTAGAGTTCCCCAGGTGTTCAGGGAAATATATTGATTCATTCTGATTTTCAATAAACATTTACATAACTGTACTCAGTGCTGTGGGAAATAAAAAGAATTGTGGTCTGTGGGGAGATTACAGTGTGGTATAGACTGCATTGCACTTACATAAGATTTACAATTCAAAACAATACTCAAGAATGACCAATTAGGTGATAGAGAATATGTGAGATGTATGGTGCATGCGTATGCAGGAAAAGTCTGGAAGGGGACATAACAGAATGTTCTTCTGAGCTGAAGTTATCTTTGGTGGATAAAGATAGGAATTTATTTTCTTTATGTTTCACTTTTTAAAATTTTCCACAATGAACGTGTAATACTTGTATAAGTTATGTCTTCAAGCCGAATTACAGCAGCAACAACAACAACAAGAAGGAATTTGGATGAGGGAGTACTTTCCTGTAGCTGGGGTCAACCAGGAAGGCTTTGTGGGAAAGGAACACATGAACTCAGCCTCAAGGACTGGGGAGGACCTCAGGAGGTGAAGAGGAGGTGGAGAATTGGGTGAGTGTGAACCCTAAAATATACTGTGTATTTGGATATCGTAAGTTTCTCTGATGGTAGCATGGGGCTTGAATAGTCTATAAATGGTCATGAGCCTAGTAAGGGCAGTTAGTAATAATTAGGAAGACTTTTAAATACCAGGCTCTGGAGTTTAGACTTGGGTCAGCAGTGAGTGGGGGTCACGGAAGTTTCTCTAATAGGGGAGCAGATGACGAAGGCCACGGTTAACATGGGAAGCTGTGGAGAAGGCAGGGAAAGAAGGTTCTTCTGAGTCCCTGGGCTGGAGGTTGTAGAGTCTATAACCCAGTGGTGCTGGGGGCAATATTAGGAAGTAGGAGTTGTGACATACAGCAGGGAAAAGGCCTTGTTTTACCCTAAGGCACTTAATAAGCTCAAAGAAAAAGAGAACATAATTTCAACAGAGGATGCATAACAATAGCAAGGAGGCTGATTTTCGGATGTAGCCACAGAATTATTCTCCTCATTGTATAGGCACATATGAAAAGTGGATAAAATCTGATTGTTGATGGGTCATTCTACGCGAAGGCATGCACAAGAGTGGGAGAGCCAAGCTGGTCAGCAGACATCAAGAGAACATCAAGTTTCAGAGGAGAAAGGGTTCCTGGCTCTAAAGGGAATGTCCTCATTAGGTCGCAGCAGAAGGTTCTCCAACCTGGGGGAAGGTCACTTCCCCTCAAACGACCGGAGAGTTCTAAATGCTGAACTGTGCAATGCCCCGGGCAAGTCTAGCAGATGGAGCAGAGGGTGTGGGAGAGGCTTTTGGAAAACGCACTACCATTTCAGTAACTTGGTATTATTTGTTCCTACGAAGCATTTTCAAGCTAGGCTTTACACCCATCACAACTCAGAGATGCAGACAAGCCGTGCTCACCTTGCTGGGAACAGGCACAGCCTGAGCCGCCTTCATAAGAGCTTATAAAATACCTCTTCTAATGACTGGTGGTCAAAACTAAAATTCTTAAGCTTTCAGAAATCATCACACTCAGGTCCACCGCACTCGATGTGAATCCAGCCCTGGTTTCCCATCGCCCTGGTCATGGTTTCAATATTATCTCTTCCCTCTTCATTTCATCATAAAGCCCTAAAAGTTGGTCCTTTCTGTTCGCCCCAATCCTCACTTCTGTGATCAGTTATCATTCACCTAAGCAGATACCGAGCCTGGTGAATTCATCAGCAACCAGAATAATTACCCCTCGAATACTCATTTGCATATAACAAATTTTGGTCAAATGAAAACAGGAAACACCATGGCTATACTTGCAACCCCACATGGACATGAGATGGCACAGGTAAAAGGACTTCCTTGGCACACTCTCGATCACATACACATGACAACTTGCATATGAGACGGGACCAAAGGCAAAGCACATCTCTGCTGTCGCTCCGGGAAAGCTTGCGAGTAGCACGTGGATCTGTACCTTCTACCCCACACAGGCACTGGGCAACCTGGAGCTGTACAGTAAATAAGAGATGCTCATTTGCTGGGCGGCCCCAGAGAAGGACTTAGAAAGAAATGTAAACACGGTTCTGGGTTTTCTGGATAAGCCCCGAAGAGCCAGATCTTGGTGAAGGTGTTGGCTTGGCAAAGCTAGATGTGGCTGTGTCTGTTTTTTTGCTGCATGATGAGCTGAAAGAAAAATGCAGTTGTTCTTTAGAATCAACAGTGACTTCCTGGTACTTTCTGGACCTCTTGGGCTTCCCAGGTGAAGTGCCACTGCCTGTCACTGCACTGTGTATGTTTCTATAACCTGCACGCTAATAGCGCGCTGGGGTGGGCAGCCCTGAGCACCATCCCTCAGTCATCATAAAGATGACGCAATGCCAGAGCAGTCAACACCAGGCTCTACGTTCTGTACGTAGAATGAGTCGAAACAGAACGTCACCGATCAAGCACTTCTTGAGTGCCCCCTGAATCTAGGACCCTGCACTTGAAGTCTAGAAAAGGGTATTTTCATTCAGCCAGCCATTCAGCTCTTTACCAAGTACTTGTTGAACACCTCCAGGGGACTGGAAACCCAACGATGACGAAAACAACACAGGGGTAAATACACCAGCGATACAGCTTGTGTGAGAACAAGACCATTTCCACACCACGCCCAGTTCCAGGCTGCTTGATCCCTCCTGCCCAGCATTCTGGGCTCCATGCGTGGCACCACAGGGGACCCCCTGAAAGTGGTCACAGATAACCCAGACACACATCATAAGCAATCAGTGTTCTTCAAGTTTTGTTATGTCTGTGATGTTTGAGAAACATAGTTATGCCAGGAGGAAAGTAAAGGACAATCAGGTCAATGAGACAGAGTTAACGCGTCAGCAAAAATGCACAAGAGCTTTCTGAGCTCCCTCAAACAAGGACTCCGGGGTAAGGGAGTCTGAGCTACCCTGCGGGAGGGCTGGGAAGGCTGCATCCACCAAGACACCTCCAGTGAGAGTTTGACGACTGACCAGCGTTTCCCAGACCAACAGTGCCTAAAATGTGCTCAGCAGCATGAATTAATTCCCTCCTTAAACTTCGTTCTCCATCACCTGACCGCCCAGGTTTGACTGACTATAAAAATTAGCTCCAACTTGCAAAGTGAGAAGCGCATAACAATCATTTCTTAGGACATTTCTCTTTGTAAATGGGTGAGGGAAGCCACGTGTGTGAACCAGCACATGTTTCCCCATGACTGAGCTTTCTATGGCTCAAGAGACGCAGAGCTGGTGAACAGACGTGCCCTGGCTGCCTCCAGCCATCTCTGCCCTGTCCCGCTGCCAGGACCGCTCGGACAGAGACTGGAAAGTACATGGTGTTTCCTGCCCTTTCGCCCTCCCGAGTGACCACACTGTCCCTTGTTCGGAACAAGGCCCTGCTGTTCCTCAAGCAGGAGCCATAGACCCGGGCATGTGAGCAGCGTCTGCCTGAGGGGACTTTCGTACCTTTCCCCTTTACGCAAGCATGTGGCCATGTAAATCCATACCGCCGGGAGCAGCAGTAATAGGACAGATAGGACCAGGTGGGTTTCCTGGAGGACTGTGTTGGGAAAGGGTGTAGAAGAGCAGAAAGGGGTGCACAGAGCAGATCCGCCAGAAACCTTGAAAAGGTTGGTCAGACAGCTTGTTCCTAAAACCACATCCAATGTTTACCAATAAACATTACAATAAACATAGGAACATCTTCCAGAGAAAAAATCAAGCAATATGGAACCGAATGTAGTTTGTTAAAATAGCGTATTTCCTTTGAATGGCCAAGCAGTGGCTTCAGAAGTGAGGACTATGGAAGGTGACATCCATGGTGTGTTTTGAAGGGCCCTGGGAAGATGCCCCTTCGTCTAAAACAATCATGCCCCCCTGCCCCCCATCCACATCCTGCCAAGACCCCCACAATTCCAGCATTAGAGAGTTCTTTCAAGCTTCACCCTTTCTAGGCTTCTCCTTTAACATGTAAGTCCTCTTGAAAGAAGTCCCCACTAGCCTCGACTCTGTTGCTGGTCATGACCTTTTAGCTTGTTTTCAGCCGCAGTCCCACAGGAGAGCTCTAGGTCTTCAGAAGAGTTCTCTCATTGGGTCTTAGGATGATCTGGAAAGGAAGGTGAGTAAAGGAGGACAAAGAGGCCAGAAAGGGAATTGGAGAAACAATCCAATTAAGCTAGGCACGGATCAGCAAGAAGGGCGAATGAGAATTCCCCTTCGTAAGCACAAAGCCTTGTTTTCACACCAAGTCTTCAGGGATTAGAGTCTGACGACTCCTCTCAATCATTATCAGAAGGTAGAATAAACTTGAAGGACTGATGTTCAGATGATGTCCGGGTTCCGTGTGTGTGTATGTGTGTGTGTGGGGGGCGGGGTTGACTTCCCTACAGCCCCTGAAATAAATTGGGAGCAAGCTTTGCAATACTTAATTTACTATAAATAAATACTCTAAGCAATGTGAGTTACTTACCAGACTCTTCACCATAAATGTCCTACGTGCAAGCTGACCCCTGTTTGACACCTCAGCTATTTTAAAGCTACTCGTACAAATTCCTCAGCTCTGCTAATCTTCAAAGGCTAAAATGTCCCTGCTTCTAGGCTCTGTGGGACTCTCCTGACAAGGAAAGTTGGTGTCGGGGAATAATTAGGTTCTGTGTGAGAGGGGGAGGGAAATGTCAAGAGCTTATTATTTCTGGTCACCTTGTTAGACATTTATATTGAAATGCTGCAGAAAATAACACAGATATGCAGAATATTCAAGTCAATGAGAATCATGGCATTGGCTGAAGAGGAATTTTCATTTGTTTCATTTCCAAGCAACCCGCTGTTTAGTTTTAGAGCAGAAACCCTAAATAAAATAGAAATGTATCAGATCAGTCTCTCCATAGAAGACTGAGCAAAAGCCTGGGTCGCATTGTCTAAACAAACTGGCTGTTATCAAACACAAGTGAAATATGTGTACCGAGGACACCCTTCATCCCATTCCCTGGGGGAACGCTATAGATGGTTCACCTCCTTCAGCCTATCTCTCTCACCCCACTTCCACAAAGATTTTAATATATAAGACATAAAAAGAGGTTCATAGGCAGTGTGATTTTCTTAGAATGAACGAAAACTGGCTTCTAATTCACAATCTCCTTGGACAGAATATCGATGCTCAAGAGAAACCATTATTTTTGCCTCTGACAAGTGCAGAATAATTGAATACTTCCACATCAAAATCCTAAAGTGATCAGCTCTTAGCTAAATTAAATGTAGATTAATAAAAAGGCGACATTTTTATTTTTACATGGAGACTATAGTTGGGGGGAAACGAGGAGAGCAAAATCTCTGAGAAACCCAGCAAAACAAGAAGCCTGAAGCATAAATGTCTGTGAGTGATAATCGAGGCCTCTTACTCCATATGGTGAACCACACCCGGATTGACCTGACCCCTGGGCAGGTGGAGTCAGGAACTCCTGGGGTACCTGAGGTTGTGAGCTCTATTTCATTACACCATGACCGCTGCGACAAACACCAACTGTGGGGTGCTCAGCCTCGCGAGCGGGTGTCTGTCAGCTTGAGTTCCTGAGAACACTCATCCCAAAGGTACGGGATGGAGACGTGACATTGCAACCCGCATATCCTAACGTCAGCACAAAGGCTTGATGGTGCTTCTTAACACCTCGTGCTTTGTACACATCGGCAAAGAATTCCACTCGTATTCTCTCCCCCTCACCTCCAATCATCCTTTGTGTAGTTGATGAGCGGTCAGAACCATAGCTCCTGATCTATACTTAGAGAAACTGAGAACCGGGGAGGTTAAGTGATTGGCTCAAGGTCACCAGCAGCAGACTTGGATTTAGAAATGACTGCTTCTTGGTTCTCTGGGCACTGAGCCCATCTGCCTCCCCTCACTTCAGCATGAATGTTAAATACATTTATTTAAAGTCGTTTTTATTTCAGGCTTTTTTAAAAGATTTTATTTATTTATTTGACAGAGAGAGACAGGCAGCGAGAGAGGGAACACAAGCACGGGGAGGTGGGAGAGGAAGAAGCAGGCTCCTTGCGGAGGAACCCAATGCGGGGCTCGATCCCAGGACCCTGGGATCATGCCCTGGGCCAAAGGCAGACGCTTAACGACTGAGCCACCCAGGCGTTCCTTATTTCAGGTTTCTGTCTGCGTGCAAATTGTACGTGGACGACGTGGCGCAGGCCCCCTGCTGAAAACAGCTTGCTCTTTCTAGCAGGCTAGTCTGTCCTCCTTCTGGAACAAGGCACCGTTGGACCCCAGGCCTGGCTTTGGAGGCTGGTCCCAGGCCCCGTGGGGTGAGTGTGTGTATGCGCGCACGCGTGCGTGAAGAGAGCCTTCCTGCAGCTCGGCTCAGGTTCACACCGCCCAGCTCCCACATGCTGCCCTGCCCTTGCCCCTGCACCTGCCCCATGGGGAGGCTTCAAAAGCCAGCCTTGGCTGACAAGGAATCGGCTTGTCACGCACTCTATTTGGGCCCACTCAGCAGAATGTGCCTTCCCAAGGGGGCGTAAAGGATACAGCCCTTTCTACGCGGGGACTCACCTACAATCTCCAGCTAACAGAGAGCTTAAGAAAACACCTGCTTTAGAAGACCAAGCGTGTGGGATTGTGGGTCAGCGTGGGGCAGAAACGATTCAGGTCAGTGCGAGGGCTGGAGCCAGAGCCCAAACAGGCGATTTGTCCCCCAAACCTTTTCCAGCAGCACCGATGCTCCCTCCTAACCTTTCAGCCGTTGGCTCCTCTTTTCCCTGCTGCCCTTTTCAGTCATCATTTTACTCATCGGCCTGTGGCTTTTCATTTCTCCTGCCCAGTGCCACTCATCTCCTCCTCCTTCCCCAGCCTCCCCAGCCAGGGCCAAAGGTTGTTTAAGGTCCCTGGAAATTAACTTTAGCCTCCCGCAAGGTGAATTGTTGCTTTGTGATGAAGCCTCACACCCTCAATGAGCTTGTGAAAATATTCCACACAAAAATAGCCTCCTGCTTACTGTGTGAGACTCAAACGTTTTCATGCACTCAGCCCCAAACTGCTCCCTCTGGTTTTTCTCCTGGTTTATAAGATACAATCAATAATTTCTGGACCTTTCTAAAGAATTCTTTTAGCTGATTCCTAGGGTTTATCTATATAGTCTTGGATGGCTCACAATAGTTAGGTTTGGAACCTTTAGTGAAAACTAGACTGACTCTCTCCTCTTTGTTTGCTTTGAATGGGATGATAAGGGACGGTAGGAAAAGACGACAGAACTCCCCACTGAAAGGATGGACTTTATAAAGAAGGGTGGGATGAACGGCTCCCTACTTCTGCCTCTGAAGCTGGATTAGTCAAGGGTCAGTCCCGGGGGACTGACAGCAGTGAATCTCGAATGAGGCCTCAAGTCTGCCCTAGGGTGGACTCAAGCTCTTGGGATACCTGCCATGGGGACTCAGCCTCCAAACAGTCCTCCAAACACAAGGTGGCCCTGAGGTGGGTCCTTGAGCAGCTCTCGCAGGTGAATCTTGATTATTCCTAAACTTCAGAACTGTGCAGGTGTCTGGTCTGGGCTACCTTCAGGATTACCTGCTGTCTCCTTTGTAAGTCAGGGGGTTAAGAGCGAGAGAATTCACTCTGGGCTATTCTATTTTCTGGCTCAACCTATCTTCACGCATCCATCCATGCATTCATTCATTCTGTGTGTGTAAATTGAAGATGCCTATGAGTGAGGTGATGGGAACTTTCACATATGAGCAAGAGGCTTTTTTTTTTTTTAAGATTTTATTTATTTATTTGAGAGAGAGATTGAGAAAGAGCACGAGCAGGGGGAGGGGCAGAGGGAGAGAGAGAAGCAGGCTCCCAGCTGAGCAGGGAGCCCGATGTGGAACTCAATCCAGGGACTTCAGGATCATGATTTGAGCCGAAGGCAGGCACTTCACCCACTGAGCCACCCAGGCGCCCAAAAGGCTCTTTTCTTTAATTTAAAAAAATGAAGAAGCTTCATATTTGAAATCAAGTGGGGAATGATCCATATCATGAGAGAATAATAGTAATAGGTAACATTACATAGCACTTCATACACCTGGCACAGTGTGTGTGTGTGTGTGTGTGTGTGTGTGTGTGTGTTGTTGAGGTCAAACAGATAAAATTTACCATTTTAGCCATTTTTAAAGGTACAGTTCGGTGGCACTAAGTACATTCACATTGTTGGGCAACCTCACCGCCATCCATCTCCAGGACTTTTTCCATCTTCCCAAATGAAGCTCTGTACCCACTAAACACCAACTGCCTCTTTCCCCCCTCCCCTCTAGCCCTGGCAACTACCGTTCTACTTTCTGATTTTCTGTCTCCATGAATTTGACTATTCTAGCTACTTCGTATAAAGGAATCATTCATTACTTGTCCTTGAAGTTGTAGGCACTTTATATATACTACCTATTTAAGGTAAGTAAAATTATAATCCCCATGTTACAGATGAGGAGATTGAAATAGAAACAGGCTAAATGAGAAGCAGAAATTTAATACTCAGAGAAAGCGGAGGAAGGAAAAGTCTCCCTTAATTTGGTTTTCTGACCCCACGGTTTCATGAGCCACTTAAAAGGAAGCGAAGGATCCTCTTGTTGGAGGCCCGCCCCAAGCACCTGCCAGCCCCATCTCTGTTTCCACACGAGGGCTGAGCAGCTGGACAGGACATTTCTGCAGGGGAGAAGAGGGAATGTGCTGAACGAGTTAAGTGCCCCTTGTTCCACACCCTCCCCCGCCCCCGGCACGCCATGCAGGCTGAGCTGGTGACCCAGGCAGGATCGGAGCCAAGGATTAATCCATCACAATGAGACGTTCTATTTTGGGCAAGCGGCTCTAGCAGATGCCGGAGCCAGCACATCGCGGAGGCCCGCACACCGGGAGGCGGCCGCCCGGGCTCCCTTGCACCCACCTCTGCACTGACTGCCTAACGCCCAGAGACCAACCGGACCGTGACAGGCGGGTCCCTGCTGACGCCCAAGGAGTATCAAAATTACACTTGCAGATGCCCACCGAATTTCTTAGGTGGGCCCTTCTGAGAAAACCAATTTTCTTGCCTAGGCTGTGCTTAGAATATGCAGAGGCCGTCTCGGTTACCTCACTTCTCCTACAAATTCAATCTACTCCTTACCTTTCACCCCTCCTCCCGCTGCCCTACCCCTCCACTTCCACTCCCACTGCAGGGGGCAGTGGGATGTTCTCCAAAACGCACTGGAGCCTGCCCCAGTCCACCACACTCCAGGATGGGATGGGGGCTGGTGTGAATCGCTGCCGCAGAGCCTCTGCATGACGAAAATGCCATGGACTCACTGCTGCTGCCCCCAGATGAAGGCCTTTCTGGGAGAAGTTCAGCGTTCGCAGGGCCTACAGTTTTCTCGAGAAGCTGCACTCCTGCTCCCCTAGAGCGATTCCGTCCCGCTGCCTCGTCGTCCCCTCCGCATCCTTTGGCCATTTGGTCTCCTGTTTACGTGGAACTGGACAGAGCAGCCCTGTGACTCCTTCAGGTGTTGCCCTCCAAAGATATGTCAGGGAGGAGAGGGAAAATGAGATAAAACAGTAATTGAACACTTCGAGTCAGCCCAATTTTGAAAGGAAATTGCGTATTAAGTCAATCTTGACGGTTGACAACTTTTTTTTTTTTTGGTCAGTCTGATCAGTCCCTCCCAGGTAGAAGGAAGCATATTTTGGATCCTGGAGAACATTTTTGCAGGTTTTATTAGTGACTCTGTGAGAGAGCTTTGAAAATCTAAAGCTTTAAATATCTAAATATTAGATATTCCGGTAGTATCGAAAGTATCTAAATATTAGGACAACATTTAGAGAGGGTGGAGTTGTCTTTGTTTTTGTTGGTATTTCTGGCCGGTTTCCAAAGTGGTTGTGATTATTTCCTCCTAAATTTTCCAATCCTGCCAGCATGTTTTGCCTAAACCCAATTACTACGGACTGTTCTCCTTGTTTCTGTCTAGACCACCTGCTCTTGGAGTTTCAGTCTTTGAAGATTTTTGCTTGATCAAAAATGTCAGATTTCCATCTTATAGATCTCAGGGTAGGGAGTGAGTACAAAAAGCTTCTATATGCTTTGAAGCACACACTTCATAGGTGTAAATGATAAACAACTCAAAAGGCGTAGAGCTTTTGGGTCCTAGACAGACTTCCATGCAAGCAAACTTGGGCTCATCCTGCTGCCTTCTGCATTCTGCCAACCTCCCCAGCTTCCTTACTCAGCCCACACAGGAAGCAAACCACAGAGGAGGAGCGTCTTACCAAGCCGGGCACTGGAAGCAGATTTGGTACTAAAGGCACACAATCTAGGCCACGAATGGATGAGAGCCAACCACTGCCGCAGGTGAGCTGATGGCGTGTGTTTCATGCCTGAGAACACAGAAATAATCGCTGCCTCATTTGCTCTTGAAGAGTTGCTCACCTCTACCACTGAGACTCAGTCCTTCCCTTGGCCCTTAATTTTTTTCTCTGCTTCAACACCAGGCTCACTCTCTGAGCTTTGGCTTCTCTTCCAGACTCTATCCCATCCTCGCCCCAGCACAAGAAATGCCTCCTTCTCCCCAGAGCCATATTTACTGCATCGGTGTAATGGAAAACGGGAGCTGACTGTGCCTTAAAGATCGGTTAGTGCAGTGGTTTTTAAATACTATTTAAGGAGCCTCGGGAGTCTTAGGTGGCAAGCAACAGAGGCCACTGAGTATGTGGGTATGTGTGTGAGCCAGCAAGGAAGTACGCACAGCAGTAGTTATCTAGAAAAATAAAGTTTCTCAAAGTCCCTTATGCACATAGACATAGTTACCAACTAGAACAAAAAACTATTATCTCTTTTATGTATTGGGATACCTCATTGTTTGATGAAAGGATTCTGTTATTTATAGAAAATCATTTGAAAAAGACAGTGAACCCATCCTACCCTTTCTTTATCCACAAGGATGCCTCTGGGTGTGCCCAGGTGGGATTCCCACACCTGCCTTCCTCCACACAGAGGAGCCGTCTTCTGGTTCCAGCCCTGAATAAAGAGGACAGAGCCTCATGACTCCATCTGGGCCAAAGTGGGTTATTGCCAAGAATGACCTGACATCGGGATATTCAAACTCTTTGCCTTCAAGCTCTGGCATCCCAGTAGAGGCTGGGTTGGAGCTGTCGCAGAGAAGCTCAGCAGGCTGGAGACAGTAAATGCAATCCAGCACTTGGTTGGAACTAGAGCGTGGCTCAAAAAAGATCACAACGAATAAAATCTGGTAGCAGCTTTCTTTAAACAAATATATGCATAGTGCTAAATCCTTTTGCAATAGGACTTGAATTTTGCTGCTGTATACTCTTGGATTTCCAAGAATCATCCAAGACTTCTCCAGCTTGCACCTTATTCTTCAGAAAGATGATTTTCCCAGGAGCCTAGATGCCTGTGTATAAGTAAATACACCGCTATTTTTAAGGGAACGATGCCTATGTTCTTCACATTTAAAATACTTCAAAGCAACTCACACAGACCACTGTGTACACCTAAGTGAGATTAAACCCCAGTCCTAAGGGAATCCCACGCTCGCCCTACAGCCGCAGTGGTTGCTAATATACATAATGCAGACTATGATAGTCATGACGATCATACGGCAACTTCTGGGGCCCCTCGTGTAACAGGTGCAGTGCTGTGTACTGTGTATTTAATCTTCACAGACTTCCTGTAAGATGGGATCACTCACCATCTTACGTCTACAGAAGAAAACACGGATGTCAAAATTCAAGAAGGAATACAGCCAAAGTCAGAGCTTGGGTGTGGCAGAAGTAGGATTCAAACCCAACTGACCTGACTCCAAAACCCATATTCTTAATCATAGTGTGATATTTTGTTATGCTGCCCCCATTGGAACCCAGACACAGGCCTCATTAAATGGGAGTGGCCAAGGTCAGAGAGTAGGAGACTAGAGGAAGTCATCTTGACTGAAACTTCTCCGGGCTTCTGCTCTCAATACCAGGAGACGCTCTTCTCAACGAATAACGAGGAGATGAGCAGCGGGTGCTCAGGAGATTCATTTTGGATCAATCAGTTCCTTGCCATGGCCTACTGAAGTAGTCAGATACCTAAGGCATGGCTCAGACCCAGCTGCGGGGGCCTGCCCTGAAGCCACTAAGCCATACTGGAAAGAGATCCCACCCAACACAAGCTAAGAGAGGCAGAAGCCAAATCAAGTAGGAACAAGAGATTCAAGAAATATGGGTGGCATCTGAGTAGCTCATACACTCAGCTGTTGTGCATTGAGTACATAATTGGGTGCTGAGCGTTGGCATTCCAGGGCAGCTTCTCCCCACCCATCAATCATATGTCTGGCCAACTGCAGTGACAACTGGCTGGTGTCTCTCTCTCTGTCTCTCTCTCTCCATTATATATATAGCATACTCTGAGTGCACTTCATATATAATTTCACTTAATGAGTAACATCGGGGAGTGGGCTTTATGATAGGGAACTAATGACCTCATTTTTTAGGAGCTGAAAGGAGGAGCAGAGTGCACCATCCCCGCTGTGTAATAAATGTCCTAATGTCAGGGCATTTACCCCAGGGGTATCCAGGTAGAGGTTGTATAGGGCAGTGATTCACAACTTGTAAAGTGCATAAAAATCACCTGAGGATCTCACAATTCAGAATTTGATTCATTAGTTGGGCCTGGGAGTCTGCATTTCTATCAAGCATCCAGGTAATACCACAGGGGCTGGTCTCAGGACTATATTCTACAGAGCAAAGGCCCAGAGTCAGAAGAAGGCGATATGGATCAGAGGAATGTGGGGGGAAAGAGAGAGGAGAGCAGCCCCCTAGAAGACACTCCGTAGTCACTACAAAACAGGGGCAGTGGGTGAGTGGAGGATGGGTGTTCTGCTTATTTTGGCAAAACGACGTGGAAGAGCATTGCAGGAATTTAATTCCCCTCAGACTCTGTGGGCTAATCCAGCAGTGTCTGGCTCTTACGTAGGTGATCACTCTGAAATGGTTCAGATGAGTGCTTCTCAACTCAAAATGGTTGCATTTTAGATTCACTAGAGTCATGAAAATGTGTCCACGCTAAATTTTCCATCCAGAGAGTAAAGTCTTAATATTCGGAGGCAGAGCCCTAGCTCCAAGTTTGTACGCTTGTTTTAAATCTCTGCAGGTTGAGAACCCTGGGTCTAACTGCTCCGTGTGGCAGAGGTTACTGTGCACAAAAAACCTGCCCAAAGAAGTCTGTCCTCTGGCCGGGGCAGGGCGAAGCCCAGAGTCGGATTCAATGGGACAAGTTGCCCTACTTAGCTAAAGACCTGAAGCTTGGTCATTTTGCTATTTTGGGATTAGTGGATTCTACTTGACAATTTCAGAGTGATACCAGGTAGAATCATGAGCAGAACATTCCCAGCGCAAGTCTGGTCACAAAACTTCCTTGCCTCTCTTAGTTTTTTTTCCCTTTCTGGTTTTATCTGTTGTGGAAAGTCATGCCATTTCAATACAGTTTCTCTTAGAAGTCTGAGGAGACTAGTCTTTGGCCATAGGAAGCCCATGCAGACCCGATCCTTGGCCTCTGGATCTTCTTGTCCACCCAGACCATGCAGGGATCCCTCTAGTTCCAGGCTAGACCTACAGATTGGAGCAGGCAGAAGTGCCTCTCCTAGCTCTGAATTAATACTCTGAGGAGCTGAGGACAGAGTTGAACTTTCTGATTCACGTTTCATTATGATTAATCCACAGAGGCCATATGTATTGGGGTTCTCCAAAGAAACAGAACCAATAGGATACACACACACACACACACGCACACACACACGAGATTTATTATAAGGTATTGGTTCATATGATGATGGAGGCTGAGAAGTTCCAAGATCCAGAGTCAGCAAGCTGGAGATCCAGGAGGGTGGTATGGTTCCAGTCCAAGTCTGAGTCTGAAACAGACAGGCAGAAAAAGCACAAATTCCCCCCAGTCCACATTTTTGTTCTATTTGCCTCCAATGGATTGGATGAGGTCCACCCACAATGGAGAGGACAATATGCTTTCCTCTATCTACTGACTCCAGTGTTAATCTCATTCAGAAACACCCTCACAGACACACTTAGGGTTGTTTTTAACCAAATATCTGGGCACCCTTGACCCCGTCAAGTTGACATAAAATAGAATCTCATAGAAAGATGGTTTGGAGCCAGCTCCGCTATTTACTATCTCCTGACAGAGGCTGCCAGCGAGGACTAAGCAATTTGCAAATAGGCTGAAATTTAAGTATTATTTCAACCATCATTTTATAAATCTTTAATACTCTCCAGCAATTTCATGAAATGGTGTTTGTTTGTTTAGTCTTTTTACCCCTAATTTGGTCCAGCTTCTAGAATGCCATTCTCAGAAGACCACCAAGCCCTCTTGTTACAGCCAGTGCCCTCCGTTCATGCTCCATTTGTTTATTCCTTTGTCCACCTCTCCCCATTCTCCATCAAATCCTACCAGTCCTCCAAGGCCAGTTTGTATTTCACTCTGCTCATGAGGCATGTACTTGCCACTACAGCTCACTATAATCTCTGTTTCTTAGGGCTTCCTAGACCTTATTACGATCCATACGACTTTCCTGGCACTTCGTCACATACTCTCTGATCCTTCTTGTATGGAGGCAGTAATTCAGAACAACTGAAGCATCGCCACTGGAGTCGTAGATCGCTAGGTTCAAATCCGACACTACCATACTGGCCATATGACCCTGGGCAGCTATTAACTTCTCTGGCTCTCAGGCAGCACATTAATAAAAAAAAAGGAAGAATGGCCTACCTTGCAGAGTAGTAGTAGAGGTGAAATTAATGAGAATAATGATAATATAACTTTATCAGTGGCTCACATGCTGTCAGTGTGATGATCGAAGAACACAGCTCAGTTAAAAAATATCCGCCTCAAAATAACTCTGCTTTTTTACTCACATTCCTCTATATCTGGAAGGAATATGTATGTACGGTGCACAACAAACCCTTGACAATCCCCTTTCCTTTCCTATATACTCCCTTACAGCCCAGAGCTGCTCAGAACCTTTCTTTTCGCGGTATTCATCCTCTCGGAGTGAGAGCACAGGATCTCCTCTCCCCATTCCAGTCCTGTGTCTATCCCCCCACCTTCTTGTAAATCTGCATAACAATAGGGCCAGATGCTCTCCCACACACTCCCGGAAGACCGGAATGAGGGAAAGGCCAGTAAGCACAGAGAAAGGGCATATATCATTTCTGTTCTGCCACATGTGTAAAATTCTAAATTCTTTTAGCAGGACCTGGCCCATAATACATGCCCCCGAAAGGGCAACTCTTATTTTATTGCTATTGTGTATTGCAAAATGAAACAAAAATAATACTCCTTTTCTTTATGAATATGAAACTAGATAGCAAACTCTTATAAGGAAAAACTTTGTATTACAATTTCTTATACTCTGTATCAGGGCTGCCCATTAGAACTTTCTGCAGGGGCGCCTGGGTGGCTCAGTCGGTTAAGCATCTGCCTTTGGCTCGGGTCACGATCCCCGAGTCCTGGGATTGAGACTTGCATCGGGCTCCCTGCTCAGTGAGGAGTCTGCATCTCCCTCTCCCTCGGCCCCTCCCCCCTGCTCATGCACTCTCTCTCTCTCTCTCAAATAAATAAAATTTAAAAAAAAGAGAACTTTCTGCAGCGATGGAAATGATCTACCGTCTATGCTGTCCAGCGTGCGAGCCGTTGTCTAGATGTGAGTGTTGACTGCTTGAGACACGGCTAGAGCAACAAAGGAAGTGATTTTTTTTTATTTTATTGAATTTATATTACAAAGTACAACCTGTCTATTGGCTACCACATTGGACAGACCAGACAATGCCTACCACAGTACCTTGCACAAAGTAGACACTCGGTAACTTTTATTAGCTGGATGGATGAATAAGTGATTAAATAAATCAAACTATAAACTACCTATGTTGCAGTGCTGATATTTTTACGAGTAGATAATTTTACAATCCACTTACCTAGGTGGGCAGTAGCTATATTCCTGTTGCTTTATACTCTGGAACAGTTTTCTTGCCACAGGCAAAATAGCAAATGCTAAAACAAATACGATTCTATATTTAGGTCTCACTGTTTCTTTGCTCAGTATAAATTCCTTCTGATTCTGAGGTCAGCCTCTTTTGTTTTTCAAAAATTAAAAAAAAAAAAAAAACACCAACCTGTGATGTATGTGTTTTATTTAATGGTGGGTTCTTGTTATGACATTTCCCTTCAGGAATGAAAGAGGAAGAGATAAGTTATTGTCAATGCAGCCACAAGCGAATTCAACCATCTTCCTCAGAACTGAAGAGAAATGTCAAAAAGGATTAATCATGCATTAGAGATGTGCGGACATGTTATCTCTCCCATATAGCGAAAGATTAGGATGTGTTTAAATACTTGCAGACCATTATTAGACAGTCCGGGGCTTAGCAGCCTTGAAATAATGTTTATAGAAGCAGCTCTATGACTTCAGCTTTCAACACAAAGATAGAAAAAATATTTCATTGATATTTCATCTGAATAATTATGGTTAAGACTATTAAGCCTTGGAAAAGAGTATCTTTATGTTGAATTTATTTCCTTATCACTTTATGTTTTTAAAGCATCACATTTGAGCAAGGTCCTATATATTTGGGTCTCTTTCCTTTTCCTAGGATGACAGTAAGAAACCAAGATAAACTGAAGTCATAAAGAGATTCCCAAAACTGGAGAAGAGGGGAACCTTATATTCAATCTGAACAGAAGGAGGCTGGGATCTTAAGATGAACATATGTTAGGTGAAATAAACCAGACGCAAAAAGACAGGTATTGTATTATTCCACTTAAATGAAGTATCGAGAAGAGGCGAATTCATAGAGCTAGAAAGTGGATTTGAGGTTACCAGGGGTTGGGGAGAGGGAGGAATGGGAAGTATTGCTTAATGGTTGCAGAGTTTCTGTTTGGGGGGATGAAAGAGCTTTGACATTAGATAGTCATGACGGTTGCACCACATTGGGAATGTAATCAACGTCATTAAATCATACAATTAAAAATTGTTAAAGTTGCCACTTTCATGTTATATATATTTTACCACAATAAGAAAAAGAAAAGAATTTGGTATCCCAGCAGTAGGTCTCACATAAGAAAAACAACACTGTTTAGAAGAGGTTTACAGGCAAGTTTAGCACAGGTATTTAGAACAGCAAAGTCATATGGAAAACATCTAACTTCAGGACTTTAATTTTGACAAGCAACGTTCTATAGGGAAACAAGGTTGTCCTCCAACAACTGCAATGAAATAATGACTAACAGTATTAAATAGGAGGCAAAGGAAAGGACATTAACAGGGTTTGGGGAAGCCTGCTGGAAGTCCTCCGTCACATTCAGGTGATATACTGGAGAACAGCTATATCCTCACACAAACATCTCTTGGGGCCACTAGGAGAAAAAGAATGATGGGCTGGAACCGATGAACTGATTTAATGTGGCATTTCTTGAGTCTTATGTAGCTATGGTATGATATTGGTACTAGAAAGGACTCTCAGGGCCATTTATTCATCCCTTTGACTTGAAGCAAGGCTGCAATTAAGCCATCTCAAACTGAGAACTTACTTTTTCTGACGACCTCCAAAATCATGCCCTGGATGTTTCGTTCACATCTCCTAATGCACGTGTAAACTGCTCCTTCTGTGCTGCTGAATTAGAAGTGGACAAGGAGCCATCATCTCGCTGTTAGCCTCAAGTCTCTCATGTGCCTCTCACGACACAGAGCCTGGAAATGGGTAAGGTATTTCAGGAAGGCTACACCCAAGTGAGCATTTCCTGTATGTAGCAGTCAGGGGCCAGGCAGGAAAGCAGAGCCAAGATCGTTATGGTAAGAATAAGGGATTTCTTGTAGGAATGAGACCCTACACTAGTGTGGAAGGAGCTGGGCAAGGTCTACGAAGAGGAGCCAGAGGATCAAAGAAAGAATCACCAGCCAGTTCAACGGAAGCACTGACACGGATGGACATGTCAGACCTTCCAGGGAAATCTGAGAAGTCAAGCACGTCTAACTGCTCGAGTAGGGCCATAAAGGAGCAACTCATGGAAAGACCCAAGGGGGGCTGTGCTCTGTGCAGCTATATGCAGCCAAGCCCCTGGAGGGATTGGTGCCTCTGTTGCTCTGCGGGGCTAAAGGTTGTGAAGGTGACTCAGAAGCAGAGCAGAGGACAGCAAGGACCAGCTGGAACCCACCAGATACCTCTGCTTCTGTCCCTCACTATATAAGACCAGATAATCTTCATGACGACGTCTGCCGCCTTGCAAAATCTCAATCAGGTTTCTTCCTTGATCAACTCTAATTCTGAAACATGTTACCACCATAACCAATTTGAAATAGCACAACCCAACATGTTGTATCACCTTTCTGAGTCTTGCAATTACCATCTAGACTTAAGCTTAAATAAAGGCATCATTGGAATAAAGAAAGCCTTATACATCCTATTCTTGTCCTGTCCAGGTGAATAAAAGATTGAAAATTGGATAAGAAAATAATCAAGAGTATTTCCCTTCTTCCCTTCTGATGCTGTTTATTTACTTCATGGTAATTGGTGGTAGAAAACGATAGTGCTTTATTACCCCCCATCACATGCAGCTGGGACACATGGCTGTCATTCCACATTTTTAATTCAACTGTAAACCATGGTCCATCAACAAATTGAACAATTTCTTAATCGGCTGTCTTGACTAATGCCTGACATCCAGAAGCAGAGTACTGTTTGCAGTGACAAGAGCTTGGGAAAGAGCAAAATACTCATCCTGAGGACAGTGGCTACATAGATTATGGAACAAACACGCAATGGGATATTATGCAGCCTTTGAAAAAAACAGACAGTACCGATACGGAGCCGCGTCAGTGTTGCTTTGTTAAGGAAAAAGGCAACGTGGAAATGCTGCATATGGTACCATTCAACAAAAGGTGCTTATGATGTCTCTTTTCTCTGGGGAACGTGACTAGAGATGGAATGGGGGAAAGAATATGTAACCTTTGACTTTTGTGCCATATATTTGTATTATTTCTTAGATAGATGATTGATAGTTAGATGATAAATGGATAATAGATTTAGATACGAATAGGTAGATAGACCCACATTTTAATAATAATGTGCTCTGTGATATAGTGTGATATGGCATATTTTACCCCCAAATCCTCTGCTGTTGGTATCAAAGATGTCCAGGAGAAATGAGAGTTATCAGAATTCATATCATGATTAGAAAACCAAACTCACATGTTGGGTCAATGTACCAAAGTGTACACATGTGAGAAAAATGTGGGAAAATGTCCCACTTCCTCTGCCTTCCTCATTTCATTTCTCCAAGTAATTGATATTTTTGTGTATGTTTATACATTTTGTTGCTGTTGTTTTGTTTTTGTTTTTTTTTGAGAGGGAGAGAGAGGTGGGAGGAGGGGCAGAGGGAGAGAGAGAATCTTAAGCAGGCTGCATGCCCAGTGTGCAGCCGACGCAGGGCTCCATCTCACGACCCACGACCTGAGCCAAAATTAAGAGTTGGACGCTTAACCCACTGAGCCACCCAGGAGCCCCATGTTTACACATTTTGTCACAAGTTTAAAGAGAGCTGCAAATTACCTGTTAGACAGCGCCCCTCTTTGAGACGCCACCTATTCCAAACTCCAGGAAGATGTTCCCTGTTTTTTTTTTTTTAAAGATTTTATTTATTTATATGACAGACAGCCAGCGAGAGAGAGAACACAGCAGGCGAGTGAGAGAGGAAGAAGCAGGCTCCCAGCGGAGGAGCCCGATGTGGGACTCGATCCCGGAATGCCGGGATCACGCCCTGAGCCGAAGGCAGACGCTTTAAAGACTGCACTACCCAGGCGCCCCAGAAGTTCCCTGTTTTTTTTTTTTTTTTTAAATTTTTTTTTTTTTGAAGATTTTATTTATTTATTCGACAGAGATAGAGACAGCCAGCGAGAGAGGGAACACAGGCAGAGGGAGTGGGAGAGGAAGAAGCAGGCTCATAGCGGAGGAGCCTGATGTGGGGCTCGATCCCAGAACGCTGGGATCACGCCCTGAGCCGAAGGCAGACGCCCAACCGCTCTGCCACCCAGGCGCCCCAGAAGTTCCCTGTTTTGATCATCAGAATCAGTTATTAAAGGAAGAGAATATTGTTACTAATCTAGGTCAGTTAAGAGGCTTATTCTGCCCACCCTCCCTTTTCCTGGACCACCTGCTACAGGAAGATTGGATTTGCTGCGCTTCTCCTTTGTAATTCATTTCCTCTGTCTAAATTACATTTCCCTCTTTCATTCTGCCCAGGTGTTTGACAGGTGCTTAACTTCTGGAATCCTTCACCCAAGGACCATGCGTTCTTTCTTACGTGCAGTCGCCCAAGGCTCAGAACAAGCCGCATGTGGCTTGAGAGTACAGTCTGTTCTCCTACTAAACGGGTCGTGGCTTCCGGAGAAGAGCAGCACAGTAGTGTGGGTTTTGCATTGGTGCTGATTTTCTGTGAACAGGGAGGGGCTTCTCTCTGGCTCTCCCTTTCCCTTTTCCCTGGGCCCTTTAGTAGCTAATGTCCTTGCTCAAAGTTCTCCACTGTGACCGTTGCAGAAAGGGCTGTAGGACAGGGTCACGTAACGGGTTTTTCCCTCTGGCACGAACTCATCATCTCTTGATTCATATGCAGAATTAAGGGCACTGAAAAAATCATATGTTGGCATCTTTTTTATTTTATTTTATTTATTTATTTGACAGAGATAGAGACAGCCAGTGAGAGAGGGAACACAAGCGGGGGGGTGGGAGAGGAAGAAGAAGGCTTCCAGCGAAGGAGCCTGATGTGGGGCTCGATCCCAGAACGCTGGGATCACGCCCTGAGCCGAAGGCAGATGCTTAACGACTGCACCACCCAGGCGCCCCTGTATGTTGGCATCTCTTAGAAGCGGTGATTAGTTTTCTTTCTTACAGTGGCCCGGCCATGTGCAAAAGGTCATTCGCAGAGCCCGTGGTTGTCCCAGCAGCACCGTGCACCCATTTCGAGGTGATTGGTCAAGAACAGCCCTGTGGGGGTGAGGGGTGTCCTGACATTTCCACACAGCTACACCCTGGTTTGCAACCCCGTCTGTAATTTCTTGTCACTCTAACGGTGTGAGAAACTGACTTATACCAGGCTGTCTCCCATCAGAAATGGTTTATTCAGAGTTCACTAAAGAATGGATGAGACAGGCCACCAGTGTTAGTATTTATCACAACTCTCCTTCTTTTCCTCCGGTAGAAAACTCCCGGAGATCTGGGTAAAGGTCATTGTTTTTCTCTGTCTCGTGCACTTCCTTTCTCTCGCTCCACTCCAGCTATGATGGCCCTCTTGCCCTTCCCTCTGACCCAGGCCTTTGGTGCCTGCTGTTCCCTCTACTTGGGATACTCTGCTCCCAGAGCCACATGACTCACTCCTCCGTCTTCTTCAAGTCGCTGTTCAAATGGTGCTCTCTTGTCGTCCCCCCCCCCCCTTTTAGAATTATAACCCCCGGCACTTCCTATCCCACTTTCTTTTCTTATCTTTTTTTTTAATGTTATGTTAGTCACCATACAGTACTTTGTTAGCTTTTGATGTGGTGTTCCATGATCCATTCTTGCGTGTGACACCCAGTGCTCCGTGCGATACGTGCCCTCCGAGGCGATCCACCTTCTGTACGTTGGCTTCTGTTCTTGTATCATTCCATCTTCGAGGGGGCGGGGGTTTTTGGCTCTGCCCTTTGCTGTTTCCTTTTTGCCCAGCACAGAGAGGGCACACTGGAGCAAAGGAATGAAGGAACAGTTGTAACTGATTTCCTCCTCTTCTTACCGTGTAGGCTAACCTAAGGCTTTGTCCAGAGGGCATGAAGATGCGTCAGTTCAAATGAATAGGAGCCAATACTTACCTACAAACTACTATGTTCTAAATATTTTGTATTTTGAGGCCTCATTTTGTCTGTCCAGCACCACCACCACCTCACCCTGATCATTTTTTGGAGACTGCTCTCCTTTCCTTTGGGAACGTCTCCTTTTCAACTCCACTCACATGGCCGCCATGGGAGCCTCCATGTTGACACAGCGTTACCTCAGCTCCCGGCCTTCATCATTGGGTGTAGGAGTAGACCCCTTTCTTATTCAAGCTAGAGAAAAGACGTTCTCCAGAAAACTTGGAATCCAGACCAGGAGATCCAAACTCAGACTGGCTGTGTGATTGAATTGAGAAAAGGTAAACCTGGGAGCTGCTGTTGACAGCCAAATTTTCATTCGTGCAGACTAGCCATAGAGAGAGCTGGTGCGAGGCAAAGGGAACAGTAGACCAATCATGCAGAGAGGCCCAGAGACATGAAACCAGTATGGCCCTTTATGCCCTTGGACTGCCCTTGGAGTCCCTGATTCCAATTCACTGTTGAGAGTCAGCTGCAGTCTCATCTTTGAATTTTGAAATACCCTTAGATCCTGATACTACATCCCCCCCCCTTTTTTTTAGATTTTATTTATTTATTTGACAGAGAGAGAGAGCCAGCGAGAGAGGGAACACAAGCAGGGGGAGTGGGAGAGGAAGAAGCAGGCTCCCAGCGGAGGAGCCTGATGTGGGGCTCGATCCCAGGACTCTGGGATCACGCCGTGAGCCAAAGGCAGACGCCCAACGACTGAGCCACCCAGGCGCCCCATACATTCCCCCTTTTTTCTTAAACTTAGTGATTTCCATCCCTTAAGAAAACGTTCTTATCTCACTCAATGCTGTCAGGAACCTGATGAGGTAACTAATTTTTGTCTGATTTTACAGATAAGGGGTCTCAAGATGTTAAGTGAAATAGCCAGTTCCTGCTGAAAAGTTGCCAAGCCAGGATTTGCTCTCAGGCCAGCCTGACTCCAGAGCCTGAGTGAACCAAGACTTCCATTCTGTGCTTCAGTCAAATCCACTCTTCTTGATGCATTGTCTTTTTCAAAAATGTTTTATTATGAACACTTTCCACACATTAAGTAAAGTAACATAATGCTTTCCTATGTACTGATCAACCAGCTTCCACCTTTCTTCCTGTTCACCAGTCTTATTTCTTGATGTGCTTTTAAGGAGTGGACCCTCAGAGACAAAAGGAACACTCTGTAGGCTTCGAGTCCTTGGAGTGGGGCCTACAGGGTGGTTGTGCAGTGATTCTCCCCGGAGAACTGCAGAGAAGGGAGAGACAGGGGATCAAGAAGAGCGGCCGCTGAGAGCCCAGCCGTTCACGGTGCCTTTGGAGGCAGGGGAATCTAACAGCTCACTCAAGAGACAGAGGGGGCTTTTCCAGCCCATGGGGAAACTCCTAAACGTTGGAAGACTCTACAGAGTTAAACCGAGTGCAAAATGCAGCCCCACCCCCAACATACTGCATGTTCGTGGTAACCAGGAAAGGTTAATGCTCGGATGCTAACGATCTGAGATGCGACATGGGGAGGCCTCAGCGTCAGGGTTCATTTATTTTCACCGCTGTCTGGTTCCTCTCTCTGCTCCTGGTTAATGGTTTACAAGTGACACCTTGGTAACGGCTCAGGGACCCTCTCTCCCTGTTCTCGTTCAGGGCAAGAGGAATCCTGAGCCTGGGGACAATCGCATCACCCACGATTAGAGCTGCACCCAGGACACTGTTGGAGCTGGCCGGAGCTCTGTTCAACGAGATGGCAGGTCCCCAGCCTGACACTCTGCTGACAGCTGCTGTTTCCCTTCTCTCTCTCTCTCCCTCCCTCCCTCATGCCAGAAGGACATTCGTGCAAGCGCCACTGGCTCGGTACTGAGTAACCAAGATAAGAAATGAAATGTCTGGACTCAGCAGGGTGGTGGGGTGTGCTTTCCCACACGGAAGCAGCACAGTCCCAGAACTGCCAGCGTGAGCCAGAGTCATGCTCAGGAGAATCTCTTCCCATAATGGCTCTTAGGTGCCCACGACTTCATTCCTGGGATGGAGGCAGCTACCAGGCCTAATATCTACCTCACAGGGGAGTCGTGAGGGTCAAATGAGATTGTGAATGGGGAGGTAGTTAACTGCAAAATGGCGGACAAGGGTGAAGGGCTGTCATTTTCACTACTCCTTTACCTCATACCTGAGGACCCGCTCCCACCCCCGGTCAGGCCTTCCTTCAGCCTGAAATCCAGATCTTTTTCCTAGAGGAAAGCTTTGTTCAAGCTCTATTTCTGAATGACAGCCACTCCTGAAAGGAATCCACTAATATTTATGATTCACATGCGAAAATGTGTCAAACATATTTAGCAAGCTTCCCGTGAATCCCGCGTGCCTAGCAACCGAACCAGAAAAGGCAACATATGGATTTGTGGTTCTTTGATACCAGTCTGATCTGAATGAACAAACAAATTTGCCTGTTTTTCCAAACGTGAACCTGGTACAATGATCATTGCGTGTGTGTAGGGTAAATAATGCTCTTGCTACTAGAATTTTATTACTATTTTTTCAGAATGAAATTTGTATTCCTGGCAAGGAGAGAATCATGGACTCTAGTACGTACATCCTCTGACGTTCTAACACACTTCTCCATGCCCTGTCTTTTCCAATTCTAAAACCCCTGAATTTCAAAACGATGTCCTTCCTACTGGGAGCATTGTATCAGGCATCACAGCAGTAATGTTTTTCTCTAGAAGAAAGCCAACAGCCATAACTCCACCCCAGACAGAAAACCCGGTGCGTAAGCTCGAATGGGAAGAAACCAGATGAGAAAAACACCTTTTCTGTTGGGCTCTTGTCTGAAAGGTGCCTTGGCTTCTGGGAGGAGATTTCAGGGCAACATGACAGAGTACCTTCAAGCCATGAGAGCTCCAGAAGAGAGAGTGGACTTTCTTGAAGGGAACCAGCTTCCCACTAGCTGGACGTAGGCAGCCACTGGGAAAGGAGGCTGTACAGGGAATACAACAGCCCAATTAGAGGCCGGACTAATTGTGCACAATGCTGCTGTCAACCGCGGGAGCCTGTGAGTCTAAGACAGCCGAATGATTCATAATACCCTCTCTGGTAGAGTTCAAATGAGCTGGTAAGATCCTACTTAAAAATATCTCCTTCACTGACCTGAAAGTCTATTATGAGTCATTACTTCCTTTGTGCCAAAAGTTTTAATTTTCCTAAAAATTTTTTTGAACATTTATTTATTTATTTGAGAGAGAGAGAGAGAGGGGGGCAGGTGCAAGGGGCAAAGGGTGGAGGGAGAGAGAGAATCTCAAGCAGACTCCCCACTGCGCATAGAGCCCAAGGTGGGACTCAATCTCACCACCCCAAGATCATGAGCTGAGTGGAAACCAAGAGTTGGATGCTTAGCCGACTGAGCCACCCAGGAGCCCCTAATGCTCCTTAATATTTTTTTTTAAAGGAGTAGTAATTTTAAAAGTTCATCCTTAGAGTGAAAGAGCTTACCCCCCCCCCCCCGCCAAGAGAAAAGATGGAAAACCAATAAAAGTATGAACAGGAAGAAAAAAAGAAGGAAGGAAGGAAGGAAGGAAGGAAGGAAGGAAGGAAGGAAGGCCTAAGAGAACTTTTGCCCACAGTTATTTGGGACCAAGTCTGACAAGGACAGAGACAGGCTTGGAATTTCTCAATTACTTGTAAGGTATGTCTTACAAATCTATCCTCCCCAGTATCCCAATCACCTCCCAATATTACCCGATCAATCTCAGTGGAGAGTCTACCTTCACAGCTACCCCCGCCTCCCCCCTCTACCCTCACTGTACCCAAATCCTGCCGCACAAAGGTTTAGGATTCTAGAATCATCCGTAGGGAGGATAAATTCAACCAAGAGTCTTCCTTTCTTCAACTGTCAGTGACTTGAGCTCTTGCCTCTGCCCTTCCACCTCCTTCTGCTTTCTTAAGCCTCTTATAAGATTTGGGGGAAGACAAAATTAGATTAGATACACCAACTTTCTCCTTGTAGCCCTGGGCAAGCTAGCCACTCACCTCAGTTTTTCCCCCTGTAACCGGGTCTGAAAATACCTTTCTCAAAAGAACCCTGCGTTAGTAGGGCAGTCAGGGCCCAGTCTGGAAACTGATGGTGTATTTAATCTGAGTGTTTGAGAAAACTTTCATGAATAAACAATTAACAAAGGTAAAGTCACAGAAGACCAGTGTTAAACTCCATACTTTCCTCTAAATGCCATAAGTAAAAATTCTTGTAAGATTACAGAAGTAAATATAATTGCAATAATATATTTAAGTATTATAAATTATATTGTATTTGTGGAAATCCACAAGTTAAATTTTCTCTACTATTCAGAGACGGGTATATTCCTTGCAGACTTTTCTACATGCAAATACATGTAACCAAAAATAAGTTTATAGGACACTTTGCTCTCTATAACCTTTTTGGGTTTCAGTTTCTTCTTCTCTAAAATGGGCCTATTGGGGGACACCTGAGGGGTTCAATTGGTTATACAGGTCCTGATCTTGATTTTGGCTCAGGTCATGATGTAAGGGTCGTGAGATCAAGCCCCACACAGGCTCCTGCTGGGTGTGGAGCGTGCTTAAGATTCTCTCTCTCCCTCTGTCCCTCCCCCCCATGCACACACACACACACTCTCTCTAAGACAATAAATAAAATTAAAAAATAAAAAATAAAAAATAAAATGGGCCTCTAGGGCTGTTGTGGTTACCAAATGCATTATTACACAGAAAACCCCTAAGAAGCATTTGCTAAATAAAATTATTCTTCACTCAACAATACATGAGTTCACTGAGGACGTGCTCTGTGCCAGACACTGTCTGTAAGAACTTCACATCTGTTAATTCAGTAAGTGAGTCCGTTAGTAATGCCCAAGGAATCTACAAATAAAATAAAATGGCTGTCAGTTCCTCTTGATCTTTATCAAGAGCCAAGGTCAGGGTGAGAGATAATAACAATAATATTTTTCAAATTTCTCTTTGGTTTTAGAATTTGTTACAGATGCTTTGCAATGTCTCCAAAACTTTTGTTTATTTTATCACGCTTTTATCTGGCCAAGGTTAAAAAAAGTTTCCCTCTGCTCAGAAAAGCCCTCTGAAGAGCGGGTATTTACATGAACTATAAAGGGGTCAGTCTTAGGAGCCACAGAACATTCTAGTAACTGGAAGTTCGGGTTTACAGTAGGGTTTGGTTTCAACTCTGACTCTTAACCTGGTTGTCTAAAGAATAAGTGTCTCTAAACCTCGTTTTCTCATCTGTAGGATGGGCTTATTTTCTACTCTGTTTTACAAGGTTTCTGAGGGAGGACCATCTGAGAATGGGGATCACATCTTGTTGGACACTCTGAAGGTCTACACAAATGGAAGTAGAGATTGCAGTAGAGCCAAATTCTAGGTCAATAAAAAAGGATTTTTTTCCTAGCCACTCTTCCTTCTACAAGGAATCTGATGTCCTGGCAACCTGGCCTACCTTCTTTGGTGTCAAAACGGGATTAGACCATGCAGTCCCTACACGTATCTGTTCCTTCCATTAAGTTGACCCTGGGAGTCATTTCAGAGGCCTAAGAAAAACTGGGGGATGGGAAAAAGCTGATGTCCCTCCCCAGACCTAGCTTCCTATGTTCTTTTCTTCTTTTTCAGTCTTCTTGCTGAAAAGGCTGTGAACTCAGTGAACCAATGGCCATATCCAATATCTGGAGTCTCAATAGTAAATCATTATAATAAATCAAAAACATTTTTAAGCACTTAGTAGGTATCAGGCAATGTGAAGAACTCTTTTTACAGACATAATCAAAATTAAAACTTCCAACAACCCAATGAGATAGATGGTTTTATTATTCCCATTTTATAGACCTGGAAACTGAGGTTTCAGGAGATTACATAACTGCCCAGATCACACTGCTAGAAAATGAAAGTCAAGAAGTTAATTCACTGTCTGACCCACATGGTGACTTGGTAAATGCTTGTAGAATGAATGCATCAAGTGCATTAGACAGAGATGATCATGGGACACTATATTATGGGTCCCTATTATTTTTATGGGGCAGTTTGACTGTAAAGCCTATGCTTGTAACTACTCTCCAGCCACCTGTCATTCTCCTACCTATTTTCCTCGTTTAATTCTTTGACCCCAAAGAGTCCCTAAGCACATGCTCGATGTGAAACGTATCCCCACAAAGTATGCAGACAAGTGAAGTTAGAGTTTGACTTCCAATTTTCTTAAAACATTACTTTTTCTGCCCCCCACTCACCTCCCTTCTCCCCTCATTCCTTAAAAAAGAAGTCATTACGTCATTGTACTTTCTCACCTAGGAAAGTCTTTTTAAGTACTAGCCACCTTCATTTCAACACCCAAGGACCCTAAGAGCGCCAGAGAGAGGTGTGGTAAGGAGAACAAATATATCAAGTGAGGAATAAATGCCTGTTGAGCTCATTAGCACCCAGGCACAGAGAAGGAAACTGCTATTTTTATCGAATGTACCTTCATTTAAATAAATTTCAGAGTAACTTGATAGAAAAAGGGTTCCTTTGGAAATTTTTGATCATTCTAATAAGGACTGGCTATCTTATGTGCCCTTTCTAGCCTGGTTTTTACCACCCCCACCAATGTATAACGTGCACGTTTTTACAACGGTTCCCTTATAAAATTTCCATCTCCGCCACTTGTCTTTGGGTTCTAGTTGGGCACAGACCTGACGTCAGCATAGGAAAGCTTTGTGGGACCAGGAGTTAGGGCTGTGCGACCAGGAGGTAGGGCTCCGTCTCTCCCTTGTGATGCACTGGCGGGGTATTCATGACTCAGTGTGGCTCCAGTTATATGATTCCTATAGCCAAGGCTGGTTCATGACCCAACGCATGAGCAGGTATTCGGAGTTTAAATCATCCATTCGTTTTCTCGCTCACAACTTTGCCATCATTTTGTGGACACTCCAGGACGCATCCCTGACCTGGTCCTACATCCCGCTCATCCTCAACCCAAGGGTTGACCAAGATTTCTTTCGCAAATTCAGGAGTCACAGCCACTCACTCAGTCTCTGTGCTGAGACCTTGTATTTATAAAGTTAGTTCCCATTACACACACACACACACACACACACACACACACACACACAGTTTTTTTCAGTAAAATACAAAAATGAACCCCCAAATTCTTTTCCCTCTACCCTTTTCCCAAAAAAGCAAATTTGAGGAGACTTACTGTGTATTCTTATCCTATAAGCCAGTTTTTCTAGAATCTCAGAAATTATCCACTTCTTGAACATTCTTACTAACTACTAACAGCTACTAACATTCTCAAACTGACTTTTTGAAGATTTGATAAAATGTAGCAACACATTTCAGGTGCCTGCTCTGTAACCCAGCTACCCTGTAGAACCAGTCTGGTAAGTGTGCAGTGATGTTTACTCCACTTTTGTATACAACAGTGACAACTGGAAACGACCCAAGTACCCAAGCCTAGGGAAATGTTCGAGTAAATTGTGGCACCACTATTTCATAGAATATTTATCCACTAATCAAAAACATGTTGCAAATTTATTTGTTGATGTGGAAAATATTAACCATCTATATCTACATGGGAAAGGCCACAAAAACATGCAGACACTGTGTCTAGAAAACACGCATCTGTGGTCCCATGTGTACCCGTCTGTGTACCTATGGAGTAGAAGTCCCACACAGGTGTGCACTGAAGGACAGACATGGGTGATGATGATTCTTTGAGTGACAGGATGTTTTTCATTGTGCTCGTCTTTCTTCTGAATAGGTGTTACTTCTGTAGTTGGGGGAAACAAATGCTAGGTTTTTTAAAAAGAAAAAGTGCTGCCTTGTCTTTCCTCATCTCTGAAATCATGGAAAACAGCTAAGGGGAGGATCACATGCAGGTGTGGCTGCCTCTCCAGAATGTTCACGTCAGCTTCTATTTCATGTGCCGTCCAAGTGCAAGCACGCTGTTCTAACTGCACTGAAGACATCTCAGTTCCCAAGAGACCAAGACCAACATCTTCCCCTAAAGATGGGCCAGCACATTTCCCTGCGACCTCCTGAGAAGTATTAGAAACCACTTTTTGAGATTACAGTCATTTCTCTATCATTTCTAGATTTGTTTCCTGACAATCTAGAGCTTAACATTCGATAAGTCAAGAAGCCATGTAGACTTCAAGTCAGAGAACTGGGTTCTGTCCCCTCTGTGTTAAAACTAACCATGGTTTTGCCATAAGAGACTCTTAACTCTAGGAAACAAACTGAGGATTGCTGGAGGGGAGGGGGGAGGATGGCGTAACTGGGGGATGGGCATTAAGGAGGGCACGTGATGTAATGAGCACTGGGTGTGATATGCAACTGATGGATTGCTAAATTCTACCCTCCGAATTAATAATACACTATATGTTAACTAAATTGAATTTAAATAAAAAATTAAAACTATCAGACCAATGAGTCAGGTTTCCTGAGATCTCATCTAGCAGAGCTTTCTTGGAAGTAGTGTCATAAACTATTAAAACGTGGCTTCAATATCACACTGCCTGGGCTGGAATCTAGACACACCATGGACTGGCTGTATAACCTAGGCATGTGGATTTAACACCCACATTTGTTTCCCTCAACGGAAAAATGGGTGTAATCAATACTTAGCTTTCTCCTTCTAGGGCTGTTGTAAGGATTAAGAGGGAATATATTTAACACATATTTGCTATTACTAAGATCATGAATAGAAATATTTAGACCAGGGACGCCTGGGTGGCTCAGTCGTTGAGCGTCTGCCTTTGGCTCGGGGTGTGATCCCAGGGTCCTGGGATCGAGCCCCGCATCGAGCTCCCTGCTCTGCTGGGAGCCTGCTTCTTCCTCTCCCACTCCCCCTGCTTGTGTTCCCTCTCTCGCTGTCTCTGTCAAATAAATAAATAAATAAATAAAAAAGAAATATTTAGACCATTTGGATGTCACATGAAGAGCCTTCAATGATTTTTTTCTGTTATTGTCATTGGAAAAATAAAAATATGGAGGGAAGAAAAAAGAAAATTATGAAAAAAGGAAGAGTTTTTTAAAAAAACAATCATTTGTAAAAAAACTTGGCCGCTACCTGGAGACAGGTATAACGGATAAAGTTTGCTAGGTCAAATGTCTCAGAGGTATCAACATTCACCAAATGTATATTTAGGTGTCCATATGTGCCTACTGGCTAGAGTTGCCCAAAAATACAAACTTTTCAGTGCACACAGCAGCAATTTTCAGAAAGATTTCCCTTTTAGGACAGGGAGATGCTGCAAAGCTTAATCGGTTCTAAGTGATTCTGAAATATTGTATCAATTTACAGCAGAAAGGTCACTGTTGGTGAATAAACATAAGGATTCTGTTCTGTGTCTGGGATTTAGCAGACTAACCCCCACTAACGCTAATGGGACCATGCCGCCAAATCCCCAACCATCGCCCTGGATATGTGCTCCAATCCCTTACTGTTTGGAAATGTGTTTTCCAAATCAAAGCTGATCCCGAAATGGGATCTCTGCCTCGTCAGACAGGAACAGTGTGGCTGATGCCTGGGGACGTGGAAGTGCTCAAAATGATGACATTAAGGAGCTTTGTCGAAAGGGAGGCGGGTCTTCACATTGTCTCCCTAATTCACTGTGGCTTTCTTTGCTTGATGTACAAATACAGTTTGTTCATTTCCCGAACCCTCCTCCCACTACTTCTCTGTGAACTCCAGGCAAAACAAAACCCCCCGGTCTTCCACACATATCCCCAGGCTTCTCTGCCCTAGGAGAACATTTATATTGGTCCCTACCCACTTCGCTCTTCTTCAAGGAGATCCATTTCAGTGCCACCTTGGTGAAGTTTTTCTATACCTGCTCCACACCCCTACCCCCGCCCCCCCACACGCACGCACATTGAATGTGATGTCTCCCTCCGTGGATCCCAGAATGCTTTGAGTCTTGAGTATGGCACAGTTCAAACTCTGCCTTCTGAAGTTGTCTCATTTTGCTCAGTCTGCAAGCCCTGTGAGGGTAGGAAGTGCGTCACACCGGTCATTATGTCCTTTAAAATCCTGTCCAGGCCCTCTCGCACCCTCAATGTTCAAGAAAGCACTGAATTGGATTGAATGACTTTCTGTTGCTTATTGGTTTTGGAAATTAGGACTTTCAAGGAAGGGGTTGGGAACTGGGGATTTGGGTTGTCCTTACAGATGCTAGGTTCCCTATTAAATTAAATAAACGTGTTTGAGAAAGCATCCCTGGTCTTTGGAGCCAGAGAGAAGAACTTGCCCATTCTTCACTGCTCCATTTGTCGTGGTAGTCAGAGACTTGGAACCCTGGCCTGGGTCAATAAGGGATCTGATTCACAACAGCAAGGCATGCATTGATACTTGGCATCCACATCCTTCAGAGATCTCTAGATTTATGCACTGACCTTGCCTACAGCCCTCAAGTCCAGAGCTGAGTACGTTTCAGCCACAACTACTCATTTCTGTGCAACGTGTCTAGCTGGTGTGCTGTCATCTTCTAAATGAACATAGCTTTCAGTGGTGGGTGGCAGAGCTGGCTAGCCGCGCCTGCCTGAGTATCAGAGCCCTAGCGGAGACGGGACTGATGATTTACCCTCGAATTGTAATTGCTTCCACGAAACCTGCAGGAGATCTGCAAGTAGCTCAGGCAAAGGATGGTCTGTGCTCACTGTTTCTACTTTCTCACATCCCACTCTCTCACCAAATCTAATGGAATTTCTCCAGGCTTTTATCTAGCTTTTATTTAGCTATTTTGCAAATTGAATTGAACGAATAGCAGATCTTCTTCCTGGAGATTCTACCTCCCTTAACTTTATGATACCACTTTGTAACTACCCTCTGCTAGCCAGCTCGTTCTGACCGCCATCCTGGGCTCCTCCTCCGTCGACTCCAGGTTTTACCCTCGGTCAGGCCCTCTCACGGCCATGGCCACTGCTTCCACTCCAGAAGATTTGAGAGCTGTTGTTAGTCGTCCATCTATAACTTTGCATCCCTAACTTCACATACAACATAAACAAGGGCGGCTCTTTTGGGAGAACCTCATACTGCCCTTTTCCTCCCTTCCTACTTTCCCCTCCAAATACCTGATTCTCACCGTCATTTTACGCTGACGTCTCTGACTCAGTTGTTTTTGGCCCTGACCACACATTTGAATCCCCTGGGTATGGAAAAAAAAAAAAATCCTGATGGCTAGGCTTCCACATTGGAGATTCCAATCTAGGTGGTCAGGAATGGGCCAAAGGCATTGGTGTCTTTTAAATACTACTTTTCCATTATTATTGACATACATATTCATCTTTTTGTTGGAGATGTGGCTTTAACAGCCCTTCTCAAGAGCCAAGGCAGGTTATCATTATCTCTGGTTTCCAGGCCCCGAAGCAGGAGCTCCATGGCCATTTATTGTCTTAAATAAGGTATCCACACATCTTGGTTTGCTCAGCACGGATCCAATTTACACCCGTTGTTCTGGCTTACCATTCAATCAGCTATTCTGCCCCTTTTCCTTCTCTAAGGTATCCTGTTTTGTGCAATGGATTACACAGCCCCTCTAACCATCAGGGTACCTAAAAGTTTGAAAACACATAGTATCATTGTGTTCCCCCAGGTCAGAATATGACTGTATTTTGCCATAGGGCCTTGAAAGAAGTGATTAAGTTAAAATGAGGCCATGGGGGTGGGCCCTCATCTAATCTGACTAGTGTCCTCATAAGATGAGAAAATTTAGACCCACAGAGAGACCTCAGGGGTTCACCTGTGCGCACTGAGGAAAGATGACGTGAGGCAACAAGGCACAAGAAGGAGGTCACTTGCAAACCAAGGAGAGAGGCCTTTGGAAAAAACCAAACTGGCTGACACCTTGGTCTTGGACATCTGGCTTCCAGACCTGTGAGAAAGTTCGTTTTTGTTATCTGAGCCATCCAGTCCATGATATTTTGTTATGGCAAAAAAACAAACCAACCAACCCACCAAAACAACAAACCAAAAAACACACTTGGTAAAATATAGAGAAAGTAAAACCAATCTAAATACTATTTCCTAGATATTCCAATCCTCCAAGATGAATGCTTATGCCATTTTCCAAGAAACCCACTGTCTTGATTTTAGATTGTTGGGCCCTTCAACTATGTCATGAAGGACTTGACTTCATGTCTTCACAGGATGTTTTTAGTTTTCGTTCACTCCGAGTCTGTAAGACCGTTCTCAGATGGAAGACTGACAATCAATGTCACATGTGGCTGGCTGCCATGGGTAAGGCCCAGTTCCTACCATCAAGAGCCACATACTGATCCAGGAACGACTCATCTCCATGCAGCTAGTAACAGTGACTTTTATGAAGGCTCAGTGCAAGGTCACTAAGCCAGCCTGGACAAGAGTTTAGTACAGGTTCCTGTGTAAGTGGACACCCAAGCTGGTTTTTAATGGGTGAACAGGAGCATTCAGTGAAAGAAGGTGGTGGGACAAGTATTCCCTGCAGAAGAAACAGTGTTTAAATAAAAAAAAAAAAAAGCAGGGGCTTCTGGGTGGTTCAGTCGGTGAAGCATCTGACTCTTGATTGCAGCTCAGGTCATGATCTCGGGGTCGTGAGATCGAGACCCGCATCAAGGCCCAGTCGGGCTCCTCTCTGCTTAGGATTCTCTCTTTCTCTCTCCCTCTGCCCCAACCTGCTCCCTACCCCCTCACCCCCCTGCTCATGTGCTCTCTCTCTCTAAAAAAAAAAAAAGAAAAAAAAAAGGAGAGGTAAAAGAGAAACGATATTCTTTCTGGTGTTTCCTAACTTTCTGCACCCTCAATTTTAAATACAGTCCTTCGCCTTTGTCCTCAGAGGCTAGAGAGCACAGCTGTTGTCCCTCATTTTTTTTTTAACCCTTTAAATATTTGAAGATTTAAAAATTATAAATTCTGTACTTCAGCTTCTCTTTTCCCAGACTGAGTAACTTCGGTCTGTCCAGGGTATTTTCCAAATTTTTAAATCCACTTCATTTACATTGGCACCCACGATCCGTACCAATGTGCACGTGCGAGCGCGCGCACACACACACACACACACACACATACACACTCATACACAGGCCAGAAGGCCTGCAGCTCATCAAAAGGCTCTTACGTCTAAGAGAATATATTGGTGCTGTCCTCTCTCAAAGTACAACTAGATTAAGGTCACGTCCATCACACAGCTCTGTGAACCATCAAATCATCAGTATATTTTCTTCATTAAGTAGAAAGCAACAGAATCAGACTGACATCCGTCAGTCGTTCTGAGGGATGACTCTGTATGCCCAGAGGAAGGTGTATTCCCTCCTCCACTTCTGACAAGTGAATTAATAATCTTTCCATTTGTGGGTGTTTGGAAACATCAAAGAGCTGAAATAGATCAGCCCCACTGATACGCTACCGTTCTTCTAATCTTATATCACAGCATAAATACAACAGCCCTTGTTTTCCACACAGATTCCTACTTCTTTCACACCCAAGCATATGCTAAGAGCTCTCAAACAACACTCTTCCTCCATCTCTGGGAGGTGTCTTAAAACATTTTTAGCTCACCAAACAGAAAACAGAGGAGGATCTGTTTTTTTACTCAAGGATAATCATTTTCATCTGCCTATTTATACTGCAGATGGAAACCTATAGATTGAAATAAACATATTTTCATTCTAAAATTGGCATCTGCTCTGCTATAGTTAAAGGATGCCACAATTGTATTTGAAAAACAATCATCCAGGAAATTCCACGTTGCTTCACGATGTTCAGACCAAGCGCTCAGTGCAACAAGGTGAATAGCGTTAAAAACTGGAGCGAGAACATGAAGCTAATGGGACCACACGTAGACAGAAAATGCCAAAAATCGTAGTGAAATTTGTGACTAAAAAGTAATATCTTATGACGTGTAAGCAGAACATCAGCCTCCTTTGAAAGAACCCAACAAAAAACGATTGACTGAAAGTCGAAAACAGTGCTGTATAATACAGTAGCAACTAACCATATATGACCATGTACATTAATTAAGATTAAATAGAGTTAGAATTCAGTCTGTCAGTTGCGCTAGCCACACTTTAAGAGGTCGATAGCCACATGGAGCTAAGTTGTTCCCATATTGAACAACACGGAGAGTAGAAATTCCCATCACTTCAGAAAGTTGTATTGAGCAGTGCTAGTCTAGAAGGTTCTGTTTGGCTATTCGTTTTGCACTGTTTTATTTGTTTTATTTATTTATTTATTTATTTATTTTTAAAGATTTTATTTTATTTATTCGACAGAGATAGAGACAGCCAGCGAGAGAGGGAACACAAGCAGGGGAGTGGGAGAGGAAGAAGCAGACTCCCAGCAGAAGAGCCTGACGTGGGGCTCGATCCCGTAACGCCGGGATCACGCCCTGAGCCGAAGGCAGACGCTTAACCGCTGTGCCACCCAGGCGCCCCAGGTTAGCATCATTTTAAACATCAGGCCTTGAAGAGATGATGGGGAGCACAGCATACCTGTCAAATGTGAAATCCAGGGCAGAAAAGTCTGATGGAAAGGAAAAAATATTCTACTCCTGGAATGAGCTAATATGATATAGTATAAAAGAAATATCCCTAGACAAGCAGAGGAATCTTGGGCTAAAAGGGAAAGGACTTAGTAAACACTACTCTCTGAATGTCTCATCACACTCTTCTAAACATCCCCAAATGTACCAGCCTCTTCTCCTCTGCTAGCGGCTGATTGAACTTTACAGGTCATCCATTCCTCACATCCTGCCCCCCATGTTCTGCTCTTTTAACTTTGCAACAAAACAATTGTGAACATGTATTTAAATAAATAGAAACCCCAATGAAAATAGAAAAATGCAGACTCTTCCCAGTTTACAAAAAAAGGCAAGAACTTTATTTTAAACAAATCCTCAGTTGTGTGTTACATCATGTCCATACCTAAATCAAAAATCATAAATGATAATGCAAAGGAAATAGAGGGCTTCATAAAAGCAATTATCCAAATATTATTCTTGGCCAATGATTGAACTAAATACACAGTGGATGTGAAAGGTAGTGTATGGCACTTACATAAATAAGAGCAAAGAGAAGGAAACATATTCACAGTCCAAAGAAACAGGTTTTTGAACCTTTGGTATATGTCTCAAATAAACATCCGTAAACACATGTTAGCCAATAGTGTTTCATTCCAGGTTTCTCAAGCTAGGGCTTGTGAGTGTGCTTCAGAAATAACTGATAAAATAATAAATTGGGATTCACGTGGGCTGATTAAGGTCTCTGGTGTGAGCACACAGGTAAATTCAAACCATGGCAAAATGAAGTGCACCTGTGTTGCACAACGAAACTGTATGAAAATGAGTGAAATACATCAGTTAGAAATGCTGTGGCTCAGGTAGACACCCTTGATATTAACAACAACGACAACATATTTTTAATGCTAGCCAAAGTCCACAAGCTGGAAGGCAGAAATATCCCAAAGCTCATAACCACATGCCTAACAGTGCAACAACCATCTCACAGAAGTGTTATAGCTGCATATTGCAATCCCCTCCCTCCCACCCAAACCCTGCCCCTAATAAACAGCACCAGTGCAGTTTGAGTTAGAAAATTGGAAATACTGAGACATTCCGAAGGTTTTCATAATGACTAAGGGCTAGTCAGATGGGGCTTTAATGCAAACCTTTGCCATGGCCATTTTCCAAAAAGCACCCTCTGCGATTCCCTCTAGCTTGCAGATTAACCATATTAGGTCTACTGTAAGGCCAGAGTCAGAAAAAAAGCTGGCATGCTATCCTGGGTTGAGGGAGAGGGGCATGCTGATGCGGGAGGTACACGGAAGATGCCTCAAGGATGTTTGCCTTGCAGCCCAGGATGAAGGGATGTGTTGAGATAGGTCACAAATTTTGTACCAATGAAGTATTTGTCTCACGCCATTCACCGGGATATAGAGCTCAGCAGAGCGAAGTCCGACTTGGTAGCTGTGCAAGTACCCTGTTATCAGAATCAGACGGGGCCATAAATGCAGAGGACCCAAAGAAGTCCCACTCATCCATCTCATCACTCTAACCCGATGGTTTCTGGAGGAACCGATGGTGTGACGTGTAGTAATGGTTCTACTTTCTCTCCTCTCCCATTGATGCAAGGTCTTCTCTTCACTAGTCTTGTCCTACATCTCGATGGTAAATGAGGGCAGAATCAGCCACTCTCTAAGCAGACATCTGCCTCGGGGCTATGTTTCATTCCCCAGGCTTTCCCCAAATCTGCCCCTTCACACATAGGCAGAGTCACTGGACTGAGTCCTGCCAAAATTGGGAACACTGACCCGGGGCAGGTCCTTGTTGCGGATCTCATAGACTGACTTCCTCTTGGCTTGGGCCCCTCGCACAGCCAGCTTGATCTTGCGCCATCCCAGGTGGTTGAGTTCAGCCAAGTTGAGCACAACACAGATGCCACTCACAGCAAACATGAACACTAGAAAGACAGTCTTCTCAGTAGGCCGGGACACGTAACATTCCACTTCCTTAATGCAGGGGTAGCGGTCACACTCATACAACCCTGGGACGCTGAAGCCATAGAGGAAGTATTGGCCCACCAGAAACCCAATCTCCAGGGCATTTCTGAACACCACTTGGATAATGTAGAAGCGGGAGATGCCTTCCTGCCTTCGCAGCTTGGATCGCGCTGCAGTGCGCAGCCCTGATGGGTGTGGGGTCAGCTCCTTGACCTCTAAACAATCTGGCTCCGTCTCCTTGCTGGTGTTCTCTGTGTTCTGCAGCACCCCATTGACAATGGCATTTTGCAACTTCTTATCTTCTCGTTTGCCACCACCACTGGCTCCACTCCCAGTTCCTCCAGGACCTCCCATGGACTCAGGGGGTTCCCTGTCCAGGGCTAGGAAGACAGTAGAGTAGCGGCGTTCTCGCTGCTTAGCAGACTGGTGCACAGAGTAGGTGATGAAGCAGAGACTGGGGGTACACACCATTATGATCTGGAAGACCCAGTAACGAATGTGGGAGATAGGGAAGGCGCGGTCATAGCAGGCCTGGTTACAGCCGGGCTGCAGGGTGTTGCACACAAACATGGTCTGCTCATCATCGTACACCGTCTCCCCCACAATGGCCACAATGAGGATCCGGAAGATCACCACCACAGTCAACAGGATCCTGAGCAGGGGAAGAGGGAGGGAGAGAGGTTCTCAAGGGTTGAGACACTGACTTAGGAAACCCCTGCTTCTCCTTTCCCTGTGCCAGTCCTTTGCCTGGGGAGCTGTCCATCCCTGTGTGGTACTGAGCTGGGAATCTAGGAAATCTTTTTTGGCTCTTCCCTTTCTGCTGGTTGCTGGTAGACTGGGAACACTTCATATTACAAGGGTCTCAAGTGTATATACCTCCATACACTGGACATGGTGTATTGCTACAGATAAATTTCACCTGTATACATGGAATGTACAGAGGCAAAAGACACACCTTCACTCTGGATATGGCAAATGCACATGGAATATCTGAACAGAGTACATGTTTCAAAGTCTATACGCAGAGTGTGCATATAACTCTCCCAAGTGGATATTTAGTTTACCCTCAGTATAAATATTGAACTTAATGCTTTATATAAACAGATAGCTATGAATATCTATCCACATATATACATAGATATATATACTGTATACACATATGAATATATACATATATATGTATATATATACAAAAGTATCAATTGGGAGTGCGGGTTTCTGATACTGTAAGTTTTAACAGCCAAATCCGTTTAGCTTAAAAAATATTTTGGGGGGAAAGATACATCTGCTCCGAAGAGCAAATCCATCTCCCCCTTTGCCCTTCTCTGTCCAAACACAATCCTGCCTTCCTTGTAGATTCTATTTAGGGAACCGGATGGAGATTGGCTCTGACTCCGGAGAGTGGGGGTACCACGACTGAGCCAACAACTCCTTTTCTAATGGGAGAAGAGTCAACCCCCCAGTGGTGCTTCAAGGGGAAGGGATGGAGAGCTGATCAGGAGAGCTGATGAGGAGCAGCTGGGGGAGGGGGGCATCACTGGACACGGGGTGCACAATTACCCAGGGACACTAGGCGCACGGATGGAAGAGGATGGGAAAGGGGCAGTGGATGGGCTGGGGGCTGTCAGGGCTCGGTCTGGACGTGAGAAGGGACTCCCGGGGGTCGCCCGACGGGGCCCGCTGACGGCCGGCTCAGCGCCCTTACCTCCCGATCATAGTGGAGTGCTGCTGCACCGCGGCTTCCAGCAGCCTCTCCAAGATGGTCCATTCCCCCATCGCTGTGCATCCGGAGGCAGCAGACAAAGACTGGGCAGCACCGGGCACGTTCCCGCTCCTGGCCCCTCCCTGGGCCGCACCTCCCGACTGAGAGCGCTTGACCCCCAATTAAAGAAGCAAACAAATTTTTTAAAAATCCAGGAATCCCCTCTCCCTTTTTTGCACTTAAAAGAGGGAAATGAGGAAAGAAATCGTAGCGCTCCCCGACCGATGGGGCAGCTGGCGCGGTCGGGAGAGCGGGCACGAACCTCCCGCGCCGTCCCGGGATCAGGTCTGGAGCCTGCGGATGCCCGGGAGAGGGGCGGGGCGGGGGTGGCAGCGTGCAGGTCCGCGAGCTCTCGCCCGCCCGAGAGCGGTCTCACCCCCGGGGTTGGGGGCCTGCGAAGGGTCCGGGCACCAGCCCCAGCGCCTGGCACTTCAGCGGGCACCGGGCGCCCCTGGGCTGCCGCCTGCGAGGCCCGGGCGGAGCGCGCGGAGCTGGCTGACAGGCTCGGGAATCCGCGGCCGCCGCCTCTAATCCGCCCTTAAGTAGTCTCTGCCTGCGTCACGCCAGGTCGGCGGAGGGGAGCCGAGCGCTGCGTGCGGCTGTCGCTGCGCGCTGGAGCCCGAGGGGCAGGGGACGCGCGCGCGGGGAGAGGGGGGCAAGAGTCCTGGGGGCCCGGCGGGGAGTGGGGCGACCTCGGGAGGAAGGATCGCAGCGGCCCTCGGGGCTTCTGGAGGCGCCCAGGTAACCTCACCTGAACGCCAGTCCCCTGCAGGAGGAGGGGGGAGCCGGGAGCAGACGCGTGGGTGTGGGGAGGGACGCGAGTAGGTCGTGTGGTCTCTACGTAAGTCCCTCACCTTTTTGCTCTTTGTCTTGGGGAGACAAGTCAAAGTCCCTCTCTAAATGGAGATGCTGGTTGGGGGGAGGTGAGTGGGAGCGACAGTAGGACACTTTTAAGTCTCCCTTGGAGGGACTAAGTGGCAGAGAGCGAGCCTGCAGTCCGGTGCCTCCGTGGGTCCGATGCCGGGGCGAGGAAGGCTTGAGGAGGGTCCATTTAGGCCAAAGCTTAAACTCAGGTGTGAAGCTGCTTCTGAGGAAGAGGTCTGCACACAAGTCTACACCTAGGAAATGCGTCGCGTGAGCAGGTGGGTGGCCGTGATTTAAGGTCTGGCTTTCCCTAGCACAAACGCAGATGCTCTGCTATTTTTTTTTAGAAATCCATTTATTTATTTGTTTGTTTATGTGTTCATCTATTTGTGCGTTTATTTATTTGCTAATGGGGGTAATTCTCAGGTTAACCTTGGCTTGAATCTGAATTTAAGGAGGCCCAGGACTGTACTACTCGAAACAAAACTGATGACAGCCTCACCCCATCTTCACTTCGCTTATCTGGTCTTGGTTTTTTCCTCTCAACCAACAGATCCTGGTTTCTGTCTTTAAATTTACATTTTGTTGTCAGTTCTCTCCAGAGCGACTGCTTAATTGGTTGCTACAGAATAGAAACAATCACACCAGGCTGCTAATTAGCTCAGGGGTCAGTATCAGGAGACACAGTAGTTGGGAGTGATTCATATAAACGGACCCAAAGCACAATGGGTAAGTGGTTGTCACCCTTTTAAAAATACAACTTTGTAAAAGGGTTGCTAACTCATTCTGGGAGCCTTCATTATCCACAGGGATCATAGCACATAAGTGTTTTACATAAATCACAACGTGATAAGCTTTCAGCTCTAGAGGAACTAAGGTGTTTGGGAAGCAGGTGGCCCCGGGACTGGGAGGAAGGGTACCAGGCATGGGCTTGATTTCACTCACGCTGCACTTTTGTGTTAAATGACTTTCAAGGCACAACTCAATATTCAGTGCAAGAGGGATCAGTGAGATTTCTCCTAGGCCGGACACTTTTACCCCAAGGAAGCAGTTTTTCATTGCAGAGAAGTTAAAGAGTCTACTAAAAATGGGAAGGGTATAGGGTATGAATGGAACATTAGGGCTAAGGCAGGTGCTCCTTCTTTCCTGCTGGACAAGGAAGAGACACAAAGATGAGGATGGATGTATATCCTATTATCCAATCCGCTTCCAGATGGAATGGGGATCCCCCAGCTCAGACTTCGTGTGTTTTCTCAGACTTCGCTCCCGCTTCCTTAGACCCTGGCTCCCTGTATTCTCTCCTTTGGCAGAGTCTTTTGGAGTAAAGGATCTTGGACAGGGGTGAATGAGTGAGACAAGCCTCATAGGAAATCTAACATCTTCAAATGTCTTAAAATACGCTTCACAACTCAAAATCATTATGTTCTATGCATGTGGCTTTAGCAAACCCTTAAAGGTGATTATCTTAAGGCCATAGAGTGCAGGAAATGCATTTTAAATGTTCTTACCATGCAATTTTCAAGCACTAAGTTATGACTACGTTAGTTGGTTATGTAAAATACAGTTTAATATGTCATCTAGATGCAACATGTGAACACACATATAAACGCTCGAAAACCTCCATACATAGAACCTATACTGTAAAAGATTCATCCGTTAGATTTGGTAGCTTGTTTTTATATGAAAACCTTCTCACCGCCACACCTTGAAAACAATGAACTGTTTCATTAAAAAAAAAAAAAAGACTTATCTGTTCATGAGAGAGAGAGAGAAAATGCGAGTGGAGGGGAGTGGAGGGAAAGGGAGAGAGAGAACCCCCAAGCAGACCCCCAGCTGAGTGGAGAGCCCATCGTGGAGCCGATCCCAGGACCCTGAGATCATGACCTGAGCCGAAATCAAGAGCTGGATACTAGGGGTGCCTGGGTGGCGCAGCGGTTGAGCGTCTGCCTTCGGCTCAGGGCGTGATCCCGGCGATCTGGGATCGAGCCCCACATCAGGCTCTTCTGCTATGAGCCTGCTTCTTCCTCTCCCACTCCCCCTGCTTGTGTTCCCTCTCTCGCTGGCTGTCTCTATCTCTGTTGAATAAATAAATAAAAATCTTTAAAAAAAAAAAAAAGAGCTGGATACCCAACCAACCGAGCCACCCAGGTGCCCCAAACTGTTTTATTTTTTTAAATCACTCGTAAGTTGTTTTACTTACTATGTTTTGTTTCCTTTTTTGAGCCTGATCAACGCCACATTCAATTAAGAATTTGCCCCGAGAGTGCTGCATTAAATATGGAGAGGTTCTGTGTGGAGTCAGACATTTAGGAATGGCCTCAGAGCGTTATCTCATCCAGCTGATTCTCACTGCCTCAGTTTCCCTCTGATCAAAGATCCCCATTGAAATCAACTGGGAAGTTCGTTCCTTTAGCTTTTATTGAAAACTCATCGTCCTCTACGAAAATCATGGTTTTAGATGAGAAACAATGGCGCTCATAGGATAGACCTTGTTGTACATTAGACCATTTGGGGGATATGCATTAAAAAAACAGACGCTGGACTCCCACCCCGAATCTGCTAAATTAAAATCTATGGAAGTGAAGTTAAATACCTGCATTTTCATTTAATTCTTGCCAGCAACTCTGATAACAATAACAAGTTGAGAACTTCTGTTTCTGTATTAGGGCAGAGAGGGTCCTAGAAGTCAGGAAATCCCATCACCTTGTGTCCCAGATGTTAAAATTGACCCCCGAGGGGCGTCTGGGTGGCTCAGTCGTTAAGCGTCTGCCTTCGGCTCAGGGCGTGATCCTGGAGTTCTGGGATCGAGCCCCATGTCAGGCTCTTCCGCTGGGAGCCTGCTTCTTCCTCTCCCACTCCCCCTGCTTGTGTTCCCTCTCTCGCTGGCTGTCTCTCTCTGTCAAATAAATAAAATCTTAAATTAAATAAATAAATAAGTAAAATTGACCCCCGATTACATGGATTGCCTAAAGTTATACATGTAAGGAAAAAGCTATGACGAAAGGGCTATTTAAGAGTCCTAGAGAAGAAGCCCAAGTAACTTAAAAGATGGAAGATATGACCTTTGAAGAAGGAAAAGGGAGTTAAAGTGGTTTGGATTAAGGGGACATACCAATCAGTAAACATCTAAAGGAAAGTAGTACCTGTGTGGTTGGCTTTGCAAAGGCCACTGTCTTACTAAACAGTAATTTCCATGAATAGAACAGAAGACTGTTCTCTATATTTAGTGGGGAAAACTGTAAAGGCAAGGGCAGAGGGCATGCATATTCTAATACAAGAGAGAATAGGAGTCACTGACGATGATTCAATTTACTACATGGGTGTATCTGGATTTGCTCTTATCCTTATATGTACTTAGAATTTCATTCTCTTCCTAACCACAGTTTCCCAGGTGAACCTGTTAGCTTTGCAGCTTCAAACATTTGGTAAAGGAAACCCCCCTAGGAACTTTGTTGAAGGTGGAAGAATGAAAGCGAATCTATTGACCTCTCCTTTACTGAACGGTAAGTTCTTGGGGAACAGAAGGCATGCCTTATATAGGTCATGGTCCTTTCCATAGTGTCTTTAGCATTGTGGAAACTTAAATTCATTGAAGGAGTAGGGTGGCTCCTCTGACTCTCTATTCCCCTCAACCTGGGGAAGCTGCACATTCCCTGAGTAGAGGTGGGTCCTGGCTTCCCTGTGATCATAAGTTACATTCAAACTGAGAGGAGAAGGGGGCTCCCTTTTGCCAAGGGAAAGTCTCTACACACCTGGGGCAGCCTGAGCCCCTTACTAGAAAGCTGTTTTGCTAACCACCAGCCCCCTGCTCTCACTGGGTGCTGCTTTCACTCACTGTGCTCCCAGCACTCACTGCACTAACCCAGAGAACGCTGCTGAGTTTGCAAGCCGCACGCTGCCCCATCAGAGAGGCAAGGCAGCCCAGGAAGCTGACCACAGCCCTGGATACATAGATTCTGGGAAGCGCGTTTCTGTAGCCTCTGGGATTTGTGTGCCTCGGAAGGGACTGCATTTAGTTTGGGATTGGTTTTTGTGTTAAAGTCCTCCACATTTCATTCACAAACAGCTAGGATTAAATGAGCTTTATCTCCCGCAGTGGCCTACATACATCTGTTTCCTAATGAAGCCACCAAATTGTCTTCTGAGGGGGCAAACCCAACCTGTCTTGTGAGACTTAAAAGAACATAGTGACCAATGAAATCTGCTCCTCTTTGCTGCAAAGTGATTTTTCTCCCTCTCTCTCTCTCTTTTTTCTTTTGTGCTCCCTTACCGACATGTAAGCCCCAGCCCAAATGTTTAGGGAAGCACTTCTGTTTTGCTGTCTGGACAAAATTTACAGAGTAATATTTCCTGTAGGAGTAAAGCTGTTCAACCCAGAGTTATAAGTAGCTGTGAATGTGGTGGCTTGCTGTGTGGCTTAGGACTTTCCAGAGCCTGTTACCTTCCAAAACTATTCCTCAATCTCATGGTCCCAAATGTGAAGCCGTGTCTTAGCCCCAGGAGACCGTGTATCCAAATAGTGGGGAAATTGAACATCTTCTGTGTGTTAGACCTTTGAGTAAAAGGGTGTATATCCCTTTTTAAAAATCACATGTACAAATTCCCCACCTTTGTGCAGAGAATATACCTATGTGTAGTAATATCTCAGAGAGTAACGTAATATGACATTGTGGCCAAAGAAGATGCGTAAAATCCCAGCAAATAAATTAACACTCCGTTTAGAATCGAATCAGCCCTCCTGACACATCGTCTTTCACGTCTGTGTCAAGTCGTGATTCCCATTCACATCAGGAGCTTCCCAGGGGGGCTTATTAAACCTGCAGGAAGAGATTTCTTTTAGGTCAACACTATTCCAAAGTCATTCAGCTACAGCGCAGAAGAGCCTGCCTGGGGTCTGGGCACCCGCCTCTCCACACGCTCACTGCTGCTGTCCAGCCAGCGTCCCAGCCAAGCAGGATATAGCTGGGCTTCCAGCTGAGTGCTTTTCCAGGCTGTATAAAAGAGATGAGGAAATTACAAGGGAAATGCACGTGGGTAGGACCTGCCCCTGGCAGATTTGTTAAACTGGGAGAATGGAGGTTAGTTCCCACATGCGCCCTTCCCGCACGTCTTCCCTATCAGTGTGCTGCTAAAAGTTGGCTTCATCCTGGTGCTTCGTATCTGTAGTCAAGATAATTATGTGGAATTGATATTTATCCTGAAAGGAACCTTCTTTAAGATCTGGAGCTTATTTTCAAGGTTATTTCTTGCTTTCATAATCATACTTGTATTCTCCTGGTTGCCTGGTAGCTTGACCCTCTGAAATCAGCCCGTTTCTGTTTTGGCCAAGACTGCGGGCTCAGGCTTTACCTGGCCCAGAAGCTTTTGTGGTTTTCCAGCTTTTGTCTACCTAGCTGCCTTCTGATCACTTTTAGGCACCAAATCCAAGCCCGGTTTGGAAAGCCTCTTGTTTCTGGAGCTGGGGCGAGACTGGAAAGAAGCTCTCACTCACTCATTCCTCACCACATGCTCAGCTCCCTCAGTGCAGTGTTTTGATAGTCAGCCAAGGATTTGTCAAGACCACAGCCTCTAACTTGCCCATTTAACCCGGTTCACAATCTTCGCTGACCTGCGATATCCCACACCAAAGTTCTCTTTTTGTTATAAAATCAGCATTCCGCCTTGACTGTAGACTTCCTTTGGTCATACCTCCCAGCCCTGGAACTCCCCGTGAATCCTCAACCTAGTGACGGGTGAGCCTCCCACCGTGTGCTTCACCCACTCCCCACCCCTTGCTCCACCACCATAAAGGAAAGTAATCCGATAAACGAGCATACCAGGGTGTTAATAACTGATAACCACTTAATGTATTATCCTTCTCAGAGGAATTATCCTCATTTAACTTGCAAAGCCTTCATTCAAAGAAATGACATTTTCTAGGTAGTTTTCTGAACACTGTACAGAACAAGAGAATAGCTGTTTGGGGTAAGGATGTTCTGAGCCTCCTCAAGTCACACCACACAAGGACTTGCTTCTTTTATTGATCTGTAAAGTGGTCCTACTTGTAGAAATACAGGAATTACATTAACACAATGGTTCTTAGACTTTACTGTACGTTAGGGTCACCTGGAGAGCTTTGGAGAACCCCAGTGCCTAAGTTGTATCCCAGACCAATTAAAGCAGCGGTTCTGGAGGTGAGCCCAATGCATTGATGGTTTTTAAAAAAACTCTCGAGGTGATTCCAGGATGCAGTCAGGCTTGAGCACCAGTGCAGTAATACCCACCACCGACTTCTCAGGCCGCACAGCCCTGCGGGAGCCCAATAAGATATTCTTTCTCCTCATGCTGGGAATGGTGCTTCTCGACATAAAGCCAGGATTTCATTCTGAAAATGTGTTCCTGTGGTCCTGTAAGTACTTAGTGTAATCCATATGGGCTAAGTAGTTAGTTTCTAAACTGCAAACACCCATCTCATTTCATCTCAGTCCACTCCTGGCCATCTGGTCCTTGTATTTCCAGCACAGGGCCATGTGTGTATTAATGAAATGATTGCATCCGATTACATGTTTTATTCAGAGGACAAGAAGAACAGTCCATGTATTATTGTTCTCCAGCCTCACTGTTTCTCTCATGATGTCAATAATTAAGTTATTCTTTCTATTTCATGCAGGGGTGGGGTGGTCTTCCAGTAAGGTAAGAGTGTACATCAAATATGTTATTGCTTACAATAAAATTTCAATTTTGCTGCCTGTTACATAGATATAATATCTCTATATAGATATAGAGATAAGATATATATTTGTAATACATAGATTCAGATATTTCTATAGTATATAAAATATAGATATAATATAGATATTCAGTCAAATCATAGACTTCCCCAGGTCAAATACTTGTTAGTAATCTCCATTTAAAAATGTCTCATCATAGGGGTACCTAAATGGCTTAGTCGGTTAAGTGTCCGAATCTCAGTTTCAGCTCAGGTTGTGGTCTCAGGGTCATGAGATTGAGCCCCAAGTTGGGCTCACGCTCAGCTCAGAGTCTGCTCAGGATTCTCTCTCTCCCTCTCCCTCTGCCCCTCCCCATGCTCTCATGTGCTCTCTCTCTCTAAATTGAATGAATAAAATCTTTAAAAAGATAAAAATGTCACATAATTCATGTTAATAACCAAGTTATGACAATTGGTATATAAGAGAGATCACCTAAGAGCTCCAAAGAGCTGAGTTAGTTGTTGTTTTCTCTAGTTTCTCTGCAAAGGTCAGGTGGTCAGAAAGCCATATGCCTAGACTGTAATTTTCTGCCACTGTTTGGTGGACTAGGATGGGGTCAGGGCAAGGGGACCCACTTCTTAGCCTAAATTTTTTTTTTTAAAGATTTTATTTATTTATTTTGACAGAGAGAGACAGCCAGCGAGAGAGGGAACACAAGCAGGGGGAGTGGGAGAGGAAGAAGCAGGCTCCCAGCGGAGGAGCCCAATGTGGGACTCGATCCTGGAACGCCAGGATCACGCCCTGAGCCGAAGGCAGCCGCCTAACGACTGCGCTACCCAGGCGCCCCTTAGCCTAAATTTTTAATCAGTCTTTCGTGTTGTTGTTGCAACCAAAACTGTTCTCCTTCTTTTTTTTTTTTTTAAAGATTTTATTTATTTATTTGACAGAGAGAGAGACAGCCAGCTGAGAGAGGGAACACAAGCAGGGGGAGTGGGAGAGGAAGAAGCAGGCTCCCAGCGGAGAAGCCTGATGTGGGGCTCGATCCCAGGACTCCGGGATCACGCCCTGAGCCGAAGGTGGACGCTTGACGACTGCGCCACCCAGGCGCCCCAAAACTGTTCTCCTTCTAAGGAAATTTTATAATGCCAGTTGTTCAATTAAAAAGGGAGTTTTTCCATCTTGTGAGATCTGAATGAACAAGAATGAATGAAGACTGGATGGACCAATACATAGGATGGTGCTCACCCTATCAACTAGTTACATTCTCTCCTACCCTTTACTAAACATTTAAAAATCGACAAATATATATAAATATAAATATATGTACATTGTTACAACCAAATTCCACCAACCCATTAATATTTGATCTTTGCACATATAGATTCTTGGCCCCGAACATTCATTTGTTTGTCCAGTGAAGATTTACTCAGTGCCTGGTACGTGCCAGGGGGATACAGTAATGAGTAAAACGTTATAGTCCCTGACCTCATGGAGTTTAAAATCTAGTAGGAGAGATATATACAAATGAATCAATAGTAATGTATAATTTTAAAACTGTGATAAGTGCTACCAATGGATGCTCTGAAATATGCAGCCCTGAATATATAATAGGGCAGGGAGGGGCTGCCCTGCTTTGTGGGTAAGGGTTAGGGAGTGAAAGGCGTTCTTTAGCTGAGATCTAAAGGGAGAGTAGTAGTAAACCAGGTGGAAGGGGTGGAAAGGGAGCATTCTGAGCTCAGGAAACAGCGGCGAACAGACCCTGGAGTGGGAGAGAGTAGCGCATTCAAAGAACTGTGAAGCCTCCATGGTTGGTTCATAGGGCTGGAAGCAGAGGGGACGTGCAACAAGGCTGGAGAGGGAGGCAGGGGGCTCATCCAACAGAGCCTTATAGGCTCCGGTAAAGACATTGGGATTTTTCCTAAGAGTAGTGTGCTGCTTTTGAGAGCTTGTAAAGAGGCTAGTGACATGAGTAGGTTTGTTTTTTAAGGCTCAATCCATTTGTATGATAGAGAGAATAGATGGGAGAGAGTGGGCAAAAGCAGATGCTGGTAAACTAGGGATGACAAGCCACTGGTGAAGGGTTAAATTCAAGTAACACCCATTCATGCACTTACCTTCTGTCCCGCAGGGACTCTGTGGCTACACCAGGGAAACACCTCTAGTATTTAACCCTGTCTGCTCTCAGGTTAATGGGCTAGAGGACTTCTCAGGAGCCACCCAGAATTCATAATCTTCTTTAATTATGTAGGAAATAAAGAGGCCCTGATTGAAATGGTCCACATAAATATCTCCATGATTAGTTAAATCTTAAGGGCATTGCTAATTGTGATGCCTCTTTCAAACACATTTGTCTCTGAGCACAATAAACAAATTGTGGAAGGCAGCCCCTTAGCACCCAACAATTTTAAAGGAATGGAAAGAGTGGGGCCCCCAATTAAGGAGGCCAGGGTTCCTGTGCGCCTTTTGCCCCAGAAGCCCATGTTTTGCCTCAGTTCTACAGTTCAGTAGAGGCCAAAGAAAAGTTCAGGTGGAGGGTAAGATTCTTTGAAAGAGGAAGAGGACATCAATATTCAGGAATTTCCTGTGATTTTGCCCATTTATTTTGCATAATATTGTTTAAAGATGGCGCCACGATCAAATGAAACTAAGGAGATCGACACTGCTGTTGATAAACAAATCCTGGGGAATAGAACACAGATGAAAGTTGTTTTCCTAGGAGAATATAAATATACTCCAAATTTGGTGCCATAACTCAAACTATTTCTGCGAATCCTCTTTTAGAATTGTCTCCAGAACCCCTTGTTAGCATGTAAAAAGATTCTCATTACTTGAAAAAAATCACACCTCGTTTTTTACTATAAGTTGTGTGAGCCAGCCTGATTACTCAATTTATTTTCATTAGAGGCTTCTGAAAATACATATCTTAATGAATCTGAATTTAAAAGAGGGGGAGAAATGATTTGCACCTGCATCGCGTAGAGTTTCTTGGCAACCGCGGGCTGGGATTCGGGCTCCTTCTGCCCCTGCAGCATACAAGTTGGAAGGTTTCCTTGTGTTATCCATAAATATCCAGGAACTTCTGGTTTTTTACAAAATCAAATTCCCCTTCAAAGAATGGGTTTGCTATCACTGCAGATATTCACAAACGTACTTGGCAGGCCGAGAATAAATACAACAAGCAGTAGGTGAGTGCCTGAGATACTCTGTGCGCTGACGGGGCACCCTGACGCCCTCCACGGAAGGCCTTGCTCCCCTGCCTTCTCCGGACTCCTCCTGGTTCCCCCAGGCTCAGTCCAGCTATGCCCTCCAGGAAGACCCCCTTCTTTCCTACCATACCCCCTGCACAACTGTGGGAGGCGCTCCCAGCATACAGGTTTCCGTGCTGAGTAATAATCATCCTCACCAATAGGTCGTAAACTTATCCAGGGCGGGAGCTGTTTTATTTATGTTTTGTTTTGCTTTTCCCTTACCTCCTTCAGTACCTAGCACAATACGCGGAATGTAATAGACACATATTTACTAAGTAAAACTTCCTGAAGAGAGCAGCCATAGAATACGGGTCCTGGAGATAGCGGCCTAGGGTCCAGGTTTTTCCATGGCCAGCAGAATCCAGCAGTTTGCTCCTCTGGCACCACCTTCTCAGGAACCCTTTTTCTGACCTTAACATTTGTTTAGGCGTGGTGCCCCTTAGCGAGCACATCTTTCTTTCTTCCTTTTTTTTTTTTTTCAAATTCAAGTTAGTTAACATACAGTGTAGTATTGGCTTCAGGAGTAGAATTTAGTGATTCATCACTTATGTATCACACCCGGGGCTCATCACAAGTGCCTCCTTAATGCCCATCACCCAATTACCCCCACCCTCAACACCCCCCCACAACCCTCAGTTTGTTTCCTGTAGTTAAGAGTTTCTTATGCCTTTCCTCTCTCTCTGTTTTTATCTTATTTTATTTTTCCTTCCCTTCCCCTATCTTCATCTGTTTTCTCTTAAATTTCACATGTGAGTAAAATCATATGATACTTGCCTCTCTCTGACTGACTTATTTTGCTTAGCATAATACACTCTAGTTCCATCCACATTGATGCAAGTGGCAAGAGTTCATTCTTTTTGATGGCTGAGTAATATTCCATTATACATACATACATACACACACACACACACACCCCATTATATATATTCCATTATATATATCTATATATTTCATTGCTTGAAATCAACCTGGGAATTCCCATCCCCTCCCTCCTGTGTGCAACGATTTGCCCTGTGTTTTCTTCTTTTGTGGTGCTCTCCCTTGTGTTGGTAAAGCACGTCCTCTAATAGTTTTCTGAGAAAGAGCCCATGGGAGGAAATGTTAGAGACTTCTCACGTCTGTAATTGACTTCAATCTCCTGTTGCATAGTCATTTCCTTCAGAATATATAGGCATCCCTCTGTGGTCTTACAGCTTCCAGTATTATATCTGAAGTACAAACACATTCTCATTCTTGCATTCGTGGTTTTTTTTTTTTAAGATTTTATTTATTTATTTGACAGAGATAGAGACAGCCAGCGAGAGAGGGAACACAAGCAGGGGGAGTGGGAGAGGAAGAAGCAGGCTCATAGCGGAGGAGCCTGATGTGGGGCTCGATCCCATAACGCCGGGATCACGGCCTGAGCCGAAGGCAGACGCCTAACGACTGCGCCACCCAGGCGCCCCTCGTTCTTGCATTCTTGTGTGCAACTTTTTCTTTAGAAGATTTTTCAGATATTCTCTTTGATCCTAATATTCTCAAGTTTCACAATAGTTTGCCTTAATGTCGGTCTTTTCTTCATCTACGGAGCTAGATATTCAGAAGGCCCTTTCAGTCTACAAACCCATGTATCTCACTTGTGGAAAAGGTTCTTGGATTATTTTGTTGATGATTTTCTTCTGACCTTCACCCCTATTTTTTCTGTTTTCTCATGTTAGAATTTTATCACTTGGATATTGGCCCTTCTGGACCTGTCATCTACCTTTCCTCTTCCCCTTGAATTCTCTCTTTGTTCTGCTTCCTGGGAGATATCCTCAACGTTTTCTTGCATTTCTTTTATTTTATTTTTAAAATTTCTATAATCATAATTTTAATTTGCAAGCTTTTTTTTTCACTGTCTTGTCTCTCTCTCTCAGGATAGTAACTATATTTTTGGAGGTTTTCTTTTCCCTGTGTGGTCTGTGTTTCCTCTTAACTTCTTTTAAAGTTTGTTTTTGTCTCCATATTTCACGTTATAGGCTTTCCTCCTCCAGTAGCTTCTGACTTTTGGTGGTCAGCTCATGTTTAAGAGTGAATGAAGCACTGTGAAATGGGTTGGAGACTTCAAGTGTGTGAGTGGGGCTGCTGACTCTGGGTTTCGGGGTAGAGCAGTGCTCAGTGCTCCTGGCATCTGGTGGGTGGATCCCAGGGAAGCTGTTGTGCATCCCCCATGCACAGGGCAGCCCCACACAAACAAAGACTTATCTTGCCCGAAATGTCAGTAGTCTTGGTTGAGAAATCCTGTGTATCTCATCAGGCCATTTAGTTAAAAGCCTCTGGTTTGGATTTTTTTCTTTTTTCTTTTTTTCCCTTTCTCTTGGGCTGGTCAGATTCTGCCACCAAGAATCCTGCCTGAGGGGTTTAGACCTGGCTTCCAACATTCTGGGGGTTGGGGGATAGTAGTGAGCTAGTGGTTTTAACAGTCAGAGTGCAAAGGGCACCAATCACCCCACTGGCAATTTTGTCTCCCCATCAGCAGCTATGGCTAAGTTCCCCCACTGCAGAGACCCTCTCCAGACGCCGAGCACCCAGTTTTCCACCAGAATGGAGGAAAGGCAGTTACTTGGCTGTTTGGAGTGGGGAAGGAGATAATATTTTTAAGTTTCTTCTTAAACAGACTTTTAAACAGTCATCCTGATTTCAGCTACATCCTTACCCCCTCTTCGCTCCCAGTTCCTAAACCTTTATGAGGCCGAGAGGGGAGGGGAGTTGCTGCTGAATAAGATAGTTAGGGCTCAGCTTTTTCTGTGGCTGATTGCTTAGATATTATCACTTGTCTATCCGCTTTCCAGTTTCTTTATCTTTATAGATTATGTCTCCTTAAAAATCCCTTTACTATCTTACTAGTGAGATCTCAGAAGGGCACAAGAGTAAATGCGTGTGCTCCCCCATCTATTATGCAGAGGTCCCACAGTTGTGTTTTTCATGTTGACGCATTCATTGGTATTCTCCAGTAAAACAATCCCCAAACCAAGGCATCTATACTGAATTCAAGGTAAAATGCCTGCCTTCTGTTGACTTTTTCATGGCCAGTTTGCAGATGCATGTTCCTAAATGAGTTTCGATGTCAGGAGTGGTTTGGCTGTTTGTTTGTTTGTTTGTTTTTTCTCTTAAAGAAATCTACTGACTACAAAGATGAGAAGCTGATTTGGAGCCCACATCCTCTGCAGGATGCAGTATGATAGGAGCCAGGAAAAAAAAAATTTTTTTTAAACTTAAACCGAAGAGAAAACAAGAATCTAAACATAATCTGCTAAAAATAAAATAGCAGTGTGGACTAATTGACTAACTGAAATTCTGTGTGAACAGAATTCAGATTTCTCCAGCTGACCAGTTCCTCAAGCAGCTGGAGAAATGATGTTAACTCAGTGTCACTGGCTGCGATCTCTTGCTAGAAATCTGATTCTCACTGATGTTCTTTGAAATCTGGTGGCTCTGGAGGGGACCTGGATTCTGCTCTGGATTTCTGTCCCATGCACAGATGCTGCTCTCAACGCCAACTGAAGTATCATTTGCATAAAAAAAATCTGCTTTGAAAGCAGGGAGGGGATCTAGCCACACTTGCCCAGTACAGTGGGCGACGCCTCTGATTCTTTCACACGTCAGCCTCAAGTCTCACATGGAGGCAGACATTCCATTCTGTCGCTGAGGGGATTTCTAATATCGCGTAGAAAGCAGGATTAAAGACACATTTGCATGGAAGTTGTGCGAATAAATGCAGCCCAGAGTAACTGAAACCCGAGCCTAGAGTGACGTGACTCTTCCATTTTAATATCTAAGGGAATTACTTGCATGGTACCATGGCAACGGTATCACCTTCCGTGGTTCTCCTGAAGAAAATCTTGCAGAAACATGATCAGAATACATGAAGATTTGGCACTGATTGGATGAGCCGGTGGTCAAAGTATTTCGTGTCTTACTGTGTTTCATTGGGTAGCTTTTAACTTTTGAGAAATTACACAAATAATATCCAGCTTAGAAGAATTACAAGTAGCTAAAGAAAACTACCAGTAGTTTCTCCATCCAGATACAAACACTGCCTTGCAGTGATTTTCCTGTGCCTATATACCCACCTGTGTTAGAGAGGGAGAGCAAAATATGCTTTTGAGACAAAGAATGAAAGGGTTTCCTCTTCATAGACCTTCACTGAAAGAATAATGAAGAACTATCAGTCAAGAAAGAAATTAAGTCCAGAGTGGAATGGGAGAAAAAAAATTATGGAAAACAAGGTAGTCTTGTTTATAAAGCTAAGAATATACTGTAAACACTTACTGTGGGCAAAGTGGCAATAAGAACAAATAAACCAACCGCTTAGCAAGGCCGCTTAGAAAATAACTTTAGATTGTATTGAGTTAAACGTGTATTAAATGCTTAAGACCAAACACAAAGGAATAGAATGGAATGTAAAACTTCCAGACTAGTAGAGAAAAAAGCTAGTAGAGAAAATGTCAGTTCACTAGAAGTCAGTGTCTCAGTCTGCTCAGGCCGCCATCACAAAATACCATAGGCCGGAGGGCTTACACAACAGAAATTTATCTTCTCTTAGTTCTTGGAAGTTCAAGATCAAGCTGCCAGCCTATTCAGTTCCCAGCAAGGTCTCTCTTCCTAGATTGCAGATGGCCGCCTTCTTGCTATTGCCTCAGATGGAGGAGAGGGAAAGCAGGCTCCCCGGTGTCTCTTCTTATAAAGGCACTAATGGCATCTTGAGGACCCCATCCTCGTGACCTCATCTAAATCTCATTATCCCCAGAGGCCCTACCCCCAAATACCGTCACACTGGGGATTAGGGCTTCAACATATGAATTTTGGGAGAACACAAACATTCAGTCTATAATCGTCAGTAAAGTAAGACTAGGAAACTAAATAAAACAAAAAGCATAATAAATTTTAAAAAACCCACAAAATTCAATGATAGAGGTATCAAAATGTGACTTATTCATTTGATGCATAGTATCTAGTAATAAAAAATGAATGAAATCGATCTACATCTATATCTATATATATCAATAAAAATAGTTCTCAAAAACTAAATGTTGAGGGAAATAAGCAAGATGCTGGGTGAAAAGTAGAATATGGCTTAGTTTGTATAAATGTTAAGCACAGGAAACCGTAGCCTATGTTTTCTACAGGGATATTTAGCAGATATATAGATATTTGGGAAATGCGTAAAAATCACAGAATCAGGGGAGCCTGGGTGGCTCAGTCAGTTAAGCGTCCAATTCTTTTTTTTTTTTTTAAAGATTTTATTTATTTATTCGACAGAGATAGAGACAGCCAGCGAGAGAGGGAACACAAGCAGGGGGAGTGGGAGAGAAAGAAGCAGGCTCATAGCAGAAGAGCCTGATGTGGGGCTTGATCCCAGATCGCCGGGATCACGCCCTGAGCCAAAGGCAGACGTTAAGCGTCCAGTTCTTGATTTTGGCTCAGGTCATGATCTCAGAGTCGTGAGATGGAGCCCAAGTAAGGCTCCACACTGAGGGTGGAGCCTGCTTAAGATTCTTTTTCTCCTTTCCCTCTGCCCCTCCCTGCACCTGCACACCCTGCCCCCCACTCAAAACAAACAAACAAACAAACAAACAAACAAACAAATAAACAAAAACACAGAATCATGGATCAGAAGAACAGATACCAGTTTCAGGAGAATGGAAAAAAAAAAAAAACAAAACACAAAAACCGGAGAAGGGGGCTGAGGAAGAGTGCAAAGGAACTTGGTACTGAAAAAAAATTTTCCTTTGTCTGAAAAAAAATTTAAACACCTGCAAGGCAAGCCTAATGCTAAGTGTTGAAGATGATGCAATGAGCAGAAACAGACAGGTTTCCTGTCCTCCCAGAACTAATGGTCTGAAGGGAAGGCAGATGTTAATCAAATAATTATTCTCAAAGACATAAGTTATATCTGTGGGAAGTTCAAGGAGGGTGGTGGGGGAGTACAGGAGTGGGGAGGAAGTTAGCACTGTAAATGGAGAGGCTACCATATGCAAAACCCTGGCAGTGGGAGTAGACATATATAAGCAGTAGGGCTACAGTTGGGGAAGGGGACCAAGAAGGGGGTTGGACAAGAAGAGAGGGCCAGGCCATTTTGGTCTTCCAGGCTGCTGAAGGGCTTGGTCTTTAAAGCAGCAGAAAGTCACTGAAAGGTTTTATTTGGTAGGGGGAGATTAATCATTGCAAGATTGAATTCCGTGTAGAGGGAGGATGGGGGAATAGGAGAAGATGTGTGGGAGTTACTGTAGTGTCGGGTGAGACTGGGACTGTGAGGAAACGGAGGAGGTGGAGGTGAAATTCATTCCACCAGAATCAAGAGATTTTTAGAAGAACATTCAAAAGGACTGGCTGACAGATTGACAATGAGAAGTAAGGCAGAAAGAGGTGCAAAGATGAGTCCCTGGCATCCCTGTGTGGACTCTCGCCATTTCAGAGAGATGAGAATAAGACCAGGTTTGGAGGTTGCTTTTGGACATGTTGAATTGAAAGTGCCTTTGAGACCCAAGTAGAGATTCAAGGAGGTAGTTGCATATAAATGTTTCAAATAGGAAGGTGGGAATCAATCCTTAGGGACATGGGTAGAGTAACTTAGGGAGACACCGTGGCATGGGAAGATGGCCTAAGACATTGGCCGGACAAGTTCCGTTCTGGCTGGTACGTGGAAGGTGAACCTGCAAAGGGTACGGAAAAGCTACAAGTTGGAGGAAAACCAAGAATGGAGCCAGGAAAGAAGCTCTTTCAACAAGAGGCCGTCCTCAGTTGTGATGTGGATTGAAAAAGGCTCTCTGGACGAGATACCATGGAGGTCATCAGAGACTTCACAAGAGCTGTGTCAGTGGGGTGAAGTGACAGGTTGGAGTGGTCTGAGAAATGAGTGGGCACTAAGGAAAAGGAGGCAGCCCTTTCGAGGGGTTTGACTATGGAAAAGAGAAAGAGAACAGTATCCAATGGAATGTTGGGTTGAGGCCGGGTTGTTTCTAATGGATAGACTTAAATTTGCACTTTTGCTGTTAGAAATTGAGGGATTTTCAGTCTCTGGCTTATCTTGTTTTTTTTTAAGATTTTATTTACTTATTTGGGACAGAGAGAAAGAGAGAGAGTGAGAGAGAGCACAAGCAGGGAGGAGAGGGAGAAGCAGGCTCCCCACTCAGCAGGAAGCCCCATGTGGGGCTCAATCCCAGGACCCTGAGATCATGACCTGAGCTGAAGGCAACCGCTTAACCGACTGAGCCACCCAGGCGCCCCTATCTTTTCTTTTTGAAGCTGGCAGGGGCAAGTCAGGAAGGACAAAAAAAAGTGTTGGAGAGAACAGTAGGAGTAATTATTCGGAAGCTTAAGGCAGAAGGTTTGAAATGGCTACCGGTCACTAAATACGTGCTCTATACTAGTCTTCAGCCCTATATGCAGTGTCTCCTTACATAGGGGCACAAATGATTTCTTCTACTTATAAGGTCTACATTTAATTCAGTTTAATTTTTCTCCACAGGAGCTCAGTCCCTAGTTCAGATTCCACACTGCATTTGGAGCTGGAGTTTGTGAAGGGATGGCCAAGTCCTGTACGTAACATCGGAAACCACCTAGAGGCAGCCTTGGGAACGTGCTGGGCCGCGTGGTCTAGCGGAGCAGGAAAAGCCTCCAGAAGTCCATGGGACAATATTGATAATGCAGCAGGGCCACCTTTGTCTGCCTGAAGTGGCCTTGGAGAAAGGGAGAAGACCACAAGGGAAATTGGCGACTCCCCTGTCCTGGTCCATCCCTCCTGCCACACACATACTCCGTCGAAATGTTGACTGACTTGGGCGAATCCTAAGAAGTAAAGTACTGAGAGGGAAGGAGAAGGCCTCGTGTTTATTCCTCATTCACTAATGATATTGTCAGAGGCCCTGGGTAAGATGCTTGACTTCTTTGTATCCTGGTTTTCTGTCTGTGACCCCAATGCCAGGTTCCTGTGGGGGCTGTGACAGACAGCAGGACAAGAGAGGCTCTCTTGGGTACCTCAGTCCTCACCCCTAGAGTTCAGTTTCATCATCTGTGAAACAGAAGTTTGGACTAGAAGTTCTCGGGGTCCACCCAGCTCTATCCTTCCGTGTTCTCTAAAGGGGGATGAGGCGAAAAGGGAATGGGGGAAGGGAACTTAGAACTAAACCACATGACATGACTGCCTCTTCCAGAAAAGGCATAGTGCTGGTACGAGCAGCATCTGTGAGGTATGCCTCCGTTCTCCTTCCAAACTTGTTTTTCCCAGAGGTTTCCTGAGGCCTCTCAAGAAGGTTCTCAACTGAAATAGTCACAATTTCATCTATCAGGAAGGATTACTTCAATTCTGCCTGAAATCTTCCCTGCATTTGGTAAGATGGAACAAAGAAATAAAAATAAATTCCTGAAGGAAATGAATAGGATAGTACTATCTACAAAAGACAGTTTGGAAACCGGGTGAGGATGCAATAGGGTTCCTTTTACTATGGTCACTACTTTTATGGATATTTGAAAATTTTCTAATAATATGGTTTTTTAAAAGAATATCTGAAAATTGGGAGTTCTAAACCAGTAATTTTCAAACTTTTTTTCCACCATGATCCGCAAAAAGCCCCACAAAAAACAAAACAAAAAACCCCCCATTTATGTTGCAACCTATTGTATACACATATAGGCTAAAACAGACAGTATTTACCCTCATTATAAACAGTATACTCTGATGTTTTCTATTTTCTGCCCTGCTTGGTTACTCTTTTTTGAATGTTGGCTGGAAGCTACTCAACTACTTTCCAGACTCGTTTAAGGGCTCGTGACTTACAGTTTGAAAAACACAGTTCCAAGCACCATCAAATCGTTCTGGTGGACAACCCAATACTTGCCTGCTGGCCTGACCCAAGAGAAGAGTAATGACTATTTGGGGAGGAATGGAAGGGAACGAGAACTTACGGATATTTGCCTGGCCTTCTTGGAAAAGTCTGACCCTGGTCTGGCAAGGGGGTGTCATCGAGGCTTAGCAAAATGAGAGTTTCATAAGCTACCACTTCTGTGTACATGGCCCAGTTGCCCGATTTTTCTTACGTGGGTTTATTTATTTATATATTTGGATTTTATTTGTTCATTTAAGAGAAAGAGAGACAGAGATAGCGAGAGAGAGCGTAAGCAGGGAGGAGAGGGAGAAGAAGACTCTCCATTGAGCAAGGGAGCCCGATGGGGGGCTCGATCCCAGGACCCCAGGATCATGACCTGAGCTGAAGGCCAGATGCTTAACCGACTGAGCCACCCAGGTGCCCCCTTATGTGGGTTTATTGGCTTCTAGAATTTGTACTGCCAATCAGCCCTCATGGCCTGGGCTGCTTCTTCCCCACTCGTCTCCTGTGTCTGTCTTCTCCAAGACACAAGCCAGTCCTCAAGCATTTTTCTAATTTGCTAGGGTTATGAATTTATATCCTGTCCTGTCTCCCCCCCTTCTGATCCCCACACATGGTGACTGTCCCCCCAAACTCAGTGTCACTGACAAAAGCAACATCTTCCAAAGAGAAGGGATGAGGACTTAACTATTTAAGTACAGGTCAGGCCTGGCAAGCAGGGGACAGACAGAGAGGCTCTGTCTGGAAAAAAGGAAGTCTAGGCTACATTTGACTTCAGTGTTTAAGAATAAAGTGCCAGCTGTTCAGTTCTTCAGCAAATAGCAACCGAGTGCCTGCTGCAGAGGACAAGAACGCCAGGACAGTCATTAATTCAAAGGACATCAAGAACATATGGAGGAGACAGCACCTTGGTCTACCATTTAAAAAAATAAGCCTAGGGGGGCGCCTGGGTAGCGCAGTCGTTAAGCGTCTGCCTTCGGCTCAGGGCGTGGTCCCGGTGTTATGGGATCGAGCCCCACATCAGGCTCCTCTGCTGGGAGCCTGCTTCTTCCTCTCCCACTCCCCCTGCTTGTGTTCCCTCTCTCACTGCTGGCTGTCTCTCTCTGTCAAATAAATAAATAAAATCTTTAAAAAAAATTAAAAAAAAATAAGCCTAGGGATACACTTTTATAACGCTTTATAATGGGGCCCACAAATCCAGGGGTATTATATATGGGAAATGTTCACTGACGGGAAACAAACATTTGCATTGGATAAATTACCTCCTAAAAAGTCCATTTCCTCTCTCATGCCAATATCGCAGTTTGCACTTCCCCTGCCGCAAAAGCTGTATTTCTTTCAATATTAAGGTTAATGAGGGCTGGGGCCCCGTAATCTACATGAGTAGTTAATTCTCGTGTGTCCTAGATAGTTGCCAGAGAAAGAGATTTAGAACTTCGGCCGAAGGGGGTGCACGTACTGCCTGCAGTAGATGCGTGTGAAGAAGCAAGGAAGAGCACCGCATGAAGGGGTCTCTGTCCCTCAGCTCCTCCGTTGGTGAGGTAGAGATGCCCAGTGTGACCCCAGCCTCCCCTGTGCATGAATGAGAGGTGCCAGTTCATAGGTATGTGCTTCCAGGTTTGATTATATTACAGTAACAGAAATATTTTGTCCAAAATTGGGGCCCCTGGGTGGCTCAGTAGCATAGCATCCGACTCCTGATTTTGGCTCAGGTCATGATCTCAGGGTCCTGGGACTGAACGTCTGGCTTCACTCAGAGGGGAGTCTGCTTGCGAACTCTCTCTCCCTCTGCCCCTCCTCCCTGCTCACTCTCTCACTCTCTTTCAAATAAATAGTAAGTCTTAAAAAAAATCTCTGACTCTCCCCCTTAGGGTAGGCAGGGTTTTAAGGAATATTTTGTGAAAAAGTAACAGAGCTGCCATGACATTGCTGGTAGGACACCAATCTTGAATGTATTTTCAGTAGAGATGTGGTTTGAATTCATCTCAGATTCTGTTGTCAAAGGCATGGGTGGGTTTGTAAGAAGCCCTGAGAACAGTCTTCATTGACAAAGTCAAAAGCTCAAACAAAACCTTACAAACGAATGAGGCTGTTCCTACCCTTTCATTCAAAATGATAACACATTTTGCCCAAAGGCAGAAGATTGTGACTTCTACACAGCTTTCTCCCCCCACCCACTTGGCTACTTTTGACATTGTTGTGATGAAAAAGGGGAGCACAGGGAGGGCCAGAAAGCAAAAGAGGTGAACCAGGGACTCCTGTTTGCTAGCCCTCACAGAAGAGTCCTCACTGTTACCGTCAAATATTTAAATGCTTCAATTTTCTAAAAAATTTAAGTTGATAAATAGAATGATTTGGGATTCATTCCTTCGGACACCATCTGGCTCTGTGCTAGAAAATAATGGTTTTTATTTATTTATTTTTTAAAAGATTTTATTTATTTATTTGACAGAGATAGAGACAGCCAGCGAGAGAGGGAACACAAGCAGGGGGAGTGGGAGAGGAAGAAGCAGGCTCCCAGCGGAGGAGCCTGATGTGGGGCTCGATCCCATAACGCCGGGATCACGCCCTGGGCCGAAGGCAGACGCCTAACTGCTGCGCTACCCAGGCGCCCCAGAAAATAATGGTTTTTTAAAAAAGTCTAAGAGTAGAGACAAAAGAAATAAGTAAGCTAACAATATAAATTATGATTAGTACAAAATTCAAGAACAGACAAAACTAATCTATAGTGATGGAAAGGGTTGCCTGGGGTTGAGGTGGAGAGACCTGAATTTGGAGGAACAGGAGGGAGTTGGGGGGTTGGTGGAATGTGTGCTATATTTTGATTGGGGTGCTGGTTACTGGGTACACACGTTTGTCAACTCGTTGAATTGCTTGTGTAAAACGGACGTGTGTTATTGTATATAAACTACAGCTCAATAAAGTTAAAACAAAAGATTACATAATACGAGATATGAAGGAAATGAGCCAAGGGTGGAGGCAAAGCAAGAGTCCAACTTAAACGAGTGTCTCCAGGAGTCTTCTGTGTGCAGGGGGTGTTCTTGGACATAAGGAGGAAAGAGGCCCATGTGGAAGAAATCCCATGAGCAAAAGCCCTGATGGTTTCCCTTATTTTCTTGCAATAGAGGACTTTCTCAAGACGAGGTCATAATTTTACTCTTCCATAGAGAGAACGCATATGCAACTGGATCATCTCACCAGTCCTTCTAGATGTGGGTACACAGGAATAAGAGCTAAAGGGTATGGAGTTTCTGTTTAAGATGATAAAAATGTCCTAAAATTGACTGTGGTGATGGCTGCATCTGTCTGTGAATATATTAAAAACCAATTAAATCGTATACTCTAAACAACTGAGTCGTATGGTATGTGAATTATATCTCGGAGCTTCTGTTAAAGAAAAGAAGATAATCTAATTCAATGATGAGGCAGGTTTGGGTGTAAACTTTGGACACAGACTGAAGCAAGGTAACCCAGATGAGACCCTTCCTTTTCACTTCTGTAGCATGGTGCCCACGTGTTGGACCAACAAGACGTAACTTCAGATAGGTCTTTGAATTCGTTCATATGCCAGAGACAAACAACTTCCCCCCAAAACTGAATAAAATTACCTGATACCAGACTTCTGTTTCTGATAGAGTGGACACCCTGAACAACTGTCCCATGTGAAATAACAAAAATCCTGGATAACAGTTATTATTTTAAATGTACTATTCAGCTGACATAAAATCGCCTCCGAGCCCTAGAGACAAGTGAGGTCCTGGGGAGGTGAATGCTGGAAGCTGGCGCTAACAGTCAGAATAGGCTAGGTTATGCAGTGGTAACAAACAAGCTCACAGTTAGCGTAACAGTGCATTTCTCATTTATGCTTTGTGTCCGTGGGAGGCACTGCTCATTCTAATCCTGTGGGGACCCAGGCTGATGGAGGCTTCAATTCAACATGTGAGTATTGTAGTAGATTTTCAATTCCTTGTATCGTGCTTCTTCCTCTTAAGAGTTTAGATATATATTTTATATTTTATATCCTCCCTATTAAGATTTATATTTGGCGTAAACACTCATCAAGTTCTTCCTGCTGAAACTCTCATCCCTACCAACCTACGGTTTTCTTTTTAAAAACTGGAATCCTCATACTATATTTCAGTGACGGAGCTCCCTTTTATGTATTAAAATCCAACTAGTTATTATAACACAATGGAATTGACACTCCAGAGTAGTGGGTATAAAAGAGAATATGGCTACCCTTTACAGTAAGATTTAAACAGATTTAAAATAAGTTGCTTCAACTTGAGAGGAGGCTCCATGTGCTACAAGAAGGGCTTCCTACATGAGAATTCAGGAAGCCAATTTAGATTTTTTTTTTAAGGCCCTGTAATGTAAGGCCATGTGATTATTAATTGAATCTGTGAACTCTATGTCCTGAAGTTCTGAAGTTATTTAGGTCCATCTCTCCTTTGGCAGGTGAAGGGGAGTATAGCTTTACTTTCTCAGCCTTTGGAGTATGTGCTCCCTGAATTCTCTACTTGCTCTTGGACTATTGAGTCATTCAGCAAAGATCTCTGCTCACGAGACTGTTCTGCATCCAAATGCCAGAGTTCACCTTCTTTAAATATTATTCAGTGGATCATTTCCCAGGAAACACATCAGCAGAGAACACATATTCTCTCATAACAAGTCCAAATTTCATTACTTGTCTTTCAGTTCTTACATGTGCACACACACACATTCACGCACGTGTGTATGACGTATTATATATATTACATATATCATATGTAAATAAGTATATGTAAGTGTAAAAATTTTGATAACAATGATTATAGAGTACTAATTAAGGTCCTACTATGTGTCAAGGCCTGAGCTAGTATCGACTTTATCCCATTTCATCTTCACAGCAAATTTGTAGGGCCATTCTGTCATCACTTGTGTTTATTCGGCAGGAACACTGTCCTCTGGTGTCTCCAGAACCCATGCCCTAGTCCTCATCCTACTGGATCCCAGTCCACCTGATTGCTGCCTCTCCACACATACTCTCTGCTCCAGTCAGATCTCCCCACCACTGTCATGTCACCCAAACCACTCTCTGCTCATTCAGTCTCCCTCCCTTTCTTCCAAACCCTTAACACGTTCCAAGACTCAGGGCAAATCCCATCTTTGGGTGATGCTTTCTCTCCATGGTAGCACTGGCGCTGCATTTGAATTACCTTGAAATTTTAATTTTCTTGAAGACACATAGTCCAGTCAAGCCAGCAGCCTGGGTAGCTTCAGTGGTTCCTCCGTCTTCTTGTCTGCCCCATCCAACCCACAGCACATCCTATCATAGCTGCTTATGAAACCCATCTTTTTTTTTTTTTTTAAGATTTTATTTATTTATTTATATGTTAGAGAGAGAGAGCACACAAGTGGGCAGAGGGGTAGGCAGAAGGACAGGGAGAAGCAGGCTCCCCACTGAGCAGAGAGCCTGATGTGGGACTCGATCCCAGGATCCTGGAATCATAACCTGAGCTGAAGGCAGACGCTTAACCGGCTGAGTCACCCAGATGCCCCTGGGAGCATGATTTAAGTTAGCCCCTCTGTTTTGAGGTTCAGAGATGCTAAGTTATTTATTTAAAAGATGCTCAACTAGTCAGTGGCAAAACTAGGATTTGAACTTAATCTTTTTTTTTTTTAAAGATTTTATTTATTTATTCGACAGAGATAGAGACAGCCAGCGAGAGAGGGAACACAAGCAGGGGGAGTGGGAGAGGAAGAAGCAGGCTCATAGCGGAGGAGCCTGATGTGGGGCTTGATCCCATAACGCCGGGATCACGCACTGAGCCAAAGGCAGACGCTTAACCGCTGTGCCACCCAGACGCCCCTGAACTTAATCTTTTTGATTGGAAGTTCATGCAACATCAATCCTTCAGGTTAGTATGATAATAATGATAAATTATGTACAGAAAACTACTGTTAAATTACGGGTGTGTTCTCTAGTGGGAAAATATGTTCTAACTTTCCCCCCAGGAACATAGATTAGGTAACTGACATGTTAATTAGCATGGTCTCTTCTCTAGAGGAATGTGAGTAATAGTAAGTGTCATCAAGCTATGCATGGTAGGGAGAATGTCCCTGGGTAGCCAGCGCTGGGTGGTAGACCCTGGAAAAGAAGTCCAAAACGTAGATTCTAGAGTTAAAGTTGTCTTGGGAAAATTTCACTATTGTGCCTGGGTCAGATTTGCTTTTAACTTCCTACGCGATGCCTGCTGTCTCATATCCTACCTTACATGATGCCTACCTTGTGATTATCCAGTAGTATTTCCAAAGTTCTTCAAGTGAACCTGTTGACCCAAGGCCTTGCTTACTTGACTGTAGAGTCCATTTCTCATCTACCACTAATGCCATATTGTAATCCAGCTTTACTGCAACCTTCCTTGGGTCTGTTTTCTTTCTGTCTCCCCTCCCCAGTCTTGCTTCCCATGGAAGCTGCAGTGAAACAATGCAGAGCCATAAGCAAACGACACTGCTGGGGGTCCTGCCTACCACCCCTGCTTAGCTCTCACCTGACTCAGCTCTCCTGTGTCAAGCAGGGGAGAGGGCCCAGAACCCCGGGGTCTGAGAGAGCCGTTCTTGAACTAAAGCTCTTTATCTGCCTGGTCGGTCTTGCTCGCATCCGTCCATTGCACACAGAGCTGATTCCATTGAGTTCACCAGTGACCAAAAGTGTACTTTTGCAATCTCTTCAAGAGCTTTTATCCTGTAGCTTCCTAATGGGAGTTTGGTTGTCATAGCAACAGCCAAGCTCTGCCAGAAGGAGAAATTCCTTGTATAATGAGCCCTGAAGACCTTGTGAAAATAAATAAAGGAAATCTCATTTAAAATGGAGCTGGGAAGCCCTGAAGGGGGAGCTCTCATGCATGTACCACTCTGCAGCCTTCTTCTGGGGAAGAAAGAAGATAAGACTTACCCCAGCAAGGGAGGACATTTTTCACATAGGAATTTTGTCTCCTGCTTTTAAGAGACGGAAGGAAGCCCCCTTCCTGCCCCAGCAGCATCGCACTAACCCCCACGTGCAGCCAATGAGAAACCACAACCTCAAACTCCTGTTCTTCTCCAATAAACTTCTGTTCTAAGCAATCCTCCCTGATTTCCTCCTAAAACCCAATAAAAGCTGACCTTCCCTTTGTCCCTTTGGACTGTCTGATGGTTCACCATGGCTTGCTTGTCCCGAATCGCAATTCCTCTGTTATTTCTCAATAAACTCAGGGTTTATTATTTTTTTTCTGAAATGAAATTACTCTTTGCTCTATTTAAAGTTAACAACCATAAATTGACTATCAATCTTTGCTGGTTTTGACCTAAAAGACTCAAAATTTCCTATCAGTTACTAGGAAATATTTATAGCATTTATATCATGTTAATCACAAAGTGAATCTGACTTATTTCTTCTTAAACACCTGGCTAATATGGTCATTGAGAGATTGTTGGGTTCCTGGGTCCCTGGGCCAGTCACATATACCACCCTTCACAGCTTCTCAGTCTTACCTCCTAGTTTTGTTTGAGCGAAGTAATTGCTCTTCTCAAGCCCTTCTCACGGCCTGTTAAATCAAATAAAACTCTCAGACTGGAAGTTGGAGACCTCACGCACAAGCTGCCATATTTTCCTTCCTGCTCTAGCTCATTGGGTATTTTGTTCTCTTCCACTGGAGAATCACCCCTCCCCTACTTAATATTGATCAGTCCCCATGGTGAGGATCGTATGACTCAGTCCTCAAGCCTGGCTAGACTGAGACTTCCCTGGAATTTTTCTCAGAATCACTTCGGAAGACACTCTTTTGTTCCAGAGGCTGATAAGTTGGTAGACCATAGATCTTGGGCCATGGTGCCCAACATGTGGGAAAATCTTGTGCTGGTTTGCTCAGGCTACCGTAACATAATAGCACAGACTGGGAGACTTAAACAATAGGAATTAATTTTTGCACAATTCTGGAGGCTGGAAGTCCAAAACAAAAATACTCTTTTCATTATAAACTGAGAAGTACCATGATCTCTACAGGTTATTTACATTGCACCTTCACCAAAGACCCCTCAAATATTTTACACTTGTGAAGATGGCCTTAAGAAAAACCTCTGTTGTCCTAGTATCTTCCTTAAGCACAATTATGAGAATATTTAGCTGTTCTAATATTTTACACCCCATCACCATGCAGAAATGAGGAAACTTCAGAATTCAACAAGGTCTGGTGCGTATCACTTCTTCTTTTTTTTTTTTTTTAAAGATTTTATTTATTTATTTGACAGAGATAGAGACAGCCAGCGAGAGAGGGAACACAAGCAGGGGGAGTGGGAGAGGAAGAAGCAGGCTCATAGTGGAAGAGCCTGATGTGGGGCGCTTAACCGCTGTGCCACCCAGGCGCCCCTGGTGCGTATCACTTCTACATATATGTAGAATTCCCAAAGCTTCTACTCTTAAACGGAAATAACAATACCTATTCCCTTTCCAATCCTACGTGGAAAGAACCATAGGTGATAGCTCAGTCCGTTGTCTAAAGTTGAAGTATTTATGCTATTCCAAGGATTAAATTCATAATACTTATGTACTCAATTTGAGAGATGAAAGGGACACAGAGACTGGCAAAATCATATCTCCTCATATATGCCCCAAATCCGTCTCCTTGGCTGATACCTAGCTTTTAAGCCGATCTGTCTGTGCTATAGGGTACAACTGGGGGTGGGGGTAGGAGTGGGGAGCAAATGTCACCAAGGTTACTTATTATTTAATGCTTAATGCAGAGAAGGACTTCTATTCAGCTATGCTGAACATGGAGCTCTGAACTCTGAACTCCTTAAGCACAGAAAATGTGCTTGGATCCATCTCTGTTATCATTATAACATGATATAAGGGCATATTGTGGCTTCCCACTTCCCTTCGTCTCTCGCCAGATTTCATAGCCTTCGCTGCACTCAATTCCAAGCATCTACTACTGTGCTTGGCCCAGAGTCAGGGATCAAGAGATATTTTTGGAATGAATAATATAAAGACACAATTGTGACCTTGAATAATGACATTGGCAACTTTTCTAAAGATGTCTGATAAGCCCCAAATACTCAAAAATTTGAACCCAGACTCCCAGAAGGGTATGTGATAAAATGCGCTAAGACCGTGACTAAAGCTTTATGTCTATATGTTTATGTTTATCATTTTATGAGTATAGTTTAAGACTAAAGTTTTAGGACTAAAGATGGTTTGAGAAGTGCCATTATATTAAATGTCAGAAAATCCGGCTTCGTATCTTGGGTATCCCACAAGCTGTGAAACATTGCACCACTTGCTTCATCTTTCTGTCTTGATTCCCTCATCAACAGATAAAAGTTTAATCACATCTATTCAAATGCCCCAACGGTTCATGAACAATTAACTTGAAAATGAAAAATTTTAGAGCTTCCGCAATCAGGTGGAAATTTACCTTCCCAACTCGATTTCCTAAGTCATCAGCTCCTTCCAGCCTGCCCTGTGCCTTGTTTACTGGCTTCTGCCTCATTTCCTTCTGCTGTAATTTCCTGCCCGCTCTTCTCACCTCTGTAATTCTTCACTGTTCTTCAAGACCCAGACCCATGTTCATCTCCTTGAAGCTTCCTAGACCAAACACATTGGGAGTTTATGTGTAGTGTATGTGAGTCCCTCAAGGACAGAGCACGACCAATTCTTTTAGATGCTGCCCCCAGGAGCCCCACAGCATGCTTTGTGGAAAGTCCAGCATGGAATAAAGGGGATATTGTGGCTTCCCACTCCCCTTCACCTCTCGCCAGATTTCATAGCCTTCACTGCACTCAATTCCAAGGTCCAAGATTTCAAAGGTATGAAGAGTCCGAAGACCTCTGTCCCACAAGTTAGTTACTGATGAGGCAAAAGGATCTGGCGTCTGTTTCCTCACATTTATTTCGAATAGGCACAATGGTCTTGATCTGTTTCGGGAGTATTCGGAATGGGACATGGTTGGACCTAACGGTCAGCCGGCCTCCACGTTTCACCACGAACATGCATAGCCCTCATGAAGACAACTGAGGAGTCTAGAATTGAGAATTTAAGCTAATCCATTTAAAATGATCTTTGACTTTCTCATTATTAATATATTTGTGGTTTCTACAAAGTTATGAAAACAACTGGAACATATGCTACAACTTTCACTGTCATTCACAGTAACTAATCCCCAAGGCATTGTGAAACCCGATTTCGTGTCTCGATTATGTGAAGTTAAAGCTAATCTACTTTTCAGGTATGACATAGATTCGTGGTTCTATCCCAAAGTGTAAAGTTGGTATTTAGTGCGGTAACTCTCAGCTAAATGTCATGCCAATTCATCTGACAAACTTTGGGGTACTGTGATATTATAGTGCTCTGGGGGGCAACACCACGGGTATGTGCATTCACAGACTGAAGTAAGCCTACACTGACCCCACCCCATGCCTCCCAGGAAAAGAAAGAAGAGAGACTTTTGTACGTTGCAAGTCCTGGTTTGGTTTATTTATAAAGCAATAAATAGTAGAAGCACAAATAAACTGCACATGTGTAAATAAACTGTACAATGATTGATGAGAGATAAGGGAGGGTGGCTCGGGAGACTCCAAGGAGCGTAACACTGTCATCCTGAACGTAGACTAAGAGAGAAGGCACCTTAGAAGCATTTGCGGTGGACGATGGATGGGCCTGCCTCATCATACTCTTGCTTGCTGATCCACATCTGCTGGAAGGTGGACAGGGAGGCCAGGATGGAGCCCCCAATCCAGACAGAGTACTTACGCTCGGGGGGAGCGATAATCTGCGGAAAGAAAACAGAAGCTTCCGGTGAACTCTGACGCACCAGGCAACAGATCAAGCAACATGCTGGAGAGACGCACAGAAAAAAATGTGAGCTAGGAACTCATTGTAACGTGCAATATTTCACACCAAAAATTTAGATGGCGGAATCAAGTTTTATGCACTTTCTTCTGGCTCAGCCTATCCATTATCAAAGGCTCTACAAAGTAGAATTGTCCCACTTCTCTGAACTAGAGTATAATGCAGCAACGAGCTAAATGCGTGATGGAGGCTAGCCCAAAAGTTGGAGACTTTTAAAATGTGTTCAAAGATTTAGGGTATTTTTTTTTCTTCCAAGATCTATTATTATCCACTGCTTGAAAATGTTTTTAAAGTCTCCTATCTTGGGAAAAGTGCTAGAAAAGCTAAGAGGTAAAGTGTATAGGAGATGGGAAGCAAAGTGTGAGTTCTGCATGCAATCCTAAGACCCGCCTTGCCTCTCCCACCCACAGGGGTTCTTTACCTTGATCTTCATGGTGCTGGGAGCCAGCGCAGTGATTTCCTTTTGCATGCGATCGGCAATACCAGGGTACATGGTGGTCCCTCCAGATAGGACATTGTTGGCGTACAGGTCCTTGCGGATATCAATGTCACACTTCATGATGCTATTATAAGTGGTTTCATGGATGCCAGCAGATTCCATACCTAGAAATAAGTTAAAAAAAAAAAATCACAGTGCACTCGGGCCAGGGGCCCTGGGTGGAGGGAAGAAAACAGGACTCCTTTGTGTTGATAAACTGTCGCCCATTTGTCTCTGAAACATATGTTCTTCTTTAAGATATACTGCAAGGCGTTTGTGGAACAGGTGTCTCTAACAGTGCTGACAGTTAATCCCCAACAGACTGTCAAGACACAAACCACTGTGTTTAGCACCTGTTTGGAGCGAACGCTTGAAAACACGCATCAGATGTATGCAGCTATGCTGGAAAGGGTGAGACGCGCATTAGGGTTAGATCAATGCAATTTTTATTCATGGGCGAAAATCAGATCCTGACGAGCTTCCTCTTAGAAATCATTCCCGTGGCAAGATGTTTGGTAAAATACAAGGGTCCGGTTATACCGCGAGTATGATTATGGTTGCACTTAATGATGAGCAAGTTCAGACCAAGTGCAGCTGCTGGCTGATGGACTTCCTGGAATAAGTCAGCTTCTGAGTAATCATTCCTTCCCTGCAGACACAGATTATTCACTTACTATTCTGTCTCCTCCTTTATTTTGACGTGAAGTCAGCGTGTCATCCTGTAGCATATCACTGCGACAGAGCAGGATGGCCGTCCCTTTAATGAGCCGTCAGGATCTGAGGCTGAGCTGTGTGGGGCTCTAAGCTATGGCTTCTTGTAAATCAAGGGCTCCTTAATCCTTCTTGACGGCGATCGATTTTACTCTGGGGACCCCTAGATTTCCAAGGAAGAGCTGTGACCCTGTGCCAGCCCCTACCACTCACCGATGAAGGAGGGCTGGAATAGTGTCTCAGGGCAGCGAAAGCGCTCGTTGCCGATAGTGATGACTTGGCCGTCGGGCAGCTCGTAGCTCTTCTCCAGGGAGGAGGAAGAGGCAGCTGTGGCCATTTCATTCTCGAAATCCAGGGCGACATAGCACAGCTTCTCTTTAATGTCACGGACAATTTCACGTTCAGCTGCAGACACAAAGGGTAGCAGAGTCAAGCTCTGAAGAATGAAGTCAACTGTGTGCGGGTAGGTAGATTCTCTGGTGGAGGGAGAAAGCGGACACGATGCTGTAGCAGACACACACACACACACACACACACACACACACACTCACCGGTGGTGACGAAGGAGTAGCCACGCTCAGTGAGGATCTTCATGAGGTAGTCAGTGAGGTCCCGACCAGCTAGATCCAGACGCATGATGGCATGGGGCAAAGCGTAGCCCTCGTAGATGGGAACGTTGTGAGTTACACCATCCCCCGAATCCAGAACAATGCCTGTCGGGAGAAACAGACAGGAGCAAAGCAAATCCCTGAGGACACCACCGCTTTAGTTGTGTCAAAGCCCACTTCCAATCTTGGCTAACAGATACTCACACTGGGCATGGATCCAGATCAAATTAGATTCCTCACACACAAAGAATAAAATGAGCAGAACGAGGGCTAAATCTGAACCCAGCAACAGCTCGCCCTTTCAAATATTGTGGTAGAAAAATGTCCCCAGGACACTTTCAAATGACCATCCCTTTTACCAGCCATTAACACATTATGGGAGCATCCACGCGTGTGTTCCTTTCCCCCCATCTAACTTGCACACGTTCTTTTTTGACTCAGACCCTGTAGGGAATGTCGGTTCTCCTTGGGGACGTGTGCCCAGGGGCTGTGTTGGTACGGAACACATACCAGCAACAGCTACATGCCAGATGCATACGTCATGGGCAGCCTTAATATGTGGCATCACATACTTTGGGAAAGGAAAGGCTCTGACTCCATGTGCTTTCAACTCGTAGAAATGCATGTGATCTGAAAGTACTGTTACCTCCCTCTCTTCTCAGGGACACCCTCCCAGGGAGCGTGAGGGAAGCTGATTCATAGCAAGGTCAGTGAGTTGGGAACGTGGTGAATCAGTGACCGTCTCCACAGCCCAGACATACCTGTGGTACGGCCAGAAGCATACAGGGACAGCACCGCCTGGATGGCCACATACATGGCAGGGACGTTGAAGGTCTCAAACATGATCTGGGTCATCTTCTCGCGGTTGGCCTTAGGGTTCAGTGGGGCCTCCGTGAGCAGAGTGGGGTGCTCCTCAGGGGCCACACGGAGCTCATTGTAGAAGGTATGGTGCCAGATCTTCTCCATGTCATCCCAGTTGGTGATGATGCCATGCTCAATTGGGTACTTGAGAGTCAGGATACCTCGCTTGCTCTGGGCCTCATCACCTACGTAGGAGTCCTTCTGACCCATACCCACCATGACTCCCTAGAAGAAGAAAAAGATGGGGAAATCAAGCTTCCACTATTTTAGGAATACAACTGATGTCTTATAAATTTACATCTAACTGCCCAAGTCAAGGAACATCTCATAAATACTAGAAATAATAAAAAATAGAAATTTACCCCAATTTAGAAATATCATTTAAAATCAATCTAGTACCTTCCCCCTAACCCCCACCCCAACACACACGCCCCAGTTACAGTTCTTTAGGATATAACTGGGGAGAGGGGGATGAAGGTACTTCACCAAAGAAGTACAGCCTCGCCTCATTTTAAAAATACCGTAACGCCTTCATTAAGTTATTAAGTTCATCACCCATGCCAACCAGGATATAAATGACTACACTGCGGAATGACTGAATTAACGACACATTGTATTTCTCCTAAGAAAAGATTTTGACGTTCACCAAGTTGAACATAAAAAGATGGGCTGCTACGCCACTATCACTGCAGAGTGAATCCTGAAATCCAGCCGGCCCAGCGCTGTCCTGCGATACCCGTCAGCCACCAGCACCGACGGGCCCGGCTCTCCTCCCTGGCAGCCTGTCTGGCAGGGCGTCTGGCAGAGCCAGAGAGCATGGCATCTCCTTTAATAAACAAGGCGGTATGTCACTACTGATCACCATGGCACTTGCTGCTGCTGTCACGCCTGGCTTCTAAAAAAGCAACAGCCCGGAAGCAGATAGGTTTACATCCTTCGGGAGCCCAGTGAGCCGGCTGTGAAGGAGAGCGAGGAATGTGGGCTGGGTCCTGGTTGGTTGAGAGAAGTTATATTGTTACAAGTCTTGGGGGGGACTGACAAGGGCCACCAAGTTAGAAACTGAAGTGTGTAAGGGGCAGAGAAGACGCTGAGTACTAAAAATGTAGGGCAGGGGCGCAGGAGAGAAGCTGCTGGCTTTTCTCAGGCAGTGGGACGCTTGGCGGGCCGCGTCCCTGCAAGTGGAAGGGGGACGAGTGTAGGTGGTTGGCGGTATGTTGCCGGTGCTGTGAGTATTGCTCCTCCGGGCTTGGATTTCAGCCAATCCATCCTTTCCTTATTTGACCTGAGCAGTTCACGGGACAGGAGGGTCAGGTGAGACGTTCCCTGGACGGCTGGACTGAGGAGCTGGCAGGCAGGGCGAGAGCGGGCCCGGGACTGGCCCCGGCCAGACAGAGCAGGCCAGGCGGGCGGGAAGCTTACCTGGTGGCGCGGGCGGCCCACGATGGAGGGGAAGACGGCCCGGGGCGCGTCATCCCCCGCGAAGCCGGCCTTCACTAGCCCGGAGCCGTTGTCGCACACCAGAGCGGTGGTCTCCTCGTCGTCGCACATCCTGGCACAGCTTCGGCGGGGTCTGCAGATGGAGAGCGGGGCGGCCGGCGCTCAGTGCCCGCGGTGGCGCTGCCCCCCGCGCCCCGAGGAAGGGCCGGAGCAGGGGAGGAGGGTTGGGGCGGCGGAGGGAGCGCCCGCCGTCCCCTTCCCCTCCGGGCAGCAGAGGCGGGCTGGGAAGAGGCTGCGGACACCGAGGCGGACGTGCGTGGAGAAGGAGTCACCCTCTGCCCCGGGAGCAAGGACGTGCCGTCACCCCTTCGCAAGTCCTCCCCAGCCCTTCACAGCTTTGCCTTCCCACACACTGAGAGCCCCACTGGGGCCCCACCCACACCCCCCGGCCAAGCCCCAGCTGGAGGGAAACGCGCACGAGAGCAGGGACCCCAGATGCCCGGGGCGGGGGGCCGCAGGGCACGCGATCTGCGCGCCCCTCTTCTGTCACCACCCAGGACCAAACAAGTGAGAACTACGTCGGAAAGTGTGGTCTCCTCAAAAAAAAAAAAAAAAAAAAAAAGAAAAGAAAGAAAAAAAAAAGTGGCGGCGCGGCCGGCTGGGGGGGCCACGGGCTCGGGCGGGCTGGGCGGGCGCTGACTCACCGTCCGCGGGTCGGGCTCGGCTCGGCTCGGGCGGCAGGCGCTGGGTGCCCGGCGCGGGGCGCGCCGCTTTATAGTGCGCTGATGGACGGGGTCAGTTGCAGCGGCCGGGGGCAGGGGTGGGGGGCCTGGTCTGCCACCTTGCCTTATTTGGTCGCCTTCGCACCATTGAGGAGCGCCGAGGCCATTCATGGAGCCAAGGGCAGGGGAGAGGATCAGCCAGGGGGCTCCCAGACCATGTAAGGAAGGGGAGGGGGCAACCAGGGGGATGGCCAAATAGGGAGCTAGGGGGGGCAGGCGGCGAAGGGTAGGGGGCAGGGGAAGACTAAGTGACGCCAGCTCACCTCCTCCCCCTTCTTGGATGGAGGTGCACCCTGGGTGTGCTGTGGGTTTGTTCCTCGCAGCCCCGCCAGCGTAAGACAATAAGCCACATACAAGCCGGAAGGCTTGGCCCTCTGCCCGCTGCTGAGGGGTCCTGACAGCTGGACCAGGGCGGCAGGGGAGCGACAGCAGCTTCTCATCTTCCACCACTGGGGACTGGAGGAGTAGAGCCCTGGCAGTCCTCGTGGACGCCAAGGGCATCACAGCAGCACATTTGGGGTGGCCAGAAAAGGGAACACCTGGGACAGGTCACCCTTCTGGTCTAGTCCCCACCAGCTTGGATGACTTTTTACTCAGGTTGCTGGGGCCGTGCTCCTCTAGGTCAGAAAAGAGAGATTAACCAAGGCCACCTTGATCCCTAGCTCATGCACGGCTTAGGGTCTGGCTAGGGAAGAGGCAAAGAAGAACTGGAGTGAGAGCCTGGCCAAGTCTTGCCGGAGAAGGGGGCCAGGTTTACACCAGCATGGATATCAGGTAGCTCTCCTCCTGCTGCCGAGGTTTTGCTCAAACTTGGACTCCTGTCTTCAGGCCAGACAAGGATCCCCTGCTGCCAAAGTGAATGAAGGACCAAATGCCAAAAGGAGCCTGTGCGCTTGCTGGCGAACAGGTGAACATCTGTAGACTGGGGGGCAAAGGCCTTTACTTCAAGTGGAGACAAGACTGAAAGAGCAGTATTCTTGTCAAGAAGAGTTAGAAAAGCAGAGTCCGCCCCTCCCCAAACTGCAGAATTGGAATTGGCAAGATGTCCAGTTGAATCATATATGCATTAGAGTGTGAGAAGCAGTGGTATACCTGATATCAGCTCCTTCGTGGAAACAGATCTAGAAGGATCTTGGAACTTGGAGAAGGGGACGGAAAGATGACGTGAACTGGGGAAAGGGGAAAGGAACAGAGAGACATAAGGACCCAGATCTCTGATTTGCTCTGGGGTGCCCCGTATTCTCCGTTCTTGACTGGCGCTTTGATTTTAATGCTTGTGTTTTCCCTCCCGCTCACACCAGTTAAAAATAGAAAACTGGGCACAGGCATTCATCTCTAGAGTGGTCTTGGATTGATATGCTGAGGAGGTCGACTGATTAGATACTTGTCCAGACTGGGGAATGTTGGGCCCTCCCCACTGAGCTCCCCAACCATGTTTGGGTTGGTCTGGAGAAGAAACTGTGGGGGCAGCTGGGTGATGGGGCCAGGTGAGGGGGTCTGGCGGGGGTCATGCCTTGCCACCCAATAGACCTTTTGTAAAGAAAATGCCCGTTGACAGGATGCAAAGAGCAGAACTGCCTCAGCTCACACAGATGCAGAAGGGCCAAGAAAAAGGAGAAATGGGACCCGGGTACAGCCAGACAGCCCTGAGTTCAAATCCTGCTTCTATCACTTATGGTGCATTTGGTCTCGGGCAAGTCACTTCACTTCCCTGAGCCTCCATTTTAGCCTCCAGAAAAGGACACAATAACGATAACTCTTTTCTGGCAGGGGTCATTAATTATCAAAATAATTAATTAGGGGCAAATGATAGCATCACATAGAAGATACAAAGCAAATTGTCACTATTACAATTCAGCAACTCAAATACTCTTGGAGGCAGTGGCAGCTTTCTTTTTTTGAAGAACTGGGTCAATTTCATTCATTTACTGATTTCAGCAAATATTGATGGGAGAAGAACTGGGCTAGTCACAGGAATACAGTGATAAGTAAAGCAGAGCCGGGCAATCACAGAAAAGTCAGGGCCACTTACAGAGCATGCTGGGATGAAAAAGGAGGGAATCACGGGATGGTCATGAAAAGAGGGATCCAAAAGAGGGATCAGAGAAAGCCTTCTTGAAGAATATCATTTTGTTGTCTTTAAAGTAGAGTAGGGGGCACCTGGGTGGCTCAGTCGGTTAAGCTTTCATGCCTTCAGCTCAGGTCATAATCAGAGTCCTGGCACCGAGCCCCACGTCTGGCTCCTTGCTCAGCGGGCCATCTCCTTCTCCCTCTCTCTCTGCTCCTTCCCCCACTCATGCTCGCTTTCTCAGTTTCTCTCAAATAAATAAAATCTTAAAAAAAAAATAAAAAATAAAAGAGTAGGACTGAAATTCATGAACATCTGTGTGGAAGAAAATTTTGACCTGGGGAGTGGTGGCGGGTGGCAGATCGCCACGGTCACCGCCATTTGCGCAAAGGGAGCTCCTGGAAAGTCAGTGGATCCCTGAGCACGGAGGCTACTGACCTGAACCCTCTGCAGGTACTTCCAGGGCTCAGGAGGCCAATTCCAGCCGGTCTACCTTGGGATCAGTCTGCCCTGGGGGAGATGGGAAGGTCGGTGGGGCGCAGACACCAGTTTCAGGACAGTACCTAACCCCTTAAAATATTTTTAGACCAGTTTCATTTCTCTCCCACCTAAAACAAAACGTATTTTCATATGCATTATATTTATGGTAAGAAAGAACACTTTTTTCCCTTAAAGCTATATGATAGTTCAATATTTGTTCATTGTAATACTGCTCAATTACCACCTTTTAAGACTCCTATCCCTATTTTATAAATTTTAAAATCTAAGTCAATGGGAAAGTAAGAGTCAATGACTGATTTTCATTTGCTATAGTCTTTGAGGGATCCATTTAATTAAAGATTGGCTTCTGTCACGTTTACCTTAGTATGTAAAAATGACTTAGCCTCGGTGGTGCAGTTTAGATTTTCCTTTTTTTAAATTAAAAAAATTTAAATTTAAAGAACTTAAAATTACCCTCTTAACCATTTAAAATTGGGCAGTTCGGTGGTCTTAAGTACATTCACACTGTGTGCAACCAATCTCCCAACTGCATTTTTTGATGCAAATTTTGACGAAAGTGACTTCAAAAGCCAGGGGAGGCTGCGTCGTTGTGCAGTTTGAGAAAGTCTGGTCTGTATCCTCTGAGGCGGGGAACCAGTGGGCCTCTTTGGCTAGAGGTCACAGAGATGAGCAAAAGGGAAGAGGGAGGATCCAAACCCAGGCCCGGACTACACCCTGTTCTGACCACCACCCAGAATGCTTTCCAGTCTCCTTGGACTGCTGTGTCTCGGAGTGGAATGCTCGAACCACTTGCAGCCAAATGACCTGTTCCGCGGAGTAGAAATTCAACTTCCCGGGTTCCACCTGGGAAGATTGAATCTGCATTTTAAGTAAGTCACCACCTCTCTTCCCCAGGTGATTCACGGAGGAAGAAACTTGGCAGCCCTGCCTGGCTGTTTCTGCTCCTGCCCACGGAGCTCTGCCGAATGCTGCCCAAGCTGCCGGTCCTGGCCAGGGGCCAGCTTGGCTGACCTTGAGCATCCCAGCGGAATGGCAAAGCCGGGGTATGTCCCCAGGGCTCTCAAGGGCCTTCGAGGCCCTTCTGGGCAGGGACAGGCCATGAGGGAGACGTGCAGGGCAAGCTGAAGGAACAGAAGGTGGGACAGTTCCCGCTGCCCTTGCCTCGAGGGAAGCCTGTTTCGTCCACCATCTGCTGGGAGCGGCCAGCCTCCTCCCGGCACTGGGGGATTAACAGTCACTTATCTCAGCTGTCCCTCCACTGGAGGTGTCACAGTATTTACAGAGAAGCCAGAAACAGACTGAGCCACACTTAATTCCTCCCCGTGAGCCCTCCCCATCTCCTCTGTGGCCTCTCCTACATTCCTCGGGCTAGGAGGGAGACGCTCTTTCTAGACCAGACCAGGGGTGGGGGAGCCAGCCTTCCGAAACATTGCTATTTTCTTTCTCCTGCACATTTGTTCACTCCCACTGCCCTCTGGCTGGAGCTGGGTTTCAGTTTTCATTAAAAGAAGAAAGTGACGTGACTGTGAGGGATGCGGGGCGGGGGGCTGCACACATCCTGGTGCTCGGAATTCAATACCAACGCATGCCTAATCTCTGCCACATGCTTCCCCCTGTTTCACACGCAACCGCCCAAGAGATCAACTCAGGGGGAGGAGATTTCAACTCCAAATGGATTCTGCTCTTGGCCGATTCTGGCAGTGACTGCCTTCTGACATGATAGGACTCACGGTGATGAACCATTTAATGAGATTTTGAAAAGGAGGACAAAGCAAGGAGCAAGGGGGGAAGGGGAAGCAGGAGGTAGAAGGGGGATTCTTCTGGATCTTGGAGTCACATGGGCCTAACCATCTATAAGCCGCATTTTCACTCTCTTCTATCCCGATGTAAGTCCAGAAACTCACAAAAGGATTTCTATGAGCCTTTTTTAATTCCTTAAAAGGACTTTGCCCTCCAAGAATGAAACGCTGGTGCTCACAGGTTTCTGCTTGGAAGGTGTTCGTCTTAGCTCAGAGTTGGCATGCTCCCCATGCCCGCAATAACTCTATTTATGGAGTTTCAGTTTTTCAGGTGTTACCTGGGGCAAGCCTGCCTTTCCTGGGGAGCCCAGATGTGCATTGCCCAACCTAAGCCTGCCCGCCATTCGTGCTCACACAAGTGCCAGAGAGACTGCGTAGGTGAGATCTGTGAGCTCAGAGACGCCGGCTCCCTTCGCTCCCCTGCACACCGTGGAGCCCATCTTCTCCCCGGGAAAGCTCGGGTGCACATCTGCCCCATGATGATAGTGTCGGAATACTAATCACTAACATCGATTGAGCGCTTACTAGGGGCCACGCACTAACTCGAGACTTGATATGAGGGCATGGTCCAGATGAAGCTTTCTAGAGGAAGCAGGACTGACTGGCAGCTGCAAAAGCTGCGAACCTGCTCTTTGATGTGATGTCTCCAACCTACACCGAGGGGCTGTGTAAGAAGTACACCACCTCTCTCACAAACCGAGATCACCGCCTGCCTCTGATGCAAAAGCGTCGTCACCGGTGTTCATCAGAGGACGTGGTCTTCTTGATGCGCCTCTTGGAAAAATGTCCTTGCTGGCTCTAGTCCCAAGAACAGTAGCACTTCTGTCAAGTACCTGGCTTGCTGTGATCCTGTGGATCCTGAATCTAGTGACTCACCAGGTTTTTCTTTTGGCAGGGGCTAAAAAAACCTTAGAAACCACCCATGTGGCCCATTAGTTAACATCATTACAAATCGTTATGGTCCATTTACATACCCAGTTCGACTTTTCATTTTTTTGTCTTTGATTTTTTTTTTAAGATTTTATTTATTTATTCGACAGAGATAGAGACAGCCAGAGAGAGAGAGGGAACACAGTCAGGGGGAGTGGGAGAGGAAGAAGCAGGCTCATAGCGGAGGAGCCTGATGTGGGGCTCGATCCCAGAACGCCGGGATCACGCCCTGAGCCGAAGGCAGACGCTTAACCGCTGTGCCACCCAGGCGCCTCTGTCTTTGATTTTTAACTTTTGTCTACCTTTGTAAGCTGCCGTAAATCCTTTGTGGGACAAAACAAAGGGTGGACGAACAAATAGATAAGGCTGAACTCTGGGGACAGTGGGGAGAATATTTGAAATTGGAATTAGAGTGATCATTGATTGTACAGGTGGCCAAGAACCCCAGATGACTTGTAGATGTCTGTAGGTTTCTTTCATCCCAGTGCAAGTATAGTATTGTTTCAGTTTTCCTCTTAACCTCATGATAGGTATAACTGGAAATACAGAATATTTCCCCCACTACAAAAAGAAGATGTGCTTACCTTGGTAAGCTAGAAAACACCGACCAGAAAAGTACAAAGGAAATGACACGTCTGGTTGATTTTTTTAAGCCCTATATTTTAACCTCCCTAAAATAAAACTAAATGTGATCTAAAATTCATGAGGCCTTGGCTTCCCTATCTACTGAACAGCCGCTGGACTGAGGAAAGCCAGCCTCCTATTCTGGTAGTTTGTAAGAATGTCCACTTGTTCTTCAAAGAGAGACATGCAATGCCAGGAATTTACATTTAAAGCATTTCTTGGTTTTACTCTTGTAATCTAAATTATCCCTGGTCAACAGCTGGAACCAAAGAATGCCAAATTGGCAGCAGGGTCTGCCCTTGAAACTCCACTATCCATCTCTCACTTATGTATTTTAGAGGGCAGGTGGTAGTTTCCAACTCAGCTGTTGAACTCCTTCAAAACTGCCGTCTAAAAACAGAGATCCATTGCTAACATAAAACTAAACCATATAAATATGCTGCTGAGCACTTTGTCTTTAAGTGGGGAGTTGGAGAGCAGTTGTTTGGGGGAACGTGTTTATGGCGATTGTATGATCAGTATTTCCAAGTTCCTCTTGGTTAAGACTACAGATAACCAATTCACTTCTCCCCCACAGCCTCTAATTTAATTTCATAAATTAGAAAAGTAATAAAGATAAAGGCTTTGCCTAAAGCCAGTGATCTGTATTAACTCAGGGAAGGAAACAGAGATCATGTCTCTAAAATAAAAACAACTGAAAAGCCCTCTCCAGCCCTTACTTGAGTGTGAATGCTGGCACTCACGTAAATAATTAGGACTAGGTGCTTCTGACCTTTCAGAGACAAGAGCCAGCCTTCAATCACTGAGAAGGGAGACGAATAGCCATTAAATCATGATGTGGCTTTGAAAAATGATCAGAAAAATCTCAGGCATCACCCAAAGGACGTAACAGAGTGAAGTATTACATCACCAAAGAGATACCTGCAGGACCCGGATAGACCTCAGGTGAGAACATTCTTTATGGATGAACAAGAAGGGTGTCCTGTGTTCAGTTAAATTCTCTTTGAGTAGGCAATTTTCTGGGGAGAGATTCTAGCTGCTGTTCGATATTAGAGCTCAATATTTCTAACTACCACAAGAGATTCATGCCGGGTCCATCTCCCCAACAGTGGATACAGCCATCTTCTTTCTGGGTTCTCTCTCATGAGAAGACAGTCCAGAGCTGTTCTCCTGAGGTGCAAAAAGGGATCCCTGGAACCCTAAACCAAGCTGATCCTTTATAGACTGGTCTAATCAGTCATCTGCGGTGTCACATCCTTATCCTGCTGGCTCAAGATGGTGGGTGAGGGTGAGGCGAGGGGGCAGGGAGATGGTGATGGGGGAGTGACCTACAACCCCTCTATGTTTCCCATGAAACCGAACAATGTTACAGCAGAAACACATACAGGTACCAGTACAAGGGCTGACGCTTTGCTTTCACACTGGGCAGTAGAAAACCTAGGGTAAGCTGTGCTCATTTTGTCCAACTCAGGGACGTGGGCGCCAAAATGGTAATGGGAAAGTCAAAACTGATCCCAGGAGGCAGAAAGCTTTGTCTGTTAGAACAGCTCCAGTGTGCTCGAGAAGTGCCCGCCCTTCAGGCTTAAATACCAAACCCTAAAGTGTCGTTCCATAACTTATAACTTCATGTAGTCCGATTTTTCTATGATCTGACTACGTATGAGAAGTTAAATGTTAGGCTTGCCTACTTTCTCACCTGGAACACATTTGTGTGAATCAGAGAGAATCAGTCATGCGTAGAAGATTTACTGCTTCGATTTCCTAGATTTCACAGAGATGTCACAGGGATAGGTGAAGTACACCTTCCCAAAGCCTCTGAGTCAGTTACAATCACACAGACAGGGTTTCGAAGCCTCAAGGTTGGCGTTGAGCAGCAGCTAAGAACGAAGAGATGCCCTTTGTTTCTTCAGATATATGTGGGTGGAGAAGCTTCAATAACATTTTATAATGTCGCCACACTGAGACTGTGATAGATCTGAACACACCTCCCCCCTCCCCTGAATGCGGCGTGCTAGAAAAACAGAGTGCCTGATTGTCGGAGCCTGTGTCATTTCCAGGAAAGTATCTTTTACCCTCCTTGTCTCTCTGCACAGTGTTTTAAAAGCTCAGCATCGACCAAAACAGCATCCCATTCTCAGTGACTGGCTTTGAACAAGGGGTTTCAAATAATTTCCCTGGAAAATTCAGGCTTGCCTTCACCTATGTGGAAACTTAAATATGCCCCTAGTCTCTCATTTTACAAATCACTTAGCAAAATTTTTCAGACGAAGAAACTCACTGATTTGAAAAAGCATTATTTTTAACTAAATAGAATCAAAACAGTGACGCTTACTTATTGTGCAAATGAAGCTATGAGCAGGAGGAAAAATCCGATCTCGTGGCTAAATGGGGTTCCCTTGAAATCAAGAGGTGGTTTATTCAATCTGCCCATTTAATCGATACTTATTAAATGCCTTCTCTGGGTTAGGCATTGTTCCACGTGGAACAAAGAATACTACAAGTGAGACAGTGCCTGCATGACAAGTAAATGTGTATACTATGTTAGACGGTACTTAAACCTCGTCATCCACCGCGAAGACCTGTGTTAAGCAGCATACAAAGGTATCTCACCAAGGGGGAGGATGTTGGAAAGAGGGAAAGAGTCCTTGTCATGGCGCTTGGGCAAGGCTTCATAGTCTATGGATTCTGAGCTGAGCTTATAGGGAATAATGGATTCAACAGTTCCCCCCGACCCAACCCACACCAGCTTGGCCTCATTTTGCAAGTGAGTTTCAGAGGGGGGCAGGACTACTGAAGGCCAGGAGTCGAAGATTTAAAAAAAACAACAATGAAACTGAGTTATAGTATAAAACTGGCAAGCTTTCAGTATATTGTGCTCTTTTGTGAAATTAGTTTCTTTACCAATCATTGTTCAAAGAATGAAGAACACAGACGAAGATACATTGTTCCCTCTTGGAATAATGACAGTGTGTTCCACAGGCAGGCTTTGAATGTCCACTACACAGCCCATGCTGTACTTCTGAGAAGGCTCCTTGGAAAGTCGGATAAGCATACTACTGAAGGTGCCACGGAAATAGCCTTTGCAAGTGAAGAGTGTGTGTGCATGTGCGTGTGTGTGCATGTGTTTTAAAGCGCAGCCACATCTTACTCTTCATGAATTGAAAGCTAACAGGCTTGAGAGAGCATTCTTCCCCACTTACCCCATGTCATTTCCCATGATTGATTGTAAAAAAATCTCCTGGGACTGAGAAGTTCAAGTTTGCTTGCACATAGGACACTTGGACTCTGAAGCCTGTTTCTAAAAATCTAACCAAACACACCAAAACTGTTAACAGAGGTGAGGGTATTGAAAGTCAAGAGAGCAAGGGACCTGTTACCTTTCCCATTTTATATTTATGTATTATTTAATATCTTTCCAATATTAATTTTTATAAATATCAGAAAAGAAGAAAACAATCCAATTTAACATCCTCTTGCTTAAAGTCTGGCATGTTTTTGTCTTGCTTACCCAATGGGGGTTTCTACATGATAACCTCCACGGACTTGAAGATAGAGATTGCATTTCCAAGAGATGTTCAGGACCTTTTTCACCAGTGGTGCTATTTTTATTTTTTATTTTTATTTTTTTAAAAGATTTTATTTATTTATTTGAGAGCGAGAGAGAGAAAGAGAAAGAGCATGAGCTGGGGGAGGGGCGGAGGGAGAGGGAGAGGGACAAGCAGACTCCCCAGTGAGTGTGGCGCATGACACCTGGGTTCAGCATGGGGCTCAATCCCAGGATCCCAAGATCATGACCTGAGCCAAAGTTAGATGCTTAACCGACTGAGCCACTCCGGTGACCCCAGTGCTGCTGTTTTTAAAACTGTCCTCATATTTGGTCAATCATCTAACTCTGCTTCAAGATACTTATGTGCATTAAATCTGTTTCAGCCAGCTTGGTTAGGTATTGGGTTTCTGACACAGTGGAAAACAACCATTGTTTAGAGAATTAAACTTGCCTAAGTACACCCGCACAAAACTACAGGGAAGACAATGTCATTTCCCTTGATGCTTCAGAAGTTATTTATAGAATATTCTGATTTTGAACACAAATTCTTGTCACACACACGTATCAGACATAGAATATTGACAGATATAGAATACTGAGCTAAACTAAAATTCTAGCATCTGGGAAAGTTGCTTACATAAGCTAACTGTTGGCATCAGCCTACCTGTTAGCTCTTTATTTCTCTTAAGAATCAAGTAGAGATGAGACCGCTGGTTCTAGGCAGGATGGAGCACCCGACTCCTTCCAGGTGCTCCCTGTTACAACTGTGGACACAACATATCAAACGAACATAGCAAGACTCAAAGGAGGAAAGAAGAAGCTGGACTGAAGCCTGGGGACTTTGGGACTTGAGAAACAACATGGTGATGAGTCTAGGTTTCCTGATTGCCTCCCATAGATCCCAGGCTGGGTGCTAGAGTAGCCTCCAACCTGGAAACACCAATAGGCATGGATAAAGTAAGCTACAAGAAAAATCTGTCCCTTCTGGTCAGAGAACCAACAAAGGAGTGGCCCCACCATGGAAAGCCTTTTTGGCCATCTGCCCTACTCTGGCCAAACATTAATGCATTAATGGGAAAACTGCATCCCCTCTCCCTAGGTTCAGTGGGGCAGAATAGGGAGCTGATCTTCCTCCCCACCCCTCACCCCTGAGGAATCACGGGCTGGTGCTCCAGTTCTGCCCAGTTGTGTTGGTGGGACTGAGGGACTGCTCTTCCATTTCCTGCCAGTTAGAAGCAGGCAGCGCTCCTCATCTCCCTCCACGGTGGTCAGCAGGGTGGCGGGAAGGTTCCTTGTGGCGGAATGCTTCTGTATTTTGGCGGCCATATGAATCTGTATGTGCAATAAAATGGCCTTGCACTAAACAGACACACAGACATATACAGACACTGGTAGAATCTCAATGCGGGTGATGGGCTGTATCATGTCAATTTGCTGGTTGTGATACCGTACTCTAGTTACACAAGTTATCGTCATCAGGGGAGAATTGGATGAAGGTCTATGGGATCACTGGATTCTTCTGTACAATTGCATGTGAATCTACAACTATCTCAAACTGTAAAAGTATTAAAAATCAAGTATAAGTTGTGCAAAAAATTCAGTTTTTTGAGTTTTCCAGTCAGTTTGAGTGTGAGTGAATTAGTTCTTACACCCAGGTGATCACAGTCGATGAAATTTACATAGTTGCACTAAATATATCACATTCTCTGTATTTATAGCAGGAGTACTGGCTGGCCCAGTATAGGTCTGGCATGTGGAGTTAGGCGCCGTTGGGCTGAAGAGGTTCCAAGGTCCATGGGCATGTCTGATGACTCAGGTGCCGATGACAGTAGGCAAACCACAGGGTGATGAAAGAGCCCAGAAGGAGAACTGATACCTACTTAAGGTGGAATCTGGAACAGTGAGCGGACTCAGCAACAGGACCTGAAGACCGGAGGGGCGGGATGCCTGATTAATAACGTGGTAGCTGTTGACAACATCCCAAACCGAGCTACTCCAGGAGCAGGTGAACACTTTGAGCCAAAAGGCATATTTTGCAAAGACAGCTGCCCCACACCATTTGGGACCTGAAGGCGTCAGCTGGGAGCACACAGTAACAGAACAGAACATAAAGGACGGGAAGTTAGAGTTCTGCTCAGGTCCAGATCCACAGCTGAACAGTGACCGATGCTTCCCTGAGACACAGCACCTGAAGGCAGCTATGAAGCCTGGCTGTTGGCAGCCAGGAGCAAGCAGCCAAGGCCGTGCAAATGACAGCCAGAGTGGATGCAGCAGGGCAGTGGCCAGAGTACCACAGTCCATACTTTACCTTGAGTGTCTGTGAGATGCCCCCCAGCGACTCTTGGAAATGCAAACGAGGCGGGAACCTCAAAAAGGCAGGAGTGTGTGAATGCGGGGAACACTGATACTCAGGTGTACAGATGGGAGTATCAAGCAAACACAAATCTAGGCCACTTGGTCTCAACCTTGGCCACACATGGGACTGGGGGGGAGAGACAGAGTTGGAGTACGGGGCCTGTCAAAAAAGAGTGGCCCTGGTAAACAGTCCAGGCCTTCAGCTGAGACCCACAGTAAGCTCCACCTTAGGGGTTAAGACAGATGAACAGTAATCAGACTTTGAGTCAGCTCAATCCCAGGATAGTGTAAAGTGATTGGCCTTCCCCTGTCTGCCAAAATCAACAGTAAATACCCTCTGGGGGAATCTAACATCCTACAGAGCTTTAAGTTATCTCTGCCGTTTTTCATACACCATGTCTGGTCCATACAAATACATAAAGGAGGACTCGGCAAGACCACATCATTGAAAACCCACAAGAAAAAAAATGGACAATGGAAGGAGACCATCAGAAGTTCTGGGTACTGAACTTATCTGATCTCCATGTTAGATACGTTTTAAAACACTGACCAACATGCTCAAGAAAATAAATGGCGAAAAAGAAAATTTCATCAAGGAATTGGAATCTTTTAAAAAGAATCATACGAAGTAACAAATAATAACTCAATATAGGACTTGAAGAGCAGACTGACTCAGTTAAAGAGAGGATTAGTGAGGTTTAGGGTGGGTCAGTAGAATATATTCAGATTAAAGCAAAGAGAACAATAGAATACATGTCTGGTTTAACATTTAAAATTCAGTTCATATAATTCAGCACATTAACAGAACAAGGCAGAATGATCATATGATCCACCCAATATGCAGAAACCACATTTGATAAAAGTTAACGTCTATTCATAATAAAAACTCTTGGCAAACCAGAAACAGAAAGAAAGAAAATCCTTAATCTAATAAGGAGTATCTACAATAAATCTCCAACACTCTATTTTATCTCTTGTTCCCTGAGATTGTGAGTAAGACGCAGGTGTGTGCTATCCTCACTTCTATTTTACACTATCCCAGTGCTCTTCAACTGAGCAGTAGGGCAAGAAATATCAATACAGGGTCTAAGAATTGGAAAGGAAGAAACAAAGCTGTCATTAATAGTGAACGTAAAAAATACAAAAGGATTTTTAGTCAAACTATTTAAATTTAATAAGTGAATTTAACGAAGTGAATTAAGGGACACGTTACAAGCTAACTTTATCTCAACATGTCAGGGATAAACAAGCGAAAAGATAACATTTGAAATATACCATTTAAAAGAGCATCAGAAAACGTCCCTACCTAGGATTAAATCCAACTAAAGACATATAAGACCACTGCAGATAAAACTACAAAATATGAATGCAGTCAGTTAAAGAAGACCTAAATAAGTGGAGAGATACATCACCTTTATGAGTCAGAAGAGTCAACATTATAACAGTCGATTCAACCTAGATCGATTTTTAGATTCAATGCAATCCCCTCAAATTACTAGCAGTGTGTGTGTGTGTACAGACATGCTTGTTCTAAAGTTATACAGAAATGCAAAGAGCCAAGAATGGCTAAGCTGACCTTAGAGAAGGTCATCTGAAGGATATACACTCCTGGATAGCAGGAGCTGAAGGATATACATTCCTGGATAGCAGGAGTTATGAAAAAGCCAAGATAAGAGAATGCTGCATTTGTGCAACTTTAGACAGATTGTTCGGAAACTAACCCACACATAAATGTATAATTGATTTTGACAAATACCAACTTGAACAATACTGAGAACGTGATGATCTTTTTAATAAATGGTTCTGGATCAGCCGGATAACCGTATGAAGAAAACAATGAATCTTGACCTCATCTCACACCATATACAAATTTTAGTTCTAAGCAAATTGTAGCTCTAAATGGGTGACTTTAAAGAATTAAGCTCTTAGAATATAACATAGGATAATATATTGATTCCTTTGGGATGGCAAATATTTCTTTCTTTCTTTAAAAGATTTTTAATATATTTATTTGAGAGAGAGAAAGCAGAGAGAGCACACATGAGCAGGGGGCGGGGGGTGTTGCTCAACCCCAGGACCCTAGGGTCATGACCTGAGCTGAAGGCAGACGCTTAACTGACTGAGCCACCCAGGCACCCCTAGACAAAGATTTCTTTTTTTTTTTTTAAAGATTTTATTTATTTATTCGACAGAGATAGAGACAGCCAGCGAGAGAGGGAACACAAGCAGGGGGAGTGGGAGAGGAAGAAGCAGGTTCATAGCAGAAGAGCCTGATGTGGGTCTCGATCTCATCACGCGGGGATCACGCCCTGAGCCGAAGGCAGACGCTTAACCGCTGTGCCACCCAGGCGCCCCTAGACAAAGATTTCTTAAACAGAAAACACTAACTATACAGAAATAACAAGAACTATGCTTCAACAAAGAGTCTATTAGGGGAGAAAACACTGGGGAGAAAATATTTGCAATACATACATCCCACAAAAGGCTTAGATTCAGGCTATATAAAGACTTTCTATAAATCAAGAAAAAGGCAAGCCAATATAAAAATGAACAAAAGACTTTGAGAGGCACTACACAAAAGAGGATAGCCACACAGTCAATCAACATTTGAAAGTGCACTCAGTCTCAATAGCAACAGGAAATGCAAATTAAAATTAAAACGAGCTGGGGCACCTGGTGATACAATCAGTGAACCCTCAGACTCCTGGTTTGGGCTCAGGTTGTGATCCCAGGACCCTGAGATCAGCCCCGGGGAGAGCCCTACATCAGGCGGCGCACTCAGTGAGGAGTCTGCTTGAGACGCTCCCTCTGACCTTCCCACCACACTCTTTTTCTCTTTCTAAAATAAATGAAAATAAATCTTAAAAAATAAAATAAAAATTAAATTAAGTTAAAATGAGCTGCCATCACAGAGCAGTAGAATGACTAAAATTTAAAAGACTGACAATACCAAATATAGTGAAGAAAGTGTCAGATTAACATAACATTTGCCTTGCTGTTCTCTATCCCTTGACTTCAGGGTTTTACCTCTTTAGCCAGATAACCCTACCAACTTCATTTCCAAGACTATTTCTTTCTCTCTCCCTCTTTCTCTCTCTCTGCCCAGAATATCACCTCTAATCTTTCCTGCCAAATCATGTTTCTCCTTTTCTTCTAATCTCTGTCGGCACTCCCTTTTAAAAAATCTTTCCAGGCCAACGCCAAACCAACTTGACTTCCAAAGCAAGAAAATGTCCTTCCTGTGCCTTCATCCCCAGCCAGTTCCTGCTCTCCCCAACTCCCGTCTTCTTCACAGATACAGGTTGCTTGTTCCATGTGTACTGGAGATCATAAACACACGTGCTTCGGGCAGGGGTCTTTAATATCCTCTCGGTGCTTACCCTTTCTCTCCTTTTGAAATGCAGGCTTCCAAACGCCAGGAACCATAGTGTACATCTCCCCCACAGCCTACGAATGAGTGACAATGTTGAGTGAGTAAAGCTAAGAAAAGTGAAATGTCTTTAAGAACTTTATCTTATCCATTTTAAAAAGGAACGATTATTCTGTATTCTATATTTTGATTATTTAGAGTGCTTGTATGCAAAAACCAAACCAAAACCAAAACCTAGGAATTTGGCCTGGAGAAACAAAGGATTACATATTTTCTGAGCAATGAACAGAGGAAGAAGTCTCATCCTGTGACAAATTCTGTTGTTACACTGAAAAAAAAATTAAGGTCCCTGTAAACTGGGGAAAGGAAAGAAGGAGATACACAGCTTCTGCCATGGGCTTTGGCTGCTTAGGTATAACACCGTGTCCATGTAACAATGTAACCTTGGCCAAAAAAAGGAGGGAAACATTGAGACCTGTCACTCTGCCCTGCTTCATGGTCAGATTCCCATCCTGTGCTGATTTATGGATTTTCTCTAGTAGAAACTAGGATGTGAGTCTCACTTCCAAAGTGAATTTGAGATACTTGATTTAGAAAATACACGGAAACAGAGATAAAGAGCTACCGACACACAACCAAACTTTTCATTAAAGTGTCAGCAAGTCTTCAAAACTGATGTCTCGTATTTCATATAGATGAAAAGAAAGTCAGATGACACAGGGCCAGGAAAATAAACATGATGCTTATAATTAGAAGCTCTTTCCAGAGATCTGGGCACGTCCATGTGTGATAAGATAGTTGTGAGCATTTCATGAGGCTCCAGGAGGTTAAAAAAAAATCCTCTCTTCAAGGAAAAAGCCCGCATGATCAGGACAGCCTGCTACCCAACCGTGCTCCCCGAGGTCCTAGAGCGTCCCAGAGTGGCAGGGAGGGTCTCTCTGAATATTTGTTTTGCTCCCTTCTCCCCAGATCTGTTCAGCTAATTAGAGACTCCTTTGGGATTATCAAGATATTTATTTTTCCCTCTACCCCAGTAAGGGTAAGCTTATTGTATTATTAACACACCTTATTCTTGGTTACTTAAATTAGGTTTTCTGCAATTTGATCATCTAAAGCAAAGATTTAGATTGGAACCAAAGTCAGTTGATCCTTTCGGCTGGCTTAAGTTGGAGGCACGATGAAAGAAGGGGCGATGGTGACATTGCTATTTCTCAATGTCTGGTTTTAGAACAAAGCGACAAAGAAGAACGGAAACCGGCACAGGGGAGGCATATTTAGAAGACTACTGAGGAATCTGACAGTGGAGAGAAAATTTATAAAGGGGAAAAACATGCATTACTCCTATCAAGTGTCTTTATGCAGATGAGTGTTGACTGTCCTGCTGCCATAGCAAGAATTCTGCAATGGAGAGACCGCATCTCCATTGAAAAAGTGTAAGACAGAATCCCCAAGGACTTTGTGCAGACAGTCTGTGTTGAATGGAGAAAGAGGTTACGACAGGCTGGAGTGATCAGGGAAGGCTTCCTAGAAGAGGCAGTGTTTGGTCTTAAGATCTAAGTAGAGTGCAGCAGAGGACAAGAAAGAGAATGGCATTCCAAACAAGAGGCATAGAAAAAGCAAAGCCAGAGAGTTGTGAAAGGTCAAGATGCTTTCAATGGAAGCTAGTGAAAGTGGCCTGGCTGAAGCAGAGACATTCAGGGATGTTAAATGCATGTATTATTAAATACATTTAACAGTTTAATTAAAAAGAGAGAGATGAATTCCAGTGGTACACTTCTTTATCAGAAACATGTTTTTCAACCAGAGGTAATGATAATACCAAATGCATAAGGGTAAATCTAAGCCACCAGAACTATCATTATTATTATGATATTTTAAAGATTTTATTTATTTATTTGAAAGAGAGCAAGAGCAAGCAGGGTGAGGGAGGGGGACAAGCAAGCAGACTCTGCACTGAGCACGGAGTCTGATGTAGGGCCCGATCTCAGGACCCCAAGATCATGACCTTGAGCCCAAGAGTCGGACACCTAATGGACTGAGCCACCCAGGCGCCCCTATCATTCTGATTATTAAATGCAATACCCATGTGATTCAGAAAAAGCCCCCACCCTGGATGAATCCACCGTCCGCACTGTCTAGGCTTATATCCCAGCAGGTGAAAGCTTATAGAGACATCTTACCTCATGGAGCAACAGCTACCCAGTCATCTTTCTATGTTTCTCTAGTCTGTTCAGAATTTTATTCTCCACATTATTGCACCTTTTCCATCCTCCTTGAACCTTCAGTGAACTTCCACTCTTGAGACAGAGCTGTGAAAAGAAGTTTTAGAAATGAAGGTGTCGGATGAATCCTGGTCACTACCAGCAGTTTGGAGTGAGATATCTCTAGCAATATTTTCTAGCACCATTTTTTAGGACTTCACTCGTCTTCTCCTTTCCTGACTTTCTCCTTCCATATTTTACACATAGTAATGCCTGGGTTTTCTTCTTTGACCTGTCTACTCTCCCACAGGGGCGGGCTGCCAATTTAGGCTCTCTGAAAAAAAACACAGCCTGGATTTGTAGTGTTTGTTGACTTCTGTGGTATAAATACTCCCACCATGGCCAAGTTCAAGCTACCATCAACTTGAAATAGTTAACAACCAACCTGAGAGGCTGGGAGCTGGTTCTCTGTGGGCTCCCTGCATTGCGTGTGCTCCCATCTTATTCCTTAGACAGCACTTCCCGTGGGCCTCTACTCTCTGGCCTTTGCAGGGATTTTGTGCTTGGTAATAGGGTGACAGCAGCCAGGATCAGCTGAGTATCCTTAAACCACTCACCTTAGACCTATGGGCCGCTAAACCACATGTTCTCCTGAGCCACATATTAGGCCTCACCTTTTGTCTCTCATGAAGTTCCATATTCCATATTCTAGACTTAGGGAAGCACAACAAGCATCAAAAAGCCTCTTCCCTCTTCAACAAATTCCTGGTTCCTTAGCATTCCCTGTTCCTGGGTATAGTTCTTTTGCACACTTAACAAGAGGCAACTCTTATCTCTTATGCACTCCCCTTCAGTGCTTGATAAACATCCATGTGTATACGAGTACCTGGGTATCTTGTTAACATGCACATCCGAATTCAGGAGTGAGGTGGGTTCTGAGAGTAAATTTTTAACAAATTCAGAGACCCTGTGTGTGCTGCTAGTCCAACGACTACACTTTAAGATCAGACTTGATACCTTCTAAGGCCACTCCCAGCTCTGGTTGGAGACTGGTTGCTCACCATAGGGAGTCTTGATTCTCTGCCTGTTGGGCAGGGCTTTTCATCTGCACTCAACCGTTCCGAAGACTCTGATGGGCTCTCCCAGCCTTTCAGCTCTGTGAGCCCATTGCCCTCAACTTTTGCCATATCTTGACTCAGTTCTCAACTACATCCCATCCTGGCAAAGTCCATATCCTCTGCTCGTCACATGGTCATCTTCAAAGCATCTCTCCTGCCCTCCCTTTCTTTCCCACCAGCTCACCTCCTTTCCCAGCTCATCCTCACTGCCCGGGCTAACGCTCCCTGCCTTTAGGTCCTCAGTTTAGTTTCAGCAGTGCACTTAGCACATATGCATTTTTAATTGGGTCTCTATGTGGTATCGTTTTTCCATTTGTGTTCTCACGCACACAGTGCCTATTTACTCCCTCTCTTGAGTCTTCAAGAATAGAAGTCATGACTTTTCTCCCTCTTTCCCTCTTCTCCAAGTCACATAGGTCTTCCCAGGGAAACAACATTCATAAGTATCAACCAGTGTCTTCTGGTGTCTCATCTTCCCTATTCCTCTCTAAGTCCTTCCTTGACTAAGTGACGCACCTTTATGTTGCAACCTTCTCTTTCCTCTTTAGTGTAATATCACATAGACCCAATCCATTGCGGCTTTGTCATATGAGGGGCCGTAGTGTTTAGAGTCCAGACATTGGGGTGATAAGGTCCTGCCAGAGCTCAAATTCTACTTTCACGTTTTATTAGATATGCGTGTTCAGGTAGGTGATTTTTCCTGTCTAAAATGGTGTCTTTATAAAAAAGGGAATAGCATGAACAAACCAATCCCAACAGTCTTCTACAGTCAGGTGGGCACTGGCCCTTGTGGAAACTTCGTGGCTTGTGACCTTGCTTGCCAGGCAGCCACAGTCTCAGATAAAGTGGTTTAGGGCCCACTTATTTTTTAATCATGAGGAATTTAGAGGAGCTCAGAATCCAGCAGGACCTCATATTCTTGTTCTATTAATAGTGCCTAGGTTCTGGCTTGATTCTTAGAACCTTATTGCCCAGATCCAGTACTGGTTTTTATCCTCATAAGTTGCTGGATAATGTTGTGCTTTCTTCTCCTGAGTCCTTCCATTCATTTACCTACCTACTGTGTATCTGCTAACATTCTAGAAATGAAGGTTTAATTCCTCCTCTTGAGTCCTATTCGTAAGCCTGGGTCCCCTCTTTCCACAGCCAGATTTCCCTAATGATAACTATTGAGCCAGTGACACCTCTTATCACTTCCAGGTGAGGCTTCCCACTCCCCTAGGAGCAACAGTTCAAGATATCAACACACTCCACGGTTGAAGGTCTCCAAGAAAGATGTCACTTACACAGTCACTGGATAGAAGAACATGTTATTCCCATAGAGGAGAGACAGAGCAAGATCAGCTTCAGCGGTGGGTCCTGGTCCCTCCTGGCCAGCAGATCTCGTCCTGCAGCTGATGCTGGGGATGGTCTGCATGCATCCTTCTCAAGCTGTGAGACAAGGACCCGATTCCCTCCCACCAGGAATGCATATAGTAGCGGGGCTGACCAGGTGCTGTATGACACACAGACTTAAGCACATCAAAGAAGCGCACATGTAGTCTGAAATAGGAAAAGATGTTCCCACGCGATGTGATAAGCTCAGCACAAGCTGGTAAGGAGGTAGTCTAGGTTCCAGGGCCAAGGACCATTCTTACATGACCATGCAGGAGTTGAAAAACTGCATGCCCATGATGGCCTTTCTCAATGACTATCTCCCAGAATCATGAGATTGTTAAAGTTGAAGGAGGTCTTTGGGGTCATTCCCCATCCATACAATTCGCCTATTGTATACTATAGAATTTGGTTGCCAGGCATCAGGATGATGCTCCATTAGCTGCCCCAATTCTTATGCCATGTCTTACTGAATCCACCCAGTTACCAAGCATCCTTGTGTCTAGTGAAAACAGCTAGTCAGCTCAAATTCTGACACTTGAGAGACTGAATACACAGACAGACCAAATATGACAACAGGACTCTAACCCACAAATTGTGCAGCAACAAATCCATGAAATTAACCTCAACCCATGTCACAATCCGTCCAGGATGATCGGGTCTTGTTCAATGACTACCAACTCCCCTATTTTTTTTTTTAATCCCTGTTTACAATTCAGGACCAACCAGAGTTTGCTAAATATGCTTTCCAAACCAACTTCATAAGATGGCCCACTTCTAGTTAGCCAGCCTCTAGCTTTCTCATGCCCAAACCCTCCAATCAGAGTACAAGTGAAGCGTTCTCTTTATTACACTACAAAGCTTTCCACTCCCCTACCTGCCTTTGAGTCTCTGCCAAATGCCAGTGAAGGTGGCTGACTCCCTTGCTATAGCTAGCTGTGAATAAAATAGCCTCTGTTTGTTCTCATTTGGCTGGTCTTCATTCATTTCCATATACTAGTGGACAACGAGTTAAACGAATTTGAAATCATCTCATAGGTCATGGACTTGGTAAAATGAAACTCATAACTAGGGTGCCTGGGTGGCTCAGTTGGTTAAGTGTCTGCCTTCAGCTCAGGTCATGATCTCAGGGTCCTGGGATTGAGCCCCTGCATTGGACTCCCTGCTCAGTGGGGAGTCTGCTTCTCCCTCTCCCGCTGCCTTTCCCCCTGCTTATGCTTTCTCTCTCGTTCTTTCTCTCTCAATTAAAGAAAATCTTTTAAAAAATTTTTAAAAAGAAACTCATAACTAAAATATCTTGAAAGTAGTCTGGGGAGAATAGAAATGCATTTTAATATTTTTTTCCAGTTTCATTGAGTCATAATTGACATATAACACTGCATTAGTTTAAGATTTACAACATAATGGGGGCGCCTGGGTGGCACAGCGGTTAAGCGCCTGCCTTCGGCTCAGGGTGTGATCCCAGCGTTATGGGATCGAGCCCCACATCAGGCTCCTCCGCTATGAGCCTGCTTCTTCCTCTCCCACTCTCACTGCTTGTGTTCCCTCTCTCGCTGGCTGTCTCTATCTCTGTCAAATAAATAAATAAAATCTTTAAAAAAAAAAGATTTACAACATAATGATTTGATATATGTATATATTGCCAAATGATTACCACATTAAGCTTGGTTAATATCTGTCTCCTCACATAGTTTTGATTTTTTTCTTGTGATAAGAACTTCTAAGATCTAATCTCTTAGCAACTTTCAGATATACTGTATAGTATTGTTAACTGCAGTTATATATAAAATAGCAAATATTGTATGTTTGAAAGTAATGTACAGGCTGTACCTTACATCCACAGAACTTCCTTATCATTTAACTGAAAATTTGTACCTTTTGACCACCTTCACCTGTACCTTTCCCCCGCATACCACCCCTGCTTCTGGACTATCAATCTGTTCTCTGTTTCTGTGAGATCCGTTTTTAAAAATTCCACATACAAGTGAAATCATACAGTACTTGTCTTTCTCCGTCTGATTTATTTCACTTAGCACAATGTCCTCAAGGTCCATCATATTGTTGCGAATGACAGGAATTCCTTTTTTATGACTGAATAATATTTCATTGTATAACAATACCATATTTTCTTAGGTTATTTCCATGTCTTGACTATTGTGAATAATGCTGCCATGAACATGAGGGTGCAGGTATCTCTTCAAGATGGTGATTTCAGGCACCTGGGTGGCTCAGTTGTTTAAGTGACTGCCTTCAGCTCAGATCATGATTCTGGGGTCTTAGGATCGAGTCTTGCGTCGGTCTTCCTGCTCAGCAGGGAGTCTGCTTTCCCTCTGATCCTCCCCCATCTCATGCTCTCTCTCTCTCTCAAATAAAGAAATTTTAAAAATCTTAAAAAAAAAAAAGATAGTGATTTCATTTCCTTCAGATATATACCTGGAAGTGGAATTGCTGGATTATATTGTAGTTCTATTTTTAATTTTTTTGAGGACCGTTCATACTGTTTTCCACAGTGGCTGCACCAATCTATATTTCCATCAACAGGGCACAAGGATTCCCTTTCTTCCACAATCACTCCAACACCTGTTATCTCTTTTCTTTTGGATAATAGCCATTCTAACAGGTGTGAAGTGATCTCATTGTAGTTTTGATTTGTATTTCCCCTGATAATTATTGATGTTGAGTCCCTTTTTATGTACCTATTGGACATTTGTATGTCTTCTTGGGAAACTGACTATTCAGTTCTCCTTAATTTTTTAAAACAATTTATTTATTTATTTGACAGAGAGACAGAGAGCATGGGACACAGGGAAGGACAATGGGACAGGGAAAGAAATCCTCAAGCAGACTTCCTGATGAGCACAGAGCCTGATTAAGCTCCATCCCAGGACCCTGAGATCATGACCTGAGCCAAAATCAAGAGTCAGACACTCAACTGATTGAGTCACTCAGGCGCCCCTTCTCTCCCTAATTTTTAATTGGATTTTGTTTGTTTGTTTGTTGTCATTAGTTTGTTTTGCTATTGAGTTGTATAGAACCTCATTTAGAAATTATTTAAGTTGTATGGAAATTCATGGTAATGTGACTAGCCATACAGCAGAGAAAATTTGGCTATACGGGTAAAAGGAAAGAGAAAGACACACGCTATTTCTGCAGGATATGCTAGACCACCACGCCAGATTAAACGTAAAGGTAATATTTTCATAATACAGGTTATAAAACTGGCAAAAAGACAAATTCTAGTAAAAGATGTAATATGAAATATCTGCTAGAAATCAAATTCTTTTCAAAGTAGGGAATCAGTGCATTTCCACTTGCTTTGCGAATATAATAAAACCACAAAACCCAAAGATTGTGTGGAAGGGGGTAGGAATCAAAGCTAATAGTTATCCTCTTATTATAAAGTTTTGAAAATATGGGAGGAACTGAATGAATTGAATTGAATTGAACTGGAGAATGCAAAGATTTGCAAGCAACAGACTAGAAAGACAGCTGGATCTAAGCAGAGTTTTTCTATAATAGTCTTATAAAAATCAGATCATTGTTGGAGATACAACAGCCCATTTTTTTCTTCTATTGAGCACTACGGCTAAAAATATCCTTACATTTACATATAAAGCAGTGAGGTCTAAAGTTATGTTATTTTAGCATATGGTCCTATTTCTGAAAGGCTAATTTGGTAGATATTTTAGGCAGTTAGTGTAAACATTGAAATAAGAAAACCCATCACCTACATGCTACAACAGTTATATTTCCCACTTAATGTTTTCAAATGATCCACACTTCATTTAAATCAACTTTTATTTTCTGTTGTCCTATTATCACTTTACTGAATCAACTTATGAAGCTTGTATTTAAAAAACAACGTTGCTCATGATTTCAGTAGCTCCGTAATCAGTCCTTTCTAACCAGATGGAAAGAAATGAATCTTGAGATCAAGGGCCAAGTCTTTTTTTTTTTTTTTTTAAAGATTTTATTTATTTATTTGACAGAGATAGAGACAGCCAGCGAGAGAGGGAACACAAGTAGGGGGAGTGGGAGAGGAAGAAATAGGCTCATAGCGGAGGAGCCCGCTGTGGGGCTCGATCCCACAATGCTGGGATCACGCCCTGAGCCGAAGGCAGACGCTTAACCGCTGTGCCACCCAGGCGCCCCAAGGGCCAAGTCTTAGGTCATCCAACTGCATCTCTCAGCATACATACATTCTAGTATTTCAGCTGTCACTGCACCTTAATGTAACAGCCACTGATATGAAGAGAACATGCTGTAAAAAGCATCTCAGACCATATCTGCACCAAGCAAATTATTAGCGTTGCAGACTGAGTTTTTTTGTTTTCATTGAAAGATCAAAATTATTCTATTTTTTTTGACAGGTAAATACAGTTCACCAAATAAATATTTGCAATCACTAAGTAAATACCTGGATATTAACTATGCCTAAGAACTGTGCTTGTTACTATAAAACAGGCTGAAGAAAAGATGGGAAATTTATTTTCTAAGTTTCCCAAATTTTAAAATGTATTACCTATAAATGTTTCTCTTCGAGGCATCTGATCTATGTATCTTAGAATGCCATAAAAAGGGCTACATTTTTGTTCATTTAGCATAAGTCCTTTGAAACTTTGGCCAAACCAATTCAACTTTTTAAAAATTAAAATAAATATTTCTCCAATGTGTTTTTAGGGGGCTTACATTATCTGGAAAACGCATTTGAAGCAGTACCTAGAAAGCACAACCTGACAAGCAGAAAATGTTGATTTTGTGACTAGTTCCCTTGTTTAGTACACGGGCATCTGGGTGTCTGATGAAACGCGCATTAAGATGTTACTCTCTCCACCAAAGCCCCAGTTCTCTGTGTGGGCACACAGCACTTCCATGACTGGGAGGCTACTGACTGTGAAATGCACCATTGATTCAGTAACAGATATTTGGGGAAAAAGAAACCACTCTATAAAATGTACACATGGTTATAAATGTTAAAATAGAGACAAGGTAAACCTTAGAATCCAGGTAATGTAATATTCTCATAAACATGCATGTACATACATATATAATACATTTTTTCTCCTAAGCATACCTATTATATATGTTCATCTCTCTCTCTCTCTCTCTCACACACACACACACACACACAAACACACACATCACATATGGGGGAAAACCTCCAACATCACAGTAAATATATTTCAATCTCACATCTTGACTAACACATGCCATCAGTAGAAGCACGCTTTTCACATAAGTATTGCAATTCCACAGTTTGGGTGCCGTTTTCCAGGCTTTAAATATTACAGTGCAAATGATGATTTCAGTGTGACAATATTGTGGGGAGTTGAAATTTACAGCAGTCGGGAAATTCCCAAACTACGTGAAGAACATCTAAATATCACATGTGCACACAATGAGTAAGTATAAATAAAAACGAATGATTTTTTTAAAAAGATTTATTTGTCAGAGAGAGAGAGAGAGAGATGGAGCACAAGCAGGGGGAGCAGCAGGCAGACGTGGACTCCCCAATGAGCAGGGAGCCCGATGTGGGACCCGATCCCAGGACCCTATCCCAGGACTCTGGGATCATGACCTGAGCTGAAAGCAGACACTTAACCCACTGAGCCACCCAAGTGTCCCAATAAAGAATGATCTTTTTTTTTTTTTAAGATTTTATTTATTTATTTGACACAGAGACAGCCCCAGTGAGAGAGAGACAAGCAGGGGGAGTGGGAGAGGAAGAAGCAGGCTCCCAGCCGAAGAGCCTGATGTGGGGCTTGATCCCAGAAAGCTGGGATCACGCCCTTGAGCCGAAGGCAGATGCTTAACGACTGAGCCACCCAGGCGCCCCCCCCAATAAAGAATGATCTTAACGTTGATTTTCATTGTGTTTAGAGGCACTTAAATCATATCACAAATGAAACTGCATTACTTCTATATTGATTTTTATAATTTTAGTTATTTAGGGCCAATCACTTTCTAAAACTCTAAATAAAGAGGTTATATGTGACATTTTTTAGGGGAAAGTTAAACATAACCACAGGAGGAAAATATAAGGAAAATATAAAGATGACATAGCCATCTGTCAGCCTCCCAAAGGACACGTTGGTTTTCATGATGGTGTTTCCTGTTTTCTTTTTCAGCGCGTGACTGGACGGCATGCTGTTCAGTTAGCAACAGTCAGGTATAGGTTTGAGACAGACACTACTGATAATAGTTAACTGCCTTTAGGTATCCCTAATACATACCCTGGCTTATCCTAAAAGATTCTGGACAATGGTTAAAACTTTAAAGCACAGGTTTAACCCCAGAAAAGAATCTCAAAGCTACTGAAGATAGACTTTTTACATACATGTACATATATATACATGTATTTTAAATGCAAGGCAAAATATTGTATAGACAAAATCATTAGAGAAAGTAAAGACTTCTGGTTCTAGGAGATAATGTACCAGGATTATCTTAACCTATCCCATGACAAACAACCAGAAATGTCAGATAAAATAAAGCAGTATTATTTTGTAAGTGTACAGAAGTCTCTGTAAGAAACAGAAATCCTTGGATGCTAAAAATGAAGAGGGAACTGAAGACCTGAGAGGTAAGAATGTTCTCTGATACAAATAATCCAATTAAAAATGGGCAGAAGATATGAACAGATATTTCTTCAAAGACATACAGATGGCCAACAGACACATGAAAAGATTCTCAACATCACTCAGCTGCAGAGAAATGCAAATGGAAACCACAATGAGATACCACCTCACACCTGTCAGAATGGCTAAAATCAAAAACACGAGAAACAACAAGTGTTGGTGAGGATGTGGAGAAAAAGGAACTCTCATGCACTGTTGGTGGGAATGCAAACTGGTGCAGCCACTGTCAAAACAGCATAGAGAGTAATCATACTACCGGATCTTCTTTTACCCAAAGAATACAAAAACACTAATTCAAAGGGATACACGCATCCCTATGTTTATTGCAACATTATTTACAGTAGCCAAGAAATGGAAGCAACCTAAGTGTCCATCAATAGATGAATGGATAAAGAAGATGTGGTACATATATACACAAGGAACAAAAGAATGAAATCCTGCCATTTGCAACAACGTGGGTGGATCCAGAGAGTATAATGCTAAGTGAAATAAGTCAGTCAGAGAAAGACAAATACCATATGATTTCATTCCTCTGTGGAATTTAAGAAACAAAACAAATGAACAAAGGGGAAAAAGAGAGAGACAGAAATCCCCAAACAGATTCTTAACTATAGAGAAAAAACAGATGGTTGGTTACCAGAGAAGAGATGGGTGGGAGGATGGGTGAAATAGGTGAAGCAGATTAAGAGTACATTTATCGGGGTGCCTGGGTCTCTCGGTTGTTAAGCGTCTGCCTTTGGCTCAGGGCATGATGCCAGCATTCTGGGATGGAGCCCCACATCAGGCTCCTCTGCTGGGAGCCTGCTTCTTCCTCTCCCACTCCCCCTGCTTGTGTTCCCTCTCTCAGCTGGCTGTCCCTCTCTCTGTCAAATAAATAAATAAAATCTTTAAAAATATACATATATTACTGAGCAATATACAGAACTGTTGACTCACTATACTGTACACCTGAAATGAATATGTTAACTACACTGGAACATATATATATATATATATATATATATATGAAAGAATGTGCTTTGATAAAGGGGTTATTCTAGAAAATAGCTATCCATTGCAGTTGACTCACTATACTGTACACCTGAAATGAATATGTTAACTACACTGGAACATATATATATATATATATATATATATATATGAAAGAATGTGCTTTGATAAAGGGGTTATTCTAGAAAATAGCTATCCATTGCAGTAACCTAAGAGCTTCAGTAATTTTTCCTTTTATGTTGACTTAATTTTCTTTAAATCTTCTTAAAATTGTAAATCTGATGTGCACATATTTTAAGCGTGTAATTTGATGAGTTTAAAGAAATGTATATATCCATGTAACCAATCAAGATATAGAACATCTCCACCCCAGAAAGTTCCCTTAGCCCCTTTCCAGGCAATCTCTACATCCACAGGCAATTATTGTTCTCATTCCAATCACCACAGATTCCTATCACCATGTTCTTGAATTTTACATAAATGGAATCACAATGTATGTATTTTTTTATGTGTGGTTCCTATAAACGGCACAGGAAGATCCAGATTTCTATGCCCAATGGGGTTGCTTAACTCCAACAAAATTTAATAATGGCAAAGGGTTTTTTTTGCCTTTTTTTTTTTTTTTGAGGATGGCAGTCTTACACTCTACTATACTGTAAAGGGAATACAGAGGATTCCAGTATCAATCTCCTGTTCCACCTCATTAAGAGGCTGTTAGAGCCCTTAACCAGTGTGGATAGAGAATAACCTCTGTATTGGTCCCATCTGTATGGTGCAAGTGATTTCTGTCACACAGGTACGGATCAGGTATGGATCTGTGCGCGAACGCTGACCTTTTGTTCAAAGGTTGTAGTTTCAGGATTTGGTCTTACAGGACGCACTTACTTATAGATTGCCTTCAGGCATGGAGCCTTTGGTATTTTGCTAACCTGAGAAATCCTGCAGCTTCACATTTCTTTTTTTTTTTTTTTCTTAAAGAGTTTATTTATTTATTTATTTGACAGAGAGAGACAGCCAGCGAGAGAGGGAACACAAGCAGGGGGAGTGGGAGAGGAAGAAGCAGGCTCCCAGCAGAGGAGCCTGATGCGGGGCTGGATCCCAGAACCCTGAGCCGAAGGCAGCCGCTTAATGACTGCGCCACCCAGGCGCCCCAGCTTCACGTTTCTAACACAGGTTCGCTGGGTCTTCTCCTTCTCTGGAGCTGGGGATGAGGCAGGTTTCACTCTGTCTTCCTGGGACAAAGATATGGAAAGGCTTTGCTATCTAGTTTCCTTATACGATATCTAACTGGGGGCCGCCTGGGTGGTCCAGTCTGTTAGCGTCTGCGGCTCAGGTCATGATCCCGGGGTCCTGGGAGGTAATTCCACGTCAGGCTCCCTGCTCAGCGGGGAGTCTGCTTCTCCCTCTGCCTCTGCCTGCCGCTTGTGCTCTCTCTCTCTCAAATAAATGAATAAAAATCTTTAAAAAATATATCTTACTCTTGAAGAAGCTTTTGTGCAACACCTTTATGCTTCCTCCAATCAACAATTGCTTCTATTTAATTAATTTTCTTCCGAAATTATATTGGGTTACTACACTGCAAGCAGCCTGGAGCAGTGGGAGGCTGTGACAGGGACCCTAGACTGGTTCCTCTCACCCTTTCTAAAGATGGTGGTGATGACAGTGGCCTAGAAATGTTATGGCATTTCTTTGTCTCTCCAGATACAGGAATTTAATTTTTAAAAGACGCCTATGGAGACGGAGTGCCTGGGTGGTTCAGTGGGTTTAGCATCTGACTCTTGGTTTCTGCTCAGGTCATGATCTTACGGTTATGGGTTCCAGCCCCGTGATGGCTCCATGCTCAGCGCAGAGTCTGCTTGGGATTCTCTCCCTTCCCCTCTCCCTCCTCCTTTGCCCCTCTACCCACGCACACTCTTTCTCTAAAATAAATAAACAGAACCTTTTAAAAAATGCCTGCAGAGAAGCTACGATACCCAACTGTAAACCCCCACCTTGGATCTTCGGCATTCAAGTGAGTGAGTGAGTGGCGCTTACTAGGTAATGACTGGTGCCCGCCCCGAGCTGCGTACGAAGCTGCAGGACGGCTGGCACCCTTCAGGTGCTCCAAACAAGTGAGCACATGATCAGTAAACTGCCCTGCTGAGTTGTTAAATGGGGCTGTGCTAGCTTCCTGGGCTTGAAAAGAAACGCGGGCGATGACATCCTAGCAAGGCTCGGCCCGCATAGTAAGCCCGTGACCTTAGCTGGTGAGCTCTCTCAGCTCCTCTCTCCAGGCGCACACCTGTCAATATGTGCACCTCTTTTCTCCCAGTGGTCAAACTCTAGATGTTTAGTCAGTCCATGATGGCAAAGGTCTTCCTTGTTTGAAGCTCCAGGCAGGATTTAATTACAGCTGCTCAGGGCTGGAATGGCCTTAAAGGTCTGGCTAAATCAAAGCTGCTGGGATTCAGATCTGTGCTTTGTGACATCTCAGTCTAAGATGCACTGGACGCCTTCCCTATCACAGTGGGTGAAGCACAGTGCTGCTTAACCCACAGCAGGAGGAATGGAGACATCGAAGCTCAGGGGGAGGAGGAAACAGGCCGGTGAGGACAAGGGCACTGGGACAGAACTGGGGAGGGCAGTGAGAAGTTCAAGACCTCTGAGGCTGGGAGATCACAGCGAAGACCGAAAAGAAGGAGCAGAACAGGACCCGGAGAGGGCCATGACTGGGAACCACAAGCAGAAGAGAGGTCTGTGATGGGCCTTACCCCAGCGGGCACTCCGTTAGCAGGAGGGGGCTACTGTGCAGATGCCAGAGGCCTCCCTCTTGGCTGGGTCTGTGGCGGCTGAGTGAGGAGTCAGCACCGGGCAGTTGTTCAACATTTTTTGAAGCCAAGTCTCTAGTTATTTCTGAAAAAAGAAAAAAAAAATTGAGGAAGAGCTGTGTTTTTTCCTTCAGAACTGATATGAGTGAACCCATTATGTGGTTCACTAATAAAAGCAATCAGAACCTAAGAGCAGCCAGTGTGGGGTTGAGGAACGAATGCTACTTTAATACATTTGCTCCGTCTGTGCTGCTGCTGACAATGCTGGCAAAGGGTAGGTATGGTCTGTGCAGCAGCAAGACATAAGGATTTGTCAACGCCCCCCCCCCCCCCGGAAAGACATTTCAGAAAGTCGAGTGGGGCTTTCACTCATTTAAGGGACCAGAGAGTGTTAGCTTACGCCCTACGTGTATTTCAGGAACAGACAAAAACGCATGTCTCAGCACGTGCCTCCCCACACCCCCAGTGCCTCCATCTTGTTTCTGGTGGCACGGAACTGCACACACCAGCCAGTCCCTCCCCTTTCCCAAAATCTGGGTCCACCCTTCAGGACAGCACCTCTGTGCATGAACCAGTCCCTGGCACATGCATTGTACTCAAATATCCTGGTTCAGATCCTGGCTTCACCGCTTATGGTGTATAAACTTTGGATGTGCTTTTTTGGGTTCTTTTTAAAGGGAGAGCATGTGGGCACCGTGTGTGTGTGCGTAGGGGCAGAGGCAGAGGGAGAGAGAGAATCTTCAGCAGACTCCATGTACAGTGCAGAGCCTGATGCGGGACTCAATCTGACGACCCCGAGATCATGACCTGAGCTGAAACCAAGAGTCGATGCTTAACCGACTGAGCCACGCAGGTGCTGCAAGGATGTGCTTCTTAATGGAAGCTTCAATTTCTTCATCTACAAAACAGAAAATATAGGACCGTAGAGTCATTGTGAGAATCAAATGTAATCATTTATGTAAACCACATACCGCAGTATCTGAGGCATAAGTGCTCAATAAACAGCCCCCTCATCATCATTGTCTCAGGTCTTTTCCCCATTCAGTTTATGCCTGCTCTAGGTCTTTCTCCCTCAACTTACAGGGACGGAGCTGGCAACAACGGCCCCATCTCATGCACTGTCTCTGACATCAGTCTGCTAAAGCAAGGTGTGCCCAAGCACAGCATTCCAACAATACCTTGAAACATTCTTGACCAGATCTTTTGAACATTTTAGAGATTTTATTTATTTGACAGAGAGAGAGAGAGCATGCACAAATGGCAGGAGGGGCAGTGGGAGAGGGAGAAGCAGCCACTCCACTGAACAGGGAGCCCAATGTGGGGCTCAAAGCCGGGACCCCGGGATCATGACCTGAGCCGAAGGCAGGCACTTAACCGACTGGGCCACCCAGGTGCCCCCTTTTCAAACATTTTAGGCAAAGCAATAAAGCAGGTTTCGATGGTACATATTTATTATACTATTGATCTGTCTGTGGAAGGGTGTGGTATGCTGTTAGGGCACCCTAAAAATTTTTAGCCAAATAAATGATGCCTGGAACTTTTCTGACTAGCAAATCAAGTCATATCTCCTTCTTCATATCAGGTGGCTTCTAAACTTCTGGAAACAGGAGAGCCACTCTGGAATCCAATCTAAGGTGGGAGAGAAGAACATCCATAGGCAAGTCATGGTAACGTCAGGTGATGACGCTGCCATTCAGAGAGATGATGATACTGTAGTGACAGGTACTGTTATACTGAGTCCCCACTCTGTGTCTGGCATTATAGTAGTCAGTTGCCATATCATGGCCTATTTAATCCTCAAAGCGACTCCTCGGGAAAGGCCTTAGGACCCCCATGATGTACATGAGAAAGCTAATGCAGTATGGTTCAGGGTCAACAACCTAGCGAGTGGCAGAGCTACTGTAGGAACTTCTAATTTAGGTCTGCCTGACTCCCAAACTCCTAATCCACACTGGGTGCTAGGAGGCTGGGAGGGGGTGGTAGGAGCCTGCATGAAGAGTGACTGATTTCACAAGGAAGACAGGTGGGGGAAGCATCACAAAGGAGATGAACTTCACCTTATAGAACAAGAAGTTTGCCAGGTCAACAGGAAAGAAAGAGCATTTTAGCAAGAGGCCATGTCGGCAAAGGTGTGGAAGCATGCCGTATTTGGGAAACTGTGACAGAGTGGCCCAGTGTGATGGTGGCTCTGAGCACATGGGTGGGGCTACAGTCCCTTATAAGTGGATTAGTGTGTCCCAGCGCTGGGACCAGTGCCTCACTTCACTCATGACCTCCAGTGCAGACCATGTTGCCTTGTCCCATCTGGCGCCACATTTCCAATCTGTTTCTGCATTCCTCAACTCCCAGGGCTGTGCCACCGAATACTGCTCTTCTGAGACAAAGCCCTGGCTTCTTCTCCTGATCAGCATCAATCCCTCCAACTAGTCTGCTTCCAGAAGTTCAAGACAACTGACCCATCCAATCTATCTTGAGACATTATCCATGTGCTATCTGTTTCCTAGTCCCAAAAATGGGCTTGGACTTTACCTTGTAGGCCCACCAGAAATTCTTAAATTGGGATACACGGACAGGCTCCGTGGAATCATGAACCACTAGAATTCCAGGAAAAATACTGTAGCAGAACTATTAAAGGGACATGAAGTTTTCATCAGATTCCCAAAGGGAAATAAGACTTTCTCAAAAGATCAAAAACCATAGAAATGCCACACTGTTCAATACTGTAGCCACTAGCAACGCATGGTGATTTACATTATCTAAAATTAAATAAAATTAAAAATTCAGTTTCTCAATCTCACTAACCACATTTCAAATGCACGTATAGGCATTAGCACAGATTATAGGACATCTCCATCATTGTGGAAAGTTCCATGGGATAGTGCTGGCTTAGACAACGAGATGCCATGGAGGACGGCAAAGAGGGGAACCATCTGTGGTGTAAAAGGCTAACTAGCAGCAAGTGGAGGATGGATCTGGGGAGGGAAAAGACAGAGCTGCGGAGGCTCTGGGAGGAATCGATCTCATACAGTAGTGATGGGAGTGGAGAGGAGGTCACAAGGATGAGAAATGTGTCAGAGCACTTGAGGAAGAACTGGATAAGGGGATAGAGGCAGAGAAAGAAGTCAAAGCCAACTGTAAGTTTTCTGATTTGGAAAATGCCCACATGGGTTCCTCTCTGGCTTCCCTCTCCCTGCTTCCTCATTCTCTTTCAACACTCTGGGCCAGGTCCTGAGTCAGGGCCCTCACCCTGCCATTCCCTCAGCTTAGAATATTCTTCCAGGGATCCAGATGTCTTCTTTCCTCACCAGCATGAGTGACTAGGAGATGGGGAGACAGTGAATGTCACAGAAACAGGTGTGAGGGTGAAAAAGCTGATGAGTCATTCTGCGGCTGTGAATGTGGGGGGGGGGGGGCAACAAAATGCTGAGTCATCACAGATCAGTGATGCATATTCACTAAAGGGCAGATAGTCACCACCAGACCTGGCCCCGGGCAGCATCTGGAAACACGGGAAACTGCTCTCTCACCCCAGGTACTCACAGCCCTCAAGTATTCACCATCTTTTCGGGTCTTCTCTCAGGAAATGGCCTGATAAACTTATCAATACTGAGTACTAAGACACTATTATGTACAGTACGTTAGCCAACCCAAATACTTTTCATTTTAATGTGGGAAAGGGTCCTACGCCATAAGATTGAATCTCTCATGGTGGATTTTTATGCATTGCTGACAAATCTGGTGAGAACACACTTCTCCTACTCCTTGTATCCCTGATACCTCATAGGTGGCCTTCTCATCTCCTCATGAGCTGATTAAAGCAATTTTTGAAAGGCATTTAGCAAAGGGTGGACAGAAAAATTCTTTCTGACTAACTCTCCATTACTCAGAAAATGTAAATGGATCAAACGTCCCCTCCCCTCCCCCTCTGAGCATGTCGGTAATCACAATGTTACTGTATAATGTGAAAATTTCCAAATAGAACTAAACTCAGGTCTATAAATATACATGATTAAGGCTTCAAATATAGCACTGCTTTATTTTCATGGGGGCTATTTCTGTGTGGTGATTGCCTGGCTGATTTGCAATTTCAGAATACAAATGGCTTTTCTCCATAACTAATGGGAAACTTGGCAGGGTGCTGCACACCCAGGCCCTCCTGAAAAAGTCTGTTAAATAGTGGTAAGTGCTCCTCTTCTGAATTACATAAGCAGAGCTGACAAGAGGCAGCAGTACAAGTCCAGAGCCCTGCTAAGGTAAAATAGTGTTTGTTTGGTTTCTCTTCTTAAGCTGGAGGAATACTGACTCCTGTGGTGATAAATCATGAACGAGCATGAGCATATATCCCTATGACAGTCTGCATGAAACATACTAGGGTACAAATTAGGAATAATGCCAATGGAGAGTTCTCTGACACTGGATTGACGAGTAACTAAAAAATGTTTTAATAAGAATGGTGTAAATACACTCATAACCATGGGGACAGAACCAAAAAAAGGGAATGCCTGAAGTAAGGAGATCTATGGCTCTTATAAGCAAAACACTGACTGAAGAGTTTATTATCTCCATCTATTAGGGAGAACAGTAAGTATGCTCTGTGGTGATCTCAATACCATAAAGCAAGTTTTCTAATATCATCACAGACAGTACAACCCACCTCGGAGCCAGGGCTTTTTAGATAAATATAACAAAATGGTTATATTTTGAAGCAGTTTAGAGAATGATGCACTTTGGAGTCAAAGTTCAAATCCCCACTCTTTCACTTATACATTTTCTGACTTTGGATAAATAAGTCTTAGAGAAGTTTTATACAATGGGGATTTTAAAGTAATACCTGTGTCTTAGGGTTACTGAGAAAATCAAATGAGAGAGCATGTAAAACCACTGTAGATACCCAGTAACCATCTTTAATGTTTTGTCTAAAAGTCTATCTTCAGTGTCTCTCATTGATTTGTGGGTCTCTTCCTCCTGGCTCCGTGGCCCCTCTTCCTGGAGAACCTTAAAACATTTCTTTCTGCCAGACACTTTTAAGGATGTAGTCAGGCCAGACGTTGAATTAGAACTCAAGTCAATGGCAGGGCCCCAAACCTTGTGTGGAAGAAACAGGTCTTGCTATAGTGGTTGTAGCGAATTAAGATAGAACTTCAGATAAGGAGGCAGAATTAGGGGGAAGTTAATCAAGGTTGGGTTTTAAGACTCTTCTTGGATGACCCCTTCTAAGACCTTATACCCAATTTTGTATTCATAAATTTGCATTGTTTTTCTTAAAGATGGCCCTTAAAATTGTATACGCTTTGGGCCCACCAAAACTCGCAAGTGCTCCTGTCTATTGCATAAGCTGTAAGCCCACCTGGCAGCAGGGCTGACCTGAAGCTGGGGGTTGCAGGGCTAGCCCTGAGTGTCTGCCTTGCACCGTCTGCTGATGAGTCCCAGGACTGGTCAGAGCTCAGGGATAAGGCCACACCTGCAGGTGGGTCTAGAGGTTCCTAGATGAAAAGAAGAGCCAAGTGGTATTAGGAATGAGGTAGGGTCTGACCAAGCTGAGGATTAAGGGTAATTTTTCTGCAACAGTACAACTAAAGAGTCTGCTAACGTGAAATAGTGTTTGTTTGGTTTTTCTTCTTATGCTAGAGGGATACTGACTTAGAAGTTAAAGTTCCGTAAAAGAAATAAGATGTGACAAAAATAGGTACAAAAAGGCATTAAATTAGTGTTTCTCAAATGTGATCCAGTCTGGCTCTGATGCTGTAGCCAGACCAGTACCACTGACAACCATTTATAAAGCTAGATTAAAGAAAAAAAAAAATCTTCTAGAAGGCACTGGAAACCTGCTGAGATACCCAGGACTTGCGGGAAGGGAAGCTGGGAAATCCTAACTTTTTGCACGTATTTTCCTAGGGGCATGCAGTGGACTGAATGTTTGTGTCCTTCCCAAATTCATATGTTGAGATGTGAACCCCCAAGTCTTAGTATTTGGAGGTGGGGCCTGGGGGAGGTGATTAGGTCATTGAGGGTGGAGCCCTTATGCATGAGATGAGTCCTCTTACAAAAGGGACTACAGAAAACATTCTTGCCCTCTTTCTAACATGTGAGGTCTCAGTGAAAAGACTGTACTTTATGAAACAAAATAGGTCTTCACCAGACCCAAATCTGCTGGCACACAGATCTTGGACTCTAGCCCCCAGAACTGAGAAATACACGTTTGTCGTTTAAGCCACTCAGTCCACGGTAATTTTGTCATAGCAGTCCAAATGCAGCAAAATAGGGCATTTGGCAATTCTTGGGCAAATCTTGGGAAGATAAATACTGAAGTTTGGGGCTGCCAAGGCAATTAGGACTTAGAATTAAGATCCTAGAGAAAAGTGGAATGCAAAAATGGGAGCCCACAGTCAGCATCAGCTTTCCTCAGGTTATTTACTGATTAAGTTATGCACGACAAGAGTCTTAGAAGGCAAACAGAAACTGGGTGAAATAGCAAGGTAGAATTTTGGGTCGTTTCATAACGCTATGGAGACAAAAACTGAGTTCAGGACTGGCCACGGAGGACTCGTTCCAGAAATATCCCAGGCCTTCCGCTGGGACTTCTAGAGGACTACATCCTAGGACTGAGGGCGAGCCAGAGCTAGCCTGACCTTCCCAGAGACAGCAAGCCAGTCTGGGGGAGGTATGGTCCCAACTAGATTGAAGCAATCTAACGCAGAAGAATTTTTACAAAATTTTATGTTAAAAAAACCAAGTATAACAACAGTAACACAAAGCAGGAGGATTTAACGTAGTTAGTATTATAAGTCTTAGCATCATCTGGGGAATGGAATAGGTATTAATTCTTAATAGGCTGTAGTAAGTCAAGAATGTCTTTTGTGGGGCGCCTGGGTGGCTCATTTGGTTAAAGTGTCCAACTCTTGGTTTCAGCATGGGTCGTGATCTCATGGTCCTGGGATCGGGCCCCAGGTCAGGCTCTGCACTCAGCTCAGAGTCTGCTCGTCCCTCTCCCTCTACCCCTCCCTCCACTTGCACGTTCTCTCACTCTCTCAAATAAATAATCTTAAAAAAAAAAAGAATGCCTTTGTCATCTTTAGGATAACTGGCAAGAGAATGTATTATTAAGAAATAGAATGAGGGGGAGGAGTTAAGATGGCGGAGGAGTAGGAGACACCGTTTTCAGCCGGTCCTCCGAGTCGAGCTGGATAGGTACCAGACCAGCCTAAACAACCACGGAACCAGCCTGAGACGCAGGAAGACGCATCTGGATCTCTACAAATGAACATCTCCAGCGCTGAGTATTGAGGTACGAAGCGGAGAGCCATGAAACTGCGCACAGATATCGGAAGATAAACGGAAGGGGGAGGGAGCCGCCGCGTTCGGGCGCCGGGAAGCGGTAGCCACTTGCACGGGAGAGCGGGCGGGGCTCGCGGACGGCACCCGCAAATCAGCAGACTGAGACTGTGAGCCGGGTACGCGCGCCACCAGGCATCTCGCGGAACACCGGAATCCCGGTGCGCTCACTGGATCCAGACTGAGACCGGGAGATCCGGGAGCGCGCGGGGCGGCTGGCGGCATTAGAAACACAAAGGACAGAGACGCGCAGGCCCTGGAAGTGAGGGCTGGGACGCCGGGTGTGGGGCGCACATCCCGGGACGCTGCAGGGTTGAGCAGCACCAACAGTAACAGAGTTAAAGTGGCCAGAACATTAGTAGAGAACGGGCCGCAATCCCTCTGTTCTGTGACAGAGGCTGAAATTTGGCCGCTGCTGCTCTGACTCTCAGAAGAGGCACAGCAAACCGCCAGGGAAAGCCGCCAGAGAACAAAAGCCTGGAAATACCGGCTCAGGGAGTGCCCATCCCCATTCCCCCTCGCAGGGGACGCGGAGACTCTACCCAAACAGGGTTGCCTGAGTATCGGCGCGGCAGGCCCCTCCCCCAGAAGGCAGGCTGAAAAATCAAGAAGCCCACAACCCGGGCGCCTGGGTGGCGCAGTCATTGAGCGCCTGTCTTCGGCTTAGGGCGTGATCCCAGCGTTCCGGAAAGGAGTCCCTCATCGGGCTCCTCCGCTGGGAGCCTGCTTCTTCCTCTCCCACTCCCCTGCTTCTGTTCCCTCTCTCGCTGGTTGGCTGCCACATAAATAAATAAATAAAATCTTTAAAGAAGAAGCCCACATCCCTAAGATCCCTATAAAACAAGGGGCACGGCCTGGGACCCAGTCAATAATTTGGGCTCTGGAAACCCCGCAACCTCTCTTCATCAGAATGACAAGAAGGAGAAGCCCCCCCCCAGCAAAGAAAAGACAGTGATTCTGTGGCCTCTGCCACAGAAATAATGGATATGGATGTAACCAAATTATCAGAAATGGAATTCAGAGTAACGATGGTCAAAATGATGAGTAGAATTGAAAAAACTATTAACGAAAAGGTTACTGAGAATATAGAATCCCTAAGGACAGAAATGAGAGCGAATCTGACAGAAATTAAAAATTCTATGAGCCAAATGCAGGCAAAACTAGAGGCTCTGACGGCCAGGGTCGCAGAAGCAGAGGAACGGGTTAGAGAATTGGAGGATGGGTTAATAGAGGAAAAAATGAAATTAGAAGATGGTCTTAAAAAAATCCACGCCCACGAATGTAGGTTACGGGAGATTACTGACTCAATGAAACGATCCAATGTTAGAATCATCGGCATCCCCGAGGGGGTGGAGAAAAACAGAGGTCTAGAAGAGATATTTGAACAAATTGTAGCTGAAAACTTCCCTAATCTAGCAAGGGAAACAAACATTCATGTCCAAGAGGCAGAGAGGACCCCTCCCAAGCTCAACCATGACAAACCTACGCCACGTCACGTCATAGTGCAATTCGCAAATATTAGATGCAAGGATACAGTATTGAAAGCGGCCAGGGCAAAGAAATTTCTCACGTACCAAGGCAAAAGCATCAGAATTACGTCAGACCTGTCTACACAGACCTGGAATGAGAGAAAGGGTTGGGGGAGCATATTTAAAGCTCTTTCAGAGAAAAACATGCAGCCAAGGATCCTTTATCCAGCAAGGCTCTCATTCAGAATTGATGGAGAAATAAAGACATTTCAGAATCGCCAGTCACTAACCAATTTTGTAACCACGAAACCAGCCCTACAGGAGATATTACGGGGGGTTCTATAAAAGTAAAAAGGCCCCAAGAGTGATACAGAACAGAAAGTCACAGCCAATACAAACAAAGACTTTACTGGCAACATGGCAACATTAAAATCATATCTCTCAGTAATCAGTCTTAATGTAAATGGTTTGAACCATCCCATAAAGCGCCACAGGGTTGCAGATTGGATAAAAAGAAATGACCCATCCATTTGCTGTCTACAAGAGACTCATTTCAAACCCAAAGATGCATTCAGACTGAGAGTAAGGGGATGGAGTACCATCTTTCACGCCAATGGACCTCAAAAGAAAGCTGGGGTAGCAATTCTCATATCAGATAAATTGGATTTTAAACTACAGACTATAGTTAGAGATGCAGAAGGGCACTATATTATTCTTAAGGGAAGTATTCAACAAGTGGATATGACAATTATAAATATATATGCCCCCAACAGGGGAGCAGCAAGATACACAAGCCAACTCTTAACCAGAATAAAGAGACATATAAATAAAAATACATTAATAGTAGGGGACCTCAACACTCCACTCTCAGAAATAGACAGAACACCCTGGCAAAAACTAAGCAAAGAATCAAAGGCTTTGAATGCCATACTCGACGAGTTGGACCTCATAGATATATATAGAACACTACACCCCAGAACCAAAGAATACTCATTCTATTCTAATGCCCATGGAACATTCTCAAGAATAGACCATGTTCTGGGACACAAAACAGGTCTCAACCGATACCAAAAGATTGAAATTATCCCCTGCATATTCTCAGACCACAACGCTCTGAAATTGGAACTCAACCACAAGGAAAAATTTGGAAGAAACTCAAACACTTGGAGACTAAGAACCATCCTGCTCAGGAATGACTCGATAAACCAGGAAATCAAAAATCAAATAAAACAATTTATGGAGACCAATGAGAATGAAAATACAACAGTCCAAAACCTATGGGATACTGCAAAGGCAGTCCTAAGGGGGAAATACATAGCCATCCAAGCCACACTCAAAAGAATAGAAAAATCTAAAATGCAGTTTTTATATTCTCACCTCAGGAAGCTGTAACAGCAACAGAGGGACAGGCCTAATCCACGCACGAGGAAGCAGTTGACCAAAATTAGAGCTGAAATCAATCAAGCAGAAACCAGAAGTACAGTAGAGCAGATCAACAGGACTAGAAGCTGGTTCTTTGAGAGAATCAATAAAATTGACAGACCACTGGCAAGACTTATCCAAAAGAAAAGAGAAAGGACCCAGATTATTAAAATTATGAATGAAAAAGGAGAGGTCACGACGAGCACCATTGAAATTGGAAGGATTATTAGAAATTTTTATCAACAGCTATATGCCAATAAACTAAGCAATCTGGAAGAGATGGAATCCTTCCTGGAAACCTATAAACTACCAAGATTGAAACCGGAAGAAATTGATTCCTTAAACAGGCCAATTAATTATGAAGAAATTGAGTCAGTGATAAACAACCTTCCAAATAACAAAACTCCAGGCCCGGACGGTTTTCCTGGGGAATTCTACCAAACATTCAAAGAAGAAATAATACCTATTCTCCTAAAGCTATTTCAAAAAATAGAAACAGAAGGAAAGCTACCAAACTCATTCTATGAGGCCAATATTACCTTGATCCCCAAACCAGGCAAAGACCCCCTCAAAAAGGAGAATTACAGACCGATTTCCCTAATGAATATGGACGCCAAAATCCTCAACAAGATACTTGCTAATAGAATCCAACAGTACATTAAAAGGATTATCCATCACGATCAAGTGGGATTCATACCTGGGATGCAAGCGTGGTTCAATATTCGCAAATCAATCAGCGTGATACATCATATCAACAAGAAAAGACTCAGGAACCATATGATCCTCTCAATCGATGCCGAAAAAGCATTTGACAAAATACAGCATCCTTTCCTGATTAAAACCCTTCAGAGTGTAGGAATAGAAGGTACATTTCTCAATCTCATAAAAGCCATCTATGAAAAGCCTACTGCAAATATTATTCTCAATGGGGAAAAGCTGGAAGCCTTTCCCTTAAGATCAGGAACTCGACAAGGATGCCCACTCTCGCCACTATTATTCAACATAGTACTAGAAGTCCTTGCAACAGCAATCAGACGACAAAAAGGGATCAAAGGTATTCAAATTGGCAAAGAAGAAGTCAAAATGTCTCTCTTTGCAGATGACATGATACTCTATATGGAAAACCCAAAAGAAGCCACTCCCAAACTATTAGAAGTTATAGAGCAATTCAGTAACGTGGCAGGATACAAAATAAATGCTCAGAAATCAGTTGCATTTCTATACACGAATAACGAGACCGAAGAAAGAGAAATTAGGGAATCCATCCCATTTACAATAGCACCAAAAACCATACGTTACCTTGGAATTAACTTAACCAGAGACGTAAAGGACCTATATTCTAGAAACTATAAATCACTCTTAAAAGACATTGAGGAAGACATAAAAAGATGGAAAGATATTCCATGCTCATGGATCGGAAGAATTAACATAGTTAAAATGTCCATGCTACCCAGAGCAATCTACACTTTCAATGCTATCCCGATCAAAATACCAAGGACATTTTTCAAAGAACTGGAACAAACAGTCCTTAAATTTGTATGGAAACAGAAAAGGCCCCGAATCTCCAAGGAACTGTTGAAAAGGAAAAACAAAGCTGGGGGCATCACAATGCCGGATTTCGAGCTGTACTACAAAGCTGTGATCACAAAGACAGCATGGTACTGGCACAAAAACAGACACATAGACCAATGGAACAGAATAGAGAGCCCAGAAATGGACCCTCGGCTCTTTGGGCAACTAATATTTGATAAAGCAGGAAAAAACATCCGGTGGGAAAAAGACAGTCTCTTCAATAAATGGTGCTGGGAAAATTGGACAGCTACATGCAAGAGAATGAAACTTGACCACTATCTCACACCATACACAAAAATAAACTCCAAATGGATGAAAGACCTCGATGTGAGACAGGAATCCATCAAAATTCTAGAGGAGAACATAGGCAACAACCTCTACGACATCGGCCAAAGCAACCTTTTTCATGACACATCCCCAAAGGCAAGAGAAACAAAAGATAAAATGAATTTATGGGACTTCATCAAGATTAAAAGTTTCTGCACATCCAAGGAAACAGTCAGAAAAACTAAGAGGCAGCCCACGGAATGGGAGAATATATTTGCAAATGACACTACAGATAAAGGACTGGTATCCAAGATCTACAAAGAACTTCTCAAACTCAATACACGAGAAACAAATAAACAAATCAAAAAATGGGCAGAAGATATGAACAGACACTTTTCCAATGAAGACATACAAATGGCTAACAGACACATGAAAAAATGTTCAAAATCATTAGCCATCAAGGAAATTCAAATCAAAACCACACTGAGATACCACCTTACGCCAGTTAGAATGGCAAAAATAGACAAGGCAAGAAACAACAATTGTTGGAGAGGATGTGGAGAAAGGGGATCCCTCCTACATTGTTGGTGGGAATGCAAGTTGGTACCGCCACTCTGGAAAACAGTGTGGAGGTCCCTTAAAAAGTTAAAAATTGAGCTACCCTATGATCCAGCCATTGCACTACTGGGTATTTACCCCAAAGATACAGACGTAGTGAAGAGAAGGGCCATATGCACCCCAATGTTCATAGCAGCAATGTCCACAATAGCTAAATCGTGGAAGGAGCCGAGATGCCCTTCAACAGATGACTGGATTAAGAAGTTGTGGTCCATATATACAATGGAATATTACTCAGCTATCAGAAAGAACGAGTTCTCAACATTTGCTACAACATGGACAGCACTGGAGGAGATAATGCTAAGTGAAATAAGTCAAGCAGAGAAAGACAACTATCATATGATTTCTCTCATCTATGGAACATAAGAACTAGGATGATCAGTAGGGGAAGAAAGGGATAAAGAAAGGGGGGTAATCAGAAAGGGGAATGAAACATGAGAGACTATGGACTATGAGAAACAAACTGAGGACTTCAGAGGGGAGGGGGGTGGGGGAATGGGATAGACCGGTGATGGGTAGTAAGGAGGGCACGTATTGCATGGTGCACTGGGTGTTATACACAACTAATGAATCATCGAGCCTTACATCGGAAACCGGGGATGTACTGTATGGTGACTAACATAATATAATAAAAAATCATTTAAAAAAAAAAAAAAAGAAATAGAATGAGGAAAATAATAAAAAATTCTTTATATATACAAAGGAAGTCAAGAAAGAGAAAAAGAACACAAAACATAGGGAAAATTAAATGGTTAAAATAAGCCCAAATATATCAGCAATTATATAAAAGTAAAGTGATCTGCTCTAATTAAAAGACAAAAACCATTACACTAATTATGTGTTGCTTACAACAGATAAATCTTAAATATAAGCATGCAGAACGATTGAGTAGGAGGACAGAAAAAGATGTGGCACAAAAAAATCTAACCAAAAGAAAACCGGTACAGTTATATTAATATAAGACAAGGTAGGGCTTAAAGAGGAACCATTTCCTCCTGATAAAAAAGTCCACGAACCAGGAAGGTGTAATAATTATAAATTTGTATATATTTAATAACATAGTCTCAAAATGCATCAAGCAAGAATTGACAGAAGTGAAAGGAGAAAGCAATGAGTTCACAATCACAGACATGCTCTTGTTGGGCATGCCAAGAATAGAAGACCGCTCTTTATTCAGGTCATTTCTCAAGAGGGCTGAATTCGCAGCAAGCAACCTTGAGGGATGAGGTCAAGTCTCCCTCTGGGACAATAAACAAGCTTGCTTACTGCTTGCTATCTGAGGGCTGGATTCCGCAGTGTTCCTCTGCTACAACACAATCCACTGAGTGTGCCGGCATCCCGTGGGGCCCTCCACGTCACGTCTGTGGGACTTGGGGAGCAAGAGGAACTGATGCAGACAAGCGTGCTGACGCCCCTGCTGCTTGCAGCGCTATGAGTGATGTAGAATTCTGGGTATCACCCGGGAGTTCCACGTCTTCAACGTATTAGCTTACAAGTAGGCAGTCAAACTCCACACCCAACAATATGTTGCTTATGACAGAAACATCCTAAGTATAAGGGCATAGAAAATTTGAGTAAATGGGACACCCGGGTGGCTCAGTTGATTAAGCGTCTGCCTTCCGCTCAGGTCATGATCCCAGGGTCCTGGGATGGAGTCCCGCATCCGCTCCTTGCTCAGCGGGGAGCCTGCTTCTCCCTGTGCCTGTCGCTCCCTCTGCTTGTGCTCTCTCTCTCTTTCTCTGACAAATAAATAAAATCTTAAAAAAAAAAGAAAAAGAAAATTTGAGTAAGAGAATGGAAAAAAATATGCCATGCAAAAAGCAACTAAAAGAAAGCTGGTATAGCTATACTGTCAGAATAGGTAGACTTTAAGGCAAGAAGGCATTTCTAAATAATAAAAAAATTCATCTATCAGGAAGGTATAATAATTCTGTTTGTGTGCTTTTAATAACATAGCCTCAAAATACACAAAGCAAAATTTGATAAAACTAAAAGAAGAAATAACATACTGGTTTTTTTTTTAAACACACCTTTCTCTGTAGCTGACAGAACAAGCAGACACCCCGCCCCCACAAAAAAAAAGGTGAGAATATAAGGGATTTAAAGATAATTAACAAACTTGACCGAATATATATATATGTGTGTGTGTGTATATATATATATATACATATATATATAATACATATATTGTTATATAATTATGTATATATTTAATACATATTCTATAAAATGGTACCTAACTACTACGGAATAGTCAATCTTCTCAAGTGCTCATGAAACATGTATACAAAAGTCCTGACAAATTTCAAAAGATTATCATCATACAGAGTATGTTCTCTGACCACAATGAAACAAAGCTAGAATAACAAAAAGATAAGAAAAATGTCCTAGTCCTTGGAAATGAAGTAATGCACTTCCTAAAAAGTTTTTTTAAATTGAGGTAAAATTCACATAATATAAAGTTATCCATTTAAAAATGAACAATTCAGTGATGTTTAGTGCATTCACAATATACAACCACCACCTCAACTAAGTTCTAAAACACTTCCAACAAAAATGAAAAAAAAAAAAAAAAGGAATAAAAAGAAGTTACAATGGAAATTTAAAAAGCATTTAGAATTAGAAGTTGCTGAAAATATGATATGGTATGTATAGAATATAGCTAAAGCTGTGCTATGAAGATATTATACATTACTTTCGGCAATTTAAATTGGACAAATTCATAGAAAAACACAATTTACCAAACCAACACAATAAGAAACAGAATAGCTCTGTACTATTAAATAAATTAAATTTGAAATTAAAAACCTTTCCATAAAGAAATCCCTAGGCTTCGATGATTTCACTGAATTGTTCCAAAGGTGAATAAAGAATACCAATTTTTACAAAACCTTTTCCAGTGACTAGAAAAAGGAGAAAACACTTTCAACGCAATTTAAGAGGTCAGCATAAGCTTGATGCCCAATCTGACAAGAATGATACCATCATAATAATTATAGACCAATCTCTCTCCTAAATATAAATGTAAGAATCCTAATCAAAATATAGCCAACTTAATACAACAATTATTATTTTTTTAAATTAGGAATGTAAGGTTGTTGTCATATTTGAAAAATCAATCAATGTGAGGACTTCTGCTTGTGAAATAGTAACTCATCATCCCACTATAATCAATTAGAAAACTGGAAAAAATATAGGAAGCAACTATTTTCAGACAGTAAACAACAGGCAGCATAGGTCTGTGATCCCCCAGAGAAAGGATCTAAGGAAGGTGAGCCCGGTGACTGCCCTGGCCTCTTGCCCAGAGGCGATTTCCAAACAGCGGCACAGTGAGGAACCTACTGTGAGCAGCCCCACTGAATTTGGGAGCTACAAAGCTGGGCGGGCTGAGCTGGTTAGAATTTGTGGGGCAGACGTACAGGAGGAAAGAGAGCTATGCATACAAAGAACTGGAGAACTCTGAAGAGGGGTCCCCTCAAGTCTTTGGCTGAATACTAACCTCCACATGCACAGGGTACAACTCTATGAGGTCAAGTGAGGAACAACTAACTGCCTGTCAGCTGTAAGCTAAACAATTTCCAGAGCTCGCTCAAGCCTAAGAAGCGTTTAAACTTCTACCAGCCCGAGTACGATCCCTCATTGGACACCTCCGTCAGCGACCCCAGGAAGGGTCACACCTGACGGAACTAAATTAGCCCTGGAGTTAAAAGGTACTCAGTATCAGAGCAACAAAGCTTCAAAACAAACATCAAGAAGATTGACCACACAATCCACAGCTGCTTGTCAAAGCAAATTTAAAGGAAGACAGAAAGGGGCGCCTGGGTGGCTCAGCTGGTTAAGCAAACTTGACTCTTGGTTTTAGCTCAGGTCGTGATGCCCAGGTCTTGAGATCAAGATCAAGCCCTGCAGTGGGCTCCGCGCTCAGTGCAGTCTGCCTGAGCTTCTCTTCCTCTCCCTCCCTCTTGGCCCCTGTCCCCACACGCACACACTCTCTCTCTAAAATAAATAAATAAATAAATAAATAAATAAATAAATAAATAAATCTTAAAAAAAAATAAAGACAACAAAATCTAAATATTCAACAACATAGCATTTGCAATTTCCAGGATCCAATAAAAATTACTAGGCATGTAAAGAGTAGCAATTTTGGCCCATAACCAGAAGAAAAAAACAATCAATAGAAAAGCACATCGATGCAATTCACCACATTAATAAAGGAGGAAAGCTTATAATCATCTTGATGAATACAGAAAAAAAACTGTTAAAATTCAACATTCATTCATGTTGAAAAAAACCCACTTGGCACACTAGGAATAGAAGGAAGCTCTTAAAATCCGATACAGAGCATCACAAATGCAACAGCAAACACTGATTAGTGACATAGTGAAAGACCGCCCCAAGAGACTGAGAAAAAACAAAGATACTCATTCTGATGGCCTCTACTCAACATTGTGTTGGAAGGCCTCAGTAGGTTAATAAGGCAGAAAAGGGAAATACAAGGTATATCATTAAAAAGGAAATAAAAACTATTAAGATTATAAATAGAAATCAAAATACCGTCATTCACAGATGACAAAATTATGTGTGTAAAAAATCCAAAAGAAACCACAGTTAAACTATAAGAAAAAGTAAACTATAAGAAACACTGAATTCATCAATATCAGCACATACCAAGTCAACATACAAAAATATATTGTATTTCTATATACCAGTAACAAATACAAAATGTAATAAAATGTAATAAAAAGTACCATTTACAATAGCATAAAAAAAAAATACCTAGGAATAAATTTAACAAAAGGTGGCTAAGACCTTTGTATAGAAAACTACAAAACATCACTGAGATTAAAAGGCTTAAGTAAACAGGAGATGCCGTGTTCCTAGATCGTAAAGATGTCAATTTCCCCCAGATTGATTTATAGATTCAATGCCATCCCAGTAAAAATTTCATCAAGTTTTTCCATTGTTTCTGTTTTTTCTTTGTTGAATTGACGAGATGATTCTAAACTTTATACACAAAGACTAAGGCCAGTATCTTGAAGCATATACACAACCAAACACCACTATTATATAGTGACAGTAATTAAAGCAGTGAAATGTTGACATAAGAAAACTATACAGATGAAACAAGTTCAGAAATAGACTTACCCATAAACTATCACCAGATTTATGACAAAAATGACATTATAGTGTAGCAAGGGAAAAGACGGTCTTCTAATAAATAGTGCTCAATCTTGATCCCTATCTCACACCATATGGAGAAATCTATTTGAAAGTACAAAAAAAAAAAAAAAGCACATTCTGTATGATTCCATTTATATAAAGCTCAAAACCAAAACGAATCATGGCAGAAGACAGGATATTTATTTGGCAGGGATAATGACTGGTAAGGGGCCTGACAGTAAATTTCCGGAGCTGGCAATGTTCTATTTCTTGATTTGGGTGATGATTATATGACTGTATTCACTTTACAAAAATGTACAGATTTGTTCACCTGACTTGTGTACCTTTCCATATATATAATACACTTCACTAAAAAGTCTACTTAAACACAAGAAAGTAGTCTATACATGGTTGGCATCAAACCAAAGGAGTTTGTACATTTCACAAATAAAATACCCTCCTTCTATTGTCATTTTTTCCCTAAAAATTATGTCAGTGTTTCACACAATGTATTACCAGATATATCCCTTGGGATCTCAAAATGCCTACTGATACATAGCACATCCTGCTTTTTTGCAAGGTCCCATTAACTTAGGAACTCCTCAATACTGATATTTTCAATCTGTTCTGAGAGTGCCAAATCTGATGTCAGAGATCTTTACATTCCTTTGTCCAGCATTTGACATTTCAGGATAACCAGGTCAGAGTCAGGTGACTCCTGTAATTCAATTCTAGACAAGGACCAATAATTGCACTTCCTATGCCCAATATTAATAGTACTATTGGCAGTTTAAGAGAACCACCTGGCCAGTTTAATTCCTTAAGTATCAGTGACCGCCGACATTCATGACTCTTCACCAAAGCCAGGGCTGTGTTCCCGCAGAGGAAACACATTCTCTCCTTCCTTAGGTGAGCCCATTCACTCACTAACAGTTCAGCTAGACGAAGAGTTACAATGGTAGCTTCTAAAAAACTTATCACTATTGATTTTGTAATTGTATGCGTGTCTTGCTTTGAGTTAACAATAGATTTTTACTCCTGCGAACTTTAACTCACATAGATTTTTCTTTTCAGCTCCTAAGTGTGCTGAGGGTCCATACAGTTAAAACACAGTGGTCCATACAGTTAAAATGGGTGGCTGAAACAGGTAATGTACAATGGCAATTTAAAGAGCAGGTTTTGGTAAATCTTACCTTTCCCCCTTACTACATGTTACACTTTTAAAACTGTTGTTTAACCTGTTCTGACTGTGCTTACAAAAAAACCAACAACTTTAAAAAAGTGAGAGGCAAGCAAACCATAAGAGACTCTTGGAGAACAAACTGAGGATTGATGGAGGGAGGTGGGTGGGGGATGGGCTAGATGGCTGATGGGTATTAAGGAGGGGACTTGGTATGATGAGCACTGGTGTTATATGCAAGTGATGAATCACCGAATTCTACTTCTGACACCAATATTGCACTGTATGTTAACTAACTAGAATTTAAATAAAAATTTGAAAAAAAAAAAAAGATTATTTAGAAGGTCTTCCCACACAAAGACTTTAGGCTTTAGCATTTCAGAGACACAGATTAAGTACTGTTTACTAGAGTTTCTTCCCGTTCTATGTTTCTCATACCTTTTTCAGAACAAAACAAGCATTAATTTGGCTTTCACCCATAAGTATAAACATTATAAACATCAAAGCATACTTTCTATAGATGTCTCATATTCTATCCTGATCTTGGCAACCTGGTATGCCTCTGGTGCTCCAACCATGAGAGGAATTCTTTGGGAAGCTAGCCTTACTCATATGCAGAGTGTAGGTGTGGCTCCTTTTACTTTGTCTCAAGCAAATAGGTTTAAAGAACAGCATCCTAAGGGATTTGCCTGAAAGCTGGAGGGTGGTTCTAGTCCCAGTTCAACTAACTGTAGTGTCCTAGGCAAATCACCCAAACCTTTGTGTTCTTTTGTGTTCTTATCTATGAATTAATGGGGTCGTTTCTGGCATTGTTGCCTGTCATACAGTAGGCCCTCAATGGCCTATGAATGCATAAGAATTAAATGCTTTCAAAGACATTTTCCAGCTTTTTTACATATTTAACTCAATTCATTTCTGTGAAAAGTAGTAAGCCAGCAAAATAAAATGCAAATTAACCAGGTCTACTCCTGTTCCACTACTATTCTTGGGACAGTCTGGGATTAGAAGAACCCACAGGAAGGTGCTATTGGAAGCAAAGGGGTAATGAGAATTCAGTAGCACAATAAGCACATTTATTCATGAACAACTGAATTAAAAGAAAAAAAACCCCTCCCAAATGGCCATAATGAACCAATGAACTAAAGTAGAAAAAGATAGTATTTTATATAATCAATTCTTATCCAGAACTCTGAATTTTTTGAAAAATGTCAGTAGAATCAATTTCTCAAAAGAGTTTTTTATATTAAACCAGGCATCCCCCAAGGAGAAGCGGCTACCATTGAGGCTCTTGAACTGAGATTTACTGCAAGAAGAGGTAAGTGGTAGGTGAGTGTATTACATAAGCCAAAAATGGAGAGGAAGTCATCTCTGGAGATGAACCAAGAGAGAATTCAACATGTCTGATACAAGGTAACTTTTGGGGTCCTTTATGTTAAACTTTCTTAGGAAGGGGGGATTTTCTTCATTTTCTATATTTGCCTTTATTTTCTTCTGTTATTTCTGGCCCATTCTTCTTGCCCATTCTTTTCCTTTCTTGAAACTTAAAACTTTTCAAAGAAACACACATTTAAAGGGCTGAGAAAACAAGGTATATTGGAAATATGAACTGTTCTTACACTGCACGGTAAAGAATGAGAAAGGCCTAAAGTGTGAAATCCTGGGGTCTAAAATTAAAATCTAAACAGAGAATGCTCAGTGACCTTTTCTTAGGAGGCTCACATGAAAGAATGTCATGGTACACTGATCAAACTTTGATTCATCTGCATTTTCAGGATGTTGCTATTAATACCATATTACACTCAAGAAATTACACTACAATGCGACATTTTGTACAAATCACTTCACCTCCAGTTTCCTCTTTAGCTGTGTTACTTCAGACTCTGGTTCATTAGGAAAAAAAAAGAGAGAGAGAGAGAGAGAGAGTGTGTGTGTGTGTGTGTGTGCAGGGGAGGAAAAACTTTAACTTTACCTTTTTAGGGTTGGTGACTGAGGCCTGTGAGTTAAATGGACAAAAGACAGGTTAACAGAAGAAGCAAACAAACTTATTTGATATTTAAAACTTTACTTTCATGGGGGCTACGCGGAAAAGAAAAACCCCAAGGAATCTGTTAGGCTCAGAAGCTTATACACTGTTTTAACAAAGAGTGATAAATTGTGACCCAAGCAGGCAAACAAAAAGGGGGGTTGGACTTTTAGAGGTGGCAAATGGAGGGAAAGTAAATATATGGACAAAACTAATGGAAAAGAAGGGTTATTTTAGTAAGGTTTATTTATGTAGACTCATCTCAGTGCCATCTGTTTCTAGTAATAAGGGTTATTTTCCTCTTCCTAGTACAGAAGAGAGGGGACACCTTTACAAATGAAAATTTATGTCACTTTTACAAAGGGACATTGATGCCCTGGTTGTTGCAGAAGCAGAGGACAGAGAATTCTTCCTGCATCTGCTGCTTCTCAATTGCCTTTAGGTTGAAATAATCCTTTTGCCAAAGTGGCATATTTCAGGGTGGCATATTATAATCCCCTTAATTTTCTAAGGGGAAATCAAAGTTCAAGTGCTCCAGTAGAGATACTGGTTCCCAAACTACTGTATTCCACAGTTAGTTTCCTAAAGTGACTTAAAAAAAAAAAATGCTGGGTTAAACAAAGTTAAACATGATTTTTTTCCCAGCCGGAGTTCTCAGAACCTTTAATTAACTAACAATGCAACATGATTCTGCAAAAAGGGAATAATTTCATTGTGTTCCCCAGGCTTATTTGACCACGGAGCATGTTTTTCAGGATTTTTCAAGACAAGTGTTTTCCTGTAATGTATGTTGCGAAGTAATGCGATTAGCCACCCTTGCATGTAAGGGCAGAAGTTTCAGCAGACACTGAAATAAGTATAAGCCAAACTAACTGAATAAAGGTGGTGCGGTGTCCATCAGCAGGAACCACGCTACTTTCTGAGTCATGCTCCAGGGACTAAGCTCTGGTTTGTCCCTAGGAAGAAAAACTAAAGTGTCCAAAACTTCTGGATCCTATTAAATTAAAACTCCTTCTCGGGCACTGAAGAGTACTGATGGATGAAGAAAAAATGGTCTCACGTGTTCATTCCCATCCTTGGCTCAGTACAGCTCCAGTTGCATTATTCTTAAACATCTATTAACATGATTGCTTCGTAATTACAAAGGCTAACTGCCAAGCCTTTTTCACAGGAAGCAAGGCACTGCTTGTCTTTAGCTGCTCTTCTGGCTCACGCAAAAGGGTCAGCTTTTAAGAAATCTTTTCAATCTTATGGTAACTGAAGAAACATCTCTAAAATGTCATTTGAGTGACTGCAAGGTAAAAAGGAAAAGGCACATTCAAGGCACAGAGCTAACTGAATGCAACAATTAGATGATTTGGAGTTGGGGGAGTGCAGGTCAGATCTGACGGAAGGCATCAGACGCATGATGGTACCTGGTGTCTTCCCTCTGGTTATCCTGTTCTGTCAGAATTTTAATTTCAGCAGAGACCATCCTCAATTCAGATTCCCAATCAGTTGACTTGATCCTCGATCCTCTGTTGTCAACTGCTGCCACGTGTCCCCTTCATCTTCCTCCATGCTCTCGGAATAGGGGCAAAGCTAAGCGCCCAGGTCAGAGGATTGGTTGGCAATATCCTATAATGTCTCAAGGATTTGGGAAGAAAAGGGAGAGAGAAGGACTAGTATCTACTGAGCATCCAGGTGCCAGATATCTTCACAAACATTACTTCATTCACAAATAGACCTTTTTCCAATTTTGAGAAGAAAGAAAACCGGGGCTTAGAAAGGTTCTAAAACGAATCTGAGGTCAAACCAAATGCTGATGAGCAAATGAGGTAAAATTTGAGCCAGGTCTGCATGAGTCCAAAGTCAGTTTTATAATACCATGCTGTTTCCTGACCATAAAAAACTCCACTTATATAGGCGCATGAATGACCCACTTATGCCATTTTCCTCGGTATCTAGTGCAACGTCTCAATTTTTATCATCACACTAACTTCAAGAGACCTGATAATGTTTAGATCATCTCATTCATTTACCCAAATCAATGGAGCTATTTATTCTCAACTGCTGGTAATGAACTTCCTTAACTCAGCATTTTCTGGAAAAAAGTCTACATACTTGGAATTGCTTCATTTCATGCTCATTCTCTTGCACACATCTTTTTGGTTTGCTTTTAAAAATAGATTCCAAAATTATGACATATTCAGATCTGAAAAACAGGATGGAGGGCAATGAGAACACTGATCTGAAATGGTCACATGGCTGGAGTACCTGTGTCTGTTGTAATCCCGATAGAAAACTCTTGAATTTATGAAGCAATCACGCTTGTGTGCTTGATTGAAAAGAACAGTAAACAAAACACAGCCCTAGGACTGTAGACTTGGATTCTACCCCCTCTTCCACAGTTGCCACCCTGGTTAAGACTATCTGATTCAGTTTCCTCATTATTTAAAATAAGAATTGATCTCTTAAGTTCCTTAAAAATTCCATAATTCTATAGTCAACTATAACTCACTGACCATTAAAATAACTCAAATCCCAACATGACTGTCCTTTTTAAAATTTCTTTGACAAAGGCGAAGGACTCACCTGTCTTCCAGTTAAATTTTCTCTTTAGCGTGACAAAAAATCAAACAGCAAAGAAAAAAGCAAGTCACTACCTAGACAGAGTGATATATGGTGCCTGGAAAATGGTTTACTTAATGAGAAAGCAGTGTAATAGTTTGCATATTTTGGTTGCAGGTATCATGATTTATATCCTCTAAAGGGTAGAGAGAAAAATCAATCTCTTCCAGGAAACACAGTAATACAGTAAAGCTTCTTTACCTCTCACTTGGCCTGCTACTAGAATATTCACAGAATGAGAATAATTCTGTTGAGTGCTATTCCTCATACAGATGCCCACAACACCTGCTTCCAAATTCTTAGCATCAGAGAAATTATGTAACACACTATCTGGCTCAGTCCTTACTCCGGCGGTACAAATAGACCAAGGTTTCCTAGGACAGTTTCCCTGGCATGCACTTTCCTTTTCCTGTGTTCTGATGCAGTAACACCTTGTTATATGAGGGCCTGACTCGTCTCCACCACAGCTAGGGCCGAGGAAACGCTAGTCGGTCAAAGATATCATTGACTTGATTTTCTCGGTTTCATCTCCTTATGAACTCATTCCTTCAAAACGTCAGGATCAGAAGCATGTCAGTGGCAGTGTGCAGTTCTTGCCTATTTTTTCAAAGGTTCTTTGAACACTGTCAAGCCTTTAGGTGGAGGCATTAGAGGGGATATTTTGGGGAAATGCTCCCCATCAGCCACACCAGCAGATGCCGAAATGGGGAAGAGAAGTAGTGGGCACGTTCTCCCAACCTTCTTCATCTCTTTTCTGGCCACTATGCCCAGGAAACTTTAGAAGCAGAGGTCCCATGTCAGAAAACACTGGTCACACTCACTATCAACCCCAACATCACAGACTCATCACTCTACCTCTCATTCATGCTGAGGACAGGTACAACACTCTCAGAACAATGCTTCTCGAACTACACAGTGCATATAAATCACCTGGGCACTTTGCTGAAAAGGAGATTCGGATTTAATAGGTCTGGGGTAGAGTCCAAGCTGCTACAGTTTTAACGGGCCTCAGTGGATGCTGGTTTGCAAACCACACTTGAAAAGCAAGGTCCTAGTATCTCTGCCCTCCCAAATCTTGAGCACATTCTACCTTAAGGTCTCCTTGTGGCTGGTTATCTATCAAGAGACCTAAACAGAGCAGAAGACTCAGAACCTCTGCCTTGTGAGAATTCTATCCTACACGGGGGAGTTAAGTTCACTGACTTTCACTGCCTGGATTCTGGATCTTTCTTCTTGCCCAAATGGATTTGCCAGCTTCTTCTTGCTTAGCTGAATGACATATCCTGACTCAGCCTTACCAGCTTGATTTGATGCCATTCTGCCAGCAGTGCAAACATTAGGTGCACTTACTAAAATACAGATACCTGGGCCCTAACTGTGAGATTTGATTCATTAGGTTTAGACTGGTCCCCAAGAATAAACAGACATCCTAGGTGGTTCTAATACATTATGAGACGTGGAGGAAGGAAACTCAACTGACTGGAGAAATCTGTATCTATCTGTGACTGTTAATGCCTCTGTATCAAGAAAGGCAGCCAAGAAAGGTAGGAAAAAAGGAAACACAACTTGAGTATCTGATACTATGAGAGAAGAAACAACTTCCTCCCAATTAGACCACTTAAGGGCGTTTATAGTTAATTTTGGTGTATTCTGTCCTTTTCTTTAGAGAAGTTCACTGAAAATGGAAAGTACGTCTTGTGTATTTATAGGAAATTCTTTTAATATAGGTATGATTACAGATACATTCAATTATAAAAATATCAAAGGAATGGCTATTTGCCCTTCTGACTGAACAAATGAAACTGAGGTTGTTCACACACATACAATTTTCTTTTAAATACATCCAAGAAGACAAACACTGAGATCGGTTACCAAAAGAACACTAATTAGTACCCTGAAAGAGCAGAGCAAATATAAAATACAAAAAAGTAGCTTTACTTAGACTTTATGAAAGAAATGTCCTCCCTAAGAAAGGCCACGGTTGGGCTACTTGGTCTCCTCTGGGGCCGGTGTGACATCTTGAGGGGCGTGAGCCTCTGCTGACACAGCTACAGGTCCTGCCACAGCAGCAGTGGTGTCAGATGCAGCAGGGGTGGCTTCCGAATGAGAACTAGCTCCTGTCTCACTGGGGGTGCTCTCCGTCTGACTGCAGGTGGCCTCATTCCGAGAGGCTGACGATTCTTGACTGGAGGTGGCATCTGTCAGACTGGATAGGTCAGTTTGAGCAGGACTGGCCTCTTCTTCGGTTTCCAGCTCTGTTTCCTGACTTTGCAATTCCTCACCTTCTTCTACCATAGCAGGTGGCAGCTGTAATAAAGTCTAATGAAAACCAGAAAACACCAATATGAACTCCAATGAAAAAAACACTGGCTTACAAAGCTAAGCTCTCACATGTACTTACTAATAGCTACCGTTCAATTGAAAGTTCTCTAAAACACTGCTGGCCATTTTATAGTAAAAACATAACTCTGATGGCAATGGCCTAGGTCTTGCTGACTCCAAAGATCAAAGTATGTATTAAATCTTCAGAGAAGAAAATAATACGAAAATCTATTAGCTTTTTTAGTAAATAAATTCGCTGTAACACTTCTGCAAAAACAGTGGCTGATTAGGACTAATCCACACAACTGAAGCAAGGGCCAACCTCAATCAAGGAGCCATGTGAAGGGTGGGGAAGAACCAAGCCTTCAGACAAAACCACCGCAGAGAGGGAGCAGCATGGCACGAAGCTTCTGTCCGCACTCAAGCAGAACACGGGAGCAGCTCTCTGTGCTTAGCCTCTCCTTTAGAACGGCTAAAATAAAAAGACCACCCATAACAAGTGCGGGTGGGCATGTGGAGCACCCGCAGCTCTCGCGCACTGCTGCTGGGAGTGCGGTGCAACTACTTCACAAGTGGGTGGGCAGTTTCTTAAAAAGCTGAACACATATTACTCTATTTTTCAGCTATTCTGCTCCTAGGGATTTACCCCGAAGAAAATACAAAGACTGGTACAAGAATGTTCATAGCAGCTTTCTTTGTAATAGCCAAAGTTGGAAAGAACCCAAATGTTCATCAACAGGTCAATGGGTATACCTGGTAGGTCCATATAATGGAATATTATTCGGCAATAAAAAGGAAGGGGCTACAGAAGGAGGGTAAGATCCCTGGCTGCCTAGAAAAGGTGGGAAAGGGACTGGTGAAGGATGAGAAGGGCTACCAAGGGGCACGAGGAAACTTTTGGAGATAATGGGTATGTTCATGATCTTGATTGTGGTGATGGTTTCACAGGTATATACATATGTCAGAACATATTAATTTAGATGCTTTAAAAACATGTGGAATTTACTGTAGGCCAAATTACATCTACATAAAGGTGTTATAAAAATATGGATGTTACATGAATAATGGCAACCTTGTTTGGTTTAGCTGGTTTCCCACAAGGAATTGAGTACTTTAAAGGTGTAGTCTGCAAAGAAGACTCCTTCTCCAACAAGAAAAGTAAGAGTGAATTCTGAGAAAGCGCACCTGATGATAATGATGCGTGGTCTGTATCAAATGCAGGTACATGTTGTATACAAAGTTTGCCATCTGGGGCATGTTCTTTATTATCTGTACTTCGTGAGATGGTCGCTCTCCATTCTAGAAGGCAAAGAGAAAGTTAGGGACACTGAAAGATTTGATATGCTAAAAGCGAACATTCCAGGTGCCCATGTCTCCACCTCATGGATAAGCACTACTAGGGTTTGGAAGACATCAGAATAGTACCAGAACGTTAAGATGAAAGTGTGAGAGCCCCATAACGACTTCATAAAGAGAAGAGAGATTCGATTTGAATTTAGCAAAAGGTAGAGACTAGAAGAGAACGAAAGTACTACCTCTTAATTTCAGGCTGGAAAGTAAAACAGGAGTTTGGGTCTAGGAACCCATTTGGAAGAGGAACAGATACATGGTCATTTGAGTAGAGAGAAAAATCAACATGGCCCGAAGTATGATCTCTACTACCTTATATGCTCCAAAGGCAATTTTCAAGTTTATTCAGAAAGAAAATATTAAAACTATTTTCCCTATTTATGTTTTTCTAAAAATAAGCTAACATTACTGTTATTTAATTTACAGAATGTTAGTCATGAGGGTGAATATTCAAAAGGTTTTTTTACTAATGAAGGGCACGGTCGGATACTGAAGTCCAAACTTTGTGGTACGTTTCAGAACTACTGGGGAGGGCTGTTAAACTGTGAGGCTGGCTCCAGCTCCCAGAGACTGAGATTCGGCAGGTCTGACCGAGAACGAGGGGATGCTGATGCAGTAGTTTCTGAACCATCTGAGAAACACTGCTCTACCAGTGCAGGTCAAGTGGTAAAGCGAATGAAGACCATAAAAAACTTGCACTTCTCCCTAAGCCATCCTAAAGATGAACAAGTTTCCTATTTATGGCCAATTATAAACTGTTTACATAGAGTCTCACCCTTTCTTACTGTAGATGACAGTTCAGAAAACCATAAAGGTAAAAAACTTCTATCAAGAGAAGTATTTTTACCATAAAGCAACGAATTAGCGCACATAACGTCAGAAATAGTAAGTGTATTAAATAGTATTTCTCAGAATTAAGCAGGATGGCAGTATCACACGTAGGCAGGTGTTCTTTTGATAGCGGTCACTTTCTGCGAGGGTCACACCTGTGTGCAAAGACTGCCATGCTGTTACAACTACGAAACACGGCCTTCACAACATGGAAGATTTTGTGTTTGGTTTATTTGTTTGCTTATTTTCTGGTGGCTCTGCTGGGAGCTGCCTCTTCTGAGACGCAGGCACTAGCTGTGCAGCCCTCTCTGCCTCCGACACGGGTCTCCTGAGCTGAAGATGGGGAGATGCTCTTAGACCTTAGTCCCCCACGTGTTGGGTAAAGCACTGGTTTTCAAGCCTTCTGTTCACTGGCACTGCCTGATCTCCATGTGCCTCCACTTGCCCCTGCGGCCTCTGCGTAAGAAGACTGTGCCTCAGACCTTGCATTAGGAATCTGCCTGTGTGATAATCAGCCCACAAAAGATTGAAGACTCTGAGCTACAGGACTACGTCCAGATTTCAGAGGCTGACATACAAGGCTTCACATGGCCCCACCCCATCATATCATTCCATCTTATCCTTCTATTCCTCCACAGCAGCATTTCTTAAAAAAAAAAAAAAAAAAGTACTCAGCCTTAGTATAAAACAGACACACATAATCTCATCTTTTTCTTCAGAGGGAGAGAAAGAAGTGTACTGTGAACATTTAAAACACCTTTATTTAAAACCCAAATGGACCTCTAAGACACTGTATTAAATGAAACATGCAAAGCCCAAAAGTCACAACCTAAAGATGAGTTAGTATGCTAACCTTTATGAAAGAAAGAAAACAATATAAGAAAATAAACACGTATTTGCTTCTTTATGCAAAAGGAGTATAGGAAGGATAAACCTGAAACTAAAGGGACTGGAGAGGCGGGTGGGAAAGGGGAGCAATGAGGAGGGATATGAAAAGGGTAGCAGGGATGAGAAAGGAGGGGAGTGGCACTTCTGAGTATGTCCTTTGTTGCTGTCCCCTCCTACATTCTCCAAAGTGTAGGTTTCTGAAGGGTTCTCCAAGAGCTAAGCCATTTATTACTCTGTTTTAATTAGTTAAGTTCTCCTTAAAGAGCTGAACAGAGGCAGTATAGTACAGTGATTAACATGGATTCTGGCGTCACACTGCCTGGGTTTTCAAATCTTGGATTCTCCATCTATGAGATGCATGACCAAACCACTTAGCTTTGGTAATCCCGTTTCCTCATGTGTAAAATGGGGTTAATAAGAAAACCAACCGAACAGGACTATTAAGTGAGATGAAATGAGATAACGTATGGAAAGACTAACTGCCTGATACATAGCGAATACTCAGTAAACGTCAGCATGTATTATTATTTTGCACAGGAAGTCTAATTCAGTTCCACAGTGTAAGGAGCACTCTACGCCAGTGATCGGATGATCCAGGTGAGGCTGTTCCTAGCTACTGTGGCCGTCTATAGGAAAGTGCTGCTCTACACCATGAAGAAAGAGTCCTACCTTTCTGCTGGTTGGGAAAGGTTCTGTTGGAATTATATGCAAATGAAGTGGACGGGCAGTAAGCTGGCTGAAAGCTGGAGTTAGTTCAAAACAGTTCTGGAAGAGGGATACTCTTGCGAAGATATACAGTCCAAGTCTGGCTCTAGACATGGCCACAACTAAGCGACGGACATCCCTTTGGGAAACAAAAGTAATTAGCATAGTTCAAGATTAATAACATATGTACGCAGCTTTTTTTTAATTTACTTATTCTACTAAATATTCCATTAAGCTATGGCAATAAAAAGTTAAGCTTCTTAAAAACTTGAAGAGAATACATTCAGTTAATCAATATTAAGTGACTAGTTAAACCAAGTAAAGCTACTGCTTTATCACTAACCTCTATGTTGATGTTTATGTTTTTGTGAGGGGAGAAATCATGACTAATGCACTGATTAAAAGGTCTAAGTAGCTACATTAGAATTATGGAACAAGAAGTCAAGTCACAAGAATGTGAAAAAGACAAAAGCACGACACAGTAAGAAAAAAGATGGGAGGGGATGAGGCATTATTCACGTCTTCATACTATGATTTTGGAGATTTTAATTATGTAAATCATAATGATGCCCCATTCAGACAGCAGCTCTAAATCTCAATGCGGAAAAAGAACTGCTTTTTAGAAAAATTCGTCTCCAAATACATGTTTGATAAGTAAGCAAAAATAAACTATTTTAGGATGCAATAGTTTTGAAACAATTTCTCAAAACATTACATCTTTGTTTACTCTTATGTAAAAGTTATCAGTCTAATGGAACTTGATCACTGGGCTAAGCTCCAAATAGATTTTGACTTAATGACAACATTATAACAGCTTGGAGACTTTTCCCTTTATATCTCCTAAATAAAATAATAAATAGCTTGGAGACTTTTCTCTTTATATCTCCCAAATAAAATAATAAAATGAACTCTCATTATATGTTAGTATGTCATATGAGATGAAGGTTTATATAAAACTAAACAGCTGCTTTGTAATAAGAAGATATTATTCCCATAAATCTCTAGCACATAAATACATCACAATAAATGATAAAAATAGATTATTGTTTGTTTTGACAATTCTTAATCCTGGGAGAACAAATGGTTCCTTTATCCTCTAACAGTGAAGCTGAAAGACTGTGTGGGAAAAAAGTCAGAAATCCTGTGCAATGAAAAACATACTCTGAAGACTCTTTTTACCACCTTACCTCTTTTAATTTCTGACACTGTTTCCAACAAATTTAAGATATATATTAAGATTTTATTATAAAATGCTATCTTTTGAGTGTTACTTCAGACTAAAAAGTAAATGTACTAAAATATTTAAGACTCAAAAAATTCAGAAGCAATGACAATAGTTAACTCTATGAAGAATCTGATATTGTTACACTGCAACAAAAAGCTTGCCAAATGCTGCCGTAACAATTAATTATGTTTTAAACTTAAAAAAATTTAAACCCACTAAGCCCAAGAAGTTCAAAATTGAAGCAGATAATACATCTCAATAATATAAAAGTTTTCCTTAGGTACCTCAGATGGCCCACTGCCCTGGTTCGTACTAGAGAAAGAAGAATATAATCATTCTGTTGACCTTGAAATCTGTCAACAGTTGTCACCTAGGAAGAAAAAATGGGAAAAACGGTATATTTTCAAAAGTGCTTAAATAATATGCTAGAAATAAAAATCTTATCATTAAAATAATCAACCTGAAGAGAAAACATGATCATATACTTGGAATTGCGAAAACCAGTTAATGAACACTAGGAAGTAAACCTCGGTAACCAGATTCGGCTATGTCCCTACGTTACTGCACTTACAGCACTGATCTTTACCTCTGCGGACAACCCAGTGACTATCTGTGGAATTAACTGTCTTTCCCCTACTAGACTGCCCAACTCCACGGATGCAGGGACCTGCTAATCTTATTACCTGGTATCCCAGCGTGATGCCCAGCAGTATAACTTAGTATGCTCACTTATTATTTAACATATTCTTAGTTCTCATGGATAGCACCCTTCTGACACACAAAAAATAAGTAATTTTCATAGTGCTTCTTGTTCAGTTTGAAACTATACGTACAAATAGTAAAGTTCATGCAGGTTTCAGTCTGATATTGGCACTCAGGCATTTCTCTTTTTCACTAACTCAACAAAAAAAGTTTAAACGCTTATCTGCACAGGCTATAATTCATGGTCCGTACCTTAAGGAATTTTATAAAACATTTCTTTTTAATCAACTTCACAGAAGTATAATTTACATATAATGAAATGCACTCACTTGAAGTGCCTACTTTGATAAATTTTGACAATATATGCTCCTAGATAAGTGAAGATTTCCATTACCTCAGGGCTCTTTGTAGTCAAAACCATATCCCCAAGCCCTGGGCGAACACTGATCTGCTTTCTGTCACTATGGATTACTTTTTGTCTAAGATTCCTTAAAAATGGAATCGTATTCTTTTTTGTTTGGCTTCTTTCACTTGGCATGTTTTCGAGATTCATCCATGCACTGTGTCCGTTAGAAGTTCCTACCTTTTGACTGTTGAATAGTATTCTGATGAATAGATGTACCACATTTGTTGATCCATCTACCTGTTCACGTCATTTGGGTTGTTTCTGGTTTGGGGTTTTGTTTTGTTTTAAATTTTGATTCCAGTGTAGTTATCATACAGTGTTATATTAGTTTTAGGTGTACAATATAGTGATTCAACAATTCTACACATCACCTGGTGCTCGTCATGGCAAGTGCACTCCTTTTTCCCCAACACCTATTTCACCCAACCGGCCATCCTCCTGCCCATCAGTTTGTTCTCAATAATTGAGTGTTTCTTAATTTGTCTTTTTCCACCCTTTGCTTATTGGTTTTGTTTTTTGAATTCCACATCAGTGAAATCATATGGTATTTGTCTTTCTCTGACTTACTTTGCTTAGCATTACACTCTCTAGCTCCATCCATGTTGTTGCAAACGGCAGGATTTAATTTTAAATGGCTGAACGATACTCCATGTGTGTACGTGTATACACACACACACACACACTCACATCTTTATTCATTTATCAATCGATGGACACTTGGGCTGCTTCCTTAATCCGGCTATTGTAAATAATGCTGCTATAAACACAGAGGTGTGTGTACCCCTTTGAATTAGTGTTTTTGTATTCTCTGCGTAAATACCCAGTATGTGATTGCTGGATCATAGGGTATTTCTATTTTTAACTTTCTGAGGAACCTCCATACTGTTTTCCACAGTGACTGTAGCAGTTTCCATTTGGTTTGGGGTTATCTTGAATAAAGCTGCAATTCATAGTGTAAGTATTTTTGTGGACATATGTTTTTCACCGCTCTTGAAGGAATATCTAGGAGTGAAATTGCTGAGCTGTATGGTAAGTGTATGTTTAACCTCATGAGAAACTGTCAAACTGTTTTTCAAAGGTGCTGTACCACTCCACACATTGACCAGCGTCGTTCCAGATTCAGAGTTCTAGGTGCTCCCATCTTTGTCAACAACTGGTACACTGTCAATCCTGTCAATTTCAGCCAATCTATTTGGTGTGCAGTGTAACTCACTGTAGTTTTAACCTGCATTCCTCTGACACAGAATGATGGTAAGCACTTTGCATGTGCTTACTGGCCACTGCTATGTCTTCCTGTGTGAAGTGTCTATTCGTTCGCCAATTTTGTATTGGGCTGTCTTTATTTAACAACGACTGTTATAGGAGTTCTTATATTTTGGATTTAAGTCTTTTGCTCTTACGTTTGGATGTAATCCCCGAAAATTTCTGTTGCCAATCTGACCATGTGGAGAGCTTGTCTGAGAACTGGGCTCACACGCTCAGAATGGCAGAGCAGAAGGATGAAATGAACCTCGGTCTCTGATGACATCATGGAGTCGCTCTGTAACCCAGCCCTGGAGCCGTTTCACTTTTGTCTTCTTGTTACAAGAGGATAACTTTCCTTTATTATTTAAGTTTTTCTGTTATAAATAAAAGGACTCAGATACTGAGGTTGTTCTACTTCTAAGCTTTCTATATTTCAAAGTTATTAGTTTTTCATTTTTACTTTCTACATGGAGTGTTCAGTGTGTCCTTGCACTCCTTTCAACTGTTTCCATTTCTGTGTTTTTATTTTCTTCTAGCGCACATTTCATCTCTTCCTGAGTTATTAAATTTCTCTGCTTTGTAGTCTTCCCCCATAGAAATGGTTACTTCATTAAACATTTTAAAATTCACAGCCAAATGTGTATTCAAAGTTTTCATCTGTTCCAGGCCAACGTGTTTTTGAAGCAAATGTCTTGTCGGTATGTTTTGATGCCCTCCTTTTTCTCTATATAAATCGAGCTTGAGCTAGGTTCCTTTTTCTCACTATTTAATCGCTGAATAAATGGTTTCTTAGATTACCTATGTGCCAGAGGCTAAGGTGGGGTGAGCTGGATGGCTTCCTAAAGGCTGGGTGGTTTTCACAACAGAAGGTTCTCTTTTCCTCTGCTCCTGTAGAGACAAGTCTGCTTTTGGGTGAGCATGGCTCACATGGAGGCTTCTTAGAACCAATTTGGGACCAGAAAGGCTTCTGCTCACCCCAATTCCCACATTCATTGTTCAGTAACAGGAATGTGGCTCTTATGCTTCAGAGTGTGCCACTCACCTTCAGAAAGTGTTTTTGCTGCTTTCAAGACTGCTCCTCTAAATTCTCTTCTTCCCACATTTTCTTCCTGATCTTAGTCACCTGATCTGTGTCATTTCACTAAAAATGTCTTTTGTCTTTCCCTCCTCCCATTTTCCTGTTACTTTTGGATCATTTCCAAGAAAAAGTGAAAGAGCTTCTATACAGCCATGTCTACAATCAAAATCTTAATTTCATCATTAGTAATAGATTTGTTATTCTAACCCTTCAGTCCTTTATTGATATAATCAAGCATCTTCATATTTATTTGATATTACTCCATACTACACAAAAAATAAAAAAAGTATAAAACAATAATCCTCAGGTCTGAAGGTACTCTACAATCTTCCCTCACTCTCAAGAAAGAACACACATACAATAAAAAGCAGTACAAATTATACCTCTGCAAAATAACAAAATAAAAAAATGCCACAATCCTATTTCTACTATAACAGTACATAAATAATATAATTTCATTATCTTTCATTTTATCAACAAAAAGTTTTAGGATCATTTATTTCTGATTACCATAAAAAAAAATCTTCAATGTGGTAATTGAGATAGAAGTTCACAGCAAACCCATAACACTGTCAGACAGGCCTGTGAGAGAATTATTTATAGTTCCTATTATTTCATTTTCTTACGTCTTAAAAGGATATAGCAAAGAGACAAAGTAGAACAATATAAATAACTCGTAATAAAGATAAATTTTCCCATCTTGCCAGCACGATGAGTAAGAGAACCTATCATATTCACAAAACTACCTTATTTGGTCTTCCAATCAATGGATTGCTTCCACATCGTCTATTGATGATGTCACGAATAAGATGCTTCTGCCCATTATATGTTGTCAAAATACTGATCTTATCAGCAGGGTACCCAAGTAAACACATGTACATAAAAAGTGCCACGACATACTCTGCTTCTCCAAGATTCTGTAATGTAAAAATGATCAGATTAGGCATTTATTTTTCTTTTGTTTCAATTTTGCAGAAAGAATGGTTAACTGGCACAATTGTTCATTTATCACACCTCAAGAAGTGAACTCAACTTGGACAAGTGAACAGCTTTCATAAAACTAAAGAATAATCCTATCCTAGGTTAACACTGATAAATAAAAAGAGTATATATGGAATAACCATAAAGTAAAAGTTACCAACTTAAAGGCTTAATATTTCTGGGACCACAACAGTCATAACACCGATCAGTAATACTGTGCTACGGTGTACTGCAACTGGAGGTGTAAAAGAAATCTTAATACAAAGAAGCAAGGTGACCATCTAAGAAGCCAGGAGAAAATCTAGTCTAACAGCCCATGTATCCAGCAGTACTGTAATGGACTCTCAAAATTTGGGGTATTGTTTTTTCTTTTTCCTTACTCTTCTTAGTATTTTTTGTGTTTGTTCTCCCCTTATAGAGAGACCACTCTCAGTGGGGAGAGGATGCGGCCTCAAACTGGTTGTCTGGCTTACATTTATGCTTAGCTGAACCTGAAAGCGACGAAGCATACACAAGGCTGCTCTGCCCAGTACAGCAGAGACTAAATTAAAAGCATTAGATGAGAGAAGAAAGTAAAACAAGAACATAAAACATAACATGAAAATCAAAAAAGGAAGACAAGCTGGTTTTCATGTAAAGGCAAAAATAAAATTCTGGAACACCTTCAGGAAAATCATTTAAATATATTCTGGTTCTTGGTTATGCTCTCACAGCTTGAGTTAACCTCTTTCATTTAACTTTTCTAGTTCTTTGGAAGACAGGAGGGAAAAGAAGTCACATGTCTGTAAATCTTTCCACTGTCTGTACTGATAGCAAACTACCTTTATCTAAGCATCAGCTCTATTAGTATAGATAAAAACAAAACAAAACAAAAACAACCTTTTGGTGTATATGCTGCTGGATCTTTTTATAGACATTATCTGTATATACTTCTATGTTTTGCTGTTCCTCTTAATAAAATCAGATGGGGCGCCTGGGTGCCTCAGTTGGTTAAGCATCTGACTCTTGATTTCAGCTCAGGTCATGATCTCAGGGTTGTAGGATCAAGCCCTGTGTCAAGCTCCATGCTCGGGGGAGTCTGCTTGAGATTCTCCCCCTCTCCCTCTGCAGCCTGCACTCCCCCACCCCCACTCTCTCTCTCTCCTAATAAATAAATATAAATCTTTAAAAAAAATAGGACACTATAAAATATATTTTGCAACCTAGTTTTTTTCATTTAATATTTAACATAAACATTTTTTCAGTAAACAAAGTTATAATGTTATCATACTCAGTGCCTATTCATTATATGGAATAGGCAATAATGTAATTAATCCCTACTGATAGGTACTTTGGTTTCTCATTTCTAAAATAATATGCAGTGAAAGAAAAAGATCTGATGGACATTTCAGTATATAAGTTTTTGCAAACTTGTCCATTTATTTTTTAGGATAAATTCTTCAGAGTGAGGACACTGCTTTTAATACATACTGACAATCTGTTCACCAAACTGCTTTCCTTCCAGCATTGGTTGAGTATAGAATTTCCCTAAACCTACTCCACACTGAGTATTATCAGAGGTGAAAATGCAGTCCAGTGGCTTATACTTGCTACAAATCTCTTTTTTTGTGAACTGCATATTCTTAACCTTATTCATTTTTCTGTTGGGGTGTTGATTATTTTAAAAAGTGATTTATAGGAGTTCTGTATATATATTCAGAATTCAACCCACAGTCTGTTAAGTCTTGGAAATAAATTTTGGTCTCCAATCAATATTTTTCTTTATGATTTCTGTTTTTGGTAATGAGCTTAAGACCTTTCTTACCCTAACGTTATCTATTATAAATATATATATACTATGTCTGTATATATTATATATTAAATCAGTATCTTCTTCTTTCTAGTGTGTTTATAGTTTCTTTTCTTTGGTGTATATATCTTGAATCTACCTGAAACAGAAATTTTTGTGTTGTGTGTGAAGTGGGAACTTAATTTTGTTTTTTCAATGGCCAGCCAAATGGTTCAGTATTACTGATTTAGGTAGTAATTCAGCTAGTTAATGCAAAATAAACTTAAAAGTTTTATGTTTTTTCTTACCTGATAAAAATAAGGATTAGGTTCAGACTCTCCCACTCCTTGAAAATCTTCCACATTGATGAGCTGGAAGTCGTAAAGCAGGCCAGCATTTGCTGTACTAAACTCTGGCAAGAGCTGCACGTGGGGTAGGTTTCCCAGATTCTTGTATCGCCAGTTGTAGAGGTTACATAAGCTTTCCAAAGACAACCCCCCGCAACAGGAAATATTAGTGATGCAAAATCTCCTTTTAATATACATAAGGGGGTTCCTAAGGAGCTGTGCTCTTCCTTTTAATTTTCATGTTCACCATTTTGCACTCATCTTTTTAGCAATAATGGTTTTTCAACTTGCCTCCCTGCTTCAAGTGACCAAAGGTCAGAAGACTTGATATTATAGAAATGAAGCTCTATTGTGTTCTGAGGTAAATGCTATCTTTACTCCTTAAATAAAAAAAATTAGGGAAGAGTCTGTAAATTGAGGAATATTTTGAGGTAATTATGAGATAGGGCCTGTACACTTAATGTAAGTAAGAACTGGTGTGTTTTCCTCTTGTTCACCTTTTGCTTTAGATTTCAAAATGATATTCATATTAACGATATATCTTCTGGGGGCATGGAGAAAGAGGAAGGGACCGTGAAAAGAAGCTTTAGTTTACAAGTCATATAAATTAATCTCAGTGAATGAAGTGCAGAAATAACTCAGTCAGTTCACACGCCATGCAGAAAGCAATACAGGTGCTTTCAGATTTGTAGATGGCAGGTTCCTAGACAACAGAGAACTCTAGAGTCTCTACTGAATATGCTATCAAATAGTTGGATCGTGGAGCTGGGGTCCTTAAATAAAGGAGTACTTAAGGCTCCTTCACCTTGCCCTGGCTCTTCCTTGGGCATCAAGGTCCACAGTAGGAACTCCAACCCGGACAAAGCGAGTGAAGAGAGACTGCTCCATGTTTGAATACTTCTGAAAGGCCATATTCTTAATGACTGGAGGCAACTGGTGATGATCACCGATCATAATCCAGCGTTTCAGTCGGCTAAAACCATCTTGAGGGTTCTAGAAATGAAAAGTGAAGAGATGACAAAATATTCTGATCAATATATTGTCCTTTTAGTCTCTAATTAGTCGCTCAAGAGTCCCGCTATTTAAAAAACGGCTTTATTGGCTTACTAATTCTTATTCAGCAGCTCCACAGAGAGAAAGCTGGAAAATTTACAGAATGACTTGTGAACCACAAATACGTGCCATCACCCTTGTGACTGACAGTGGGTGAGGGAAGGTGGAGGGATTGAGAATGCAAGTGTGGAATTACCCTAATTGACAGGTAAGGCAAGCCAAAGGGGTCTGGGAGACTCAGGTCAGAATTAGGCAAAGGGTGCCCAAGCAGGGAAGTGGACAAATGTCAAAGTAGATGCTTTGTATTACAATTATGCCAAGAGCCAGTCTGAAAACCCCCAAAGCAGTAAAAATTACGTTTTTAATTTCCCATACTACTACTTCGATTTTCTACTTTACACATCTCCTTGTTCCTTGAAACATACCCTGATAAAACGCATGCCAAGTCCCAAATAACTTGGCTTATAAAACAACTTTTAGAACCCAATTTATCTATAAATTAAAGCAGTCTCTATTCTTAAATTGGGAATTCCACATTTTGTTTTTAATTCTTCCACAGTAAAGACTATTGTACGATAAGAAATATTCTTAAACATCGGTATTTAGCTCAGAAAAATTTAGGCATAAAATAAAGAAAAGCAATGTACTCAGTGAACATCAAAAACAATTCTAGAACCAACTCTAACAAAAGAAATGAAAAAAATAGCTCATCTACCCTCCAGACTGCATAACAATGTAATTTTCTTGATTAAAATTACTAAGTCTTTTCAAAACTTAAAGATAAACTACGAATTTTTAAATAGTACTCCCGGAAACAAAACAAACTACTAAATAACCAGTGAATAGATTAAAGGAAGTTTATAGGCTTAAAATAGAATAGCAAACATAATGAAGTTAAAGAGAATATATAATTATGACAATTAGCACCCCAAAACTGTGTAGCTTTTTGACACTGCCCCCCGGAATCCTTCTTTCTTTGTCTCAGATCTCCACTTCTTACCTGTAGAAGAAGGGGTATAAAAGTTTCTATCTCCAGGATCTGTGCAGCCTCTTCCATTAAAATGTTGTCATACTGAGAAATGGAGAAAAACGAAAGCTTGTCAAAAAGACAGCTTGAAAGCCAAACAACTACCACCATAACTATAACAACTATCCAAAAAAAAAAAAAAAAAAACCCCAAATAATTTCAGATTAAAAAAAAATCATACAAATTATTCAAACAGAAAGTTCATGATCTTTTTTATCACGATGCCCCTGCTTTTTTAGTTCAAGTCTGTAACCGCAGGGAAGACCCCTGAACATACAATTCTACCTTGAAGAGATCCTGCATCATTTCTTGCACTGCATACCAATTAAGTTATTTTCAATTCAGTTCATTAAGTTCTACATAAGCAAGAATCTATTTATGATTATATATGAGGTCATTTCCATTGGTACTCTTACCCTAGGTAGCATTTTGGGGTATTTTTTCTCCCCTTATGAATCCCACCCAGCACTTGACGATCTACCTCTGTTACACTTCTGGATTCAGTCTGTCATCAAAGCATGCAATTTTGTCTTCAAAACTCTTTCTCCATTTCTACTACCACCACCACTAAAATCTAAGCCACTGCTCTGACTACTGCCAGAAGTCTTTTACTAGCCCCTCCCCTTCCTGGTTTACCTCCCCTAAAACACTGATACAACTGGCATCAGATCATGTCACCAACTGGTTTCAAACCCTTCATTAGCTTCCAATTACCTTAGGAAAAAAATCCCTGAACATGGCCTGTAAGAGATGTATTAATCTATATTAATACAGGCCTATATTCAATTTGGCCTGTCTTCCTCTCCTATCTTAAATGCCACATTCTCCTTTACTAATTCAACTTCAACCACGTTGGCCTATTTCATTTTCTTAGAAATGGCAAAACCACTCTGGCCTTAGGCCCTCTGCAATACTACTCACTCTTCATTTTTTGTCTGCTTGGGTCTTCCTCATTCTTAAAGTACCAGCTTAAAACCCACTTTATCCACATATTCTCTGACCTCCCAAGTTAAAACTGATTTCACAGAACTCTGTTCCTTTGTCTCACAGCACATCACAATTTGTAGTTCTATCTGTATATTTACTTGTTTGATGCCTGCATCCTTCCACTAGCCCAGTTTCCAGTAGCATCAGGCACTGCACATTTGTAAAATAATGTAAAATCAAGTCTTTCTTCAACATAAGGAAATTTCATTCTCTCTTTGATGATTACTGCTCTCCCATCTGCTCAATTCTCTTCTAGATCTATTCTCAACATGTTTTCCTTCCCCTCCACTTCTAATTCTGCTTGTTACTTAGTGTGACATCCTCTTCCTTGTCTTACTGGTAAAATACCTTCTTTGAGAATCTCACTAAGGACAAATTAGAGTTCCTTTGTTTTGTGTTTTTAAAGTTTTCTCCTCTTATTTTGTTTCCTAGGAAGGTGGAAGGTAGGAGCATATTTACTCTTAATGCTTAATTAACTCTTTTATTTTTTATTTATTTTATTATGATTATTTTTTCAGTTTCAGCTATCCTGCCAGGCTACCCTATTAACTCTGTTTTTAAATGAATTGTTTACATACACTATAATTTCTGTTACTCATTTTTACCAAACTGTGCTTGCATCTCTTTGTCTAAGACAAGTAGCTGACATGAATTTCCATTGGACATCCAAAGATGAAAGTTAAGGTTCAATTCTGTACTGTTATTGAAAATACCTAAAAGTATGTGGACAGGTGTCTTCTCTAGCTCTATCTGATGCTGAATTTCCCTATTACAAGGATTAATTAGGTCATCCTCATGGGAGCTTAGGAGGAGGAGTTCTAGGATCCACATTTTCTCACACATCCCTGTGTGGACTCTGAAGATAACAGACACGATATGCAAAACAGAGTGGCAGCAGCTCAAGATGGCTTAAAGAGCCTGCTCTCTGAAAAATAACTCTGAAAACCTAATGCAATTTAACTTACAAAAAATGTATCTATAGATTCTGCTTTTTAAAAAGTGATTTTAATCACAAAGCAAAATTGTGATTAAACCTCACAACCATATTGGGCATATTAAGGAAGGAAAAGACCACATGACTTTGTATGCATGTCTCCCCGGGGCCTGGCACAGGGTCAAAAGACAATGTTGAAAATGCAAATTTATTTATTTATTTATAAATAAAGATTTTATCTATTTATTTGACAGAAAAAGAGAGAAAGAGCGTAAACAGGGGGAGCGGCAGGCAGGGGGAGTGGCAGGCAGAGGGAGAAGCAGGCTCCCCGCTGAGTAGGGAGCCTGATGTGGGGCTTGATCCCAGAACCCTGGAATCATCACCTGAGCCATAAAGGCAGATGCTTAACCAACTGAGCCACCCAGATGCCCCTAAAATGCAAATTTAACATTCTTTATTGATACAGATAAAAAGAACACAGAAAATACTAAGAGTTGAAAGAATGGTTAATCAGGGGAGTAGGGGACTGCCCTTTCTTCATGTTAAATACTCTACAAGTTTTTAAATGCTTAAACTAGATGTAGGGGAAGTTTGATAAAAATAAAACTTCAAAATTAAAAGTATAAAAGATCTAAGGAATACTATCAGCGCTCATGCTAACTATGTACGTATAGCACTATGTAAGTAAATGGTTAATGGAAGTTTGATAAGCTCCAAGTCGTGTTTTCAAGAATATGATGTGAAAAGCTGCCCAACACCATAAAATGTTAATTATGATTGCATCATTTCCTTTGTTATTAAACTGATATGATTTAATATCAAATACAAAGCATATTGTATATGTCAGCTCCAAGAACAAAACAGTTAGGTGAAAAATTCTCACTAATAATTTGCAAAAGGGTAAGTTCACACCACTACCGTAAGTTCACAGTACCTTTTAAGAAATTATCATGCTCGTGCTAACCTTGCAGCTGAGGAACCTTCCATCCAAGACAGCAACTACTCTATCACCTTGAATTTATTTAGCACTTATCCTCCAGTGAGCTCACAACATTTAAAAATTGTCACTTACATTAATAACAAATGCTATGCTAAATTTGAATTCAAACCAGTATGCAAACCCTATTTTAAACAACAGATAAACCAACTGCAGAGAAGTTAAATGACTTGCATTAAAGTCAGAGTTTAGGCCAGTATCACTAGCAAAGTTATAAAGAGTCTGCAAGTTCAAATTTACTGCTTATTTATTACATTCCACTTTAAACGAGTCATGGGTTATCAGGCTCTCCTGTCTTTATCATATGATGAAATCATTTTAATATCTCATCTACAGTCTTATAAAGAAGTGTATTCCATATCCTTATATGGAAGGCCTTCCATCTACTGAATGAACAAGTAAGTGAGAGTGGATGTGTATTTAAAACATGAACAATGTAAGCATATAAATGTGTAATAGGTGAAAAACATTGTCAAATATTATATTTATAGCTTTTAGTTATGTTTGGAGATTTTTTAACATAGTGAAAACAAATCAAGTTGCTTTAACACATATTAGAATTTGGTTAGACAATGATAGCGTTATGTTACTTAATGGACATATTACTGTTAAGCAGACTTCGAAAAATCAGACTTAGAGTTCACTAATCATATAAACATCAGAGGTTATCATCACTTTCAGAAGAGACATTTTTAAGTAATTATAAATATGAACTTCAATAAGAGGTAAGCCAATCTTCAAGGGAAATGGCCTTGGTAAAGGAAAGGAAAGGAAGAGAAAAGGAAAGGAAAATTTAAATAAATAAAAATTAAAAAAAAAAAAAAAGGAAAAAGAAAAAGAAAAGGAAAGGAAAGGAAAGAGAAACCTAACAGTTGAATAGATGCTCAACTGAAGAATGAAACTGTAAGCCCCCACCTTGAAACCTAGCTTGACTAAATCATGTCGTTTTAAGGCAGCGTGAGTACAAGTCATAGCAATGATTTTGGCTTCTTTCACCAGGAGGTATTTAGATCTGTCCAGTCCGCTTCGAAGCAGTTCAGAAGCTCTGAATTCCTATGGGAGTGGGGGGTCAGTGAGAGAGTATTTTAGAAAAATAAACATGTTTCATGCATACATTTATACAATCCAGTTTATCAGACTTAATTCTGGATTAACATAAATATATCATAAACTAAGCCTAATGAATCACAATTCTGTTCATTATTAATTAGGTACTAATTAAGTTCATATAATAACTGATACTCAAGCTAGAATTTGGACTGTTGTTTTATATAAGGTAAAATATTGACAGTTATCAACAAGAATACTGAATAAATATCTATCACCACGGTATCTACTCAAGGTCCCACTACGAAAACAGAAACTTTTTCAAATATTCATAACAAAGGGAATTTAATGCAGGGGTCTGGTTCCATAGCTGACAAAGGAGCACAAAAGCCAGCCAGGGAATGAATGGTTGAGGTAAGCCGGAGATTAGCGATAGCAGGAAGTTTGACTATTCCTATGCTAGGACAGATAAGGGAAGGAGGCAGTGTTACCAGAGCCCAGGGACTGGGGTACCAGAATAAGCTAGAAAACAATCACAGCATCCAGGCCAACAGAAACTGGAGCCATGGAAGAGATGAAACCCAAGACAACTGGTAGAGAAATATCGTAGCTTCTCTATTTCAGCCACCTTTTTATTGGCTAAACCCAGCCAGAAGTCAGCTGATATGGGAGGCCAGGAAATTAAACCTCCAAGAATCAGCCCCACCTCTGATCATGCAGAGTCCCCCACAGAGCAGGGCAGAAGAATGGACAATAGATATTAAGCGAGAAGCAAACAAGCCCAAGCAGAGTACCTCATATCAAGTATTATAAATTCTGAACATTATGTCATACGTTAGATATTTTTAACATTTTTGTTTTTAAATAAAACATGAGAGATACAGGAGAAGTACTCTGTTTAAATCTCTCCCCACCCCCACCCAAGACAGCTACTATTATGAATTAAATGTTTTTATCCTTTTACTTTATTATAATCATAAACATACTCTAATAATGTTTTGTAGGTTCTAAAATTTTATTTATTATTATACCATATATTTATTATTCTGTACCCACCACCTACCTACCTACCCCCCTACCTATATCATACATCGGTATTTATTGAACATATACTATGCGCCAGATACTCCTCTAGGAAATAGAGATATCATCTTACCTAAAAGGTAGAAAGATAAAACAGACAAAGTTATTGCCCGTTTTACCTGGAGGAATCCTAAATCATCTTACTGAGGAATCTGAGACTGAATGTGATCCCTTACTGGCTCTGCTAGAGTCTTCAAATGATGTTTTCCATAGAGAATGATAAACGAGGAAAGCACGGGAGGTGGTTTATGTGCCTGGATTCCAGACATTTTCTTCTCTTCTTATTTTACCTTAATACTCAAGATAAATCAACCTGCCTAACAAAGCTACCACACTTTTTGCCACTGGTCAAAAAGTATGAAGAACTCAGAAGGGCCATGCGGCAGTCTCAGATTCCAATTCAAAGAAACACTGTTGACTCTCTTGAGGGAAGCATTCCTTTCTTCAATGCTAGGACTTTTACACCAGAATAGTCAGAATAATGGGGATTCAATTTATATCTTAATTTTTACTCACTTCTTGAACTAAAACTATAAATGTTTTCAATAATCTCACTTAAAAGTAACAATCGGGTTTGTAAGATGTGAATATTCCACATTTACTTCATTGAAAACAAAAAAGAGCAACAACAAGAAAACCAACTAAACTTAAAGCCTTTAAAGGCAAGTTAAAAAAACCTGAGAATCCTTACCTCAAGCTGAGTGAAGATTTTCTTAATATGCCTGAAACATCCTTCAGCAATCTCCATGTCTTCTTCATAAGATCGGCCTTTAAAAATGGGTTGAGGGGCGTTTGCAAAGTACTCATGAAAAGGGAAGAAAGTGGAGACTTCCGTGACATCTGGCAGCGTATTACCTTTATTTTTCACTTTGCTGATATATTCTTCCCAACGAGACATGACCTATGAAAAAAAGGGATTTGAGATTAAGTTTCCTAGGTAACTATTATGTTTTAAATGACAAAATAAAAAAAAAGAAAGCTAGTAAAAATAAGATCTACTAAGTAAAGGGAAAGAAAAAGAAAAGCAATCCCTTACCTAACAAGACTATTTCTTATCCGAGTCACTGACATATTGCCCTTTTTAAAAAGTGACCTTTAAGATTATAGAAAAAAGTTTCTTTAATCAAAAATAGAAAAACTAGGGGCGCTTGGGTGGCTCAGTCAGATGTCCGACTCTTAGTTTCCGCTCAGGTCATGATCTCAGGGTCGTGAGATTCAGTTGGGTTCTGTGCTGGGTGTGAACCCTGCTTAAGATTCTCTCTCTCCCTCTGCCTTGCTTCCTCACACCGCCCACCACACACTCTCTCTCAAAAGAAAAAAATACATGTGTATATATAAGGATAAATAAAAATATAAATAATTTATAACTATATATAAACTGGAAAGAATCTCAGGGTCATCTATGGGACCTTATATCAGACATTTCAGATTCTCCATGTATACTCCAAACAGTATTACTGATGCTTAGAAAACAAACAAAAAAACTAATTCTCTGGACAAAGAAATTCTGTATTTTTTCATTATCTCAGTTTTTCTCCATAAACGGTAAGTCCCACTTTAGCGGCATTTTAGTAAATGCCAACCCGTCTTCCAGACCTTTACATTTTTCCAATTCTCTTTAGTATATTTACAAAGCACTTCTGTTAAACTGAGTATATATTTGAAAACTCATTTTATGACTTTTGTGATATAGTTCAACTACATACTGGTATGTTTTACTATGCCTCTACCATGCGGTTCCTACTTAATCTCAATTTTGGTAATTCTCCCAGTCAGGGTTTCTCCAAGTGTGGTTCTTAGGCAGAACATCTGAGAGGCTAAATAAAGATGTAGACTCCTGGATGCCACCTCCTACTGAAAAAGAATCTCCGGGGACAGAACTTGACAATTTCCTTTCAAAATAACTTTCCCAATGTGATTCTTACATGTTGAAAATTGTTGATCTGCACTGTGAAGCTTCAAGTTCTTTTTTTCCAAATCGATTATTTAAGCCTCCACAAATTTATAGATTATTTCTCCTACTTTTAAAGGTAGTTTTCACTGAGAGCCTAGTGATTTTTATTTTGTGCCAAATATATATTTAGGCATGTTCTTTACTCCATTACTCAAAGTGATGAGTCCAATGCAGGCTACTTTGCAAGATAATTGTATATCTTCTCTGTGTCACATGAAACCATGAAATCTGATCATTTTGAATGGATTGAATTGGTCTGTGTATCTACTTACGAGCGTTCACCTATTCTTTCATACACATTTTAAAATTTCTATGTTACAATTTGGACTTAAAATATACAAATATCATGAGTACAAAGAGAACAAAGTTATATAAAATTCTCCATTATACGATTATGCCTTAATCTGCTTAAAATTATTTGTAAACTAACTGACTATTAAGGTTTACTTTTGTTCATTTAATTTAGTTTTCTATTACTCAATGGTTTTCACACCTAAAAAATTAACCCTAACCAAAGCAAAAGCACACCTCTAAATTGAAGTCAAAAGAATTTTTAACTTAAATTCCTACTTTGAAATTAGTTCTAAAACATAATTTATTTTTGGAAATTTGAAAGGAGAGTATGTTTTTCTTCATTAGTTGATTAATATGAATAGAAGTAGGTTAGAGAACTGTACTTTGTTACCACTGGGTAGCAAGCATATTTAGTTATATTTCTACAGTAATGAAAACAAAGAGAGACTAGAAAATTTGTCAGTAGCAAGAAAGAAAAAAGAAAAAAATTTAAAAAGTAGCAACATTGGCCTTTCAGTGAATGAGTCATCAAGTGAAGCTATTTAGCCAAGAAAATCAAAGATAATAGGAAATACAAACATTTAATATTCACAAATATAGCTTTGGCAACAGCATACATTTTAATCTACTCAACGAAAAAATAGGCTTTCAAGAAGGATTTCAAGAACCCATCCCGGTTTCCAACTGAAGACCATATGATTTAAAAACTCTTAATTTCTTACCTGATATAAGAAGAAATAGCCTGCAGTTTCACAAGTATATGAAGCATCTCCTGGAACCCCTAGACTCTTTTGTAATCTTTTGACTTCTTCTAAAAGTTCTATTCTTCGAGCCAGGACATAATTAACTCTTCCATATCTAGAAATTTCAATTAGGCAAAAAAGCAAAATTATGTAATGAAGAGATTTTTAAGGAAACTGACAGCAAAACGTTTAAGAAAATCGTATAAGAAAATCGTAATGGGGTGGCTTGGGTGGCACAGTCAGTTAAGCATCAGGCTCTTGGTTTCAGCTCAGGTCATGAAAACGAGCCCCTCCCTGGGCTTCATGCTCAGCACAGAGTCTGCTTGAGATTCTCTCTCCCTCTTCTTCTGCCCCCCCCATCTCTCTCTCAAATAAATACATCAATCTTTAAAAAAAATAATAAAAACTATAAATGGCCAAATAGAAAAAAAATACCAGTAGAAAACACTGTTTATATTTAATATAAGTGGTAGCTCTTGGATCAGTGTTGATCTGCAAACATGTCAGTGGTCTGTGAGGGAGGAAAATCAACTGTATTACCAAATGCACCATTTAATTCTTTTTTTTTTTTTTTTTTTAAATAACAAGGTCTTCACAAAGAGGGAAACAGGACAGTGCCTTCTGGTGCTAGTTCATCTCATCACAGACCAAGAATACATAGTTTACAGATTGGCTGCTTTGAATGACCCGGTTTAACCTATCATAGAAGTAGATTAGTTCTAAAGGCTTCGGGAAGTAATTTTAAAATGTATTTGATCATTCTTTGTTATCCTAGCATGTAGCCAGGCACCTGAACCTAGTAGGTTCATAAATATTTGCTGAATGAGTAAGAAAACTGGAATTTGAGGAGTACCTGGCTCAGAGGCACGTAATTAAGAAAAAAGCAGTGAATCAGAATTCTTTCCACAATAACAAAGTGCCTCCTCTAACAACCTTTTAACATTACACAAAAAATAAAATAGTATAAACACTGCTGCTGTCATGTTTAAGGACTGGACAAAGAGAGAAATCTTGAATGCCCCACAGATCAGAAATTCACCTTTGAGGCAGCAAGAATGATGGAGAATAAAGGGATATAAAACAGAGTCTATGTTTTAAGAATTTTCCAACTTAGAAGGATATAAACGTTACACCAGGTAACCTCTTTCTGTTTGGTTATCTAGAGCTTAATATACTTTTTCTGTAATCAACACTTTGGTAATGAGAAAAAAACTGAAGATGCTTGTAAGATACCAAAATTCTTGTGATATAGGGTTAAATTTAAAAAGTAATATACAATGGAACTCTATGTACTATTTACTCGATTACTCTGTAAATCTAAAACTATACTAAAAAAATAAAATCTTAATTTAAAGAAGCAATGTATACAATTATAAATAATAGCATGTTTACAGATGATTATTAAGAAGACTAACAAAAAGTTGTTTTGGAGTAGTGGAATTATGGATGACCATTCCCTTTCTACTATCTCACAAAGTCTGAAAATTTTTCTTTAGGGAAAATGATATTACTCTTATTATGAAATGATACTATTTTCCTTTTTAATTACAACAAAAGGAGAGAAATGAAAGAGTAAGTCCAACGAAATGAGCACACACCTACTAAGAACCTGGGGCTTGGCTTATGTATCAGAAAGCAAAAAATATTTTTTTCTTCAGAAACTTGGTATTACCTTGGTATTTTAAAGTTCTACTGTTCTATTACAATATTTAAAAAAAAACTATAAATTCTACTGCAGTGTAATTATAATTACAGTATTTAGCATTTCACCAGCACCTTTATGTTCACTGAATGCTGGATTATTAAATTTTAGAGTCTAGACCACTTTTGTAAGTTGAATATGAGGAAATATTCACAGCAGGAATTCAGAGAAGTATCTCTGGCTAATCCAAAATTAAGAATCCAGAGCCCCAAATAACTTAATGGGTGTTTTTCTTTGTCCTATGATTTTTTAGAAGCTAACAAATGTCTGGTGAGCTCTCTGATAAAAGAACTCAAAATAGATGCAACATAATAATTTAATACTCCTTCAGCTCTTTTGATGTCTATGATCAATTTAGTCAAGGGCCACGTTTAATAGCCAAAGGCTGTATTAAATATGTGCAGCTGTCTTTTATGATGATTATCTGAAATCATGCTTTAAAAATGTATTTAAATATAAATATATGAACTATTACAATGAAAGTTTGAAGAGAAAACCTAAAATACTAACAGCAGAAGAAATCTGATTTGTAAAATGTTAATCACTTTATTTCATGTAATGTTAAATATAAAGTCCAGCTAAACAGCAATTAACTAACTGTCATAAGACTTCTAACCCCAAAGCTTATACTGTCATTAATCTTCAATCGTGTTTCATTAAATGAACCAACTTCTTAATTGATACCTAAAATATACACAAGTTAAATGTCTGGATGAAATGTGGAGAGAAAATCAGGTAAGCTAATACAGTTTGAGTTGGCAACATTAAAAATTACCTCAATAAGTAGAGAACAAATGGCAATTTGTAATTTTAAAAAGATGAACAAGATAACTCTCTTTACTGAAATAACTGTATTCTTTAGAAAAAAGTGGCATAAACACACAGAACTGGAGTTGAGGGAGATTATGACCAGACTTTTAGGTGAACTCCAAGTAGGTTATGCTAGAACCTTTCAGAATCAAGTTATATTATTCATGACACTTGTCTCTTGGTGTTTTTTTAATAAAGAAAAAGAAGGTTAAAAATTGTTTTGTATGTCATTTCAAGACTCATCCCCGTTTGCCCACCTGCTGAAATCTTTCTCTGTCTCCAGCTCTTCTTCCCCATGACCAAGACGCAGCAGGTGGCGCTCATCAATGTCTAAAGCCATGATCTTCTCAAACAACTGGTTCAGGGCCTGGAGAATAAAACAAAAAGGATAAGGATGAATTTTAATGAACCAGCAGCTCCTTTAAAAGTAAGGAAAACTAACATTTAGAAGGACAGAAAAGAATGAGCATTGTCCAGTCAGATAAGAATCAACTTCAAAACACAGAAAGAAACAAGTCTTACGTTAGGTCATTTACAATTTAAACAAAACAGTGTTTTTCTTGATTTCTGATATTGTTGCCTACATATATTTGGCCAACTGAATAACTGAAAACCATAAAAATCATCTAATCATTAAATATTTGCTTCTAATTTATGAAAAAAAGAAAGGCTTTAGATCAGTTTCTGTTTTCCCCAAATAGTAAGAGTTACTAAAATAATTAATAAACACACCAAGATTTCACTCAATCGAATATCCATGGGTTGCAGAAAACTGAAACATTTTTGTGGTTGGAGGACTCTCAGGCAGTGAGTGTGTAGGTGGAATATAACAAGAAGACCAAACACTGGAAAGATAAAGCGCATCATTCAAATCTTAGGCCAAAGGTCTAGAGTTCTCTATATACAACAATGAGCAGAGCACTTATTCATTGCAAACTATTCTGATGGAGGCCATCTAGAAGTCACTCCTTTCTACCTATGAAATGCTCATATTTAGGGTTCCCTTAAATCCTAGTATTAATTACCTAAAATCTGCAGTTACAGTGTTTTGTAGAAAGGCAAAAGTTTCATAGTGCGGAAACATAATGCTAATTTTAAAGACATCATTTAAAAATCAGCCAAACATCTCTCTTAACTACGATCAATCTAACCCCACCCATGAAGACAACATCCAGTCTTATAAATATCCAGGTTATATAATGTAAAAACAGATATCCTTTGCTATCAAAATTCTAGCAATTAGAGCTCAGATACTGAAGAAATTAACACAAATTTTCAGAAAAAAATTCCCCACTATCCAAACTTGATGCTCTCCATCCACAACCTGGGATCCAATGGATCAGACTACGTGGCATTACTCACTATCCACACTCAGGAACCACAAAGATTTAGGGAACAAAAAATACTCCCACACTGAACTCTCAGAAAAAACTGCAAGACTTCATTATGAATTAAAGTAATACTGAAGAATTGTTTGCAGTTAAGTATGCAAACGAAGATCTGACAAATGAAACAACTGTACAAAGCAACCAATCAACAATTTAATAGACATCACTGAGGATGGTATGATTATCGAGGATCATTCATTAGCAAACAACGAAGTCTTCGGTCATATTTGCAAAACAACCTTCTCTGTAATTATACTATGCAAGTCAATCATAAGTAGAAGATCCTACGGAAAGTCATTATCAAGTTATGACAAAACTTACTAAAAATACTATGTTAAAACAACAAAAGATGAATTACTCTTTATTCATCTTAAGAATCTGGAAATAGGTAAGATTATTACAGATTAAATTTTACTAAATAGAAGAAAAAAAGGCCTTTATATAATTTGTATCTTTTATTAAGATAAAGCCTCAGTCAACCTTTTCCCTTGCAAAATGGTTGTAAGCCACCATTGCTTACAAACTTCAAAGATACAAAAAAAAGTGAATGAACTGGATAGCATTAATCTTAAAAACCTGTAGATTAAAAGTTGACAAATAACAGAATTAAGTGACATTTTGCATTCTAAAAAGCCAGTGCTTCTTTGTAGATCAACTCTTTCAAAGAAATGGCCAACTGAAATCATTAGTGAGAGAACGTAAGTACCTTCGGAGGTTAGACTATCCTGCAAGTTTCATGATGTTCTGAGAGCTGCCTGTCACGTTTTACAAAAGAGCTACTGAATGTTAGTTGTCTTACTCATTTCTATGATAGTTGACAGCTTTAGAAGAACTACCATAGCACACACATAGATGTAAAGATAATTTTTCAGATGTTATGTGAAAAAAGTTTGTTTTTATTACTTAGTTTATAAATGCCTTATGTATTGAATCTACAGCATAAAATCCATGTAATACATACTCATATGTAGACTTCATAAGGATATACAACTTAATCCAGTATTAATACATTTGAGCCTTAGTCTTTTGGTAATATTCGTTCTACTGAAGGATGAATAATGTTACCAGTAATGGTAATGCTTTCAATCTCAAAGTAAAAGGTTTAGCTTAGCATGGAAGATGGTGGGAGGTGGGGAGCAATGTAATTTAATCCAAATATTTACCATACATCCAGTATTCTTCTTAGCTTTCCCACATTTTGACCCTCTCCATTAGAAATAAAAGATTGTTTTATATTTTCATAATATAGTCCAGTCATGACCAGTAACAATCCAAGAGTGACTCAACAGCAAACACTATACTCATCAGCCTTCCAGTATTCTATCGTACCTATGATCAGGTTATCATATAAGCAGAAATCTCCACTGTTGTTTCTTTCATTCATTCCCCACTCCTTTATCTCCCCTACCATCCATCCTATATATGTGTGTGCACATGTGTATATACACACACACACACACACACTCTTACCTGATTAGAATGAGTAACAATCAGAGTCCTCTGCTCTGGGAAATTATGGTAGATGTTGGATATGATTTGGACTGCAACGTCTGTTTTTCCAGTACCTGGTGGACCCACAACCTAAAAAGGAGATGAACACATATCAAACTACTAAGTAATCACATTGTTAGAAAATGGACATTCTAACACAGATAAATTTTAAAAATTGCTGGATGAGTTCAATAACGGAATGGACAAGATAGTCAGTGAATCTGAATATAGAGCAACAGAAATCACCGAACCTAAAAAATTAGCAGAAAGAAAAGATTGAAAACAAACGAATAAACAGAGCATTATGAATCTAAAAGGTCTAACATTTATGTTACTGAGGTCTTAGAACAAGAGGAAAAAGTTTATGGTATAGAAAAAATATATGAGGAAATAATGGCTGAAAATTTCTAAAATCTGGCAAAAGACTTAAATCTACAGACTTAGGAAGCTCAGCAAACTCCAAACAGAATTATCCCAAAGAAATCCAAGCCCAGACACATCATAATTAAATAGCTGAAAACTAAAGAAAAATTCTTAATAGCAAAAAATGATACATTACATGTAACAAAAGGATGTTTCAAGTGACTGAGGGTTTCCCTCAGAAACCATAGAAGCTAGAAGTAGAATAATATTTTAGAAGTGCTGAAAGGAAAGAATGCCATAGAATTCTATGTCCAGTGAAAATCTTTAAAGAATGAAGATGATTTAGAGACACTCTCCCATGAAGAAAAACAAAGATATTTCACTGCTAGCAGACCTACTCTTAAAAGTGGTAAAAGAGTCCTTCAGACAGAAAGGAAGTGATACCAGAGCAGACTTAAAATATCAGGAATGAAAGATAAATGGCAAATTCACATAGGTTCTTCTCCTCTAGAGTTCTTTAAAATGTTTGACTTTCTGGGGTGCCTGGGTGGTTCAGTCGGTTGAGCGTCTAACTTCTGATTGCAGCTCAGAACATGATCTCAGGATTGTGAAATCGAGCCCCGTGTCAGCTCCTCACTCAGCGCAGAGTCTGCTTGAAATTCTCCCTCTGCCCCTCCCCCTGTTTGTGTGCACACGCATACTCTCCCTCTCTCAAATAATTTATTAATTAAAAAAAAGTTGGACTTTCTAACACTGTCTGACAGTATTTCCAAAGTATATAGATGTAATATCCATAACTACAACATAAAAGGGAAAGGGACCTACATGGAGGTAAGGATCCTTTATTCAACTTAAGAGACAAAATAGTGATTCAAGTAGACTGTGAAAAATTAAGTATCTATACTGTAATTCTCTAGAGCAGCCACTAAGAAAAAAATATATATGAGATATAAAAGAACACAACAGATAAATTAAAATGAAAACACTAAAATCTATGTAAATAACCCAAAAGAAGGTAAAAACAAAAAAAGAGAAACAGGAACACAAAACAAAGAGAACAAAGAGAACAAACATAAACAATAAAATGGTATGCCTAAATCCAAACATATCAATTGCTTTTAATGTAAATGGTCTAAACACACCAATTAAAAGACAGAGACTGTAATAACAAAGAAAATAACGTAGCCCAACTAGATGCTGTTTACAAGAAGTTCGCTTCAAACATTAATAGGTAGGTTAGAAAATAAACTAATGGGAAAAGACATACCATGCAAACACTAATCAAAACAATACTGCAGTAGCCTTATTAATATCAAAGTATGTTTCAGAACAAAAAAAATTACCAGCGATGAAAAAAGGCATTACATAATAATAAATCCATCAATTCATCAAGAAGACATAACCTTAAATGTGTATATATCTATCCATAAAGCTTTAAAAAACATGAAGCAAAAACTGAAAGTAATGAAAGGAGAAACAGATGGATATGTTATTGTAGCTGGACACTTTAATACTCCTCTTTAATCAACAGAAATAGTAGATGGAATATGAGCAAGGACAGAGAAATACTGAACCAAATGAATCTGACATATACAGGACACTCCACCCCAAAACAATAAACACTCTTTTTAAGTGTGTCGAAATATTCACCAAAACAGAGCACATCCTGGACCACAAAACAAACTTGAGCAAATTAAAAAAATAAAAAATTGAAATCACACGAAGTATTTTCTTTGACCATAAAGGACTCAGACCAGAAATTAGTAAGTGGAAGATTAATAGGAAAGTTTCTAAATATTTGGAAACTAAACACATTTGTAAATCAAATTCAGCAGGCTTTATCTGTAAAAGGCCAGCAAGTAAACATTTCAGGCTTTGCAGGCCATAGAATCTCTGCTGCAAGTATTTTAACTCTGCTGTTCCAGCACAAAACTGGGCAGGGGCAATTTATAACCAAATAGGCATAGCTATGTTCCAATAAAACTTTATTTATGAATACTGAAATGAGCAGTAAGCAAACTCTCCACATGCAAACAATGCCACAATGACTTACAAATGCTCAAATCCAGTTGGGTTTTTGTGCTTCAAAAATACTCTAAACATCTGAGGCCTACTTCTTGTCTGAATCCATGTAAAAACACGTGTAACAATAATTTGCTTACCATCGTTAGCCCAGGCTGCATTCCAGCACGGATAGCCTCTATCTGTGTGTGAGTGAACTGAATTGTATTACTGCAAATAAGAATAAATAAAAAGTTGGTTAAAAACACAGATGAACAACAGTTAGTAAAAATTTAGACAACAATGACCAGAGGTCTAAATGTGTCCTCTGTATACACCCTTGTTCCCCTAAATACTTCTTCCCCCCCACCAGCCCTTTGGGTGGGTGTGAGTGTGCATGGGAGTATATGCGGTAAAACAAAAACCAAAAAACCACGAGATCACCCTCTGCTGCATAGTACAGTATTGTTAACTATACGAACAATGTTGGAAGGCAAATCTCTAGTACTTTTATATCTTACATGACTGAACCAATCTCTTCTGAATGATTTCCTTCACCTCCACCCCCTACTGACCAGCTAAAACTGAATGAATCTTAAGGAAAGAAAAGACTACAGTTATTTTTCAATACACATCCTGCATTTCACTTAGAATGTCAAAGTTCCAGTTCCTATTCTAATACCAAATATAATGCCACTTATATAGTCATGGCGCCCATGCATGAAGGTAACTGATACAGATAGCACATGGTCATGAAGAAAGAGTGCTGTGCTCAAATTAAGGTAGCCCTTTAATATTTATTTCTCATAGTACCTCAAAATGTTTCTTTTGGAAATAGGACTACAGAATGGCCAAAAATGTCTGAGCTATTCAGCTGTCTGACAGAACACAAGGAAAGAGGGTCCAGAAACAGAAGTTTCCTGGGGTTTGTAAAGGGTCAGTAAAATTTAAACTATTATTAATCCAAAATAACAAACTATTATTCATTATTTCAATTAACACATACAGTAAAATTACCGTTTGGGTTGGTTGTAAGGATAAGGACCCCTATTAGGAATGACATGAGGCTCAACAATTAAGGTTTTTGCTTCTTCAGTATCTTCATCTTCACCATCTGCATCTTTCCTTTTCTTCCCTTTTCCACTCCTTACTGGAAAAGTTATCCTACAAGACCAAAACCGTTGTTCACATTTTTACCATTAACAACATTTACCAAGCACCTACCTTGTGCATGACATTGTATGGAGTATAACCAGATCAGAAAGAAACATATATGGCTTGAAGGAAGTCACTATCTATACATACATTCTGAAAAGAGTAGACTTAAAAGCACTAAAAGGTGTGTTGATGGTGTTCAGATTAGAAAAAATCAACTGATTAAGGGAGAATCAAAGACCCAAGTAGCATTTCTATACTTATATCCATGAACTGTAAAGTGATTTACACATTGTCCCTCCTTAAATCGGAAAAGGCTTCATGGGAGAGATGGCATCAAAGATGAGTTTTAAAGAACTTAAACATGGGAGGGAAGATATTCTGAGAAGAAGACTACAGGTTCAAGTACAAGTGGACAGTTTTGCCAGAATGGATACAATAGAGAAAATAAGGCTAGAGAGACAGGCTGAAGCCCTGTTTTGACACCCTTGGAATATCAAGCCTTTAATGCAGAAATTATTTTTTTTTGTAAGGTTTTATTTATTTATTTGAGAGAGAGCACAAGCAGGGGGGTGGAGGGGAAGGACAGAGGAAGAGGGAGAAGCAGACTCCCCGTTGAGCAGGGAGCCCAATGCGGGCTGATCCCAGGACCTGGAGATCATGGGCTGAGCTGAAGGCAGTCGCTTAGCCGACTGAGTCACCCAGGAGCCCTAAGGCAGAAGTTCTTAGCCTGGGGTCAGGGACACCTCAGGAGGTGACTCCCCCTAGTACCTGGGGGAGTCAATGAATACATTAAAATTAAACTAAAAAAAAAAAAAAGGATTCTCTATGTGTACTTTTTCCATGTAACAGAATTCAGGGAAGAGTGATGAGTTGCTGCTCTAGGTACTTTGTTCCGTTTCTACTGAAAATTAAAACCAGAGTTCCTTTAACATGAACTATAACTATATTGTGACTATTTAAGTTTTGTGAAAGCAAGTAAAGTTAAGAGAAAAATAGGATTTTTTTCCTGAAAACAAAAGAAAGTTCAACATCCCATGACTATGTCCATTAATTAGGAAATATACCAGATTATACATAATAGACAAAGACATATTTCTTCAGTCAAATGCTAAAATATGTGTATATAATGCTCTTCAGACAACAAGCGTTTACTGATCCTTTATTAGACGTGAGGCTACTTCTATTATGGTCTTAAAATCGTTTTCTGTACTAAGAAATAGAGACAAATAAAATAAATTTATCGCAGTCATTATATGGTGAAGGGAAAGACTGTCCAAACAAAACCAAGATATTCCAAACTTTAGCTACAGTCCTATGGCCTATCTCACACTGCCTACAGAAAGCTTGAAAGGAGCATATCCAGTTCCGACTTTACCTGAAAGGGGGTATCTGCAGAGCTGGGTCATCCACAGTTACTTTAACATTATGACCAGGAAAGCTGGTCTTTAAATGCTCAATGGAGAGAAACGTATCATTGAAATCAAGAGTGGCAATCTGATTGGGCATTTTTGAATAATGTGCACTACTTGGATCCCCGTAACCTAAAATGATGTCGTGCAGCCAGTCAGGTACCACGCAATCAGTATTCATCAGGTTCCGAATGGTCTCCAGCACAGCCTGTCAGTGAAAGGACAGAAAAGGGTTGTGTCAAAAAGCCATCTCAAACATTTGCACTTCAGTGGAATGCAGAGCTGGCTGCACTAATCCAGAATTCCCGAGTGTTTCAGGGCAAGAAGCTATTTTCTGCTGACAGGTGCTTGGCTAGACTGAATCAACAGCTATATTTTCAGCTGATACCATACACTGAGTTAAACAAAAGACCAAACTTAGCAAGGACAGTTTATCCGTTAGGAGTTCATTTAGACAGAATGTCATTTTAAATGAGTTCATCACTTGACTCCCGTTGGGTAGAATGAAAATCCGATCAGGACTACAAAACAACAAAAAAATATTATAGAACAAACCCTTAAAGAGGATGCTTCCTCTTAGAAATTCCTGGAGTCTTTTCTTCTTTATATTCCATAGTTCCTCAAAGCTAAGATGACACACAACCAGAAGCCTATTAATACAGGCCTCAGTTGTGAAACATAATTTAAAAATATTAAAATTAACACTGTTAGGAGAAATAAAATTAGAAATAAATAAAAAATAGAAAGAAAAAAGTGAAATGTCAAATACATTTCAAAATGAAACATTCTATAATAAAAAGTCATTATAGTTATTAACATACATTGTCAAAATTACCAAAAGTCAAGGCAAACTTTCAGACTTTCTAATAATTACTTTGACAAAGTGCTCTATCCCATATATGGAAATCAGAAGGCTAGGCTATTAATTACAGAGACTAAAATAGCAAAGCCAGCCATTTTTATGTCATAAACGCTATACACGACAACAGGACAACCGAGTAACAGGATAGGGTATGTTAATCACACTCTTATCACATGACCTTATTTTTTTGCACTAATCACTACCTGAAATTCTCTTATTCAAGTACTTAGTTACCTGTTATCATCTGTCTAACCCCCACTAGAATATCACTTCCACGAGAGCAGGGATCTGGGAAGTTTGACCCTGAGAGGGGTAAATCACTGGATGGACAGATAAATGAGTATGTTCACATAATGAGAGTAAGACAAGAGCTCTACTCGCTAAGAAAGAATTTTAGTAGGGAGATGAAATATGTCTGTAAGCAATGACACAAAACAGCAGAATGTGGTCAATAATACAGAATATTACAAAATACAACGGGAACACAGGTCCAAGTAGGCGAGAGACGCATGCAGGGGAGACTTTTGACCTTAGGAATGGTTTCATGGAGGAAAGTGGCATTTCAATTTAGCTCAAAGCAAAGGATCTGTGAAGGAGCCTTGGTTTATTTCATCATTAATGGAAAGTCACAGAAATGTTTTGAGAAGCTGACTGAAATGATCAGTGGAGGCATATGAAAAACAGGTGGCTGACCAGGAGGAGAACAGGGCTAGGGCAGAGGAAGCGATTTAGTGCAACTAGTTGGGCAATGGAATAGCCACGTCAGAACAGGCTGTACGAACTGGGGAAGAGAGAAGGAAATAAGGGATGCTGCCCAGGTATGTAACAAAGCACTGACGACACCAAAAGGACATCTGTCCTTTCCCAAACACAGGAGACTTAATCACTGCCCCTGTTTCTTGGATCAGAATCTGAATGCCTCTTTTGACCTCCCATGACACTTTTGTTGTTGTTGTTGTTTTTTAAAGTTTATTTATTTATTTTTTTAGTAATCTCTACACCCAGCATGGGGCTCGAACTCACGACCCTGAGATCAAGAGTCGCATGCTCTTTCAACTGAGCCAGTCAGGCGCCCCTTCCATGACACTTTTATCTGCATCCTTCTTATGACTTTTGGCACTTTCTAACATTTCATGGTAATTATTTGTTTATATTTTTAACTGCCTTATTAGTAGTCTAAATTCCCTAAAAATATTAGCTGTGTCTTACTCATCTTTATTGGCTCCATACAACTTAGCACAATGCCAGACACACGGTTGGGCATTAAATAAAATGGTCAAATGAATGAACATAAGGAAGGAACTTTCTTCGTTTTTAGGAAAGTGACTGAGATTCAATCATTACTGAGAAACAAAACAGAGACAAACAAATGAGACCCTGCCTTCACAGACCTGTATTCTAATGGTGAAGTCAGATAAATAACAAATATAGAGTCATCAGATATAAAAAAGGCTGTGAGGAGAAATAAAGATAATCGGATTAAGAATGAGGAGAAGGGGAGATGCTCCTTTAGGTGAAGTTTCTAGAAAAAAGCTTCTCTCAGGAGGTAACATCTAAGCATAGTTGCCCACCTGCAGTGAGGGAGCGAACCACGTAAATACCTGGGAGGAAGACTGTGCTGGTATAGGGAAGACCACGGACAAAGGCTTGGATCCTTAAAGAACAGCGGAAAGGTCAGGACATCTGGCATGGAGTGAATCAGGGAATGGTGTTAGAAAATGATGCTGGGAGGGGTGGCCGGAGGACAGATAATGAAGGAGCCTCTTGACTATGGTAATAATTTTCTCCTGTGATAGGAAACCATTAAAGAGTGCTGAACAGGGTACCGAGGCATAATTTATATTCAGTCGCTATGTAGAGAATAGCAGAAGGGGAGGAGCCGTCAAGAATGGAAGCAGGGAGGGGCGCCTGGGTGGCTCAGTCGTTAAGCGTCTGCCTTCAGCTCAGGGCGCGATCCCAGAGTCCTGGGATCGAGTCCCACATCGGGCTCCTCCGCTGGGAGCCTGCTTCTTCCTCTCCCAATCCCCCTGCTTGTGTTCCCTCTCTCGCTGGCTGTCTCTCTGTCATATAAATAAATAAAATCTTAAGAAAAAAAAAAAAAAAGAATGGAAGCAGGGAAGTGAGAGATGAAGGTGACTCGGACGAGGTGTCAGTGGAGGTGGTGAGCTAACCAGACTGATTGATGGACTAGATGCGCAGCGTGAGACAAAAAGAATCAAGAGTACTTCTGTTGTTTTGTCTTTTACAATAGGGCAAAATGCGGAATAAATTCCTTTATATGTGAAGTCGTTTTTTTTTAATCACAAGAACAGGAAAAAAAAGGTAATAAACTGATAATGCATAAGAAGCACTATGTTTTAGGGGAGAGAAAAAAGAAAGGTACTTGTGCAGAAGGTAGTGTTATCAAATGCTAAAACCATTCAATGCTTACATTTTATAATATAGTAGTTTCAAATAATTAAAAAATCTTTTGTCAAAACCCCTTATCTCCATTAAATTATAAAAGTAAAATTCTCTAGCCCCCAAACCTCCCTTTTCCTGCTAATGAGTAAAACACGTTATATCATAAAGTAATTCAGAGCCACGGGGTTTCACATCTGTATTCATAAAGTGATTTGGAAGTGCACTTACTTTTGATTTAAAAAAGAACTCCCAGTAAACAAATAAACAAGCCGTTTCCTTTACCTTATACTGGCTATCCTGGGCATCTAATATACAAAAAGCAAGGAAAGAGGCTGACCTGGATTAATTTATATTGTAAGTTTCTAAACTCATCTAAAGACAAAATAGATTTAGTAAGTAAATCTTAAGTTTTTATATTTAAGTCTACATGTTAAGAATATAAAAGAATTGTTTACAAGCAGAATAAAAGCAGGGATCATTTCCTTAATAAAACATTCTTCTACCTAGTATCCACGGATTTGTGTTCTAGAAGTTACTCAATTAGGACACAGTGTTTTCAGTTATATAGCCTAAAAATTACCTTAAAGTTATTTTCCTTTGGTTTCCTCCTCATTATGATATTGAAAGTTTCATACACATCTTCTGCTCCATTTTGTATAGTATTTGTCATATCTTGTTGATACTGGTTTGGATCCAAGAACACTCTAAATGTCCTTGACTCTCCTCTAAGATTGGGTCTTGGCTCAGGTCCTAGACATTTTGAAAAAGTGCGGTAAGTGAAATATATACTTTTCAAGTATCAAAGTCAGTCGGCAGTATTCCTTTTCTAGAAATGATGAGTAAACTGTCCACACTGAACCCCAGTCCTTCCCCTGAGCAGAATGTTTTCCACTCATCCATCTCAAATGCCTAGAAGCTGAAAATATTTTCTTCTTTCCCTAAATTCTTACCATTTCTTCCCCCGAAAAATGTTTGTGATGTGATGTTTATGATGCAGTGCCATGGACTGCAATTACCTGTATATGTTCTCAACCAAAGTAAGAGCATCGAAGTCAAACAGCGTTACTTCTGTCAGTTACTTATAGCGCCTGCTACAGCCTTACCTAGAGTAAGCATTCAACCGATCACTCTCTTCATCCTTCCACATTCCACTCCTAATTATCACCAGTGTAAAAGGAAATTTCATATACTAATAGCTGATAGCTCAGAGGCTTTTTCTTGCCCCTTTGCCTCTTCTCCTTACTTTTGTCTTAGCTGCCTAACTGGTCCCAATATGTGGCCTTATGTTTATTCCACCTTTCCTATTTTCTTTTATTCCAGCGATAAGATCAGTTTAGTTTCAGCCCTTTTAGCAATGGTGCAATCTTAAAATCACAGGTAGTAGAAGCTAATTCAAGTTCTGAGAGAAGTTTGGCAAACAAATTGGAAAATAAGCACTGGATATAATGCAATTATAATTTAACAGTAAGTATAACAAAAAAGTCAGGACAACATACGAAAGAATTTCAAAGAAAAGTCAATGATAACCCTAAGAACTCAAAGAACTGACTAATCTTATATGGCAGTATTTCTAAATGGGGTAATGTCTGCATGTTAGGTATGACAATTCCTTCTACAAGGCAGCTCTGTTTAAACTTTTTCTTTTTGAGAGAGAAAGAGAGAGAGTGGGGGCATGTGTGTGCACGTGAGAGGGGGATGGGGGAGAGGCAGACAGAGAGGGAGAGAGAGAATCTTAAGCAGGCTCCAAGCTTGGCACAGAGCCCAAAGCGGGGCTTGATCTCACGACCCTGAGATCATGACCTGAGCGGTAATCAAGAGTTGGACACTTAACTGAGCCACCCAGGTGCCCCAAGGCAGCTCTGTTTAGATGTTTAGCATCCCTAGCCCCCATCCATCAAATGCCAATAGCTCACCATCCCCTACTACTATCCTGAGCACATAACAAGATAAATACCATGATGGGGCGCCTGGGTGGCACAGAGGTTAAGCGTCTGCCTTCGGCTCAGGGCGTGATCCCGGCATTATGGGATCGAGCCCCACATCAGGCTCCTCTGCTATGAGCCTGCTTCTTCCTCTCCCACTCCCCTTGCTTGTGTTCCCTCTCTCGCTGGCTGTCTCTATCTCTGTCAAATAAATAAATAAAATCTTAAAAAAAAAAAAAAAAAAAAGATAAATACCATGATACATTTCAAAATGCAGGGTAGTGCTATTCCCAACTGAGAGCCACTGCTACAATGAATCAAATCAATAAAACTAAAGAAGGAAGAATTAGGCAAATATGTGTTTAGAGGTTTTAAAAAAGCAATGCTGTAAAGTATTATAAAAGGAAAGTTTTAAATAAAGGTAATTTCAAAAGCTCCTGTCCTTTCCAATATCTAACAAAAAGTTTAGAAACCATATTATTTATTTCTAAAAGTGGGTGGTAGGTACCTTACACATATTTTACATATAATCCTTTGTGTTGATTTAGTACGTAAAGTAACTAAAAAATATTACCTAAGACACAAAAAGAAAAAAAGGCACAGAAACTTATTATGTACACACACTCTTTCAAAATTACAGATCGCCATACCGTCTTCAATGACACGCCCTTTATCATCCAGCATGCCCTGGATTTCACAGCCTCTGACATAAACCAGGCCAATCTGCTCAATAAAAGGTCTCCTCCGGTCAAACTTAGTACCGTAAGGCTTCGTGGGCCGTACAGTAATTAAAAAACATACATCATGCTTACGAAGACCTGGTAAAACATAAAGACATTTTCACTTATTAGAATGTTATTGCTTTTAGTCTTTTGTTGGCAAATTCTCATCCTCTTAAGAGAGATAAGAAACATTTAAAGTACCAGAGGTGATCAGTGGTTATATTTGCATTGTAATATAATTACGGGTTTTCCTATAATCTTTAAAATTCAATGTTTGACAGGAATAATTAAAATGAAAATTTCTCTTTATATTAAAATTAGAAACTTTTATGCCATGAATACACTACTGAATAAGCCCTCCAAGTCATGTTACAGCTCCAAAATTGGGTGCTCATCATCATTCTTATTTTTAGCATTCTTAATAAGTAACCAAAAATATGGTTGGCATATAATCCATCTGTATCATATTCAGCAGGTTTCTAACATCAGTTTAAACTATCCATCACTGTCATTCCAACAACAGTCTAACTGCATTCCCTGAAAGAGGTCAACTCAAGAATAATTCATCAAGGCACAAAAGCATTGTTTACAGATACAATATTGAGAACATGGTTGAATATATATAGTTTCATTTGGCAAATAAAAATTTTTATAAGTAAATGTCAAGAAATAGGAAACATGTGCCCAAGTCCATAGCTTCTCAGTCATTAGACCAAATACTGGACTCGACTGGATCCCCAGCTCTATTAAAAGTAGAGATACAGAAGACAAGGGACAGAAATTTAGACCACATATCCATGTGATGTCAAACCACTTCATCTTCATCGCTTTCCTGATTCGTTTTGTTAGCCACTGTAGGACATAAATGCAAACAAACAGTCTGCTTGCTCATAACTTTGGTAATAAGATATACAACTAAATCAAATCAGCAATGTCAGTGTGTGGCTAACAGTACTGAGACCATTCTGGTTTGTTTTAATATGGAGTGGGGTTTAAATGTGCTAGTAATAACTGCTCTGATTCATAATAATTACTTTATTGTTTATTTCCCAACAAATTAGAAGCAGGAGAAGCAACGAGAACTAAGAGGAACTGTTCTACTGAGTTGTGCTGCCTTTCGGACTCTGATCTGCACAACTCATTACAACGTCTAAGTCTTCGAGTGAAAGGGGTGGCCCTGAGATTTAGTACCGACCAGTGTCACTTTTTGGCATCACTGAGGGATGACTGCCTGTTCCCTACTAAGGCAGATCATCTCCCTGTGGGGCATCTCAGATCTACATTTAAAAAAACCCTTATGTAATAGCTCAACTACCTTTCTCCTTTAAACCATTATGTATCCACTCCATCCTGGCTGTGCCTTCCGGAGCAGAATCCAGTTATTTCTGTGTCGTTAATTCAGTTTCCTTAATTTTAAATGGGGTAATGGAGAAGATATGGCCTGAACTTCATTACCTTTTTGAAGGAATAAGAAGAATGTTTTATGTATTTAGCTTAAACTCTTCAAAACTACAGGACAAATTTCTACAGGACAATATTCATTACTACTTACAGAACCTCCCTCTCATTTTTTGCCTCCGTTTTCTAATTAGTTACTCCATTTGTGATCAACACAGGGAGTGATTTTGGCTTTGGCCTCCCAGAAAACATTCCTCTCCCCACCGTGCCCTATCCTATGAATCACCTGTTCCACAATACCCTACTGTACTCTCTCCTGCCCATCAAAAATTTATCCACTACATTTCTCATTCTATCAGAGAATCGTTAAAAGAACGAAAGGGGGGAAAAAGACTGTTTAATGTCCTTCTGATAAAAGTCTCCGAAGTAATGACGAAAAGGAGTTTAGGTAACTGTGTAAAACAGTATTTATTTTAATACCTTCTTAAAAGCCAAAGGTAGTAAGTATAAAACCTTTTCCAGCAACTTAATGTCTTTCTTAAGATTTAGCAACAATAAAAATATACAGTATTCTAGACGTGTAACACACTAGATTAGATTGGAACTCTTTGAAGGATATAGGAATCACAAAAACAATCTGTCACAAACTACAACCACTACAGTGGCCATTTGTTAAACATGTGGCCAGCTTTGCTGCTGGATTCCTTCAGAATTACTAGATAAACATACCATATAGTCCCTATGGCTATAAACAGCTATATTAGGAGTAATATTTTCTGAAAACTGATCCATTAAGGGACTATCCCTTTCCCTCTGGCATGCCAAGAAGGTGGAAGAAGATAAAATCTCCCAGCTACTGTTTCTCACAACAGAAGAGCAAGCAAGAGCTCTCACAGACAGCTGGGAGAAAAATATAAAAGTGCCACTTAAAAATTAGGTCATGCGTCATTTCTGGCACAGGTGTTATCAATGCTTTCAGTCTCTACTTGGCTTAGTAACTCTGAACATATCTGCCTCTAAATAAAATTCCTTGTGACACAGAACTCCTGTCCCTAAAATCTTGCCTAGGAAAGAATAGGGGAAATAACTGCTCTAATTTCCCTGCATCTATTATTTATCCTTGAATACACTTAATATCACTAATTCTTCATCTAACTTCCTCCTTTGGTACAAATTGTTAAAATATTATTATTTCTTTCTGAGTTGTTTTACCATATCCCCTTCAAATTCCTTTTGAGTTTGTCTAATTTTGATTTTGTATCTTTATATTCCAGCAACTGTATGCATCCCTAGTCTCTTCACTTTGGTGGCTTTTTATCTCTTAAAAATGCCAATTTTCCTTACTAGCTCTGCATGTGTGCAAGTTATACGTGGGTTTCCCCCTTTCTTGAGTGAACAGTAATACTTTGATTCTCTTTGTATTGGTCCTACAAATTCATAAATATTATCTTACTAAATTTGGGATTTAAAGAGCTCTACTTTCAGCTTTGCAAACTCCAATTTTCAAAATACTGTCATTTGCATGCTATTTTGTTTTTTCCTAAAGTATTAATACATTCAATATAAGTTCTTGTATGATTCTTGATATTTTTACTACTAATAATTATAAAGACAACTTTTAAAGATAAAATTTCATAAATGTTTAGGAGAGTAATGCTTAGTAAAAGTGCTTCATCAATTTTCTAAGTCTATAAACTAAAAAAGCAAAAATGTAACTTTATTTTTTGAAATAGAAAATTACCTTCCCATTCATCTTTGATGTGATCTCTGACATTCAGATTGATGGTAACATCCGCACGAACTCGGGTTGGCCAGTTTTCACCTATGTTGGGCTTGGCAACCTCAACTACAGTGAAAGCTACAATAGGCTGGGCCATTCGTGCCCAACCACCAAACACTACACCACCATACTCAGATTGCCTGAAAACCAAAGAAGTGCATGATTACTCCAACAAAAAATGACTTTTCCCCAATTTTTGTCAAGTAAAATTAGTAAGGAGGAACACAAACTTAGTTACTAAGCCCTGACATTAATAACTCTTATTTCTAAACTTTAAAAAAAAAAATTAAGTCCCGATATATAGGGAATACATTCAATAGGATGAATAGGCAAATATGGTCCAATGAAGAAAAGGAAGTAGAGAGGAGTATCCCACATACACAGAAAAAAATTTAACTCTACATTCGTAAGAGTGGAGGCATTTTGCCAAAGAATAATCTATTATAATAATAATTATAAAATATAAAAATATAAAATATTACTATTTTTATTATAATCTAGATTATTATAATAATTCTTACCCTTTTCCTCTCTTCATCAAGATAGTCTCAACTGTTTACATTTTATGTATTTAGGTATTTCTACAAGCTGTTTTAGAACAAGGTAGAATTTTAAAAATTAAAAACAAACCAACAAATAATAGTATCTATACAAATGCTTCCTTTAGGGCGTAATATTTGAGTCATTTAAAAGATACTGCCATGGATTGGGGGTAAAAGTAATCAAGCTAGGGGCGCCTGGGTGGCTCAGTCATTAAGCGTCTGCCTTCGGCTCAGGTCATGATCCCAGGGTCCTGGGGATCAAGCCCCGCATCGGGCTCCCTGTTCAGCGGGATGCCTGCTTCTCCTTCTTCCACTCCCCCTGCTTGTGTTCCCTCTCTTACTGTCAAAGAAATAAATAAAATCTATTAAAAAAAATAATCAAGCTAGTTGTAATAATCAGAATTACTAATATTCAAATATCATTCTTTCTTCTTATGTTAATCTAACTGGTGCTTTAGATTTTACATTAAGTCTGGGAAATTTATAACATAAATACTGCAGCAGCACTCCAAAACTGGGAAGTACTGCCAAAAATGACACGCTTACACAGATAAAGAAAAACTACATCCCAGGTAAAGGCTTTGTGCTGTAAGAAAAAACTGTAGAACTTCACAACATCAAAGAGTGAAACTAATTAAAAATAAATGTTCTGCATCCAGTGACTTGCTTAGGACAGGGAATTTCTAAAAGATATTGCCTTGTGTCTAACCCTTTTTAATAACTATCACCTCCTTCATTTCCTACAATTTTACTACATATAGATTACATACCATAAAATTCATTCACTGTGAATGCACAATTCAATAATGTCTAGTAAATCTGCAGAGTTGTGCATCCATCACCACAATCAAATTTGAGAACATTTCCATCCTGTGGATAAGAGATCCCTCTCATCTGACTACAGTCAGTCCTGTTACTACCCCAGGCAACCACTGACCTATTCTTCCCAACTCTTTTTTCCTCCCTTATAAAATCTACCTGCAACATGAAGGATTAAAAAGGAAAGATTTCTGCCTCTCATAAGTACCCTCTCCCTTATGTTGCTCGGCGGTTTCAGCAGCCTGAATACATGATCATTAGTATCAAGTGCTGAGTAAAATTTATGCCCCTACTTCTCCACCTTCAGCACATAAGAAACAGGAAGAAGCCTGGCCTCTTTTTAGATCTCATCCTTTTTAAAAGCCTTCAATAATGGGCAATTAGGAATGAAAATCTAGAAAAATTTATTATCGTAAGTTAACTTCCAAAAGTGACATTTTCTTTCCCTTAGCAGAAAATAGTATAATTTGAAAAAATGTCCTTTACTAATAGACCATAAGAACAATTAAGTATTTTTGCTTTATTGGCATTTAAGTAAAATATAAGTGAATTCTATTTGATAAACTGCTAGTTAATAATCCCTAGTTTGCAAAATGGCCAAAATTAGGTCCAGAATCTGAGCATGTAAACCCAAGGTAACCGTAAACTGAAAGGAAGCTTTCTGATCAAGTACACCCCCGGGGTGCCGACAATGGGCACTAATTCCAGCAAAGCTGTGGGCAGGGATGATCAGCCAGCAAGTACACAAACCTCACAGTGCTAGCCTGCCTACTGACTCAACTGGTTATTATGTTGTGTTTTATAGTCTCACCCAGAATAACTTGTCACATAATAACCAATTAAAAAATAGAACTGTGTATGAAATAAAACGTGGAAGTGAAAAAAATAGATCATAATCATAGTGTCCACGTAGCTCTTTGTAATTAGTCAGGAGAGAAGCCTGGAAGATACCTGAATCCGTTCACATTCAAAAACTGTTATGCTTTTCATACAGAATGCAGTATAAGTGTATGTGTAAGCATGGTGTGACCAGAATGTAATAAAAATTCATTTTATAGAATTAATGTTACTAGTTTATAGTCATTATATATAACTTACCCTCATCAATTTCATACATAGAATGAAATAGTGAATGAAGGACATTTATCTTATATTAGTCATGTCTAAAAATCAAAATGGACCTTCGCAGATCTCATAATGCAGAGCTGCCTACGATAACTAGAATGCAAGTCTTTTCTTAGCTAACAGAATCCCAGACATGAGCTAGCAAGTGGGGAGCTGAGTTTAAGCATAAGACTTCCTCAAATGAAAAGACCTGCTCAACTGGCCCCCAAAGTAAATCCTGACGGTTTAGTTTCTTCAAGGTAATCTATGGATGGAGGACCAGGGGAGACTTTGCAACGTCTCTGTGATGCTCAGCAATGCTCCTCATCTCTTGCCAAGTTCTTTAGAGAGGCTAACTGAGATACTGGTGACAGCCACAAGAGCAGCTGGGGTAGAAGACCCCTTTATCATAAGCGCCCAGAGCTTAAACCATCCTGCCCTAGTACACGCCTGCTGGTCAGCCCATACCCTCCCTCTTTACCCTTTTGCTAATGTCCAACCTACTGTCCCCTCTACAGTTCTCCCCGCACCATCCTCCAAGAATGAAGATCTCTCCTCCCTTATCCCCATTCTCCCAGCCCCACCCCCAAGTACCCAGATACATATCATGTATTTTAGCTCTTTTGATATACTCTAATCCACATTAGAGAATTTCTCAAAGAGTAAATATCTTATATGTTGGAGGGCATCTTCATGCCAGGCATACTGCTTCTAAATACACTTATGAGGTTTCTGACAGAAGTTATGTCAGTCACTGTTTGCACCTCTTCATGACAAGTGGAACCAATTTACTAACCATGGCTTCATTCTGCTGACACTATCCTCGATGTCCTGCCTAATTTCGTAAGTTGATTCTAAGCGGAAGAGATTAAAATTCCTTAAGAGGTAATCATGAAGAGTCAAAAACTGCAAATTCAACTTGGGAAGAGCAAGACAACCTGAAAAAGAAAACAACATCCACATTTGAATTAGTCTTTTAATCAGACAGCTGCACCATGTATAAAGAAATGCACTACAAATTTGGTGAGAGTTTAATTTAATGATGTCTGAAATATAGCATATTTGATAAGGTCCTATTTTTATTTTCACACAGAAATTGAAAAACCAAGTTAACAAATGTTATCTATTAAGAGTTGGGAAGGATAAATCTCATTAATACATATAACAGTGCATATGGCCATAAACTAAGCCCATGACAAATTTACCATGAAAGCTAATTAGTCAGTATATTACGACGTATTACTCTATCTCCAATGAGCACTATTGTACTCTGAATCTTTGCTGTTTGGCTAGACTTCAAGGATAAGGTATTGGTATGCTATGCCTGGAGTTATTTCCCTTCTCCGACTGTATTAATGAACAATATTCTTTCTAATATCTCTACTAACTGCTATTTCCCTCGGGTAATAAGTGAATAGGCACTCAGCTGCAATACCAAAAGGGTTTAAAAAAAAAAAAAAAAACCTCAAAATAAACACATTTTACTGGAAAATCATATTATTTTCATCATCTGTATCCATTCTTACCAAAGTAATAACAAACCTAATGGCAAAAAAACATCAATGTAAAAAAAAATTTTACATCATTTATGTTAGCAAATTCTGATTTATAATCTTTCTCAGTATCTTTCAGGCCAGAAGCTGAAGGAGTATCTCTTTGGACAGCATAATTTTATTAAAAAAAAAAAAAAGAATTAAAATGTCACCATTTTACAAATGCCACTGAATTAACAAATCTAGCCATTAAGCAGCAATGGCTACTTATGTCACACACACACACACACACAACCACCAGACATTCTGAGCCTCTTATGAAAGAATACAGCACCACCAAGAATCTTGCCAGACAGAAAACGTCAGCCTGACCAAGCCTCTGCATTCAGCTGCCAATCTGCAAGAAAAGTAAAGAGCAGAGAGACATACTCAACTGTACACTGAGTAGTCAATTAGAAAAAACTAGACTGTGGGAAACCATACAAATCAAACAACTCAGGATCTTCAAAAGAAAAGGAAGGGCTGCAGAGGGCATTTGTGAAGTTAAAAGACATTTTAAAAATGGAAAAGATTGACTATCATACATGGATGCACAGTAGGTGATAAAACTATGAAGAATATATAGTGATTGCTATAGAAGTAAAAAAATGGTTACTTTCAGGTGGAGGGAGAAGCAGCAACTGGGAAGGAGCCTATGGGAAGGCTCTGGGATAGCTAATAAGGTGGTTATTTCCCTTATGGTAATTCGTTAAGCCCTATGTTTACATTGTGTGGCTTTCCATATTTGTGTTTATTTTCTTAAAAAGGTTCAAAATGAGGGTGAAAAAATTTTACAAGGATTTTCTTTACAATTCTTAACTGATTTTTTTTTAAATATCTGTACCAATTTCACACTTATTTTCTCTTCTTGGGAGCTAGAAGCAGTCTGCATAAACGTTCCGTATTAGCTTTGATCTTTGCCTATTTATTAGCATCAGACATTGAGCCCCTAAACAAAGTGCCATCCATGGTCACTAAAAAACAATGGCATGACACAGCCAAGTATCTGAAGACAGCTTTATTACAGTTAAACCACTTGACAACTAATACTGTTCTGCCATACTTTCCTTAACCTTCATTAATTACAGGAGGGAGAGAAGAACAATACTTCATATCCTAAGTAAATGTATTTTAAACCCAGAGCAGCATCACTGAGTAGCACCAAAAGCTAGATGTAGGACTATGCACATGTTTAAGGACACGTAAGCTCTGTACTGACAAGAGAGAATACTAAGAAGCATCTGCCTTTTAGGAACTGATCAGACAGAGTTAGATACATGGGTCGTAAATGCTTTTAGCATGAACAAATTAGAAAAGTGAAAAAACAAGGCACTGACCTTTGTAAGAACAACAACAACAAAAAATACGAAGACTGCCTATTCTGAAATCTAGCACGACTTCGGTGCCCTGGCTTTCCTGAAGTTACAGCTTCAGGATAGGACTCTGAAGTACCCATTTTTTCTTTTAAGTAAATTAACACTGGTGCTGTCTATAACATAGCCAAACTTCTCATAATGATGCCGTTGCTCAAAAAACTTCCTTAATTTTTTTTTTTAAATATGCCTTCAAAATATGTCAGAATGTACTTCAGCATACACTCAACTGTGGCAAATTCTCATCCTTAGCAGATGAACAAAGCATTTAGGAACAAATCTGTTGAAATAGATAAGTAAACAAACCAGGGAATAACTACTTTTAATCAACACTAAGGGTTTATTATTAACTAATGACAATTTTGGGTGGTCATTAGTTGGCTTAACAAGGAATTCAAAAGAACTTCTAAAAAAGGCTTTGAAAAAAACACTACTAAACAAAGCCTTTCACAGTGACATAATGAGAGCTAAACTTCTACTATTAGGTCTCCTTAAAATATAGTTTTCATGCTTACGGTCCTATTTTATAAAGGATGATATATGGATGTATATATATGTATATTGGGATGATATATGGATGTATATATCACATCCATATATGGATATATATATCACATCCATATATGGATATATATATCACATCCATATATGGATATATCACATCCATATATCATCCCAATATATGTTTACACGTGTGTGTCCGAGCATGTGTGTGCAGCACACGCGCGCGCGCACACACACACACACACACACAAATTAGGGCATGGTTAAATTTAATAAAAATCCAAGGAGCGCCTGCCTTCAGCTCAGGGCGTGATCCCGGCGTTCTGGGATGGAGCCCCACATCAGGCTCCTCCACTGGGAGCCTGCTTCTACCTCTCCCACTCCCCCTGCTTGTGTTCCCTCTCTCGCTGGCTGCCTCTCTGTCAAATAAATAAATAAAACCTTTAAAAAAAAAATCCTTAATACTATGCATTCAATATACTGAATAGTTTCTAGTTTTAAAACTGAACTTGAGGGTACCAGAAAATGATCCTAACGCATGTAACAGATAGGAGTATTTTTAGTTACATCTGATAAATTCTACACTAAATTTCATGGTACACCTGAATCCTGTACTTCTCTGCCATACCTTCCCCAGAATAGTACTCAGTTGGGACAATATTTTCATCCCATATGATTTTCTCAGTTGGATACAAAGGCATCTGGTTCAACTGCTGAATCTGAGAAATTCGACGTTCATGACGAGATACCTGAAAGAAGCAGGACCATGCAGAAAGTTAGAAGCACATCATTTTTTAATCAAAATAATGTATGGAGAAATTCACATAAAGTACAGAATGAGAAGTTTCATGTCTTTCAGTTATGGTAGCACTTAAAATGAGGTTTTTTTTCCTTTTTCTACTTTCTCCATAAATCAAAGACGAGAGAGGCATCAATTATGATGGGCTTTGGAAAATCAGGCAGATCAGAGTTCAATGCCAAGTACCTCTAATTTATGAGCTACGTAAAAACTGGGCACGTTCCTTCAACTTCCCTGATCTTAGCTTCTTTTTCAGTAAAACAGATAAAATACCAATCACCTCTCGGGTTTCTTATGAAAATGAAACGGCATACACAGCATCAAAGTGCCTGGCATATGCCAAGCCCTTAAAAACCACAGCACTTAATATTCACCAATATTAAGCCCTAAGTCCTAGATTATAGTTTTCATTCTTCTACTAATTAAACAATCTGGAAAATTCTGTTTATTAAAAAACCTGGGGGTGCCTGGGTGGCTCAGTCGGTTAAGTGTCTGACTCTTGGTTTCAGCTCAGGTCGTGATCTTCAAGTCAGGAGACAGAATTCAGCGCTGGGCTCCGTGTTCGAGGGGAATCTGCTTCCCCTCTCCCTCAGCCACCACCCCCCACCTTGCTCACGCTGTCTCTCTCTCTGAAATAAATAAATCTTAAAAAAAAAAAAAAACCCACACACAAAAACACCTGGCCTCAGTTTTCCTTGTAAAATGAGAGTTGGACTTCATGACCTCTATGTAGATTTCCATTGTTAATATTACAGTCATCTATCTCAAACACAGAAATAAGCTTGTTACCTAAATAACATGTTAAAATAATGATACATGTGAAAAATGTGTCACATTCTCTTCAGTGGAGACAGTATTATTTTAGGAAAGAAAATAGTGAGATATCATCTAAATAATACTCATATTTCTACTTCTTTATCATAATTCAGATTTTAGAAGAAGCCAAAGCCTAAGGAAATCCTTTGAGAGAGAGAGGAAATGAAAGATAATGCTGTAGCGCTATAAATTTTTAAAAATGTTTTCTTTTTGGCATAAATATTTAAATTTCAAGGATGAAATCTTAGGTGTAAGACTGTAAAAGGCATAGGATCAGCCTTATACTTAAACCTATTTTCCATTAGAAAGATTCCTAAAGAAATCCTCATTTCTTTGTATAGTAAGGATTTATTATTAATTCCCCAAACCTGACTTATGAGAAAAGATTTCATGTTGTCAGAAAATAGGACTAGGCATTTTTGGAAAGCATTTGTAGTCAGAAATAATGAGAAGAAGGCAAAGATGGTGACCTAAGACATACATTTCACTTAAGTAAACATATCAATAAAAAAGTATTTCCCATACTTGAATAAACTTAAAACTCTAAGAATTTCTCTCCAACTGGCACTTAAACACCTGTCATTAGGCTTAAAACACCTGCTACCAACAGCTTCTGGTTACCTCCCCAAAACTAGCATTATCATCTTCTGTACAGTAAGAGACTGTATCTCACACCCTATATTAAAAGTATTAGCTTGGAATATAAGTCACAAAACTGTGTGCCCATTATGGTGCCATTCATGTAAAAAAAATGCATATACACACCCACACAGTGTACGTTTGTAGAGTTATAAAAAAACAAACTAAAAACTACTCAACCTATAGCATAGCAGACAGAAAACAAAAAATTAAAACAAGCTATTATTTCTTTTACCCACGCAACTGCAGAAATTGGGATGACTCCTAACATCCAGTGCTGGTAAGAGCTTAAGGAGACACACTCTAATACACTGTTGGTAGGAACACACATCTTTCAGAGGATAATTTGGCTGCATCTTATCTTTTAAATAAGCACATGCTTCGATCAAATAATTTCACTTCTAGGTACCCTCCTAAATGTCCACACATGGGCACAAAGCGGCATGTGTGAGGATCACATCATTACTTGTAAAAGTGAACATTGCAAACAACTTAGATATTGATAGTGGGGATATAATTACTCATGCATCATATGAATTATTTTACTAGAGCTAAAATACATTCCTTTCTCTCAATTTTTTCTGTGAACCTAAAACTGCACTAAAAAATAAAACCTTACATAAAAAGTATTAGTTTGAGTTAAAGTCCATTATTTTCCAAAATGACTGAAAAATCCCTTAGTATTCTTAAACCACTAAGTTAGTGGCTGACACAGAAGCTGCTCATAAATGTTTGCACAGAATGAATTCATGCCATAAAGCAGTTTTAAAAGGTAAAAGACTTGGGGCGCCTGGGTGGCACAGCGGTTAAGCGTCTGCCTTCGGCTCAGGGCGTGATCCCGGCGTTGTGGGATCGAGCCCCACGTCAGGCTCCTCTGCTATGAGCCTGCTTCTTCCTCTCACACTCCCCCTGCTTGTGTTCCCTCTCTCGCTGGCTGTCTCTATCTCTGTCAAATAAATAAATAAAATCTTTAAAAAAATTTTTTTTAAAAAGGTAAAAGACTTAAGAAATCTAATGGATAAGAAATCTGATAAAAATTAAATGATGATATAATTGTAAAACAGGTAGCAATGACCTACTTAACCTTTAGTCCAGGAAAAAATTTGTATCAATCCATGTCTTTAAGATAGGGAACATTTAAAGAACATTAATATTTACCAGCAATTCTAGAAGAAATTCTTTATCAAAAGTTGTGTCTTCATTTTTAGGAAGAGTTGGTAACAAGCAGAGGTATGATGCCACCTGGTGGAGTGTATTTGAACTGCAGAATAAGGAATATTCAGATCAGAATATTTTATTAACTTATTTTACTTCATTTTTGAAACACGTAATTTTATAGACTGATTAAAAAGTTTTACCTAGCAAATGTAATCCTATGATATTACAGCAAATAAAAAAATCAGCAATGAAAGCCCCCTTAATACAGGTTCTCAAAGTGTCTTCTGCAAACCCCCTGTGGTCCTTGAGACCTTTCTAGTAAGTCTGCAAGAACAATACTTTTTTCTATTAATACTAAGACATTATTTGTTTTTCTCACTATCTTTACATACACAGTGAAAAGCAGTGGTGGGTAAAACTGCTGGCACAGGTGAAGGCAGTGGCACCAACCAGGACTATAAGGAGCCATAGCATTCCTTATGGCCACATGCAGAGGGGGAAAAGAAGCCACTTTCGTTTAAGAATGCCCTTAATGAAGCAGTAATATTAATGTATTAATTAAAAGTAAACTTCTACTTAAAATTTATTACTAATGTAATTAAATTTGGACTCTTGAGTATCTGTTTTTAAAAAATTCTGTGTGACAAGATGGGAACTACACATTTTACACACAATTTTTACTTGAAAGAACTAATGACAAACCACGGTTATTCAGACTTTTCAAATCTGAACAAAATAAACCAGTAACTTTAAGGAAAACAACTGACAGTATTGTTACCAAAGATAAAATTTGAACTTCCAAGTGAAAAACTGGAATTCTGGGAAAACGTGCATTCACCAACGTGAGCTGAACAGCTTTCCATTACTGAAATAGAGTTTCATCACCTTTGGCCAAAGGCCCTCACACACTCTATCCCAGCCCCTGGTAACCACTAATCTGTTTTTGATCTCTACAATTTTACTTTTTCCAGAGGGTCATATAAACGGAATCATACATTATATATAGCCTTTTGATACTGGTTATTTTCATCTAGCATAATGCAACTAAAATTCACCCATACTGTGTGCATTTTAGTTGGTTCCTTTTTACTGCTGAGTAGTACTCCATCATACAGATGTAGCACACTGTGTTTATTCATTGACCAGCTGAAGGCTGTTTTGACAACTATAAAGCCACTATACATATTTACCCATAGACTTTTGCATGAACATAAATTTTCATTTGGTGTATCTGTGAGAACACTAGATTGTGTAGTAAATGGGTGTTTAACTTTACAAGAAACTGTCACATTTTTCCAAAGAGGCACTACCACTTTGAATTCCCACCAGCAAAAGTATGAGAATTCCAGCTGTTCCATATCCTTATCAAAAGTCAATACAATGCATGTTTTTTACAATTGGTATCTCATTATGATTTAAATTTGCATTTCTCTAATAACTAATGATGCTAAGTATCTTTCTCTGGCCTAATTGAAATGTATCACCTTTAGAGCAGTATCTGTTCAAATCTTTAGCTATTTTTAAATTGTTTTCTTATTATTGAGTTCTGAGACTTCTGGATACCAGTCCATCATCAGATATGTGTTCAGTCAATATTTCCTCCCAGTCTGGGGTTGTATTTACATTCTGTTAACAATGTCTTTGAAATAGTAGGTTTTAAAATTTGATAAAGTCAATTTATCAATTTTTTTTTTCTTCATGGATTATGCTTTGGGGTCTATGGAAATCTTTGTACAAATCACAATCACAAAACTTTTCTCCTCCATGTCCTATTAGCTCTGGTTCTGATAAATGTCTATGATTAATTTTGAGTTAGTCTGTGTCTATGGTGTGAAGTAAGTGTCAAGTTTCATACTTCGCATATAGATGTCCAACTGTTTCACCATTATTGAAAAGATTACCCTTTCTCCAGGGAGTTGCTTTGGCATCTTAGTCAGAAATCAACTAACATATATGTGTGGTCTATTTTCAACTCTACTGTTCCAGTGATCTATGTGTCTGTCTGTCCTTTATTCAATACCACAATGTCTTGATTAATGTAGCCATATAGGCAGTCTTGAAATTAGGTAGTGGGAATCCTCCAACTTTGTTCTTTTTCAAAATGGTTTTGTTTAGTCTAGTCTCTTTGTCTTTCTATATTAATTTTTGAATAAGCTTGTCAATTTCTAGAAAATATCCTGTTGGGATTCCAAGTGGAACTGAATTATACCTATGGATCAATTTGGGCAGAATTCATACCTTAATTGAGTCCTCTCATCCATAAGCAAGGCAAATATCTCCATTTCTAAAATTAATTCACTGTTAGTAATGGCCAAAAATTTAGAAAGTAAAGATCTGTCAACAGCAGAGTGATTAAAAAATAGTATGGTATATCGTCCAATGGAATTTTATACAGTTCATTAAGAGAATGAAACAGATTTCTGTGTTATTGTAAGAGTCATTATTAAATCTTATGAAAACCAACAAACAAACCAACTTTCAAGTGGAAACCAAGTTTGTTTCATTTCAAATAGCCAATGAACTAAACATAATTTCTCCCAAGAATTAAGGACAATGGGGAGATAAAAGAGCACAGTTAAAGGTTAGACTGCCTAGGTTTGAAATCGGGACCACCGAGGTAGGAATCCTAGCTCTGCCACTTACTTGCTATTTGATCTAGGCAAATGACTTTTCAATTCTGTGTCTCAGTGACCTTATTTCAAAAATGGTACCTACTCCTCACATAAATGAATGTCTTGAGGATTATTTATGCAGTTAGTAGAGTGCCTACCATGTATATAAATGTACTATTACCATTTTCAAAATAGTATATTAGCTAAGTGTCAAAGAATATTACTAATTTCATAAATTTTAAACATAAAAATTTTTTTCATCTTCTAATATCACACATGACCATTTACTGGTTTCTGTTTTATGTTATGATTGATGGGATACCAGTTTTATGTTCTACTCTAAGAAAATTTATGATTTAGGAAAAATGTTTAAGTTATGAAAAATATAAATTTTGCCCCCCAAAATAGAAGATCAATAATTATATCTAAGTGACTTAAAGATACCAACTGCCAGAAAGAAGCACTAGTTTTAGTTGTCAACAGAGTAGTACAGTAAGTTTCACTACCTAGTAGTACAAAATGTTTAAAAGCAAAAAGAAAATTAAAATTCAGTTCTTTCATGTTGACTTACCTAAGAGGTCCAAAGAACTTGACCAAAGATTCCCGAGTATCTACTTCTGCCACATTTGAGAGGGCAAAATCATAGAGCTCAGGGAAATGTGCAAAAGCAGCTCTCTAGAAAGGAGAAAAAAAAATAAATAACTAACGCCTACAAATTAATACAATCAACTACAATTTATATACTACATAATAAAAATAATATTTTAAAAATATTAATGCACTTCTCTTTCTCTTATATGCTTCTCATATGTGACCTCTGCCTTATTTAGCCAGAAGCATTCAATACAATGGGAAAAAACTAGAATTATTCCAACAAGACTGCAAAACCAGTCAATGTTCAGTTTTTTATTTCTAATGCTGTATTTTGAACATACATGAAAATAGCCATGAAAGCTAGCTTCACTGACACAGAGGGAGAAAAATAAAACAATACACTTTATTATCAAGAACTGGCCCAACAAAACTAAAGGGAAATTCCCACTGAAGAGATAGCTTGAGGGAGAATTCAAAAGTACAGTGGTTTGTGCTTTTACTTTGGAACTCTGGAAAGATAGGACCTCTCAGGGTAACACCCCCAACCAACCATGGGGTAAGCTGCAAGAAAACAGAAATAGCATTACAGTGACTGGGTAAGAGTGTATAAGGTAACATCTCTAGTCTTCCTTAATGCCCATGGTGCACGGAGAAGATCCAGAAGTTTTCACATGCCCCATGACAGATGGCACCACGAGTTGCCAAGGTTATTGATCAGATGCCATGAGATTACTACAGGTAATAGCAAAATGACAATGCAACCCAAGTCTCAGTGAGCTGTTTAAGCTAGGAAATGAATGAGAGTCAGCTCTCAGGAGAACTCTAGCAACCACTAAGCGCAACGCTGGAGCCTCATCAGCAAGGAGATAGCCAAACTCCTTGGGAACCATCATCATGCCTTGCCTGGTACCAAGAGAGCAGACCACATGCCACACCAGCTGTGGTCACTTCAAGGGCAGAAGCAGAAGGACAAAAAAACACTACTGCTCTGAGAAGAGCAGGAAAAGACATCGGAGCCGGGACACTGTGCAGATCAGTCCTCTGCCAAAACAATGAGGCTACCATGGTGCCTCCACATACCCAGATGGCATTCTGGGAAAGAAGAGGGAGAGGCGAGTATCTTTGAGAGATAGTGGAGTTGATTGTGAAAGACAATTTTGACTGAACCTTTACCCGAAAAGACTCTTCAAAACAGAAAGAACTGAATTTCTTCAAGGTGACAAATAAAAGCTTCTTTCTCCCACCAGAGGGAGTAAGATGAGATCAGTAATACAAAACAAACAAACAAAGGTACTTTGTTGACACAGATGAGCTGTACTGGCAAACTGCAGTCCCATTATGTGTGTTTATTTTTAAAATGTACAAAATGTTCACACATACTTTGTCAATATATTGGAATACTTTTTCATAAAATCAAAGTGGTAAGTATATACATCAAATTGGTCTAATAACTGATAGAAAATTTGAGTGTCAAATATCAGTATCTGGATTCTCAAGACTGAAGAAAGCCACTTTTCCCATGGATTCATTGGAATTAGCAATATTTAAAAAGCTCAGTACGAAAACACTATTGAATTAGTACTTTCTTCTACCTGTACTACATGAACTAAATTACATATGACCCAACTTGACGGAGCAGAATCACAGGCTGCAGTGCATTACAGTTACCTGGAGAGAAGTAATTCTGTCATAGTGAATTGTGGTCATCTCATTCTCTGTCAGAGCATTTCCAGTCTGGTCGTTAATCTCAAAACCAGTATAGAACTTAAGCATGTCCAAAAGCTGAAAGGATACATTTACATTACTAAACTGTCTGAACATAAGAACAAGAAACCATTAACAAAAACTCTTATAAAGAATAAACAAGTCCACGTAACTTCTCCGAGGTGCTGAAGAACTCTGGAATATAAACACCGTAACATGTATGTTAGAACATACCAAACGTGTTATTTGTCTGCGAATAAAGTATGAGTCTAGTAAATAAATTGCTGAAGTCTATTTCATACACATGGTCTACTTCTACAGAGAGGAACTTAAGCTGCAACCTCAATAATGAGCAGACATTAAGGATCTAATCAAAGGAAGCCAAACACTAATGGAAAAAACACAAACTCCATGACTGCAAATTTACAAAACTAGACCAGTGGGGGGAACCCGTAAGGTCTTTTACTTATGCCACTTAATACAGAATTTTCTGAATGAAGGTTTTGGAATTCATAATTGGAGATACTCTCCTCTGTGTACTGCTTCTTTTGGGAAAAGCAGCAAGGTGAGGAAAGCTAAGATATTTATTCTTCTCATCAGTCTCCATGGCCATTGAGCCCTTTCTTTGGCCTAGTTACTGCTGCTAATGAAGGCCTGCTTTCCCTTCGTAGCAATGGCATCAAGAGTCTACTGGCTGCATTCACCCCAAATCTTTATTATTCTTAATTCTAATCTATGGAAGATCAGAGATGAGAATTTAATATGTTGTAATATATGTGGCAAATCACTGGATAGAAATTTAGTAAGAGAATGAGAAAAAATACAGATATAAGATAAAAGAATTCTTGGGGTGCCTGGGTGCCTCAGTCAGTTAACTGAGGTTAACTCTTGGTTTTGGCTCAGGTCACGATCTCAGGGTTGTGAGCCTGAGCCGCTCCAGTGGGGCTCTGCGCTCAGCGGGGAGGCTGCTTGAGATGAGATTCTCTCTCTCTCCCTCTCCCTCTGCCTCTCCCCTGGCTTGTTAAAAAAAAAAAAAAAAAAAAAAAAAAGATAAGAGCATTCTTAAAAGAATACGTGAACACACTAAAATTACATTTCCATGTACAATCTCATTGAAAGGCAAGGGTTAGAAGTCTGTTAGAAGACTTTCCTCCCGAAAAGGAGATGTGAAACAGGAAATGTAAAACAGGAATACTTCTTTCTACCCAAGGTAGCAAACGAGCACATCCATGCTATCAACTGTCTCTGTCACCATCATCTTATGGAAAGACAGCCATAATATTAGGGCAGAGTTCTCTTGAAATTAACGCTCATCATCTATTGTATTCCACAGTGGTTACCAACATAAAATATAGGAGTATGTGGGACTACATTGCCAAAATTATAATTTAGTCCAACGATAAAATCACATGATTAACAAAAACTCTTCATTCATTCATTTTCTACATTAAGACTTGATTTTACTTTAAAATGACTAATTAGGAATTTATATTATTCAATTCAATATTTAGCAAAATTTCCTTTATATCATCCACTGGTATTCTTAGTTACATGGCAAAAAAAAGATCAATTTAGAAATGAAAACATAGTTCAGATATATCCATGCTCACCTGGGAAAAAAGGTGGCCATCCTCTTCCCTATGAACAAGATTGGAAAGGTAACAGTGAACCAAAAGGTGGGAGTCATCCAGGATGGTATTAAACCAGCGCCTTGTGGGGAGCAGGGCCTAGAACAAATAAACACCAGGGCAATAAGTCTGTATGTTCTCCGCAGCTAGAGGTAAAATCTACTATTTTGCTTAGAAGTGTCAATCACATACAAAGTACCCTCTAGTCTCCCAAAAGTCATGGTGCACAAAATAAGGGGTCTGAACAATGCTGTAAATAAACTCAGTGGCAACGTTTAAAAATAAAATCCAGCACTGGAAGAAATTTCAGATATATAAGCCAGTAGTTTTCAAACAAAATCCTACATGAAATCCCAATATGTATTGTGTATAGACGTAAAAATGGTGCTACTCTGAGAGAAAAGGGACTGGGGACCCCTATGTGGAGACTTCTTTCTCCATATCTTCTTCCCATATCCCCCCCGTGATAGTCAGCAAGACAATGCCGAGATACTGCTATCAGTTTGAAAACCACTAATCAAATATCCTCATTTTACAGACGAGGTTATCGAGATCCTCAGAGGTTATAAATTAGTTACTGGCAGAACTAGAATCTGAATAAAGATCTCATGAATGGCTGCTAGCCCAATACTCTAATCCTTATGTCAAGAAACCACCCCGTCTCTCCAGATAAGAAATGAACACAAAGGATTTTCTTTCAATTTCCTGCAGTAAAGAGGGAAAGGAAAGGAAATGAATTCAATCTGAATTACACCAACTCTGCATCTGAACTTTCTGTCAAAATCTTGCACCTAATAATATGAAATCTTCTTTAAGAATCTTAATTTAAAAAATTGACAATAGCAAATACATCTTTTTTCATCAACAATATTAGGCACATTTAGACAAGTGAGATTATTAAGAGATGGCCATAAACCCATAACTTCAGCCGCTATTAAAACTCTGTGATGGGGGAAAAAACCAAACCAAAAACAAAAACCTCTATGATGGGGTATTAAAATATGACAGAAAATAAAAAGCTATTGCTAGACTCATGTTTAATAACTACACTATATTCATATTTTTTTCTACAAACAACAGCCATCTGACAGTTATTTGAAAACCTCAAGGGCCAACTGCTTTTGACTTGCCTCTCTTTGTGACACCTAGAAACAGGTAAAAAACCCAAGGCCAGTTTGAAGTAATGAAGAAATATTTCATATAGTCATATGCTTAACCTTATCCCCCTTAAAGATGAAGTAACAGAAGAGTCACTGCACATTTTTTACCTCTAGGTCAATCATAAGTTCAATGAATCTTTCACAGTAATGAACTTTGTCCATAGTGACTGGTTCTAGACATAACAGAGAAAACATGTTAGAATTTTCTTACTTAGGCCATTCAGTGTACTATATCTTACAACTGGCAGTTATTTAGTTATTGAAACTGTCATTTGTCTCTTACTCATCAGGACAGGATCATGATGCAGAGTAAGGACCCAACCTATATTTCAAAAAAGGCAGGCCTTACCCTTATGTTTAGCTCTACAAATATAAGAAAATGAAAAACCTATCTTGGGTTAGAAACACATTTTAAAAATCAGGTTTGCAAAAATATTTTAAAAGTGCTTAGATCTACTAATGTCTGTAATAATTAGTCATAAAAAATGACTTGTATTAAATGACTAGATTTGAAAAAACCAAGTGATACAAAAACTAAAAAGGGAGTGTAAAACAAAACAAAAGTAAACAGGCGGTTCTTCCTCAGTTCTTGACTCACTTTCCTTCTTGCTTTCGCACACTAAACTTCTAGAACTTCTCTCATAACATAAACACATATAGAATATGTGTACATGCAGACATAGACAGATAATCTTTAGAATGCAAAGAAAATGGATGGGAAAGGTATGCACCAAACTAATTAATGAGACAACTATTATGAGCTTTTTTCCACTATATATATATTACTTTTGATATTAAAATGTCAATGACAGAGCAATAAAATATTTTTAAATCACCTTAATTTATGCTATTCATGAATATTAACGTAATGTTTTTTAAAAACATTTACTTTTGTTTTTAAATAATCATAACCTTGTAACATGATAAACTTTTAGAGTACAAGTTTTGCTTTTTTTTTCTAATGCCAGGTAATAGTCTACCATTTTACCAGCTAAACCATCCTGCCAAGATTGTGTCAATTAAAAGGTAATTCCAGGGTCCCCACTGCTGCTTAGTCTAAGGACTCCCAGCAGCGACTAATCCCAGTGCTTACATTTAACCTATCGATGCTTAAATAAATCCACATAATTTAATTTACTTGTAGCAGACAGGAAAACAGAAGGTTTTATCTGAAGAAAGAAATGTGAATACTTTTGTGACTAATATATAGAAATATTAAGTAGAACTTTTCTAGTTAACACATGCTCCAAATCCAGATCTTGAAATAACATAACCATAAAATTTCACAGCTGGAAAAGACCTCAGAGAATGCCTGTTCTAGCTCTTCATTTTCCAGGTGAGAAAGTGAAAACCAGAGAAAACGACCTGGTAAAAGTGTAGAACAAAATAATGGCTGATTAGAACTGGAATCCAGGTTTTCTGAGACATAGTCTAGTCACACAGATGTTGAAACTAAAGAATTTAAAGGAGCAACTTATAAATTAAATCCATTCAAACTAGTCCTCTGCTATTTTTTATTCTTGTTACTGTAAAAGAAAAATATTTTTGTCCAAAATTTAAAAAGTGAGCAAACTCTATACTCTGTATTTTTATTTATAGTTTGAGAAAATTACTGGCAATGACCTATTTAAAATTAAAATTAGAACATGATGCTTGCCACTCAGCTTCTGAGCTCTGGTGAATAAAGCTGCATGTTTTTATGTAAGTTGGCCCTACTGGGCATATTGTTTAGAGCTGAAACCTTGTCATACGAATTTCAGACACCAAGATATCCTTATCATTTGCTTCTTCCGTATATTGTGGGATTTTTTTTCCTTTCTTCTGACAGCAGTCCTGACATCTCAGATCAACCTACACAGATTTCCTTTATAACAACTGATATGGATATGTTGTTTTTCATGATGCTGTAAAATGAAACTATAATCCTTATTTTTTTAAAAAACAGTTTTCTGTTTTCTCACTATATAATCCGTCCATCTTTACCCTCCCTGAACTGGCACACTACTTTCATCATCCTGTTGGTTCCTGTGCCAGAGAGTTAACAAATTGTGATTAAAGCTCAAGGTCAATCTAAGACATTTTGTTTTCTGGCAATAAGTGAACTAAGGCAACAGCTGGTGGTTTGTAGATTGTTAAAATTATGGCAGGTCCTGTGTTGCTGTTGTTACTTGATTTTCAAACCTTGCTGATGACCCAAGATTAACAACATTCCATAGAGATGTCAATTTTTATGGCCCTAATTATTACAGGTATTAGTAGTTCTAAGCACTCATTACTACCTTTTGTGCCCCCCCCCCAAAAAATCTAAGTTTTCCTCCTAGATTTAAGCCACTTAACTGAAAGACTTAAAAATACTACTATTAAGTGACTTAGATTATTAGCATATGACAATTTTTTTTTATACCGATGCTGGGAGTAATCTTAGGCCTCAAATCAGGTATAGCTGATGGACAGCATTAGTATCTATTCCTTGCTGGATTATAAGTGTGGTTTTCGGCTGTAAAATATTACTTGGAAGGTCGGCATTTATAAGTAATCCTGTTGTATTTTAGTTTAAAAAAAGCTACAATCTCTGATGCAAAAATATAAATATGGTATATCCACAGAGCTGTTCTTAGATTACATCCCACTTAGAAAATTTTATTAACCAATGACCTATCTTATATAGCATATATACACCTTTATTAAGTAAAAAATAATCTATGTACATTGAATAAATGCTTATAAAGATCTGACAAACCCAGCATAATGGAATTAACCCCTCATGGTATACAGGCGTTATCACATATACACACAAATACAGTATAATCATGGTATATTTTTAAGTAGATCGTCTACACAGCATATATTTGTTTCATCAATAAATGGAGGCCATGTTGGAGGGAAATCTTTCCCATTTTATCTTGTAGCTCATACCTCAAAAATAATTCTCGCCCCTCCAAACAGTATTTGATGCTATTTAAAAACACTATTTAGCACCATACTGGCAATGCCACGTTGGGTATGTGATGGTCTTGTTCACCACTGTATCCCAGTACCTTGTTCAGGACCTAAGTCTAGCAAGCAAACTTAAAAAATATTTGCTAAATCAATGAGTATTTCAATAACCATGCAGGTACCTTTAAAATATATGAACTTTTAAGGCAGTCACAATATTCACACTGGTAGTCACAATATTCAGACTGGTAATATACATGAAAAGGGGAGGACAGATATGTTGTCCTAATGATTTAAAACTATTCTAAGAGCAGGTTTTAGACTAGAGACTAGTAAGCACTACAGGGGCACCCGAATGACAACCTCACAAATGAGCTAAGAGAAGATAGTTACCAGAAAGTGGCACTGATTTCAGCACAGAGATAAACTTCTGTATGAGTTGTGAAAGAAATCTTCTTTCTTGATAGGCTCTAAAATCAGAGAATAACATTGACCAAATTATTTTTGAAAAATAATTATTTCAAAAGTAAAATTTAAATGTCGAACAAGCCTTTCCTACACTGTTCAAATGTTCCATTTCTCTCTGAAACTGGGACCATAATTTGAACACACAGCTGCTTCTTTGTATGTAAATAAAAGGCTACATGGAGAAAAGAAGAGCCTCATTACTGGTATAATAAGCCAGCCATGAACACACCCCTTTCTCTTACTGTGGAAGTTTTCACTTGTGATTTAAAGGTCAGAACTAGAAAGGGGTTTTCAAAATTTCATTTAGAGTCTGCCCTTAAGGTTCAAAATTTAATGTTTAAGTATGTAATTAAAATAAGATAAGCAATTTTATACTTTTAATATGTTTGAAGTATCACACATACTAGAGTATTACAATGTCTAAAAATTAAATGTTGGTTTAAAAAAACAATTTGTTACTCATTACTAACTTAAGATACACTATGTACCAATCAATCAACAAACATTCACCAGGTATTGGACAGCTGTAAATGATTATGCCAGTCCTGCTGGAAATACAAAGTAGGGGAATGACTAAAATGTGCAAGTATTATAAAGATAATCAGTAACAGAAAGCAACATGTAATTAATAAAACTGGCTGACATTAATTGAGCACTTAGTGTGCCAGGATCTAAACTGTGTTAAGTACTTCATATGAATAATCTCATTTAAGACTAACAACAGTCCTATGAAACAGGTACTACTTACTGTCCCAATTTCACACTGGTGCTGAAAGAGGTGAGGTTAACTTGCCCACAGTTACATAGCAAGCAAGTGTGGAGTCTAGTTAAGTGTGAGTGTAGAATCTTTTCTCTAAATAATTATCCATATTCTAACCATTACAGACAGCCGGCGTTTCAATCAAAAACACACAGCATGTTTTTGGAATTCAGAAGAAGAAAGCACTGTGGCCTAAAGTAGTTTGTCTAGACGTGCTCAGGTTAACCTTCAATTAAGTAGAGTGGAGGGGAAAAGGTACTTAGGGAAGCACTGTTTAAGAAACAATGAATAGGGGCGCCTGGGTGGCGCAGTCGTTAAGCGTCTGCCTTTGGCTCAGGGCGTGATCCCGGTGCTCTGGGATCGAGCCCCATATCAGGCTCCTCCGCTGGGAGCCTGCTTCTTCCTCTCCCACTCCCCTGCTTGTGTTCCCTCTCTCGCTGGCTGTCTCTCTCCGTCAAAATAAATAAATAGAATCTTTAAAGAAAAAAAAGAAGAAAAGAAAAGAAACAATGAATAGATGAGGCCAAGGATTTAGGGGAGTCACAAAAAATAGTTGGGGGTTTCTGAATGCCACTACAAGGAGTTTAGAGTTTATCCTATGGGAACCAGGAAACCACTGAAAGCTTGCGAATAGGAATATGGCAAAGAAAACAACATTTTCTTGTTGAAGAAATCTTCATCTTGATGAAGATGGCTCATTGTTGTGGGAAAGCTGGAAGAAACATCAAATAGGAACTTATTGTTGTGCTTTAGTCAGAAGCCGTGAGGGCTTGACTTAAGACAACAGCAGTGTGAATAGACAAGAAAGAAGAAAAAGGACTAAAGATGATCCAATAGGACTGGGTGATGGGATATGAATTGCTAGTCAAAGGACTGGAATATTCCAAGCCCTACTGTCTGGAAGCATTAAGAGAAATTGGCCAGAAAGGCAAGTTTAGGAGGAAAAACAATTAATATTACTTAAGCCAAAATGGGGTTCATAGCAAATAGAAGTACAACTGATCCTTCAATGGCATGGGTTTGAACTGTACAGGTCTACTTACATGTGGATATTTTTCAATAAATACACTACAGTACTGTGAATACATTTTCTCTTCCTTATGGTTTTCTTAACATTTTCTATTCTCTGGCTTACTTTATTGTAAGAGTACAGTATATAATAAATATAGTATACAAAATATGTGTTCATTGACTGTTATTAGTAAAGCTTCTGGTCAACAGTGGGCTATTAGCAGTTAGGTTTTTGGGAAGTCACAAATTATATGTGGACTTCTGACTGTATGGTGGGGGGGAATGGTGCCCCTAACCTCCATGCTGTTCAAGGGTCAACTGTATACAGCAAAGAGTTATACGAAGATAGGAAAGCAGAGAAGATAGGGCCACAGAGATTTACGGTTAAGTCATATTGCGGTAATGGGAAGAGCGGGTTTAAAAAAAAAAAGAGTTGTCAAGTAATACAGATGTCATGTGACTAGTTCAATCAAGAGGCTGTTGGGTGGGAAGACATGATGAGAGATGAGACTAGAGTTGGTAATTAAAGAAGGAATTTTCCTACTCTGACCCTAATATTTTGTCCTTATAGCTCACTCCCTTACACACAAACTCATTTGTCTGACATGCGGCTTTTTACAGTTCTTCCCATTTTTTGTAACCACCAGCATAACTCTAGGTTTCACTTCTCTTTGTACTCAACCCTCTTTTCAGGGTTTATGTATCTTACTAAATCATCTCACCCATACTTATGGCTGTCGTTATTAGCTACACATGTATAGAGCACTCTCCTAAGTGGAAGAAAAAATAAGCTAGAGCTACAAAGTTATCCTAGGTCCAAGGGAAGGGAGTCTTCAGCATATTTACATAAGTAGAGAAAAAGGAGTGAGTGGAAAAGAACAATAAAAGATGGAAACAGAACAAGGAGTGCTGCTGCAACAGTCACCACGTACGTAAGGCAAGGTCACAGTCAGACCAGTTAGCCTGAGAGAGAGAGAGAGAGAGAGAGCGAGCTCTTAGAGTATGCAGATCTTTCCTCCTTGTGTCCTACTAATACACTTTGTTCAGTGTAAATAAATACTTGCTGCCAGACTTACCCAACTGATAATAAATATTACTATTAAAAGAACCCATAACCCTCACCTGCTTCTTTAATCCTTATACTTGATTTATTCTTCTCCCTAGCATGTATCACCATCTAGAATACTACATAATTGATGTTTGCTGCTGTCTTCCCCAACTAGAACGTAAGCTCCATAGAGAAGGAATTACTTCCATTTTGTTCTCTGTTATATCCCCTATACCTAGAATAGTACCTGGCAAAATATAAACATTCACTATTCGTTGAATGAATGAATGAATGGTGGTTGGAGTGTCTAAAAGTCATTGTTAAGAGCAAGGGAGTAAGAAAAGGAAAGAAAAGTTGAATTGACAGCCTGACAATTGTGGAGAAATAGAGAACCATCCATGACAGACAAACTATGGTCAATAGGCAGGGAGAAGATCAGTGATATACTTATCACTGGGGCAGACGGAAGAGAAAGAAGAAAAACATGTTGATGTTGTGACTTCCCCTTCAGATCTTTATGAAAAATATTCCTATGACAGTCAAAGCACTTCTTAATTACTTATTTGGTTCAACCTTACATAAAAGAAACAACAAACCAGTCAATATCATCTAAGACTCACAACCAGCATAACAAACCAACATGGAACAAAGCTTTGGCAACATACTGCTCTCTTGCTTCTGGATCCATCTTTTCATCATTCTTTTTAATCAAGTTCCAGAATTTTCTTAGCTTAGGTGTCTTTTTTAATTCTAACTCCAATCGTGCCTGAAAGAATGATGTGATATTAAATCAAAGACACACATGAAATAATGACCACATTTTGCTAAATTAACCCTTTCTTTATGAGCTCAATAGATATCACCTTATTTTACCTCATAATAATGACATTAGGTGAAACATCTACTAGCTTACACATAAAAACTCTAAACCTAAAAAAACTACATGTATGATAAGTTAATGCATAGTCAGTTAAATATATTTTCTAAGCAGGAAAGGGGATTTTTAGTTACCACTTTATATCCATATTAAAGCTACATAGTCTTCAACTGCATTTTCCACTTACATAACATATATACACGTAAGTTCCTGAAATTAGATACTTACAGGCTGTAAGCCCATCCACATTGGAAGGGAGATAAGCTGCTGTACTTGACTTCGTATCAAGTCTACTTCCTGTTAAGGCACAAAGAAAACAAATTTATAAGCACACCAGTATTTTAACTTAAATCTTTAGATAAGATTTCTTTACATAAGGAATAGACTACCTTTTTTAAGTCCTGGGGTGAAAACATGCCACCAATACTTTCAAATTAATGATATTTTAATACTTCATATTAAGGACCTGAAGTACCGGTTAGTGTTCCTATGTGCAAGAAGGCTGTGATGTGTCTTATGGAGAAAACACGTGTTACATAAGGTTTATTCAGACTTCAGTTACAGTGCTGTTGGCCATGAGTTCAATGTTAATAAATCAACAATATATTATTACATATGGTATCTTTAAACAGAAACACATAAAACAAGATTATGTATTGATCAACTGATGAAAATGTTGTGACTGTAGGCTTGTAGGCACCTAACCTTGTATTTTCCCTAAGAGCAATGGTTCAGTTTTAGCCAAATCAGTGTTTACAACTACTTCACAGACCTAACTACCTCAAGTAATGAGAACTGATGGCATACTGAAAAAAATCAAGTATTTCAATAATAAACTAGCTTTTAAGGTAACCAAACCTAGCACCAAACTACTAATACTAAATAAATCTTGTTTTTGTCCCATTACTGATAAAGAATCACGTCTATATGTTAGAGATGTAATAGTGGCCTCCACTCAGGGCTTCATAAATCTTTTTTTCAATGTCTTTACAAGATTCATGCAGGATAGTACCAACAACAAGTAGTAACCATCCATCAGTATCCAGTCTTAAGGTAAGAAAGAACCGGGGGCGTTCTCCTGCATGGGTCTAATGCACTATCACTTCAGAGGCACTTATTTTTAAATAAGTAGGTACAGACCTCCACATTACCACAGAAGAGAAGTGCAAATGAAATATTAATTACTGTAAATATTTAATTCTTTTGAAGATACTCTTGTGAAGGCTGAAAATGTGTCAGACACAACCCAAGAGATTTTCAAGATCATCAGCACCTGTCCCTGATCGGTCAACTCAAAACAGCACTCTCCTGCTGACCCGGCAGCTTGTGCACGAGGCACGTCCGAAAAGTAGTAAGGCTAGCTTCTGTGTCCAGCTGCGGCACAGATCTCATCACTCAAAGTTCATACTAGCCAGACGCTTCGCCGCTCTACCTTTGGAGAATTTCAGTTCTGATTATCATTTTTCTTAGAGTCTAGATAGAAAAAAGGAGATCCAATCCAAATCTATTTGAAAAATGAATGGATCTTCTAAAAGGTTTTTATTGAGAAGTGACTGAAATTAAGCTTTTGGAATTATCCTCCTTCTCCCCTATCATGGATAAAGAGTTGGCTATAGAGGTAATTTCATTTATGTTCAACTTAAAAAACAAGAAAATGTTAAAGTTTTCCCCAAAGATAGAGTAAAATTACCAAACTATTGAAGCAATGATCAAGAAAAAGCAGTAAGACCGTCTGTTCATGGAGTGAAAATTCACCATCAGTTTCAGCTAATGCTGCTTTCAAGATACACTTAAAAAAAAATGGGAAGTGGTCTGGTTTCTTCTTAAAAGTCTGAAAAGAGAAAGAACAAAAATTTATTTTGAAATGGCTTACTCTCCATTTTTTCCCCCTTAAACAAACATCAGTAGACACTTCAGGAGTCTATTAACAAAACCAAATAATTACAAAACATTTTTTTAAAGTAATCTCTATGCCGAACACAGGGGCTTGAACTCATGACTCCAAGATCTAGAGCTGCATGCTCTATGGACTGAGCCAGTCAGGTGTCCCTAAAATAATGGTTTTACTTCCTTTATTTTTTTCTTTTATGGATTATGCTCACATTTAGCTTAGTGTTTGTTTTCTAAGGATCTGAAATGTTTTAATTCTAAATTAAGCAAAAGAAACAACATCTTTAGCAAAAATTAGTTTCCCACTAACTAATCTCAAAGACAGCCTCTCCTGCTTTGTACTAGCTCTTTACTCTTAACATGGGATATACAAGAAGTAAACAATGTAAATATATTCGAGCTTCCCTCTGATCTACCTCCCCATCTAGTTACTTCCACACCTCTCTTCTTTCAGAGAAGTGCTCCAAATGTGTGTTCTACACTAGTTGTTTTCATTTACTTCTCTACAGGCTTCCACCCCCAGGACACCCCTGAGGCTGTTAGGGCTGTCAAGTCCAATGGACTCTTCCAACCCCCTATTCCTTTTCAACATGCTGAGGGCTCCTCTTCTTTTGCTGTGTACACAGCAGTATTCTAGGGTTCTAACTTCATTCTTTTTTTCCTCCTCCCTTGACTTCAACAACATATGCTAATAATTCCAAATACACATCCTCAGTCGATTACTCTCATTAACTCTACATCGCAGGATTCCTCTGCCTACTAGATAAGTTCATCTAGATATTCAAAAGGCAATTTAAACTCAGTAAGTCCAAAAATCAATTCAACAATTTTGTACCCTTAGCACTTGTCACCCCTCTATTATTACCTGTCTTGGTAAAGGGCAGTATCATCTCTTACACTCAGTTGCCCAAGCCTGGAAAGTTATTGAAAATAACATCCTTCCCTAATATTAATTATTCCACTATGAAATCCAGTCAATTCTACTTTCCAAATCTGTATGTATCCTCTTCTCTTCATCTGTATTTCTCTACTTCAAGTCCTAATCACCAAAATGGTCTTTATAAATGCGAACTGATCGTGTCATTCTTTAGCTCAAAAAATCTTCCCTCTCCCTTCCTACAGTAGCTTGAAGCAACTTCAAGAAATCCCCAGGATCCTTCAATAATACACAAGGCCCACAGTTTACTCTGGACTCTAATCTGCCCAAAGATGGCTCTTACTTAGTGAATATTCAAGAGAAGTGCCCATGCTTTTATCTTAAAGAGTTTAATACTTCCTCAATTTAGAGACCATTGCCATAAAAAGATGACAAATACCCATGCCTTTTCTTCATTTAAAAAAGCTGATGAGCTGACCATTTTATGCAAGAAAACCTAGATTTTGGACTCTACTGACCAAGCCTCTATTACACTAGCACAAAGGGAAAATGTCAGTCTACTTGATATTTCAAAAACGGAAAGCAGATCCTAAATTGGGGATAAAGAGAAAACTGAAATTACAATGTAAATATCTGTCTTGACTTTGGCAACATTACTTTATGTATGGAAAACTACAAATATATATTCCCTGTTGTGAAAAAAGACATTGGAAAATATTATCTCATTTGAGCATTATTTGTGCTAATATAAACTTCACTTCAATCTGATGAGAAGTCTTTATAATCCATGCCATTCTTCAAGCCCAAAATAGAAAAATAATTTCACTTTCAGAATTTTTCAATTCATAGTAAATTAGTTCGAACAAAGTACTGAAACCAAAAAAAAGAACAGTATTCTTCATATATCCATTTTCTTCTCAACCCTTACTTTATTATTGGGCAAAGTTCTGTTCTAAAAGCATTATTTATTATTAGTCAAAAGTTCTACTTTTTAATGGCTTAAAGTGAGCACAGGATGAAGTAATTTAAATCTGTTACCTCCCATGCAGGGACATTTTCTCTGAATTTCTCATTCACCATACAGCAGATTGACATTAAATAGGCCTTGCTGGACACCTCTGGAGAATAATTCATCCAGAGGTAATTTTCAAGATACTGGCTGTGAAGAGTGAAAAAGCACAGAATATTTTATTAGTTACCACCACTCACTATGTCACTTACCTGGAAAAGCATGATTATCTACAACTTTCTGAAAACTTCTTACAAACTATGTAACTTGAAAATCCTTCACAAATTTATCTGTAATCTAGGTCACTGCTATCTGCTACCAATTTATTTATCATGATTGCAGCTTTGGAGAATGAGAGTTTGTACTTTCAAGGTAGGAAGACAGCAAAGATTACTAACTTCTAATTATCACCATCAGAACACTGGATATTCCTTATCTCAAATACTTTCTGAAATAAAAAACCAAAATGATATAATGGGCAATTTCAGCAGATAAAAGTATCTGAGACATTAATACTACCTCATATGAGGACCAAATGACTTCCAGAAACCAAGAAAGAGACTTAATAAAAAGAAGCATTTTCATACTTAATTTACTAGTATTCAACATAAGTCAGTTTTCAAGGTAACCGGCAGTTTCCTTTCAAGACACCACAATTCTTATTTTAAGACTGTGGTGAAAATATTCCTTAATAAATTTAAGTATTTCTGATTTCTACAACATAACTTAGCTATTTTTTATCATTTAACATCAATTACCATACTCAGGTTAAAATACTCTTGAGCACCAATTAAAAGAAAAGCAAGGTGTTTTGTTCCCACTTTAAATCACTCCACATGCATGTTGCAATCACTCACATACATGTCTGCAGACCTATGTAAAAACCCACATAGTTAAGTGGTTTAGATTCTGCTGTAGCACTGTAATTTTTCTACTTCCTTTTATGCTCACATCAGTATTTCCATAGGTCTATCTTTAGCAATACTTACATTATTTAGAAGAACCTAGGAAACTGGGTAAGTGGAATTTTACTTAAAATGATGGTCAAAAGGCTCCAAGTAAGACACTTAAGTGCTCTTTCAGAAAAATAAAATGGCCAAAGCTTCATTTCATTCCTTTCTTACAAGTTTAAATTCCTTTTTCCTGAATTATACCCTCAGAACTTCTCTCAGCAAGTCTGTTGGTATTATTCTAGCTGTCTGAAATTTATTTCATGACAGGTTAGCTGGTTATATAATTCTTTCTGGATTGTTAGTGATTTTTTTTGTATTGGTCTCATTCTATTACATTCTCTATTACTACAATTGAGAAATCTACAATTAATCTATGCATTCTTCTTTGAGTAATGTCTTTTTTATCCTTCAGCAGATAAGATCTTCATTCCATCTCTGTCAGTCTTCAGTTGCTCTATTCAGAATTATTTTACTTCCTGAATCTAAAAGACTCATGTTTCAACTGTAGAATATTCTTAACCACCATCTCTTCTAAATTGCTACTCCCTCATTCTCGCTAAATCTCTTTTGAAATTCTTATTGGATTTTCTAATTTTCACGTCTGTATCTCTGAATTTCCTTTTATATCATTCAGCTCTATTTCTCTTTGCTATTATCTAATTAGTTTTCTATATTCTAGTTCACTAACCCCTCTTCAGTTCTGTCTAATGCACCTCAGGCCTATGTTGTTTTATTGTACTTTGCTTTATTCAGTTTTGCAGATGTTGGATTTTTCACAAATTGAAGGTCTATGGCAATGCTGCATTGACCAAGTCTATTAGCACCATTTCTTCCCAACAGTATTTGCTGTGTGTCTGTCACATTTTGGTAATAAGAATTACCAAAGAATCTGGCAATAAGAATATTTCAAACTTTTTGATTATTATTATATTTGTTATGGTAATCCATGATTAGTGATCACGACTTACTGAAAGCTCAGATGATGGTTAGCATTTTTTAGCAATAAGGTATTTTTAAATTAAGGTATATAGATTTTTTTTTAGACATAATGCTGTTGCACACTTAATGGACTACAATATAGTATAAATATAACTTTTATATACACTCGGAAACCAAAAAATACATGTGACTTGCTTTATTGCAGTGGTCTGGAACTAAACCTGCAATATCTCCCAGGTGCCTGTATTTAATTTTAAATTTCAATAATTTTTATTTGTTTTCCCCAAATCTATTCATTTTTAGTGTCTTGTTCCATGTTCACACGATTTCTTCTTTTATACTCATAGTAACTTTAAACATAATGATTTGATAGTGTATATCAATTATTTAATTACCTAAGGTCCTGGGTGGGTGGAGTGGGGATCTAATTCTGTTCTTTGTTATTTCAATGGACTTTTGCTTCTGGTTGATTATTATCCTAACATGCTTTGTAATTAGGGAATATGAACTCACCTTTACCAGGATTCTACAGGAATTTTTCTGCAATGCAACTGGAATACATATCTTCCCAGAATATCCTTATGTTTGTTTCTGCTGGATGCCTCAGAGATATCACTGGCTTGTCACAGTTTTTAATAGTAATGTTTTATCTTGGGTGTTAAACTCCAAACCCATTCTTAACATTTTCAGATGAGGAACTGAGACTATGAGAGTAGATGATTTGCTCAAGATGATACAGGTAGGTGGGTAGGGGGATGGGTGACATGGGGGATGGGGATTTAGGAGTACACTTATCAAGATGAGCACTGAGTGATGTATGGAGTTGCTGAATCACTATACTGCACCTGAACCTAATGTAACACCGTACATTAACTACACTAGAAGTAAAAAAACATGATACAGGTATCTCTATGGTATACAGACAATACAGATCTGACACCATCTTTAACTTCATCAAAGTAAAGCCTTTTAACTCACCTAAATTCCAAGAGCATTATCTTTCTGATGGCAAACCTGAAGTATAAAAATAATAAAAATGTTTAAACAGGAAATATAAGTATTTCAGAGTCATTAATGCAGATGCATTTTGGAATCTTGTTTTAATATTGACCCACATATCAGAATCATATTTTAATATGCATTGAAGAAAGCTAATTTTGCTTTTATACTTTTTCTTTGTATTTTGTCAGGGTAGTTTATTTTATTTTTAAAAACTAAGAAAAGTTACTTAAGTGAAATCTTATCCTACCCATATTAACAAACACAATTAGCAGCATGACATACTGAGATACAACACATAGGTTAATAAGGCAAATAATTTTAATGAGAACACAAATGTTCATCATTTCATATTATTGGATCACAATTGCCAAAGGGTAGCCTATCTTAATTTCTTGAGCACTGACCAACATTCTTTCATTTAATATTCAAAAGGAAACATTCTGAAGTCATGCCCTCCTGAAAGCACAAGGGACACATGTATCTCTATCATAAACACTGGAATCAGACTTTTCACAGGTTTCGTAAGTCTTGACCTAAAGCTACAATATGACAAAATTGTGAAAGGAATAGTAGACATCTCTCCTTACTAGACTGTCTTTTTTACATACAAGGACTTTGTTTTATAAAAATAAATAATGCTGTAGCTACCAGGTATCTCTCCAAAGGCAGGTTCAAATGTCCATTCATTCAGTTTTATCATTTTGCATATTGGAAATAAAGCAGTCAGACCAGAACACTGCCACTAGATAACAGCCTCCTGCTTTGAAAATTAAAAATGTAGGCATTATGAATTTATAATACCCCAAGAGACCATTATCCTGTCAAAATACTATTCCACTGATTTCTGATCTCTTCAGTAGTTTCACTAAGCAAGCAGTGTCAGAGATCTTTAGTGAGAACAGAATGTAGGTTTTTACTGTGCAAAAGCACAAAGATATAACACTGACAAGGTACTGGCTTCTACAGCCAGCCAACCACTGAGTGGATATAACATCCTGTGTGTCAGACACACTGTCTCCAGCTGCAGACATGTTGGGGAACAGAATTCACTCAGTGCTCACAATGCACTCAAGGGCTTGCTTAATTTCTTCAGCCACAAAAAGTACCTCATGATGAAAGAAAGAAAAAAATACCAGCTCATGAGATAGAAGATAGTATTCCGGGGGTGCCCAGGTGGCTCAGCTGGTTGAGCATCTGACTCTTGGTTTCAGCTCAGGTCATAATCTCAGGGTCCTGGGATGGAGCCCTGTGTTTGGCTCTGCACTATGCGTGAAGCCTGCTTAAAATTCTCTCTTTCCATCTCCCTCTGCCCCTCCCCTGCCCTCTTGCTCTCTCTCTCCCTAAAAAAAAAAGAAAAATAATAAATTAATTAATTAATTTTAAAAAAGAGGATTGTATTTTGGTCATGACTCAGCGTTACTCTCACATCTTTTAAATATTCTGGGACCCAGCTTCCTCATATTCAAAGTGGAAAAGTGGCCAATTTATATTTGGATGACTGAACAAAAGAAAAGTCAAGATAGGTCAAGATAAAGCAAAAACACTCAATTTCTCTTCTAGCAGTCTTGGTGGTATTCATTAAATTTGGAGTTTTATTCTGCCAATAAGCTTTGCTGCTATAATGCCACTGCATCTTCTCTTGGGAAATAATTGTGTGAAAACATGAGGTCTGGAGTTGTGGCAGTCCTCTTGCAGCCACACAGGGAAAGCCAAAAAAAAAAAAAAAAAAGGAAAAAAAATCGTGAAAAGGCTGACAAAGGCCCTCACATTAACTTCTGAACTACCCATTTCCAGATTTACTGGAAAGAAGATGATTAAAAAAACAAGTAATAGTGAATAAAAGAAGCCAGCCACAAAAGAGTATACACAATGTGATTCCATTTATTTAAAGTTTAAAAATAAGCAAAACTATAGTGTTCATGCTTCCACACTTATATCTTAAAATGTTAAAGCAAAGGGCCATGCAAGGGCTTCTGGGATTCCGACAAATTTTGGCTTTTATTACCCTGGTGGTGGTTATGAATGATAATAATTTAGAAGGCTAAACATGTCTGTTTTATGCCCTTTTCTGTGTTATGTTTCACAGTAAAGGGGTTTAAACATTTTTTTAAGTTTTTAAAATTTATTTAAGTAATCTCTACATGCCATGTGGGTCTCAAACTCATGACCATGAGATCAAGAGTTGCATGCTCTTCTGACTAAGCCAGCTAGGCATTCTGGGGTTTAAACATTTCAAATAAAAACAAATATAAACACTGGCAAAGTAAACTACACTATAATTCACTCTTATTTGCTGCATAAAAACCCCTTAGATGGATTCCTAACAGAATTAATAGTCACACCAAAGTGTGCTGGTTAAGGGAGTTCTAAAGGGCCATGGACCCTGCACTACTTAAGAAGAGAGTATTGGATAAGGGTCAAAGAACGAGGATTTAATACCCAGCTCTTCCTCCAACTACTGGGAAACATTTTGGGCTACTTAACCTCTCTGTACTGTAGTTTCCTCATCAATAAAACGAGGATAGTACTATCACACGGTTGTTGTGATGAAAAATGAGCTACTATATAAGCAACATGCTTAGTACAGAATCTAACATAGAAAGCACTCAACAAATAACAATTATGATTATTTTTAAGATGTTAAAATCAAACAGATAAAAATATTAAGATACGCTGGCCAAATTTGATAGTGGTAAGGATACCTAATATGAATCAATTGTGTAACAGACCACACATTGCATGGCTGACTGGGTGATATGGTATTTTACTACTTTTGAGATCTTAAAAGTTATCATTTATACCATAAGAATATTAAGAACTGATTAATTTCCCAGATTCCTCCTACAGAAATAGGGTTGATATGCAAAAAATGTGTATTACAGGACCCTTAATGTATACTAAGAGTACCTTATAGCTATAAACTGCCTATTTTTTTTTTTTTAAAGATTTTATTTATTTGACAGAGAGAGCACCGGCGAGAGAGGGAACACAAGCAGGGGGAGTGGGAGAGGAAGAAGCAGGCTCCCAGCGGAGAAGCCTGATGCGGGGCTTGATCCCAGAACGCTGGGATCACACCCTGAGCCAAAGGCAGACACTTAACAACTGAGCCACCCAGGCGCCCCTACACTGCGTATTTTGATAGCCTACAAACAAGTTAATAAATCTTACATCAAGCCATTCCCCCATAATGAAGATGCTCCCAGCACATAATGCAGCAAGACAGCTTCCTCAGGCACTAGTCTAAAAAATGGTCATTTAAAAATGTAAACACACATTATTTACCTTAGGGGATGGGAATTCAAGAGTACACTTACGATGAAAACATACATATACATTACAGTTTATGTATTACAGAAGTGCACTTAACTTTCTGAACTTTGAAATGTGAGGGCAGAATGTAGTCAGTTTACTTTTATTTAAGTATTCAAATGTGTACAGGTGAGAAAATGACTATTAAGAGTGCTATGATAAATCCTAGTGAGCCTGGCCAGCAAGAGTTACTTCCTTCACAATTAAAACCAATGTAGCCAAGTATGTACTTTGAAAAATCACTGGCAGCTTTTGGTTATTAGTTACATAAAAATTATCTTTAAGGAAGAAATATTAATAGCTAAGGTTTAAATGAAACAAACAAAACCACAAACAATTACTTTCCACTGGAGTAAAAACCTGCTCTGAAGAGACAGAAAACTAGCTGTGAAGGCTCAAGATAATTTTCAGATTGGTATTCTCTTAGTATGTAAGAAAAAAGAATCCTAGAACTCACGCACCCACTCGTCTTAACTTTTATTAGGCAATCTCATTCATACCCATTCCCAGACCAACAAGTCATACGTTATATATGCTCAAATATCCTTTTTCAGAGGATTTTTCCCTGATCATTCAATCTGAAATGGACCTTGTCATTGTCTATCTAGACTAGAACTAGAACATAAGCTCAGTGAGTAGAGACTTTATCTACCATGTTCACTGTTGTACCTTAGCATTGAAATGGTGGTTTAAACAAAGTAGGCTCAACCCTATCCTCTTTTCTGAGCTCTGTGCTGATACCAAATGCTTATTCTACATCTCGATCTGCAGGGCTCTTTAGTACACAGAATTCAACATTTCCAAAAGTGGACTAATGATCTATGCCCAACTCCACCCCTAACGACAATAGCAGAAATCAGTAATGGAACCACTACTTACCCGGCAACCTAAGCCAAAAATGTAGAGGAGTCACCTTTGATTCTCCCCTTTCCCTCTACCACCACATCCAACCACCTACCATCTTGTCATTTCTATCTCAAGCTGGCACACCTCTTTATCTCAGTCTTCCAAGCTAGTTCAAGCCATCACTATAGTGAACATAACTACTACAATACTCACCTAATTTCTTATTTCTTACGCCCTCCAAATTCCCTTTTTAAAATGTCACCATCACGCTTACATGCTTAATTGGCTTCTCATTATTCTTCAGATAAGAAACAAAATCCTTAGCATGGCCTTTGGTCCTGCCTCCTTTTACACGCTCACAAATCAATCATTAAAGCCTCTCATTTTGATGCTGCCACGGATTTGCTTTCATAACGTTTAGTAAAATTAACCTTCTGGGACTCAAACACATGAAAAATAACAAATCTGAGATTTTGTAAGTTTTTTTACCTTCATAATCTAAATGTTTTCATTTCATATTAAAACATTTAGTTAATTGTTCTTTTAAGATACTCACTAGGCATATATGCTTACAGGTGCAGATATAGAAATATGCCCAAAATACGTCAAAAAAAAAAAAAAAAGATGAGATGGAATGATGTGTAGACTATAAACTTTCTGTATTAAAAAAAAAACTGGGGGGGGGGACTGGATACATATGTACATAAATAAACTGAGGGTTAAGGGATAGGGAAGATTTCTCAAAAGTTATCCCCTTCTGTACATTGTTCAAAAACAATTTCTATTATCTATTTTTATTATTTTACATATATTCTATACATTGTATATAAAATATACTTTATTATTTTGTATAAAGTGTTATGTATGTTTTACTTTCATAATTTTTAAATAATCTTTCTGAAAGATTTATCAAAAAATAAAAAAAAATAAGAAAATAAGTATCAGTGAAATTGAAATAAAATCTTTATGTTTATTCTCCCTCACATTTCTTCAAAAACAAAATAAACCTGATGGGATTTAATTCCTCTAAACTAAGCCAAAAATTAGAAAGCAAAAAAATAATTTATGGTTCTTCAGCAGCTAGATATAAAAGTTTTTCTGGCCATCGTCTCCCTGATGACCAAATCAAAAAGAAATAAAGAAGTTCCAAGTTACGATCACATTTAGTTGAGAAGTGCAAAAGAGATCCAACTAGGTCCCACTTCATCCCTATGTATGAAAATTAAACTCATTCTTACCTCGATTTGACAATTTCTTTTTCATATATATCTTCAATGACCTGTTACCAAAAATATTAAAACATTTACTATCTCAAACAGCATTTTTTTAGATCCTAAATTGATAGTTTCCAGTTACTGAGATTACACAAAATAAGCTGGTTTAGGATAGATATAATAGAAGACAAATAGTAAAATATATCTACATAAAAAGATTCCTAGAAACAATCGCTAAAATGATGTATTCAAGGTGGCACTGTCATGCAATGGAGAGTGCACTGGACTTCTAAAGTGATATATTTATAATACTTCTAGGAAAAATAAAAATTCACAAATTAGAATATTTTTAAAACTTAATGTTAAGGTATATGCTATCAGACTCCATCTAAGAACAATATACTTTCAAAAGCCAGACAGACAGTAAATTAGAAGTACGAGGACATAACAGAAGCAAATTATATCCTGTTTTCCAAATACATGTGATAAAGCCTCAGAATTTCAATTCTTTTGGGTTAGGGAGGCCAGGATGGTGTGATACTTCAGAATTCAGCGCTGGTGTTACAAACCTGGTTCAAACCACCTACTTCATTGCAGACAGCTGGAACCCTTGTCTAGGACAGCTCTAAGGCTCACCTTCCCAATCCACAAAAAGGATCTACTAATACAAAGTATTCCACCAGTTGCTATGGATAAGATACCACATGTAAAGAATTTAGTGCAAATCCTGGCATATCGTAAGTCTTTTTTTTTTTTTTTAAGATTTTATTTTTAAATAATCCCTATGCCCAACGTAGGGCTCAAACTTACAACCCCAAGATAAAAGAGTTGCATGCTTTATCAACTGAGCCAGCCAAGTGTCCCCGTGAGTCTTTAATAATAGTTACCAGCAGAAGTCATAGCAGTGCTAGTGGCTAGTGACAACAGCAGTTAAAAAAAAAAATTCCTACTGTAAAATTATAAAGTACTTTAATACGGTATCATATTTTATGTAGCTACAAGTCTTTTAACTGCTCAAAGTAGATTCGTCAAGTAAATGTGGGTGATTATTTTATTTTTAAAGATTTTATTTATTTATTTGAAAGCGAGAGAGAGTACAAGCAGGGAGCTAGCAGACTGCCCGCTGAGCATAGAGCCTAAAGGGCTTGATCCCAGGACCCTAAGATCATGACCTGAGCTGAAGTCAGACGCTTAACCAACTGAGCCACCCAGGTACCCCAAGACTTGTTCAGTTTAAATAAAATTTCTGTTATTGCTTCTCTTTTTATCAAAATTTGAATTAAATAATAAAATGAAGTGCATAATCTTCAAATACCAACCTATAATAAAGTTCTTCTAAACAGGCATACATGGCTTCATCCAGAATTATAATGATCTGGATATAACCTCTGAAAATCTTTTTTTTTTTTTTTAAAGATGTTATTTATTTATTTGACAGAGAAAGACAGCGAGAGAGGGAACACAAGCAAGGGGAGTGTGAGAGAGAGAAGCAGGCTTCCCGCTGAGCAGGGAGCCTGATGCGGGGCTCGATCCCAGGACCCTGGGATCATGACCCGAGCCGAAGGCAGACGCTTAATGGCTGAGCCACCCAGGCGCCCATAATCTCTGAAAATCTTAATCTAATTAGGTTCAACTCGATCTAGTAGTGTCTTAATATATTCTTGTTATTAATGAAATGACCCTAGGAACCTCAAGACCCAACATATACAAACACATACAAATAGCATCTAAGAAGATAAAGCAACTCTACTGGTAATTAGAGTAATTAATGTATGCCTTATTAATGAATATCCTCCTGATGAATAAAAGGGATTGCTGGCAAAACAAAAATATATTTACAAATGAAACATTTAAGCTCAAGTGATATAAGAAATTTTGGGTTAAGTTCAGTTTTACCAAGTGTGCCTAAAGCAGTCTGCCGCCCCTGCTTATACATGCGCATGCTTTCTCCCTCTCTCAAATAAATAAATGAAATTTTTTTTTCAAAAAAAAGTTATACATGGGTTTTTGACTGCATGGAGGATCAGCAGTTCAGTTGTTCAAGGGTCAGCTAATAAAAACACACTTTAACCATAAAGAAGAGAAAATATATTTACAGTACTATTCTGCATTTATTAAAAAAATCTGTATAAATGGACCCATGCAGTTCAAGCTTGTGTTGTTCAAGGGTCAACTATAGTTGTGAAATGGCATGCAATATGTCATCTCTATTTTATTTTAAGATCTCTCTTTAAGGAACTATTTCAATGAGAATTAATCCCACATTTAGGAATTTTTGTTTTCATTTATTCTAAATTGCTCTACCTGAACCATAAATACCTTCCCTAACTGAAATATTACTGGTCTTTGGTCATCTAATCCTCTACCCTAAACGAATCCCACTTCTTCCACCATTCTTACAAATCTTTATATCAGCTCATCAACCTAAAAATAAGAAACAATAGATTCTACCCTAAATGAACTGTCAAAAAATTGTACAGAAATTTCTGTGTATTTACAAAAATTTTCATTACACAGTCATTATAATTCAAATTTAAAACAAACCAAGAATCTACAACAGGAAAAAAGTTATATACACGATTTAAAAAAATATATAACACAACACAGACTATGGACTCTGGGAAACAAACTGAGGGCTTTAGAGGGGAGGGGGTGGGGGAATGGGATAGGCAGGTGATGGGTATTAAGGGGGGCACATATTACATGGAGCACTGGGTGTTATATGCAAATAATGAATCATGGAACACTACATCAAAAACTAAGGATGTACTGTATGGTGACTAACGTAACATAATAAAAAATTATTATTAAAGAAAAAAAATTTAACACAACAAAATGCTAGTGGAGGTTATCTCTGGGTAGTGATTTTTATTTTCTAATGTGTAACTTCTGTAGTTTCCAAATTTTCTAACATGAATAATTGTCAGTCTGATAATTAGAAAACTGTAATTTGAACTTAAAAAAAATCATAGAATGCTTTTGCTGAATTAGCTCTTAAAAAAGAAACAATTTTATTGTTGTAAACCAAAAATACTTACCTTTATATCAAAAGGTGATTTTTTCTTGATATGAGGAGCCCAGTATTTACACGCTAACTGCAAAAGTAAACAGTATAAATAATAAGTCACAGGTTCATATCATTGTCGAGCTAGAAGACTGAGATCATATAGTAACAACCTGTTTCCTAACAGGGCACTAGAGGCATTGGGAAGACAAAGTAATTCCATCTTCTAAGAGGACTATATGGGCATGCAGGCCAGTTACCATCCTTGGGTCAACAAATACCAAATCTATATTCAAGCCCAAATCTTGCTCAGGTACTCTAGACTCACATATTCAACTGCCTTCGCAATATTTTCAACTGAATGTCTACTAGGCATCTCACATTTAACAAAGCCCAAACAGAACTCCTGATACCCCCCACTAAACCCTCTCCTTTCCTATCTCAGTAAATGTCCAAACCATTCACCTAGTTGTTCAAGCTATGCCCGATTTGTCTTTTCCTCCATCCTTCCCCAATTTTTTTTTAAAGATTTTATTTATTTATTCGACAGAGACAGAGACAGCCAGCGAGAGAGGGAACACAAGCAGGGGGAGTGGGAGAGGAAGAAGCAGGCTCATAGCGGAGGAGCCTGATGTGGGGCTCGATCCCATAACACCGGGATCACGCCCTGAGCCTAAGGCAGACGCTTAACCGCTGAGCCACCCAGGCGCCCCCCATTCTTCCCCAATTAATCAGCATCAAGTCCTGCTGCCTCTACCTTCAGAATATACCAGTCTACCCTAATCTTTATTTTTTTAAAAAAAGATCTTATTGATTTATTTGACAGAGCACAAGCAGTGGGGGCAGCAGAGGGAGAAGGAGAAGCAGGCTCTTCACTGCGTAGGGAGCCCGATGTGGGGCTCGATCCCAGGAGCCTGAGGTCATGACCTGAGCCGAAGGCAGATGTCTAACCGACTAAGTCACCCAGGCGCCCCTACCCTAATCTTATTAGTAGAGGCCACCATCATCTCTTACCAGGAGTAACTGGTAACCCTATTACTACTTTTGCTCTTTCACTCCCATCCAGTTCCCACATATTAGCCAGAAGATTCTTTCTAAAATAGCATTTCCTGGATTGCAAATAAAATCTACTTCACCGAGAATGAAATCCAAACTTCTTATCTTGGCCTTCAAAACTGTATATGATCTGATCCCTACATACTCTCTGTCTTCATCTCATACCATTCTCTCTCTTATGTTTTTATCCTGGCCTTCTTTATATTCACACCATAAAGCGTTTACACTTGCTATTCCCTGGATTCTTTCCCTGCTCTCCCCAAAACTGGCTCCTTTTTTTGCATTCAGGTCTTAGCTCAAATGTCACCTCAGAGAGAACTTTCCTGACTGCCTCTCATACACCCTAACCCAGTCACTGTCATAACACCCTGTTTCATTTTCCTGACAGTACTCATCTTTGTTTGAAACTATACTGTTAATCCGTCTGACTCATCTCTAAAAATCTAAGCTCCGTGAATGAAGGAAACTAGCAAATGGCTCTAACCACAAAAACACAGGTATATGGGAAAAGGAAGATCTAACCTAGTATAATAGTTTAAGTTGTCAGGAAGGCTTCTCCAAAGTAATGTAGCTGGATGACAATGAATTAACCGTATAAAGGGAAGTGGGAAAAAATGAGGACTCTGAGCAGAAGGCACAATGTTGAAAGACCAGGAGGTGAAAGACAGAGTGACAAATTTAAGTAAATGCAGGTCAGTATGGCTAAAGCAGAGTTACAAAGAGAGAAGAAAGTGGATATAAGCACAGGCCAGATTATATAATACTTTGAAGGATCCTGGTCATTATCCTTTGAGAAATGAGAACTGTTTAAAGATTTTAAGAAGGTAAGTAATATGATCGGATTTTCATTTGTGTAAAATCACTGGCAGCAATATGCAGAATGAGCTGAAGGAGAGCAAGAGGAACCACAAGACAGTTTAGGATGCCTAAGTCCAGAGAGTAAACAAGGGCAACCTGGCTTCGTGTACAGAGAAGCAGACAGATTTGAAAGATATTTAGAATGTAAATATGCAGTGGTTAAGAGAAAGGGGGGCTCAAAATGACCCTGAGGCTTCTGCCTTGGCAAATCTGAGACAGAGGCCACAGAAGAAAGAAACAGATGGGATACTAACTTCGGCAGGGAGTTACTTGCACTCTTAACCAACACCCAAAGCAGCGTCTGAGGATCAGGTATGTTGTTGAGGGCTACAGGACTGTGTTTCCCATTCACAGCCAACGACGGTTCACAATGCAACACAGTAAACAGGTTCTAAAGGAACGCTCTCGGATAACACGACCTCTCTCTTCATAGATGCATCTACTTGGAGCAGGTGTCTTGTCAGACTCTCGTCACTCCACTCAAAAGCCTAGGTCACTCTACGGCTAAGAAAACTCTACCCCTCCCTCTCTGTTAGGCATCATCTCTGCTACGAAACCTTGCCGGTCTCAGATAGGCTGGGGTGCTGTTTCTTCTGTGAATCCATCGCTTCCGCGACAGACTCCAAAATAGAAAAGCTCGCTTAGTAGCTTTGTTTTTGTCTACCTTCCTTGGAACCTGTACTCCGTAGGGCAAGGCGGCCTCTTTCACTGGTATCCGCGGCACCTAACACAGTGGCCGACATAGAGCAGATACTCAGTTAAAAGACCTGAGCGAATGAACTGACGAACGAATGCCTCCTGGGTGCTCCCAGTCCCAAAGAAAATCCCCCCCCCCCGCCTCCTCCTTCCACACACACACCAGACTCGGCCAAGCTCACCTGGGTGACGAACTCCGCGTTAATCTGGGACACCGTAGGAGCCACGATTTTCTTGGGCTGAGCAGGGGCCGCCATGGCAGCACTCTCACGTCGCTCCAGTGGAAAGGAAAGGTCCGCTCAGCAGCGGTGAACCCGATGCGCTTCCCCTAACAGGCAGCTGCGCGAAGCAGGAGCCCGCGGGCCGGGATAACCCCAGCCTTCACAGACTCAGAGGAGCGCGTACATCAGCCCGTACATTTCCCCGGAAGCGGAACGGAACAGGGCCGGAAGTTCGTGCAGGCGTTGGGTCTGAGCTGCAGAAGGCGAGGGCTTCGGCCTCCTCCGCATGCGCCCCCTAGCGGGCATCCGAGAGAACGCACCCGCCGTCCGGATCGGTTCTCCATGACTGGGCAGGTAGGTGGTGGTGGGTGAGGAGTTGTCGGGTTGGGGGAGACTTGGCGGTTCTCTTATCCCTAAAAAAAGCAGTAGTGAAAAAAACATAGGCTGGGTATGAGGGGCTCGGTTTTTTATGTTTTTAACAGATTCGTGGAGGTATAGGTTGATATACAATGAACTACATGCACGTATTTTGGAGTGTAAAGTTTGATCCGTTTTCAGCCACACATCGGTGAAACCACCATCAAAATCAGGATAATAAGCATATTCAACAGCCCTAAAAGTTTCCTCATGCCTTTTGCAATCCATCCCTATTGCCATACTAGGGGAAAAAAGGGCTACCTGGTAAAAAGGAGCTGACAGGTTAGTGAGTGAAGACGCAATGGAGAAAGTCGGTGTAAAATGCATTTCAGCATAAAAGACAAAAAGATAGTAACAGTAACCAGAAAAACAGGCAAAATTCAAGTTGCTTGTCCCAACTGTTATTTCTTTTTACACTAGGTGCAGTGGAATCTTTTTTTTTTTTTTTTTGCCTATCCTCCCTTCTCTCCAAACACCAAATTTGACCTAACGGCAAACCTGCATAAATGCAAATTCTTGGGTCCAACACCAGACATGAGAGAAACTCTGGGATGTGACTTAGCTATCTATGCTTTTAACAAACCGTCTATGATTCCGCGGAACACTAAAGTTTGAAAAACAATGATCAACAGTGACAATTAATAGAGTTATGAACAAAAGGCAGTGGGAGCACAAGGGATGGATCATTTGGGTAAATCTAAAAGGCTTCCAGAGGATTTAAGTTCAAACTCAAAGAACGAATAGAAATTTGCCAGGGGAGATACAAAATATTACATGTTCCATATTCCTTTAATAATACCATTGTGCCACTTTTCTTTTTTCTCTTAGTGCTAACAGAACTCCAGCAGCTAACCCTGAAATTTAAGTCCTTCAAGATAGGAATTAAATGCTCTTTCCCTGCTACTAAAAAGCAGATATTCTGTATCATCAAACAGCCCTTGAGGCACTGGGCTGGCTCAGTAGGTGGAGCCTGAACTCTTGATCTCACAGCCATGAGTTCAAGCCCCCACGTCCAGTGTATAGATTACTAAAAAACAAACAACAGTCCTTGCAAATGTTACTTCTGACAAAAAATTCTTGTATGTTACCCCGACTTCAAACATTGTTGCTCTATCTTAAAACTGTAGTTCTGATTGGTTATCTAACATAACATGGAAACTGAAACATTTTGGGGCTTCCTGGCTGACTCAGTCAGTAGAACACATGACTCTTGGTCTCAGGGTTGTGCGTTGAAGCCCCATGTTGGGATAGAGATTACGTTAAAAAAATAAATAAGTAAAAAACTTCATCATTTTTTAAAAAAAGTTTTCTGCAAGCCAGTTTTAAATACTGGTTTTTTCCCCGTAATCACAGAAAACCAAATAAAATCTGGCTTAACTAAATTTCTTCTTTGAACAGAGTGTGAAAGTCTGTATCTAATTTAAAATAATAGTGGGTAGACAAGATGGAGACAAGAATAACAAGAATATACATGGGAGGAACTAATTCTGTTATTTCTTTAGCACGAATCTGGAAGAAGGCCAAAGAAGATAAATGGGTAAGCAGGCAGATCATGTGACATGTAATGCATTTAACATCCTTTTGTAGGTGATAAGAACCTATGAAAGAAATGTACTCAAAAGAAAAAGTAAAAGGGAGATGATTAAATATCCATATTAGGAAATTCAGTGTAGAAGGTAGATTGGAGTCGGTCCAGTAAAGTGTTTGGCAATCAGTACCTCAGTCCAGTATTACGATTTTACCTTCTATTAAAAAAAAAAAAAGTCCAAATTGTGTAATTTGAAAGTTTATTTTTAAAATGCTCTGAAATTTAAATTCTTCAAGACTCTTAACCACCATCCACTTTCCTTCAACACACACACATTTTGTCCTAAAATTGTTGGTTCCACTAACTCAGCCAATGAAACTACTTCAGTAAGAAATCATGCTACAGCTTGGAATCACCCAAACAAAAAATTTTAATAAATCTCTTTAAAGATATTTATAAAGTTTATTTTTTCAGAAAACCAAAGTAATTGATTCAACAATACTAACAGTTCTAGCATGCAGCAAATCATCATTTAACATCTAATGTTTAATTTTCTTATCATGGATGTATACAGTTTATTTTCATTCCTATAAAGTTTCCACAAGAAGCTTGCAGGGATAAAGGTAAATAAGGATTTTGTTACAGGTACTTCAAATAGCACTACAGTACATCTTTGACAAAATTTTTACAATATTCCAACTTTCAATATGAAACAGCTTAAAAAGGCATGGGCCAAAAAAAAAAAAAGTATAGTAGTATCACTTAAGCAAATAAAGTCTAATAATCATACAAGCACAACACTGTTAGGACTCTCCCTGTTTGGGTTGGGAAAGGACTGAATGAGACATTTATTCAAATAAAATTACATAAATAGCTTTAGAAAATCCCCAAATACATAATTTTAAACAAAAAATCCTTGAACCTATATTCTTGGAAAATATGAACTAATTATTCTTTGCTTTTATGTAATAGGTTATGTTCTTGACATGTTTTGTGTAAAGCAAATTCTGTAAACCATCATCTTGCTTGCACTGGAGGAACATATCTGGAGGAAACCTAAGAAAAATTATTCTTTAAAACATATGATTCTCCTGCACATTTATACATCATTGGGCATTTTATCTGTATTAATCTAATTAATCCTATTAAACCCAAGTTTCTCAAAACGCACTTGAAAAAGAAGGTACCAACCTCTCCTTCCCCCTCCTTCTACACAAAGACAATTCTTAGAGTATGACAAAGAGCTTACAATGCAAAGAATGTTTATTTATCCATCCTCAACAGAGGGCTTGTCACTATATTTAAGTGTGCTGGGACAAACACCCACATGTTCTTCTCTTGAAAGATAATGGTTATTTTATTACTAAGAAATGTCATCTTTAAAGATTTTATTAAAAAATGGCAAATACAAAGGACAATTTGTGATTATGTCTTTTATAGCTTAAGATTCAGTATTTCCCAATCATGACAGTGCTGTTTAGAACGATACCCTCAATTCCATAACCACTTTATTCCTATATGGGAATAATTACCTTACCAATTAAAACAATTTGCTAAGGATCAAAATAACATTCTTTAGCATTAGAGTCTTGCAAGAAACATGGAATTAAACACTAGAGCTAGACCTAGTCACTGCCATTTGATCAAACTTAACAGAATAGATTTAGTTAAGTCACAGGACCATTCAATTCAAGAGGCATTAAAACAAAGTTTTACTGAAGCAAAATAGAAGTCTTGTGGAGATTCAGGTCTATAGGTGAGTCTAAAGTCTATACAACTGTTGTCAACCATTTAGTAAATAGATGAATTTCATTTATTCTTCTGAAAAGATAATACTGCATACATATCATCAAAAAGATTATGGCACTTGGACAATATTCCTGATAAGTAAACATGATAAATGTGTACAGGTGCACCCTAGTCTCTCTCCTACTTTCAGATCTTTTGGGAAAGACAACAACAGGTTGGCCAAAAACAAACTCTAATCCTCTGTGGAAAAGGAGGTGAAGCTACCAGAGTCCTAAGAATAAATAGCTTGCAAAAGACCAATGAAAATAATGCCATGATTTTCTCATCCATTTTCACTTTTACTGCCTTCAGTTTTTAAACCTACAAGAAAAAATGCCTCAAAGGAATTTGAGCCATAGGTGGACAAAATTATGCTTTCATGTGAAACATAAAATAAATAAAATGTAGTGGAGTTATTTGCTGCAGCCAAAACCCAATTTTTACCTATCAGTCGTTTGAGTATATCTAAAAGGAGATGGCATACATTAAGGAATAATTCCTTTAAAAAATGAATGAATTGAGTTATTGTACCGTATCATGGATTTACATTTTCAGTATAGCCGAAGTATATATTAAAATAAATGCTTACTGTATGGCATCAAACCATGTTCTTCCCCCTAAAAATTAATTTGGCTGTTCCTAAAACATTGTATTAATTTTCTATGTATCTTGGCTCTTACTTGCTGGACAAGCAACTGCCTATGAAATCACTCAACCTAAGGAAGGCCTTTTAATGAAAATACGTTTTAAATGACACAGGCTTTAAGAACAAGATCACCAGAGAGACCACAAATGTGTTACTGGTTCTGTCAGTTACATAACTGAATTTGAGAACCACTTTATCTTGTGGTCGGTCATTCCTTAAAGTGAGTAAGTTGATGTCTCTTCCAGTGAGGAGCCTGTCTGAATGTTTTGCCACAAACTGAGCATTCAAATGGCTTCTGCCCTGCATGAATTAGATAGTGTCTTTCCAGTTTAGATGGAGATCTAAAACTTTTGGAACAAACGCTGCATTGGTAAAGGAGGCCATCATTCCTCTCTGCACGCCCTGAATAACTACAACAATGACTGTGTTGGCTCTGCTCTGACTGCAGAAGTGTACTAGAGAGATAAGGCTGCCTGTTCCTGTAGGGGGTACTAAGAATGAAATCCTCTGATTCTGCCTTAACTTTTATTTCTGGTATTTGATCTGACTCTGACACCTCATATTTTTGGAAACCAAGAGTCTGACATTGTTGGGAAGCATTATAGTTAACATTATCACCTGGATGAATGAGAAGTTGGTTCAAATTTTCAAATTCCTGGCAGAGAGATCTTCTATAAGGAATTTTATCAATATGAGTTAATTTGTGTCTTTTTAAGTGAGCTGACTGTCTAAAAGATTTCCCACAAACATTACAGCCAAAAGGCCTCTGTCCAGTATGAATTAAATAGTGTCTTTGTAGTTTGGATATAGAAGGAAACACTTTCTCACATTTGTCACAAGGACACATCTTATGTCCAGTATGGATGTTTTCACTTGGAACTGAAAAACCACACTGAAGCACTTCACAGTTATCAAAGAATTCCTCACCTGATGAACCATAGATAGATACATCTTTATTATTCATTGAATTATCTATAGTTAACATGTTTTCTGTTTTAAGGATACCTTTCAAATTTTTACCCATATTTTGGCTCTGGAAGTGCTTTTGCCAAGAAAATGGCAAAGTCAATGTTTTCTTCTTTTTATTGCCAACTGTCTTATATGTTCCATGTTTGCCAAGAGAACCCATAAATGTTCTCTGGGTTTGTTCAGGACTCTGCTCACCAGAAATAAGATCACAATTTTTCAAGAAATTGTTTTTAAATACTTTTTTCTCAGATCGGAAATTATCTAATTTCTTACCCCCAGCACGTTTAAGTTTAGCCAAGATCTTTTTCACAATGGTTTTATAGTTGTAGCTTCTTTTGAGCCTGCTTGGAATTTTGCCACCTCTGGAAGGAAAACACTTGTGTCCACTGAGAATCTGCTCTGATTCAAAACACTCTTCACACTCCGGACACTGAAAAGGGACGATATAAATAGAGTGGACATCAAGTTGATTATTCTCCTCAGATTCACCTATATCACCATTTTCAAAACCATCCTGCTTTGCATTTAATTTATTAGGCAGGGGGCATGATTCTGGACTCTTTACCTTTAATGAAACAGTCTGAAAGGTCTTATTCCTGGTATGGATTTGTTTATGCTTCAGAAGTTTGCTTTGAATCTTAAATCCTTTTTGACAAAAACAACATTGAAAAGGTCTTTCTTCTGAATGTGTGAGTTGATGAATTTTTAAATGAGTTGACTGTCGGAAAGATTTACCGCACAAGACACACTTAAAAGGCCTCTGACCAGTATGAATAAGTGCATGCCTATCAAGTTTTGATTGTGATGGAAACATCTTGCCACAGATTGTACATGCATGAATATTCTTTCTTTTCTTTGTAGGGCTGTATGTAGGATCAGACTTAGAGCATGGGTGTAATGCCCATCTTTCCTCTGTAGCAAAAGTATGATACATCCCATATACTGGCTTTTCTTGCTTGGCCTCCAACAATCTTCTGACCTGTTTAACATCATTCTGGTAGGTTTCATTATGAAGTTGTTGGTGCTTCACAAACGTCTTCAGATTTTTAAAGTGGCGTTGACAAATACTACATTTAAAAGGCAGATTATGAGTTAGCTGATGTCTCTCCAGATGAACCAGTTGCCTAAAGGTTTTATGACACACATCGCATTCAAACGGCTTTTGACCAGTATGAATGAGATAATGCCTAGCTAATTTTGATGGTGTTTCAAAGTGCTTGAAGCAAATATTGCAAATATATGGCCTGTTTCTAGGTAGTTTGTTGGCTACTACACACTGTTGAATCTTTAGCATTTTTAAATTGTTTTCAGCCATCATATTCTTCAGTGATATACTCTGATGAACTCCATGTTCTTAAACTCCACAGATGTCTAAAAATTAAAAATAAAAATGTATTAATTTAAAAATTATTTATTCATATGAAAAGAAATAATTTAAGTTATCCTTTGGTTAAGATATTAAGGGTATAGGGGAACCTGGACTTTTTCTATGTTTAAAACTAAGCTAATAACCATTTTAGATGAATACTTTAGAATCATAAAACTAACTTCACACACAGAAATGATGAGTCTTTAAAAGAAATTTCTAGGGGTGCCTGGCTGGCTCAGTCGGTAGAGCAAACAACTCTTGATCTCAGGATCATGAGTTCAGGCCCCATGTTGGGTGTAGAGCTTACTTAAAAAAAAATAAATAAAATAAATAAATAAATAAATAAATAAATCTCTAAAAACCTATATAATTTTAAGCTATATTTCTAATTAACTGAGATAATACATTAAAAGGGGGATGAGTTGAATTTCTTAACATTAGACCTTTCAATTCCAATTTTCCTAGTTCTCTATTAAGTAGCATCATCAGTATTTAGTTGCTTTGTCATTATTTATTTATTTATTCATTTTTAAGAGAGAGAGAGAAAGCCTGTGTGCGGGTCAGGGTGGGGAGGGGCAGTGGGAGAGGAAGAGAATCTCAGTAGGCTCCACCCTCAGCACAGAGCCCGATGTGGGGCTCCACCTCACGACCCTGAAATCATGACCTGAGCCAAAATCAAGCTGGACACTCAACCAACTAAGCCATCCAGGTGTCCCGCTTTGTCATTTTTAAAAAAAATTAAGCTGGAAAGGTAAGGAGTGTAAGAATTAAAATACAAAACTAAAAATAAGATGTATGTGCATTTAATTATAGCATACCATGGGTATGATCTGAGAGAATGTTTCAGTTACCAAGGCTGGATTTCTTAGCCACATCATTAACAGTATTTACTTTTAATTACTTCTTTGGACCAACAAAGACAACATGGACAACTGGGAGAATATGCCCCAGATAACCTGGATTCTAGTTCTGATTTGCTACCATATGATCTCAGTGGCAGAAAAAAGGAAACAGATTCTTCATCTCTAAAATGGGGAAAATGCCTGGCTGCCTACCACATCAAGTTGTGAGAATCAATGGAAATAATGGGTCTAAATGTGTTGGAGAACCGTGAAGCCATACACAAACGGGAGGTATTACTTAGCTCAACGCTAATCAAATTTTAAAACTTTATCCTTGTCTACATAATATATTTTAAAAGTTTCTAACTAAGAAATAAACACACTAACTAAATTTATAGTTCTTTGTATTCCCTCTTTGCATTTTGTCGTGGAATTCCTGAAGGACAGATACAGAGGTAATAAGGCAAATTGGCTACTTATATTTCTTATCGATGGCTAAGTAACTGAAAGTTAAGTGTGGTTCCCTGTTCAGACAATATAATAAAAGGATCATTTTGGTCTTGGAATTCATATAAAGATAAATATGCTTTCCCTAATATAACTCTTTAGGACACATGCAAAAGTTTACTGGGCATTTTTACAAAAAACTGTATACCCTATCTTCTCTTTTATCAGAGAAACCAATTTTCTTCTCACCCTTCTTCTACTATTGCATTTACTTTAAAATGAAGGAGTCGGAGACTTAAAAAAAAAAAAAAGCTGCTCTACCTCTCTGATTCTAATGTTGTATCTTCTAGTGGAGATCAGAAAGTTGAAAAATCTACCGGAAACTCAGTGTTCTTTTGTCAGCTAATGTGGCAAACATCCAACATATATGCTATTTGCTATTTACTGTCTTCTCCTAGAAGACACCTTAAATACAAATCACAAACACACCCACAAACACACCCACTGTGGTTCTCTTCAGCAATGTGAATTAGAAACAAAAACATTCATTTATTGAACAAGTATCTCTAGTAGTTGCTTTATCAGTGTTTTTCAGTGTTGAAAAACACAACTGCATGTTGCTACCGTTAATGCATTGTGAAATCAACAGCAGTTTTGTTTAATAAAGAGTAGAAAATATCAGATTGCATTACATAAAGATGAATAGTTTTGTGAAACTTCTGTAGAAAGAGGTAAGAATGTCTGTGAAAGCTGTTCCTGGTATATCTCTTCACACAACACTAGACAGAGAAACCCACAACAAATCAATCACTTTATTCAAAGTAACCAAGTAATCCATTAGGTAAGATTGGGGCCCATAGGATGAGGCAGGATTACTAAGGAAAGCAACAGTATCTAATTTTCTTCACTTGGCCCATATAACCCGGAAATATTTACCAAAAATGTAATTAGAGGCCAAACGGATAAGTCACACAAGTCTATTTAAATAAAAGAATCTGACTCCAAGCCACTATAATAATTTATAAAATATACCATATAACCCAGATATCCATGTTAGCAACAATCCACTGTTGGTGCTATTCATATGCTTTTTCACTACACTGAGTTAGAGAAATTACTGGTGAACAACCTCCAAATTCCTAAACATGCTAACACCCCAACAGTTATGAGGATTCAAATTAAGTCATGAATCCATTAAATTGCCAAGAATTTGGCAATTTATTTCATTCCTGTCAAACTATCAGGTGTCGAGGTGGTCAATTAGGACAAAGAGCCAAAATGAAAATAATAATCAAGCCTTTATTCACTTACTGCCACAGTGCAAGCATGAGGCAAAACAAGTACTGGTTCCCCAGGGTCCATTAAACAGAACTACACTAGGTGAGGATCAGATGAATGCAGTGCACACAATCATCTCCCTGCAGAGGAGGCCAGAACAAAAGGCTTCTGCCTCTTTGTGGACCTGCGGGCCAGAAGAAAAGGAAGGGCTGGGAGTGGAAAGGTCCTGAGTTAAAACTGAGAAAAGTACCTTAAGCAAGCCCTGCCCCCAACCCCCAAGGAGGTCTTGGTAGAGAACGAGGGGCCTGGGAAGTACCCCTGCCAAGATCTGAATGGAGGTAACTGAGCCAACAATGCAGTCTAGTATAAAGCATGGGTAGCAGCGGGAAAGGGGTGAGTCCTTCACTGCAACTCCCTCCAGAAAACTGCAATACACTGGCCATGCACAAGTCTGGTGTGAGGAGGGCAGTTTCCCCCACTAAGGCTGGCCAGCCAAAGCCACACAATTGTCTACAGTCAGGCCTGAAGATCACACAAAGGATTTTGGTCTGGAGCAGACCTCCTCAATTCCTACTGTATATTTTTCCTTCTCTTTAATAGTTCTTATGGAATAATCTCGAAAAAAGTCCCAGACTAGAAGCACACACCACAACCATCTCTGATTAGAACGGGAATTGACTACCTATAGTTCTTGGCCAAAAAGTGTCTATGGCTGATCAACTACCACCAAGACCGGATACTGTTGTCGTTTGCCTTCACACCATGTGGGAGAGCACTGACTGGGAGCCCTGTATTGCTAGAACCATTAGTGGCAACAAGTGATCTCATCTGCTATTTATAAGTGATAGCTCAGGGATCCCCAGTGCTCCAAGTGCGTCCCATATGTACTTCCACAAGGTGCAGATTAATTTGATAGAGCTCCAAATCCCACTTCGACTGATTCTTTGTGCTCTCAATTGATTTTTTGTTGTTCGTAATATTAAAACAAACAAAAACAAAACAAAAACAACAAAGCCAACACCGTGTACTTTTTCCTGTTACACTGAAAATAAAAAGTAAAATAGTAAATCTCAGCGGTTCAACCTGAAGATTATTCTGACTGCAAGATACACTCTGCTGGAAGACTGTGGAAACCAATTTAAAAAAATTCCAAGGACGCTTCCCGGCTGCAAGCCTGTTGGCTTTTTATTAGCGATCACCGTAAGAGCGAAGTGAGGACATCACAAAAGCAAATGAACAAGAGACGAAAGACCTGAAAGAACCTTGGACCACTTCCAGCTGGGGAATAATCTCTGGTGACATTTATCACAGCCTTTCCCTCTTGGTGGCGGCTTCTGCCCCACTCCCCTGGCCCACGCTCTTAAACCCTCACCTCCCGTCCCAGAGGGGCAGCAATGGACAGAGGACCCTGACGTCCGGCCGTCGCCCTAATCGCCCACAACCAGTAAGCACCTAGGGGGTCGAGTCGAGCCCAGAGACTGCAAAATCCCACACCACGAAAGGAAGGGCAAGGGTGAAAACGGCTTTGGCCGCAGCAAGGGGGGAAAATGTCACATGCGATTCGACCCGCAACAGGGGGAAAGCATCCTTTCTGCGCCTTCCTCACAGAGATTGCCGCTCCCCAAGAGACGCAGTCGGGAGGCGGAGAGCTGGGAAAGGAATGGGAGCCGAGGTCGTGGCGCCCCCGCTACGGGTCCCCGGGCACCTTGGAGGGATCGAGGCAGGCCCGACCCTTCCCGGGGCTCGCTGCACCTCACACACGGATTCCTCAAGCCTTCCTCACGCACCTGGAGCTGGCGCGGACCGGGCAGGCGCGCATCTCCGGGCCCAGGCGCCGCGAAGGCAGCGAGCGCACGTCCGCAGGGCTGGCGCGGCGACGGGCTGAGCGCGCAGGCGCGGCGCTCCGGAGCGCCCCGGGACGCGGTCCGGCTGGAAACAGGCTCCCCCCCACCCCAGGGCCGCCGTCGCTCAGCGCAGTCTGCGAGTCGGGCGTGAAAGGGGGCTCCACAGGTTGGTGCCCCCCGCTGGCGCCGCTCACCGCGCGCTGCAGTTTCGCCGGGAAGAGAATAGAGGAGTGAAGAAGGCTGTTTCTTCAGATAGCTGACAATTAGATAACAAGGATGTAAAGTGCCCAACACAGTGCCTGGAGCGTACTAAGCCCTCAAATAGCTTTGTCGTTTATTACCCTTTTTATATTACAACTTTATGAAGTGATAAGATCTCATTTTAAAAGGAGGAAAATGAGATTGAGGCGTTAAGAGACTTACTCAGTGTCACACGGCTGATAGACGATGGAGGTGGGATTTGAGCACAGGTAGTCTAGTACCAGACCTCACTTTAAATTCGCTACTTGTCCCAAATTATAGCTGTCTCAGTATTTTATGTGGACACTATTAAGGGTTAAACGTAGTAGTCCAGTTACAGATTTGGGTGGCACATTATTAGGTATAAGGTGCTTAGGTATCTACAGAAGATTTTAGTACAAAAGACATTGGAAAATTATTGTGGCTTTTTGCAGGTTCGGATTGTAACTGTCTCAGCTTGAGAGATGAGGACATGAGAACTGGTAACCACAAGCACATTTTCTTTCAACTGTAAGTAACTTTTTGCGTTACTTTTCAAGAACCACTGACAACAAAAACTGTTATTTCTAATGTTGGTATACGTTCCTCTATTTAAAAAGGAAAAAGTTGGGCCAATGAAAAGTCAGCGTCTATTTTCCATGTGGCAACATGAGGAAATGGCTAATAGGAAATAAGCATTGGATTATTATGTAGCAAGCTTGGAGGGGTGACATTTGGGGAAGGTTGAAGCCCTTATTTCCAACAGAAGCAGAGACAGAGAGAGGAGGGGAAAAAGCTTCCGTGTCCTAAGTGCTAACCTCAGGGACTGTGTGTTCAGATAACTCTTGGAGACTTGCTCCATTCTGTAGCTTCTCCCGGGAGCTCAGCTCAACCAAATCATGCAAACAATTGCATCCAGCACCAGCCACACAAATCCTCAGGAAAGATACGCAGACCATGAGAGAGTATTACCTGAGGTTGGGAACCAATGGAGGGCGCATTACCTGCAAAATAAGTAGGCCGTTGCACCAAGATCCTGAATTTGGAGTGTGGAACGCAGATGAGACATGGATAAGCTATTCTCCAAGGCCACATACCCTACCTTATAACCTTCCCCATTTACCCAAAAGTCATCTCAGGAGCCTTCTGGGGGGAAAAGGGAGAAATTACCATGAGTAAGTCATCAGGAAGATTTCAGTGAATAGGTGAGAGTTGAACTGGGACTTAGCAGTGGGTTCAATATGGATAAACAAAGTGTGTGGGCAGGCTAGGACATTGTAGGGAGAGATGGTAGTAGTGACAAGGAAAAATAATGGCGTGGCATATGTTTGTGTTAATATCTTACCTCTGCAACTTACTAGTGTGTGTCCTTAAACGTTATTTAACCTTTCTGAATCTCAGTTTCCTCATCTTTAAAATGGGGATATAATTAATCATTCATTCAATAACCTGTCATGTACAAAGTACAAAGGATTCACTTGTAAGCCTATGAAGATGAAACGGCGAGGGCCCTGACTTCAATGTAGTTTTCAGCTCAGAACGACATGCAAAGAAGTATAATACGATAAGAGAATATATGTGCAGGGCATCAGTGGGGAGGAGGGATGTCTAAATCTGCCTGGGACTTCAGGTGGAGGTTGTTTTGAGCTGAGGCTTTAATTATCCATCCACCCACCCATCCATCCAACATGTATTTTAAGCACTTGCTATGTGCCAAGCCCTGTTCTAAGGTACTGGAGATAGAGTAGGAAACAAATTAAAAAGTCAACAATTCCCATCTTCATAGATTTTTCATTTATAGTTTTTTAATATATTTATATGCCTATGGAGGGAGACAAGCAATAAACTAAATAAGGAAACTATATCATATCTAATATGTAAAATAAGCACAGAAGGGGGCTATGAAGATTTGGGTGGGAGGGCTTGTCGGTATTTTAGTAGGTGGCCGGGGATGACCTTCCTGAGCAGTCCTGTGATTTTTGAGTGGAGCCTGATAGAAATGAGAGATCCAGGGCTGCTTATTTCGTGTTTAGAGCAGCTACTGCTCACCAGGCACTTTGCAAGAGGCTGAGAAAAGCCTTAAATGCCTTGCAGAGGTCTTCTTGTTTTCTTCTTTATTTTAATTCCGTAGGCAATGGGAGAGTGTTGAAGAATTTTGATCACGGGTATGGCACTCTTCCATTTGTGTCGTAGAAAACTCACTCAGAAGTCAGATGGATGACAACACAGCGGTGGCAAAATTAGAATAGCCACATTGTCAGCTAGGGGCTTCCTACTCCTTGCATATCTGGTTAACTTGGATGAAAATCCAGTTCTGTGGCCTGTGACAGTCTTCATGATACCTGTTCTCACAGTTTGCTTCTAGTGTGTGTGTGTCCTCCTTAGTAGTTCTTAACTTTTAGAGCTATCTATCTCCTTTTTAGCAAAACATGTTGAATGTAGAACTTAGCTTCCTCATCAGTTTCTTTTTTTTTTTTTTTTTAAGATTTTATTTATTTATGTGACAGAGAGACAGCCAGCGAGAGAGGGAACACAAGCAGGGGGAGTGGGAGAGGAAGAAGCAGGCTCCTAGCCGAGGAGCCCGATGTGGGACTCGATCCAGGAACGCCAGGATCACGCCCTGAGCCGAAGGCAGACGCTTAACGACTGCGCTACCCAGGCGCCCCTCCTCATCAGTTTCTGAAAAAATATCCACTCATACTGGTGTGTGTGTGTGTGTGTGTGTGTGTGTGTGTGTGTGTGACAGAAAGAGAAAGAGAGAATACCTCACTGAGGATTCAAGGGTCACTAGGGGGTAGGGTTTCAACTGAAAAGATGGGGGCGCTGAGAGCACCCCAGCCAGTACCAAGTGCATCCAAGATAACTGTACTTGAAAGGAGTCCACACTTTGAGCATCTTTCATATGTCTTTGGAATATTTTAAAGGCAAAAACTATGAAGTTGAGTTTTAATGCTTGCTAAACCTCTTCCTGCCCACAAGTGATTGGCCTGGCAGAGAGTTCAAATCTCCTGCTTTCATCCTCCCTCTTATTTTCCTCTCACTCTCCCCCTTCTTTCTGTGGAGCAACCAATAAAACCATCCACTTGCCTCCGTAGATAATCCATTAAAACCTGTACCCCTCAAATGTCAGTTTCCACCCCCCAAGGGATTATCAGAGTTTTTCCAGCAAAGACAGCACAACCTTTCTAAGAGGATTTTTGGTGAATAAAATTCTCTCTTTCCCATCGTACATTTTCTCAAGAAAAATATTTGCAGACTGTTGTATGTTTTACTACAGGGCTTCAGAGGGGGTGGCGGGGGCTGGAGGGGAGGAGTGGTGAGTTGGGATCAGAAGGTAAAATGTAGTACCGCTGTATTTTACTTAAGGCTGTTGGACCACATCCATCTTCCAGGCTAGTCCCAGTCTCTTGAAGGTCTGCTAGAAATTTTCTCTAAAGCTCCACTGGTGCTAATGCCTATAGGATTTCTGGGTCTGTTTAGGCAGCAGCATCCTACCCCACCCACTCCCCATGTGTTAGTTGAAATTCAGTAGCCCTGGGGTTCCTAGGTTACCCTGAAAGCAGGTGGGATTCTCAACATAGGGCATTGACCACATTTGTTCACCCTTAGAGTCGGGGCTGACCTCTGGACCCACATTGATTACAGAAACCCCTCCTACTACATTAATACTGGGGTGTAGGCCAACCAAGGACTGAGGGCAGAGCTGTGGTATCTACCAAACGTTTTTGCTTATGGGGTCAGGAGAGCCTGACTCTGTGACCTCTCTCCTGTTTCTGGATCTTAATTTCTTGAGTTCTTTTCATTCCTCCAAAAAATACTTATCCTTACAAGAGCCAGAACAGATGGAAGAGTTTCTCTTCTCAGCCTCTAACCCCATGTAGTGCTATGGGCATTAAATCTGCCTCTCGTGGCTGCTAGATTGCAGAGGCAAATGTGTGAGATACTACTGATCTTTTGTTTAGGACCCGGCTTCCCAACTAGATAAAAATTCAATAGTCATGTTCAGGCCTAGGGCTTTTTCCAGTGTGTTCCCTGACCCAGAGTAAGTAACTCACTTACCCCATAGCGTGGGGTACATATAAAATATGTAATGGAATGCTTATAGCATTGGTAGTTGGGTGGACTACCCATGTGAACTAAATATCTGAACCTGGGGGGCTGAGCTGTGCACACTCTGCACGTTTACACTGATACCTTCACCTCTAACCCCGAATAATCTTCTCTCTTCCTCCCTTTGAATAACTTCTTTAAAAGCAAGGAGTAGGAGGATAATCCAGATTTTCACAGGAAGTTCTGAGCTTTTCCTGTAATGTTTTGCTTTAAATTCCTCCTACAACAACTTAACTCCAACAAGCCTGATTTTCCACACTACTTTCCAACAGCAATGTGGGGATGCTTTGTGGCAAAAGCCTCCTAAGTTTTAACACAAATGCAAAGGTCACTTCTCCTTCCAGCTGTTACATTGCCTAAATTCTGGTTTACAAATCCAGACATTTACCACATTGCCAAGCATTATTGCCATTAACAATGCTATTGTTAAGCATTCAGCTACCCAGTGTTCCCTAGTGATGCACTGGCAACTTTGCCATCACATAAATTCCTAAACCTGGATCCTGCAAACTTATAATTAATCATTGTCTACATTCCAACTGTTATTCCTCTAATATTTCAGAGGATGTGAAAATCCTTTTTCTTCTAAAATGACTTTATTTCTCGTGGCATGTAGCGTTCACTAGGGGTTTTAATAGGCAGTCCCCCGTTCAGATCTTTGAGGGACCCTGACTCAGTAGAAGAAGCAGTCATAATAGGAATCTTTCATCCCCCTGTACAGAGTTTAAGTTAAGGATGTTTTTTGTCTAGCTGCTTTTAATATTTTTTCTTTATCACTATATTTTGCAAATTTAATTACAATGTCTTGGTGTTTGCCTGCGTTTGTTGATTTTGATGGGAGTTCTCTGTGCCTCCTGGATCTGGATGTCTGTTTCCTTCCTTAGGTTAGGGAAGTTTTCAGCTATTATTTCTTCAAGTAAATTTTCTGCCCCCTGTTCTCTCGCTTCTTCTTTTGGGAGTCCTATAATATGAACGTTCTTATGTTTGATGGAATCACTGAGTTCCCTAAGTCATTTCTCCTGTTGCATAATTCTTTCTGTCTTTTGTTCAGCTTCATTATTTTCCATTATTTTGTCTTCTGGGTCACTAATTCATTCCTCCTGCTCTTCCAGCCCGCTGTTCGTTGCATCAAGCCTGTTTTCAATCTCGTTGATTGTACTCTTCATCTCTGATTCTTTTTTAACTCTTTTATCTCTGCAGTAAGGGTCCACCTGATGTCTTTTTTTTTTTTTTAAAGATTTTATTTATTTATTTGACAGAGATAGAGACAGCCAGAGAGAGAGGGAACACAAGCAGGGGGAGTGGGAGAGGAAGAAGCAGGCCCATAGCGGAGGAGCCTGATGTGGGGCTCGATCCCAGAACGCCGGGATCACGCCCTGAGCCGAAGGCAGACGCTTAACCGCTGTGCCACCCAGGCGCCCCCACCTGATGTCTTCTATTCTTTTCTCCAGGTCAGTGAGTATCCTTATGATTGCTTTCTAATTTCTTAATCTTCTCAAGAACTTTGAAAGGAAATATTTTTGTCTCTATTTATGAATTAGGAAACATAAAGACCTAGAGTGTAGTTGACTTGTCAAAGTCATGCAACTAGTGAGTGCAGGAGTAGGTTTCTTTCTTTTTTTTCAAGATTTTATTTATGTATTTATTTGTCAGAGAGAGAGCAAGAGCATGAACAGGGGGAGGGGCAGGCAGAGGGAGAAGCAGGCTCCTTGATGAGTGAGGAGCCCAGTGCAGGACTCAATCTCAGGACCCTGGGATCGTGACCTGAGCTGAAGGCAGATGCTTAACTGGCTGAGCCACCCAGGTGTCCTGAGGAGTAGGTTTCAAATCCATATTTGTCTTGACTCCAAAACCTATATTCGTTCTACTGTATAATATAAAATATGTAATGGAATGCTTACAGCATATTTGGTGCTCAATATATTGTACTTTTTGTTCTTATTTTTTTTCACTTAGAGTCAAATGTTTATATATTTTAATATATTTATCTAAATATATTTTATATAAAATATGTGATATATGGTTTTGTACATTTAAATATTTTTTATATTTGAAATATGTGATATTTTATGTAAATACTTATCATATATAATCTGTATATGTTATGTATTATATGTTTGTTATATATGTATTATGTGTGTATGTGTCCTTTCTTGTGGTTCTGCTTCTCTGATTGAATACCACTGAAGCAGGGGCAAAAGTGAAGGCTGGTACACTTGTGAAGAGGCCAATACCATTTAGTCCAGGACCAAAGATCCAAGATGTCATCATGGAGACGGAGAGAAGTTTACTAATTTAAGAAATGTTTTGGAGGTTGTAGTATGGTTCTCCAGAGAAACAGAACTAGTAGGATAGGGAGAGAGAGAGAGAGAGAGGAAGAGAGAGAGAGAAAGAGAGAGAAGGAGAAAAGAAAGAGATTTCTTACAAGGAATTGGCACGTGTAATTATGGAGGTTGAGAAGTCCCAAGATTGGTAGTTGGTAAGCTCGAGACCCAGGAGGGCTGATGGTGGAAGCAGGCAGGCTTGAGACCCAAGCAGAGCTGAAGTTTCAGTTTGAGTTTAAGGGCAGGAAAAGACTGAGGTCTCAGCTCAAGCAGTCAGGCAGAGGGAGGTCCCTCATATTTTTTGTTGTTTTTGTTCTAGTCAGGCCCTCAACTGATTAGATAGAGCCCACCCACATTAGAGAGCAATCTGCTTTACTCTGTCTACTGATTCACATGTTAATCTCATCCAGAAACATTCTCAGAGACAAACCCAGAATAATGCTTAACCAAATGTCTGTGCACTTCATGGCCCAGTCAAGTTGATGCATAAAATTAACTTTCACATAGATGTAAAGGAAAATCTCAGTTTTTTTCCTTCCTATGTAGAGAAAACCCCAGTTCTCCTCTACTTTGAATTTCTTTCCTGTGAGTTTCCTACTAACACAAACCACTTCTGACATTTCTAGTCACCAAATGTGTGTGTGTGTGGGGGGTAGGGTTCAAGCCTCTGATGCCAGCTGGATGTCCTGCCATTCAACTCAGTTCTGACACTGTCTACCTGGAGACAGTCTCAGGTCTCATGGGTAAGCCTGCCTCTCCCCACCACCACTTCAGATGCCAGTTGCAAGCTTAGTTATTGTTTGTGCTTCTGACCCTCTGGCTCTAGATCAAAGGTTTCAATGACCCCCTCCTTGAGTACATTTAATTTGCTAGCGGGACTCACAGAACTCAGGGAAATACATACATTTACAGGTTTATTCAAAGATACGATAAACGAGATGGGTGAACAACCAGATGAAGAGATACCTAGAGTGAGGTCTGGGAGGTTCTGTCCCCGTGGAGTTGGAGTGCATCACCCTCTTGGTGTGGATGTGTACATCCACTTGGAAGCTCCTTGAATCCCATACTTTCAGGACTTTATGGAGGCTTTATCATGTTGGCATGATTGATTAATCATTAAATCCATTTTCAGCCTTCGCCTCTCTCAAGAGAATGAGGCTGGGACTCAAAATCCCAAGCTTCTAATCATGCTCCCTCTTTCCAGTGACCAGTCCTTATCCAGGAGCCATCCAGGAACCTACCCAAAGTCACCTCATTAGAACAGAAGATGCTTGTACTGCTCTTATCACTTAGGAATTGATATGGGTTTCAGGAGCTATGTGCCAGGAACTGGGGACAGAGACCAACATACGTATTTTCTGTTATCTTGTGATAACAGGGGGCTCTGCATGTTAATTTTCAACAAGGGGCCCTGCATGTTAATTTTTTATTGGGTCCTGCATAATATGTAGCAGGTCCTGACTGGATATGAGGAGTGAGGGGGAAAGAAGCTCAATGATTACACTTAGGTTTTCGGCTTAAATGACTATGTAGATGGTAATGCATTTGGAGGTGCAATTTGGGAGAGAAATTAAGAATTTTGATTTGAGCAAGTTAACTTAGTGCTGCCTTTTAGACATTGTGGTAAGATATTTGTTGCTTGCTTCCCCAGCATTCATTTCCCTCTTCCTGGTTCCTGGATAGAGCCCATTTCCCAGCTTTGTGGTTAGGATTTGATTGGCTCTAGTTCCAGCCATCCACATGCCATCCATATAACAAGTAATCAACTAAGCCGAGTAGACTAGTGCTCTTTGTAGTTCCCTTTATCCCTAGATTCAAGAATAAGGGGGAAAAAGGATAAGGAGAGACTGTTTGAGAAGGAGAGGCAAAGCCTGCAGAAATGGAGCCTGAAGGTTTTTTTGTTTTGTTTTGTTTTAATCCCGGGCCATGGATACTTATGGGAGAATCTGCTTATTTTCCCAGTATCTATCCTTGCCATCTTCCTATGTAAGAGACCTTCCACTGTTTAGCTGGCTACATGGTCTCCTGGTATAAAGACTATATTTCCCAACATTCCCTGAAGCTAAGTACAGCCATGTGATTATATTCTGTTTAATGGGCTATAGGGGGATGCGATGTGTACAATTTGCTGGACATATTCTTAAAGAGAGGGGGCATGCCATTTCTCCTCCCTTCTACTTTCAGCATTCTAGAATTTGAATGAATTGACAGAAACACCAGTAGTAAGCCACAGACAAGAACCCTGTCCTTTGACCCCATACAGCCATGCCATGCTTAGATTGCCTACCTTTTATCTTTTATAAGAGAGTTAAATACTATCTTATTTAAGACAAGACTATTATCCACCACTAGTTTGGATTTCTGTCACATGCAGATAGTGTTAATCCTAAATGATACAATATTCAGATAATTAACTCCTTTTCTTCTCATGGTACCTAAATAATGATCTGTTTCTTACAAACAAGACTCTAATAAGGACAATTTTTTCTTACTCAGGCCATGTGCAATTTGGTGTACATACACACTGAAAAAACCCCTATCCAACCCATCTTTTGCTTTGCCTCTTAAGTCCTCAAAAGAAATATAGACACTTTACTAGGATCTATATTATTAAAAGCCCACTACTTTCTCTAGGGAAGCAACAATTGATCCACATTTACTGGCACCAGCTCACATTTCATAAACCCTTGTTTAAAATTAACCCAAACCGTTAAACAACACAGAAAAAAAATTCTTTTTAAATTACACTATAAAAACTGCCTTCTGAGAAACTGAAACAGGTGAGTTTATATGTAATCTCAGATAAGGTGACCAAATATCCAAAATTGGCTAAGACAGTCCCAACTCCCAGATTGCTGGCTGCTCTGGTTTCTGTCTCAGCACACGTCCTGTGGTTCTGGCCAGATGTCATCCAACTTTAGGACAGGAATTCCTGCCCCTACTTGGGCGAACAAGTTACTAAAAATGGGGAGAAACAACATGAAAGTGGAAATGGTGAAAAACTAACTAAATTTTGGTTGCAATTTTAGTTACATTTTGGTTCTTTGTTTGACAGTGCTTGTAAGCATTTGTCAACCCGTATTGTTTAGCTTGGAGTCTTTCAAACTGTATGGGATGATCCATTTCTAGGGGTTCAATCAGTATTTCTACAAAGTGGAATTGATTATAATAGGCTAGAAAATGCCAGTATGCATTTCACATACTAAAGATGAGCATTTTTCAAAAATTTCTATTTATGTTTTATCTGTGAGCCTTTGGTTCAAGAGGGTGGTCAAAAGAAGTTTAGAACTCACTAAATTTTAGTCATTTAGGAGTGCACTCACCCACTGTCTCTCGTGTCATGCAGCAATATTAAGAAATTTTAAACCTTTCATTCAACAGATATTTGACAGATGTAACGTTAACACTGCTTGTGCATTGCTTCCCTGGATAGGGTTTCCCTAAGCCCAATTCTCACACAAGTTTTCCAGGGCTGTTCCAGGGACTTTGCAAGTGTCCAGGACTGTAGGATGGGGGTTGTCTACAGGGGATTGGTCAGTGGACAATTCAACTTTGAAGTTCGCTGGATAGATGGTGTTTAAAGACTAAATTTAAGTTAGCCAGTGGGGCAAGGAGAGAAGGGCATTCCAGATAGAAGGAGCAGTATGTGTTAAACAGGAGAGAGAAGCAGTAGAGTATATGGGTTCACAATATCTTAGATGTAATTCTGAATTCCAAAAAGTTCTAAAAGCTGAAAGCATTAGGCAAGAAAACCAATTCGATCTGAACTCATTGGTGTGCTGCATTTGTCAAATGAGTTCAGATTGTTTTTCTCATACTACACTGATATCCAGTCAGTCTAAAGTATGGTTATGGTCCATAAGATGTGTATTTGAGTTCTAAAAGAATATATAATTATAAAAGACTGGTGCATTAACTATTTACTCATCAGTTTTATAGAAGGTATTATTTTTTCCCTCTTTAAGTTTTTTTTTTTTAACGATTTTATTTATTGGGGGAGAGAGGGTCAGAGGGAGAAGCAGACTCCCTGCTGAGCAGGGAGATCAACTCAGGGACTTGGTTCTGGGAGTCAGGGTCATGACCTGAGCCGAAGGTAGACCCTTAACTGACTGAGCCACCAGGGACCTCTCCTCTTTAAGTTTTAATGAAAATAAAACCTCAGGAGCACCTCGGCGGCTCAGTCAGTTAAGCGTCCAACTCTTGATTTTGGTCAGGTCATAATTACAGGGTTGTGAGATCCAGCCCTGCATTGGGCTCTTTGCTGAGTGTGGAGCTTGCTTAAGATTCTCTTTCTGCCTCTGCCCCTCATCCCACTCGTGCTTTCGCTTTCTCTCTATCTCTCTCTCAAAACAAAAACAAAAACCCTTAAACCTCAAAATCCATAACATTAGCAAAATAGAAATCTAGTAAAGCCAGCACAGTAATTTATGCATAATTATGGAAGAACTAGTGCATAAAGTGGTTACATGATAAATCTCAGGGATCAGTTTGTCAAATTTATACACAGCTTACTTATAATTGATGATTTCTTAATCTTTCTCCAATTGTTTAATGGTTTCCATATGCTTGCTTGTGCTTGACTCATGTGCATTTGGTGAATCTTACCTACCACAAGCAAGTAGAAGTCTACAAAGTAAAAAATGTTCTCCTTTTCACCACTATCCTCCTCCCCTTTTAACACATTGTCCAGAGGTAGCCACTCTCAAGAGGTATGTATGTATTCTTTCAGACCTTTTTTAAAACTTGTATGTGAGCGTGCCTTATGTCATAGATACACAAAAACAAATGTTGGGTGATGGGCGTTAAGGAGGGCACATGATAAGATGAGCATGGGTTGTTATATACAACTGATAAATTATTGAATACATCTGAAACTAATGATGTACTATAGGTTGGCTAATTGAATTTAAATAAAAAAAAGAAAAAGATACCAAATGTTTCTTGTGTCATTCCCTCACAGAAATGGCATAATGCTATGAAGGTGTTTTGCAACTTGCCCCCTTCACTTAGTATGTTATATATGTCTTTTCATGGAAATATGTATTGATCAACCTTCTTTTTAATGATTGCTTTGTGTTCTGTTGCATGGGTGTTCTTTAATTTAACCGTTGTCCTACTGACAGGTAAATAGGGTTTTTCTATGTTCTTATGATGGCAAATATTCCTTCAGATTTACATCTCTGTACTACCTCTTAGTCATACTTAAAGGACGTCACTCTCTAAGGTCCTTAGCCAAAGCATATATTTTGTAGGAACTGGTAACTTCTTTTCTCTTAAACCAAAGAGAAGTCATTCATGTTAACCTGTAAATACAGCAACAAAAAGCATTGTGTTGATTTTTTATGAGAATTATAAGGGTGACTAAGAGGGCTCTGACATGGTAGAAACCATTAATGTCTTGCTGTTGACTCCTTTAGCTCACCAATCTCATCTTCTGGTCATTCTGGAGGTTACTCTTAAAATTCTTCCTTAGTGTTCACTTCATCATATCTTTCATTGTAGGAACATCTAAGAAGCACAGACCTGAGAAGGAATCTGTAGGTTAAGGAGGTGGAAGTTGCTAGAATTTAAAAGCAGTGTTTCCACACTGGAGAAGTGCCATGGCACAAGGATGCTTTCTAATTCTTTGCCTCCACCCTCTGCCTCAAATAATGACCTACTCTGAGAGGAGGGAAGTGTGTTGGTTAGGAGCGTAGGCTCTACAGTCAGAACCCTGGGTTCTACCTCTTGTTAACTCTGGGGCTTGAGCAAATGACTTACCTCTTTGTGACTCAGTTTCTTCATCTATTAAAATGGGGACAGGGATAGTGATGATGATATCACCTACTCTGTAGGGTTGCTATGAAAAAATCAAAGATTAGTATTTGTAAAGCTCTTACAGGGTCTGCTACATAATAAACTCTATGTAAGTATTTGCTAAATAAGAATGATATGGGCACTGTGACTGTTTTTCTGAGTTTCCTGAAGAAACAGCTATTCATGAAATCTTCCCAAAGCTCAAATGTAGCTGAAGTTCCCCAAAATATGGTGTGAAAAATCTTCCTTTGCCTTCACTGTAGAGGTGTCTCTGTTCAGTGCTCACAGAAGTCCTTATTTCAGTGGTCTGCTCTGGATGTCCAAACTTCTAATGAGAAATGATACCTTATTTAGATAAAAAAGAAGATGGACTGATATTGGATGTCTACTTTCTAGATCGTTGTTAGCACATTCTTTGTGTTCAACAAAATACTCTCACAAGCAGAGGAGCTTTACAAAAACACATCACAGAAGAAATTGAGTTAGATTTCAGAAACATAAATACAAAGAAAATTGTCTGGATTCACAGGAAATCTGTGACTTTCTGAATGCAAGAAAATGATATGAAATTCATTGACTATATATTTATACCTCACATTTTCAGATTTTAATATTACAGCTATTAGAAATGCATCCAATTTGGGGCGCCTGGGTGGCACAGCGGTTAAAGCGTCTGCCTTCGGCTCAGGGCGTGATCCCAGCATTATCGGATCGAGCCCCACATCAGGCTCTTCCGCTATGAGCCTGCTTCTTCCTCTCCCACTCCCCCTGCTTGTGTTCCCTCTGTCACTGGCTGTCTCTATCTCTGTCGAATAAATAAATAAAATCTTTAAAAAAAAAATGCATCCAATTTTTATTTATACAACAGCCGATTAGCCAGATCTGATATTTTACAAGGTTTTTTTTTTTTTTTTTTTTTTTTTTTTACTATTTCCTTCCCACCCTAAACCTGCAATTTTCTGCATTTTGATCAATTACAGAGCATGTGAAGTCGGTGTGAAACTGGTTTCTCTTAATATGGTTAGACTTCCAACACAGACCGTATAGTTCCTCACTTTCTCTTTAGCAGGAAGTTACAGGACCAAAAGATCACACCTTCTGGGGAGCCTCCATATTCTCTGGAGTAGTTTGTAGCTTTGGGTTGAACACTCTGACCAAGTAGTTTCATATTCTTGTCTGCTGTATCATGATTTAGTTTCCCAACAAAGTTGAATGTCTTACTTCCTCATATTATCACTAACAGGTTTGACACCAGCTTTAAACCCCAGCTTCAGGATAGAATTATACTTGTAGGATTTTGGGTGGGATTTCTAATACTGAAAGAGGGAGGGAAATTTTGCTTGCCGTGCATAGCCACCGAAGTACCCATGGAGAGTTGGCATTCAAGCTTTTAGACTTTGATTCAAACACTAGCAAGGAAGCTGTAGCAGAAACAGCTGTAATCAACTTATAATTGGATATTTTATGTGTTTGGGTTTTTTTATATCTCACCTTGTTCCCAAAAGTCAAGCAGTACGTGATTCCCCTTCTAGGACAGCGTCAGGAAAAGATGGAGCTCTCTAATTTCTTTTCTTTCTCCTCGGCCTGCACAGGCCTGTGCTTAACTCTGTAATAATTTCTTTTCAAACTCTAGTTGCTCAGGCAACTACACTCTTTGCCCTCTAACTTGACCCCATTTCCTGATGAATGGGCTTTTCATTTTTTCACTAAGTCCTAAAGGCCTTCACATTCTCCAATTTTCTCTGCTAAATAGCTCAGGCATAACTGCTTAGAAAATCATAGGCAATCATAAAAAACCTTAGATTTTTTTTTTAAGGAAACGTAGAGATCCTTTAATCCAACCCCCTCATTTTACAGTTAAAGAAATCGAGCCCCCAAGAGGGTAAATAACTTGTTCAATGTCATCTAGCTAATTTGTAAACTGGGTAGAATTTTTCCGAAGCTAGTTTTTTGAATTGGGTAGAACTATAGCTAAAACCATTTTAAAGGGCACATACTTTTCCATCTTGATCCTTTTGAGCTGTCATATGAATATAATTTATAGAACCAAATTTATGAAATCATGACTCCTAATCCTAAAAAAACCACTGTGATGTGAGAAGTAGTTAAATGAGGTTTGGAATTACCATGTTTTTAATAGATCATTTATCATAACTATGGTCTCAGATGTGGTAGTTAATTGAGGGTTGACTAGGTCCAAGGAGATTGCTTTGCTTTACCTAAGATTTTATTTTGGTGGGGGAGGGAGAGGAGGAAAAATGGACCAACACATGTAGAGATAAATAACGTCAACATGGGCGTTAGGTTAGGCTCAACAATCTATTGTCATTACTGTTAATAAAATATCACACTTTATGTCCACAAGATCACAACTCTAGTTTGGGAATATGAAGACCAGATAAGAAATTATAAATTATCTTTGTGTCTAGAATTTGCATCTGGCTAGAACCAAAGATGAAAAGTCTGTGGCTTCTCCATGCTCTTTCTATTGCCCACTCATTCCAGTTAGTGAGTTCTCCAGCATGGCCACAAATCACTCATAGAGAAGAGCCACTCTTCTTTGCTGCCGTATGCCGCTCTGTGCAAAGCAGTGTATCTCACAAGCAGGCCCACACTTAACATTTGTGAGCCTGAGGTAAATGTGCAAATGGTTGTCTCCAACCTTCCCCCTACTTCAATGGGCCACATACCCTTCTGTCCATACTGACCTCAAAGACTCTTGTGTATAAGTGTGTAGACTTCACTCTACATATCCAAGCTCTCTCCACCAGTCTGCACCCAAATTGCCAAGTAGTCACCTCTTGTCCTCACGGTGGGTAATACAGTCTGCCCTTAGGAGAATAGAGAGGAGCAGAAGCCCAAGTAGGCACCTGAAGGAGGCTCAGGGCTTCATGAGCAGGCAATTCTAGGTTTCCTGGATAAAGAGATCTTGGTTTAGAAGAGGGAGAGCAGGTTCCAGGACGGCAAATCCTGACAGACCTGTCACCTTATGGGAGGAGGAGGGTAGAGGAGGGTCAGAATAGGACCTAAAGCATTGGACCCAGAAAAGACATCTTGGTTGATTGGATCAAGAGCAGTACTGCTGACAAGAAAACTCTGGAGTGGAACCCTCCTGTAGGCATTGTCTCTTGTGTAGGTCCTGTACAAGAAATGGAAGCAAAGGTGTTTGATGGCCAGGAAGAAGCCACTTCAAACAAGTTCTTTTTTAAACCGGGCAGTTTCAAGAGGTGGTGTAAAAGAGCATCTAAAAGAACAGCACTGTTCAAAGGTGTGACGTGTCCAATTGGAAGGGATCTTCAGGATCGTCTAATGAAGATGGAATAGAGACCGCAGAGACAAGTGACTTGTCCAAGGTCAGGCTGCAAGTAGTAATGGAGCTCAGCTGAACACTTGTAGCTTGGGCTTCCAGGTTCTTAGGACTGGGTGTTTTCCGTGACCTGGTGCTGAGCCCCCTTGAAGTATGACTCTAAGCAGCAGGGAAGAATAGACACAGGGTAGCTCTTATACTGTAGGCGTATTTTTAATGATGTGACAGCAGAACAGTTTCTACAGAAAATCAGATAGCAGTCAGACATTGAGAGAGAGAGAGAGAGAGCACACAAGTGAGTGAGCGAGGGAGCTGGGAAATCGGGTGAAGAAAGAGGGGAAGCTCTATAATATAAGGGTCCATGCTGAGCATCAGAGAAACTTTATCTCTTCTTAGGAATCAAAAGAGAGTGATATTATCACTATTAGGTGATTCATTCAGGAAAGTTGGTGCAATGAGAAAAGGTAGAAACAAAGAAAGGGGCTGTAGGGCCTCTGAATTACCCCCTCACTCCCAGTTACACCCACTTTGGGAGTATATAGAACTTGATTCATACCCTCCTACCCTGTCAGTAATGTTTATTTTAAATACGAAAGCCAGGAAATGAAATGTATTGAAGTGGCAAGTATGGTCTAAATATTGATTAATAGTTTTAAAACAAATTAAAGTTTGGTCTGTGAAAAAGAGAATTAGGTTGGAGTACAGAATTTGTGTTCCCATCCTAGTCCTGCAGCAAGCCATTTAACCTCTGCAGTGCTGTTTTACCAAAGGTAAACTGAAAATAGCAAAGCTAGCTCTTAATATTTATTATGGCAAAAAATAGAGGGAGGGAAGCGAGTGTCCAATAACAGGGAAATAGATTATGGAATATTTATGTAGTACAATATTATCAACATTATAAATTACAGTTTTGAAAAAATTTAGCAATATACTAAAAAGCTACAATATAAGGTTAGGTGAAAAAGCATGATTCAAAAACTATATATATTGAGTTATGCCAACTTTCTAAAATATACGATCATAACATACTTGAGGGGGCACCTGGGTGACTCAGTAGGTTAAGCATCCGACTCTTGATTTTGGCTCAGGTCATGATCTCAGGGGCTCAGATTGAGCCCCATGTCAGGCTCCAGGCTCAGCAGGGAGTCTGCTTGAGATTCTCTCCTTCTTCCTCTTGCCTCCCCCCGCCCCGCCGCTCGCTCTCTTGCTCTAAAATAAATAAATAAAATCTTAAAAAAAAATAAAATACTTGAGACAAATACATCAACATGTTAATTTTATTGTCTCTAGGTGACAGAGTTGGTTTTAATTTTCTTCTTTATATAGTATTTTTACTATTTTCCAAATTGTGTCTAATGAACATACAGTATACTAATTTTTTTAAGTTTTTATTTTAATTCCAGTTAGTTAACATACTGCATAATATTAGTTTCAGGTATGCTATAGTGATTCAACACTTCTATACAGCACCCAGTGCTCATCACAACAAGTGCCCTCCTTAATCCCCTCACTTATTTCACCCATCACCCCACCCATCTCCCCTCTGGTGACCATGAGTTTGTTCTTTATAGTTAAGAGTCTGTTTTTTGGTTTGTACAGTATATTGATTTTGCCACTAGGAAAAGAGGTTTTTAATAGAAACAATGTACTCTAGCCTAATTCATAATGATGTAAGGAAAATGGAAATAAAATAAATTTTAAACTGAATCCTGACAAACATGTGTTAAACAGCTAAATATGTTAAAGGAAAAGAAATTGATGTATGTCTCCGTGTGCAACTTTTTTCTTAATAATAAATAGATATGCCTATAAATAACTAGAAGTCGTTCCAAGGCATTAGAAGAGCACAGTATATGTGCCATGGCCACTTGAGAACTCTTTGTGTGTGCTGACCCTGATGTCTAAGAAAAAGTCAAATTGACCTTGATCAGTATACAGCAACCTTATCCAATCATCAGGAGGGATGGCTAGCTGAGGAGAAGCTGAGGGGCAACCAGTGTCCTCCCTGCCAGTTCTTCCCCAGGCTAATCAACTTCTCCTCTAAGTAAATATTTAGTAAATATATTAAATATGCTGGCTTGAAGAGGCACAAATCATTGACCTGCCTCATGCCTCCCCATGTTTTGGTCTGCCCTCCCTCTGACACCATGCCCACATCACCTTTTCTCTCCTCCAAATCTTTGCGCATCTAATCCCATTGCTTGGAATATTCTTCTGCTCTCTCTGACCCTCTTTCCCTTCACCTGTATTATCATTAGTCTTGCAGGTCTCAGCTTAAGCCTTCCTTTCTTAGAAGGTCTCCCCAACATAAAGGTTAGAGACTCTTAACGTATGTTCTGACAACTCTGTGATAGTACTCATCACATTTTATTGTTACTACATATCTAATTGCCTATTTCCCCCTACACTGTGAGCTCAAGGAAGGCAGGGACCTTTTCTGTCTTGTCCCTCACAGTTTCCTCAGAGTGAATCCAACGTTCATTCAATTTGCATTGAGGACTGAATGAGCTGAGAATGTGAGACTGTGTGCATAGTGAGCCCTTCACCTAGAAGGATCAAAAGTTGGGGCTGGAACTGTGATCAGTTCATAGGAAATCCAGTGGATAGAATCTCTAACTTTACCAGAGCTCAACTTTATCCAGATTATGATGCCAAGAATCCCGGGAAGAGAATCTGGAGCACAAGGTATGTGACTTTTGGCCAGCTGCTTAACATCTTTCTCTCTCAGAGCTTTTCTGAGCAGCAAAGGGAAGTGTAGGAAAGTACTTTAAACACAATATAAATACGAGTGCACAGTTGTGGAGACGTAGAAGAAATGGGGTCATCTCTAAAGGGCTGTGGTTGGGACTAAGAGGCCACATTCTGGTTCCTGTTTTTCCCACCTCAAGCCATACGTCTGGGCAAGTCAGCACAGTCGGTACGGTGCAGCCCTCATCAACCCCCACTCACCACCGCCATTATCTGGTTGATTAATACAGTTTGTGTGTTATTGCAAGGGAGAGGGGAGGAGGAGAGGGAACAAAGTGGCTGCGTTTGCGGGTGTGAGAGTGTGGTGGATCTGTCAAAAACACTTTCCAGATTCCTTATTCTCTAGGGGATAATTTTCCTGCTGGTATTTTGAGATCCCAAAATTAAATACCTGTACCTGGACTGCCATCTCCAAGGTGACAGTGCTAGAAATCTCTCTTGGCTTCTTCACATGAGAGGTTTTAAATAATAGTTGCCTTAATGAAGCACCATATGGATAACATTTTAGGGCAGGTAGTCAAATGGTGGAAGAAAAAAATTCAACTAAAAAAACAAGTGAAAGCATTTCACAATATACGCATATACCCAATCATCACATTGTACGCCTTGAACTTACTTAACGTTATATGTCAATTACATCTCAATAAAACTGGAAAAAAATAAAGAATTAGGAGTAGGGTTGCCAGATATAGCAAATAAAAATATTTGGGACATACATTAAGAAATTATTTGTTATTTATATCTGAAATCCAAATTTAACTTGGTGTCCTATATTTTATCAGGCAAATTTTAATGGAAAACATCTCCTTTTCCCTTAGTTCTGTTTTAACTATTCCAAAGTGAAAAATAAAATGTTTTTATTTATTTATATATTTATTTTAAAAAGATTTTATTTATTTGACAGAGCAAGCACAAGCAGGAGGAGCAGCAGAGGGAGAGGGAGAAGCAGGCTCCCTGCTCAGCAGGACTCCATCCCAGGACCCTGGGATCATGACCTGATCCGAAGGCAGACGCTTAACTGACTGAGCCACCCAGGTGCCCCAATAAAATGTTTTTTAAAAATATTCATTCTGTAGTATCACTGCTTATATGAGTTGAATGTTGTCGTTTAGTGTTTTAAAATTACATTTCCCTTCAAAATAGCCCTGGGGCACCTGGGTGGCTCGGTCAGTTAAGCGTTGGACTCCTGCTTAGGATTCTCTCTCTCCCTCTCTCTCTGAAACCCCTGCCCTGCTTCCGTCAGTGTGCGTTCTTTCAATAAATAAACAAATAGATAAAACATTCAAAATAGCCCTTCGTTTTTACTCATATTTTCATATTTCATTATATATCTGTAAAAAGAGAAAGATTTTTAAAAAATACATCTATAAAAATAATCATACCTAAAACAATGAATAATATTTCTTTAATATTATCAAATATCTATAGAGGGTTCAAATTTCTCTGATTGTCTCATAATTTTTTTATATGTGTGTATTTTTTTGAATCAGAGACTAGAAACCCAAATCCCTTTTTTGTAATTTATAGATAGGTTTCTCCCTATTTTTTTTTTTAAGATTTGACTTATTTATTTGACAGAGACAGGCAGAGAGAGAGGGAACACAAGCAGGGGGAGTGGGAGAGGGAGAAGCAGGCTCCCAGCGGAGCAGGGAGCCCAATGCGGTGCTCGGTCCCAGAACCCGGGCATCATGACCTGAGCTGAAGGCAGACGCTTAACGACTGAGCCACCCAGGCGCCCCGGTTTGTATTTATTGAGGAAACTGGGTTATCCACTTGAGTCTTCTACATTCCAGATTTTAAAAATTGTATCCCTATAGTATTATTCAACATGACCCCCTATCTCTGTGCTTCTTATAAAGTGGTAGTCGGATGTGGAGATGTGGTCTAACTCAGGTTAAATATTTTTTGCAAGAGTACCTGGTCAGTGGTGATGTGTATTACGAGGTATATAATATCCAATTATGTCTCTTTTTGTGGTATCAGAAACCACTGATGATCATTGCCTAGATCCATTAGTTAACTAGAAATCTGCAAAACGGTGTTTGGCTATATCATTCTTTTTCTATTTATTATTGAGAAAACTTTCTCTCACCAATTATTTTGTTGCTTTAAGGTGTATTTTATAAGGGTACGTAAGTGGCCTAGGTCAGTCCCCTGGGAAACAGACTTTGAGGTGGAGATCGCCTGTCAGAGGCTTACGGGGAGAGTTCTGGGGAACAACACCTGTAAGAGAGCGAGGGAAGCAGGGCCTGGGTGAGGGAGAGGTTGAATGGGGAAGGAATTGCAAAGGAGGACTCAGTCAACCCCACAGGGAGCTTTGAAGCTGGGAGAACTCTTCAGACTTGAGGCTGTGCCTTTGTACCCCCACTCTACCCTTGCACGGACAAATCATTGCTTGTGGGCTGCCTCTGGGTTGAGCATGTGTTCCCGTGTAAGACAGCAACCTCTATCCAAAGGCAATTCCTGCGGAAGGCTCAGCTGGGAACCTTTAGCAGTAGAGGCTCCAGGCGGCGGAATGAGTGTCTCAGTCTTGAAGGGGGCATTGGGCAGTACACTGAAGTATTCAACACAAAAAGGCAGGTTAAATGCTTGATTCTTTCTCAGTATTTACCAGATGTAAGAATTATGAACTGATTCCTTTACATCCTCCAAAGGCAAACAATGAGTTTTTTTTTAAGTGTCATAAACTCATGGATGTTAACATATTTGATGTGTTTGTAATCCTCGGCAGTAGTTATTTATATTGATGTCTGTCTTTTGCCAGGAGTAACGTCCTCAAGTTGGCCTATGAACCCTTTGACTTGACCTCCCCCTGCCCCTGGCCAATAGCTTTTGATAGCTCCTTACTTTCTTGGTGACAGAATGTTCAGTCTCAGGTGCTACAGTTCCTGTCCCAGACCTGCAAATGACCAGGGAGAAATTGTGTTTAGAGGCCACAACCAGTTTAGGAGCGGTGCTCACTGCTACTGGGTTGGCTATTGCTTAGCCTTTACAGCAGAAATAGCTAGGAAATAACACAATTTCTTAAGAAGAGAAAGGCATCAGCAACTCTTCACTGGTATTTCTAGCTTGAATTTAGGATTATAGGAGTTTATGAAACTTCTTTGATTTTATGTTAATATCTCTTTTCCTCTGGAAATCCTTATGTTAGCTAGAAAGCAATGGGAAGTTACTCAAATAAGAAGGCATTATAACAGCTATCAGCAGAAGGAAGGAAGGGAAAGGACAAAAACATGGAAGGAACATGTTTTGTTTTGCAGAACCAACAGTTTCAACCAAGGAGACGCCAATTAGGTGTCCTGCCTGATAGCTCCTTACCTCAGCCAGTTTGAGCTAGAGGGGAGCTCAGGACCTTCTCAGAAGTTGTTCCCCCCCACCCAAGTTGTCCTGAAGTTACCTTTAGCTCTTTATAAGACTAAGGTCTCCTCCTATGGTCAGAGTTTTCTGCTATTTTTTGAATATACAATGTATACATTACCATACTGTCTTGCTAGGCATGCACATTTGAACCAAAGTGCCTAATGCAAGCCTCCTGGCCCTGCCCCCTTTCTGCTTTTTGAAAGCTAAAGTGATCTCTTAAAAGTTTTGGTGTTTTCTTTTTGAACAAAAACCAGATGCCGGCTTTATATATTCTGCTTGCATAGAAGTGGAGAAAGAAGAGGAGAAATGCAACCTGCCTTATTATTCCAAATGAAGTTTTAAAATTAATGGCCTTGATTAGTGACTCAGCACTTAACCTTGATTCCCAAATTGGGCCTGCTTCAGGGCTTCCCAGGAAAGGACTTTTCTTACCTTTTGATGATTTGTGCTATAGGTTTCCCTATTCTTTTTCCCTATTAGTCTTTATTTTACTTTTTCCTCTAATAGCAACTTTCTGGTCTGATACTGGCTCCTTTTCTTGTTTTCTGGCTCAATGTATATTAATAAATATGACTTTTAATGACACTGGGAACTTATAATCAGATATGCCACACAGCACGTGTTCAATCTGCCATTTTGAAACCATCTTTTTAATACCATCAAAAATCAAAATCTGGTTTTCCTACATAACACATCAGGTTGTTTCCAATTAAGAAATATATGCAGAAACCTGACAGTTTGGGGCACCTGGCTGGCTTGGTTGGTGGAATGTGCTACTCTTGACCTCAGGGTTATGAGTTTTTGTCCCACACTGGGTGTAGAGATCACTTAAAAACAAAAAAATAAAATAAAATGTAAAAAAAAAAGAAAGAAACCTGACTGTTTTTGATGTATTTCACTCACACATCTACTTGTATTTAATTCTGCATTTACTTAGGAACTACAGTGTGCCATAAACTGTGCTCTTATGATCTGTTGCTGGCTCTCTGACCCAAGTTCTGATTCTTGACCAGGTTGCTTAACTCACTATTGGAAGTAACAATAGAGAAGAGTCCGACTTCAAGGCCATTTTTTTTTCCCTTAATGCTTATATGACTGCTGGGTGTTTTGGAAGGTTGAAGAAGGCAAAGCTGGATTGCAAAGCTCCAGTGATGATTTCTGCATTTTCAGAATCAGAGTGTGTAAGATATTCTTAATTTAATCTCGTATTAGAAGATGGTAACCTTATAGGATATAAGACAGTAATCCTTATAGGATAAGTGGATGTCATTCAGATGAACCTGTCGTATTGGTACTGAGAAATACAGGTCTGGCACGAAGGAAAGAATTCAAGGAAATGCTGCATGGGTCACAAGGCTGACCAGCTGTTTTCATTCTAGAACAAATGCACATGTACTTCAGGTGAAGCCAGAATACCTTGAAAAGAATTTCCTGGAAGAGTGAGGATCTTAATGTAGAAGATAGTTTAATAGCTTTCTCTAGAATTTGGGAAGGTTTGCATCTATACGGGCCATAGATTCTTATCCGGGGGATGGGTTCAATAGCTAATAGCTTCTCCAAGTACTTTCTAGCCCCAGGAGTCAGTAATTTAGTGTACTTAAGTAGGGATCTCCTTGACATTTTTGCATTGAATATCAGAATAAATAGGTAATAGCGTAATATATAACTTGCTAACGTGTCATTTAGGCCGCTTGAGGGCTGTAGTAAATTGCTCTGCTGCCTTTTTAAGTCAATATACAAATGCTAAGCATCAGTGATAAGACCATCCTGTGTTTTATTATTATTCCTCCCCTCTGGTGCTGAGAAATGAATTGCTTATGAGAGAGAAGGGAGGATTGGCTTAATAACTCGTAATCAGATATGCCACACAGCAAATGTGAACTTCCTTTTTCCTATTTTAGCCATCTTTTATCCCAAGAAGAACAGCTGAATCTCAAATATGGGAAAGGGCAGTAGTAATCCTTGAATGTAAACTGCTCACAGGAATTAGACACAAGTGAGAATAAGACAGTGGAATAAGCTTGTGATTGGTGACTATCTTACCATTCTTCCTAAAGAGTCCCAAGGGACAACTAATAATGGTATCAACACACATCTTACTGTTCTAAACATTTTACTACTAATAATTTATGCTTACAACAACTCCATGAAGTAGACGCTGGTATTATTTCCATTTTATGGATGAAGGAGCTGGAACACAGGGGTTAAGTGATTAGCCCACTGTCACATAGAGAGTACTAGAGAGTATGCTAAACTGCCTCTAATGAAATACTGATTTCCTGACTGTATTTGAGTGTGTTCAATACTATGTTTCTAGGGAAGACTTAATCAGTTTTTGAGAAAACATGGCATTCAGTCCAATTTCAAATTAGGAAGAATCTTTGGCTCAATCCTTTAGTCTCTGAAAGTCCCTCAGAGCCTTTACTTGGATAATTAGTTGTGAACAATATCAATTATATCTAAGTGGACAAATTTAATTACTACAGAAGACCAATTGATTTTTTTAATTATCATTGATTGCTCAGTGGTTATCTCAGTGTAAAGATTGGTACTTTCTGAATCTTTCATTTAATTGGTTTATTAAGTAGTCCAAAGGTTGACACCAAAGTAGGAGAGGTGAATTTTCCTCCTGCTCCCTTTTTATCTCCATGAGGGGTAAACATGATGGAAGCCTAAGACATTCAACAACAAAAACAACAACATAACCAAAACAGCAATTAATATTAAATTTCTTGTAGGTTTTGGGGATCTTCTAATTTTTTGTTTTAGTGGACTTATTGGAGGCAGTGATACCCTAATTTTCCTAATGGTGAAGATAGAACTTGCCATGTTAGCTGGGGTACCATGATTCTGATATTTTTAATCCTTAAGTCAAATTCACAGTGAAGCCAGTTAGGATCATAAGGATTATTGGAAATTGATGTGGACTTAGTGAGAAGAGAACTGGATTCTACACTTTAATCTATCCTTACCCCCCTACCTCACCTCAGTAATAGCTGGCTGCATGATTTAATTTTCCTGCCTCAGTTTTGTTACCTTTAAATTAGGATAATCACATTTGTCTTCTTTATCACACAAGCGAAGTTTGTGACAGTACATTAAAAAATATCAAATGTATGTTGGGGTGCCTGGGTGGCTCAGTTGGTTTCGGCTCAGGTCATGATCTTGGGATCTTGGGATCAAGCCCCACAGTGGGCTCCACGCTCAGCAGGGAGTCTGCTTAAGATTCTTTCTCCCTCTCCCTCTGCCCCACCCCACTCTTTATCTCTCTCTCAAATAAATAAATAAATCTTTAAAAAATATCAAATATATGTAAATTTAAGGATCATTACTATTTAGAGATTACCATAATATTTTCATTATTTTGCTCTAGAAATATTGTCTGACACCAATTTGTATCAGTTATCTATTATTGCTTCATAAGAAACTACCCCAAACCTATTGGCTTAAAACAACCATTTATTATTTGCCATAAACCTACAGATCAGCTGTGTGGATTGTGCTGGCCTGTGCCAGGCTCAGCTATTCTTGGGCTTGCTTGTGCATCCGTGATAAACTGGTGGGGTAGGATGACCCCAGCTGGGATGATTTGGCTCTGTTTCACATGAGCTCTTATTCTTCAGTAGGCTAGCTCAGAATTGTTTTCAGGGCAAAGGAACAGGAGCAAAAGAACGAGTAAGTATGCATAATGCCTCTTGAGGCCTCTGCTAAGTAAGGCACCCTGTCATGTCATCCACATTCTAGAGGCCAAATCAAGTTGCAGGACAGTTCAGTTCAAGAGGGGGGACAAATAAATGCCACATCATGATGGGAGGAGCTGCATAGACATGTTATAAGAGGGGAAATTGGAGCCATTTTTATAATTGAGCTATCACACTAATTGAGTCACTTATATTTAACTTAAACCCTTAATTATTTTTATTTACTTTACTAGGACAGCGATTTTTTTTTTACCTTTTCAATTTTTATGTCGCTGTGTTATATATCTTTTATATAAACACATATATCCGTATCCATGGCTTGTTGCCCGTATATAAATCTAACATAAGACATTTGAATATATTTGCAATTATTGTGACCAACAGGTAAGAACCTGGATAATTTATTAGATATACTCTCATTTATGAACTCTTATTTGTTATATTAGCATTTGCATAAGGAAATAAACAAACAGAAGATCCGATTAAAATAATTGTTGGAATTGTGAAGCCCATAATGTTTTCCACTACTGAATTCTCTATTACACTGAAATGATTACCATGCTTCATTACTGGTCCTGAAATAGTCAGATTAAATGAAGAATTGAGGGGCGCCTGGGTGGCACAGCAGTTAAGCATCTGCCTTCGGCTCAGGGCGTGATCCCGGTGTTGTGGGATTGAGCCCCACATCAGGCTCCTCCGCTGGGAGCCTGCTTCTTCCTCTCCCACTCCCCCTGCTTGTGTTCCCTCTCTCGCTGGCTGTCTCTATCTCTGTTGAATAAATAAATAAAAAATTAAAAAAATTAAAAAAAAATAAATGAAGAATTGAGACAATATAAATTGAAAATTCAGATCTCTAGCCCTGCCCTCAAGAAGTTTTGTTTTGGCTTTGTTTTATTTTGTTTGAGCCCGAATGACCCGACTAGATGTCTACACCGGTTAAGCTCCCTAACTATGCGTTTAACTCATGACTCTTCACTTGGATTTAGGCATTTGGTTGTATGAAGCCAAACATCTGGATGTTTTTTCTCAGCAGTGCCAAATATGCATCTATGTGGAGGAGTGTTCTGACTTGGGCATTTAGTTGGCATCTTTGTATATGCTTTTCAATCAGATGCACTATATCACCAGGGCAACTCCAGAAGTTTGGGTCAAAAGGATGTATTCCTGATTAAGCTGAACTCTATAAACTGTAAATATAAGCTATCTGAATTACACATAGGCCCTTGGCAATATCCTGTAGATTCTAACATTCCCTTTCTTTATGTTGGCATCACGTTCTGGAACATTTAAAATATATTTCCATAACATTTTCTAAATGACTGCATTGTAATTTAATGTTATATTTGGCAAACACAACCTAAAATACAGTAGCTAATAGAGTAAGCTCATTTTATTTGCATATCATTGTTAACCACTTTCATGTAGCACTTACCCAGTGTGTCAGATTATTACGATCTATTTAATGACTTAATGGATGAGGTACATTGTTCTTAAATTCAATTATACCCTTTGCACCTCTAGAATTAAGGTCATGTCAGCATTTCGATTTTATAAGTGACTAGGTTTAGCAGTTTTTAACTGAGCTATAAAAATTGGCTTCCAAATCAAATCTTAGTAATAAAGGTCACTGCCTGGGGGAATTTCCCCCCCAAATTTAGTATACGTATAATTTTATGGTGCATCTCCTGCTTTCTAAAATAGTCTTTTAGGGAAAATTCCCTTATGTTCTTCATGTGGCAGAAGGAAAAGTCCTTGATTTCCTGTTTGCTTTATAAGACTAGGTTTTTCTTCCTTGCTGCGTAACAACCATCTTAGACACTTTGGCTTTTAATACGCTCCCCACTACTTCTTGTTTGTACGACCTTGTGCCATCACTTAGCTACTTTGTGCCTCAATTTGCTTATCTGTAAAATGGACTATTGATGTTACCTACCTCATAGAGTTGTAGTGAGGATTAAATGGGATAATATACACATGTATTTAGGACAGTACATATTAATTGCTCAACAAGGGTTAGCTTTTGTTACTATCAGATAGGAGATTTAATACGAGTCCCTTCAGCAGTAAAGAAACCTCTGAAAAGAACACGCCATTGAGGTGAGATTTGGCATTTACTGAGAAGTCTGGAAGAGGCTATTGCTATCAGCGATTATTACCCTGTTGTCCATAAAATTTTTTCTTTTAGAAATGGGTGAGATCTCACTAAGGGATGAGTGAGATCTCCTTGGGGAAGAATGAAGGTAGGGAGGATGAGAGGAACCAGGACCAAGCTCTGAGGAGAAGATGAGGCTGGAAGGATCTTTGGGGAGGAACGGGGAGAGTGAACAGGAAATGAAGGCGTGTAAGTACAGTACTGTGGTTCCGACACAGACAATTATCAAAATCAGTTGGAGGGCTTGTAAAACCCAGAAGGGCCTGGAATTTCTCACTCAGCAGGGGTAGAGTAGTGCCTGGGAATTTGCATTTCTAACAAATTCCCAGGTGATGCTGCCAGTACTAGCCTGAGGACCACACTTTTTTTTCCTACCGTCAGAGTGAACACGTTAAATATGCTTGGCTCTGAGTAGACATCAGAGAACTGGAGCAGAGTAGGAATAAGGGAGGATTTCTAAAGACTGAAGATGAAAGTAAAAATCGTTATTTTTATTGTTCATCCCCAGATTGCTTAGGAAGAGAACAAGATTGTATTAGGTGGGTTATTGGTCCTGCAGTGTTAAAACATTACTATATGTGTTGCTAATGAAACACTCTAGGCAATTCCCTGCAGGTGCATATAAATTACAAGAAGATGGATGTATTTTTCTGGATGCAGGAAAACAAATCCACTCCTTTAATGTCTTAAAAAAATAGTTCATTGATACTTTCTGATTTTGCATTGAACAAGTGCTCAATTTGTTCCTGAATACCTGCAGAGAAGTTCTCTTCTAAAAATGGGAAAGAGGCTGCTGATCCATTGATGGAAAAATCTGTTTTCCTCCGTCTGTATTCAGGCCATAATCACTGGTTTCTTAGTTGTCATGACCTCCTGTTTTGTCAGGGGACAGGTCACTGTGTGAGAAACCACACACAGAGGCATTAGAGTGGGGTGATTACACATGACTCGGTGCAGACACCTCAGCACGGATGTGCCATATTGCAAAAGATTCCAAAAAATAAAATAAATCTGATGGGATTCAAAAGCCATTGTGAAGAATCTAATTAACATTTTTTTTAGAAACTTTTATTCAATATGTGATGTCTAAACACTGAAAAGTATAATTCCCAATTCAATTAATTGACTAAGTTTTCACCTCCATTAAAAATTTTTGGACTGTACTGTTCGATCTGATTCAGGATGAAGTTGTTTTTCTCTAACACAGATGACATTCATACGGCTACATCTGTTGTTTTCACTCTGCCATTATACACACAGAATCCTAGAGCTGGAAAGTCCTGCAGAACTAATTCTTATGAGTGCATATTGAATGTTCAGGCCGCTCTGTGTAAATGAATTTCCTTTTCTTCAAAAGCTGCGGATGGGCAAAAATCTAAATCAGGGAAAATGCTATTGTTTAGAATCCTGGCCAGGCAGACATATCAAAGTTAAAGAAATCCAATGGTATAGAGGAGATCCAACATAAAACTCTGAAAAAATGAAGTAAGACTGTAGAGAAGAACCATTACCCATCTGTTTCAGATATGTAAAAATATCCAAGCATAGTTTAAGATAACCTGCAGTATTTATTAACAAAGGGCAAGCACATTCAGGAGTCTAGACAATAGACCATTTATGCCCTGATTTACCATCAAAAAAGAAATTTGAAATATATCAAATTCCTTTTCAAAATTCAATTAACGGTTAAAAAAGAATACATAGCATAGTTGATGAGGAATCTCAAAGCTGGTATGATTTCTGAAAAAAATCTGGCATACATCAATTGACCAGAAACCATCAATATCAACCATACAATGGAGATTTACATTGTTCAGTGATCCATATTATATCAATACCAGTAAGAAATTGAGATAGGTGATGATATAGTATCTTAGAAAATCATTACTACTGTTCTAGAAATTCTATTTAACTCAATTAACTGGAGCAGTGACCATTATAAATATTAAGAAGCAATTTTTTTTCTTGAAATTCTACTGTTTAGTTCAACTGGAAAGGAAAATGTGGTATTAAAATAGAATCATGTACAAGGTAGATGGCAATAAATACCTTAAATCCACAGATGTGCAGAGGACTGCCCAGGGACCCCTGGAAAAGTGTGTCTATAAATGGTGGCCTCTGTAGCTGGGCATCCTGACACTACCAGTACACAGGTAAATTAATCAAGGAGCTTCAGAATTAAGCTTAATGTTTATTGATCAACAATGAATTGTTATCAGTCCACTCAGTGGCAGGTGCAGCAGAAGATGATGGTTTGGTGAATTTAAAGAGAATATGGACTTCACAAAAGGATGATGAACTGGCTATGAAATCTAAAGATATTTTTAATGTTATAGTCAGCATATGATATTGTGTGGCTTCATACTATTAATTGAAGAAAAATATCTAATCATAAAACAAGGGACAAAGTATTATATGTGCATAAACCTTCCCATCCCCTTCCTTATGAAAAATTGTTCATCCTTTTAGTCCCAACTCAGATGACTCTTCCTTTGTGAAGCTTTCTCTTACTCATAGGAGCAAAAATAATACTTCTGTGGCCCCAAAATATGTGCCTGTACTTCTAGTATTGCACTTACTCTATTTGATTTTAATAAATTGTGTATGTGTTAGTTTTTCTATTTATTAATATAATGGGAGTTCCATGGGACCTTATCTTATTTAGTTTTGCAGTACTGGGCACATAACAGGTCCATAATAATGTGTATTAGATGCATGTGGTTAGTCAATATATAAGAACAAGAAATGTTCATGATGTCTATTGATACTTTTAATTCCAAAAATAAATGGGCTCACAGGCAAAACAAATCTCCCAGATCAGATTTCTGCTTACCAAAAACACCCGCGTGTCAGATTAAATTATTCAGGGATCATCAAAGACAAAACTCTAAGAGATCTTGAAAAGTTGGAGAACTCCTCTATCAAAACTCAGGATGATGATGAATAAAAGAGCCAGTAACAACTTTTAAATCTTTGATCAGATCCTGCACCCAAAAATAGGCAAAGAAAACTTAGGGAGCAATGGAAAATCTACATTTAAAGACATATGTTTATGCTAATATTTAATTTATAAATATGTAACTTTTCTCTTTGTATTTTAATGGGACAAAAGGTAGTGAAGAGAGAGACGGTTGACTCTAAATTATCCTAAGTGTGTTCATTTCCTCTCCCTATGTCCTTGCCTCGCCACGCTGATCACTGGTTATGTCACATGTTTTCCCTTTGAGGACAAAAATATGTTATAGAGGGCAAATTTTAAAAATACCTTGATATCTGAAAGTGCCAAAAACACGAAATAAGAATTCAAACACTGAGGGTGTTATTTTTGACTGATATTGGTAAAATTTCTGTTTTATTGAATTATTTATCTAAAGCTGTTACAAAAAGTTTTTCTAAGCTAAGTCTTTTAAGTGCTATTTAAATATTTGCCCTTTTCAGTTTATAGATGAAACATCTGACTTGTCAAATGAAAAGACTTAATGGTTTTGCCAGCACAGTAGCCTTGTGGCCATCTTGGTGGTGTATTTCGCAGGAGACGGGAGACAGTTTAGGCGAGGAGTTGGGGCCCTGGAATGACGTCTTGCTTCTGCTCTTGGCCAGCTCTATCACCTTGCACCGTTATTAGACCTTCGCCTCAAAGTTCCATATACAAAACAATGATAATCAACTATTTCACAAGGCTGTTATGTCTATGAAATTATATGTACAGAAGCACTTTTAAACTGTAAAGTAACCATACAAATGTTAGTTACGATTATAGCTTCATCTACCATAACATCAGGAAGATGTTCATGGAATACAGAGAACCTATTTCCTTTTTTCACGCGCAGGCCTCTGCAACACAAATAGTGGAGATTTTTTTCATGTGCTTGGTCATTTTTCCCCCAATTTTTTTTGGTGGTAAAATACAAATAATGTAAAATTTACTGTCTTAACCATTTTTAAGTGTGTTGTTCAGTGGTATTAAGTACATGAATATTGTTGTGCCACCGTCACCACCATCCAGTACCAGAACTCTTTTATTTTGCAAAACTGAAACTCTATACCCAATGAAACAATAACTCCCCATTCCTCACTCCCTGCTTCCTTATTTTTTTCAGAGAGTTTAAAGTTCTAATGCGGCTCCCACCTTATCCCTACCACAAAATTCATTGTCAACCAGAAATATAATGGTGATAATCTCAATTTTAGCTACTACCTTCATTGTTTTGGTCTTGGTAAGATAGTCAGAAGAAGTGGTGAAGCAATACTGTAATGTAGACTTTGCATGATAGGAAAAATTTGCCACATGTAAAAAGATTTAGTATTTTGCAAACTTCTAGGCATAATGACTCTGCTGAAAATGTATCCTAAGGAAAGAACAAGGGAAGTATACAGAGTTATCTGATAGTGGGTAAAAAATGTAACTAGATCTTCTAAATTCTCATCAATTGCAGATCAATTTAAAAATTGGTGGCATATACATACAATGAATATCATATAATCACTAAATATCTCATTATAGGATAATACTTAAAATATGGAGGTATGGTCATGCTATAGTATAAAGTTAAAAAAATTTAGAAAACAGTATTATGATATTACATCAATTAAGTAATAAAAATTATATATAATTATATATATATAATTATATATATATATATATATATATAATTATATATATAAGAAAATCCTAGTGGGTATACAGAAAATGTTCATGGTAATCTCTGGGTGACAGAATTATTAGTAATTTTAATTTCTTCTTTGCAATTTTTTATGTTTTGTAATTTTTCAATGGCTGTGTATTACTTTTATAACCAGGAACAAAATGTAATTAAATAAAAACTCAGGCCTAGGCCACCTCCAAAGCAAACCCAGCAATGAACTCTGAAGTATTTCAGCTATGAACATTTTAAGTAATTGGAAATTGGGAGGACCATAAAAAGTGGTCACTGGGGGCTAGTATTTGAATGAAAAACCCAAAGAGCTTGTTTCGAATCATGTCGTCTTTCACATTACTAATATAATTAAAGCAAGTAAATCAGTTGGGCAACATGCCACTCACCCTTCAGACACACGTCACAGCTGTCTGCATGCTCACTATCTTCACCTTGCTCAATTTTCACAGTTTTTAATATGAATATCAATTCCCTTTTTCATAAACCTAACCTATAAATGCCACAACCCCTCTGAGGGATTTCCCCAGGCTTCATTTTAGGCTCCACAAGAAAGGATGTAAAAGAGACCTTTCTTTTGTAAAGTGATTCTATAATTCTGTCCAATATCCATCATTTTCAAGGCCAAGTAATCATATTTAATAGATCCTAAATTACATTCTGTCAGGCAAGGATTCCCTTGATGATATTAACCAGAGCAGAGGACTGACAGGCAGAGGCCTGAAAGTAAGATATTGTTCTACAAAGGGCTTACGAGCTTTCCTTTGCAAGGCTTGACCTCACTAAGTTTGGGGTGGTGCAAGGTCTGTGCCTTCACTGCAATCCTCAGCCTTCCCTGAGTTACCCACAAACCAACTCCTGATTTCCTGTCTTAAAGTCACTTTTAAAATTAAATTACGTGGCTCGTTTTTGACCCTTTCCTTTGAGGAAATTGCCATCGTGAATTTATTTCTACGATACTTCACTAGCAAGACAGCTAGAGGTAGACGCATGTGCCTACTCGAGCTCCTTTTTATCTGCTGATAGGAAACCTGAAAGAGAAAGGCTGAGGGATGTGAGAAAGTTGGAGAGATGCCTTCATGCTTTATGCTGTTTAAATGAATGTTATAAAGCATAAGGTTGGAGATTGTTTCTTGACGTGAAAGATTATAAGGTCATGATGCTGGAAAAGAGTACAGGGACAGATTTTCCTTTGAAAAAGGAGGAAATCTTGGATCAGGTTTTCATTAGGAAGGAAGTTCTCAGCACTTTTTTGAACATCTCTATTTTTATTGTGTGGGTGTTACATCTCAAAGCTTCTGAAGAATACAAAGGTAAAGAAAGAATAAACATTTCCCCAATTTAAACAAAATGTAAGTTTTTAAAAAAGTTTATTTATAATGAAAAGTTTGTTTATTTATAATCTATACACCCAAAATGGGGCTCGAAATCATGACCCTGAGATTAAGAGTCACATGCTCTACTGACTGAGCCAGCCAGGTGCCCCACAAAATTTCAGTTTTTAATGCTTCAGTTATTAAAACAGTTCAAGTACAAATCTTCATTCAAAATACAACTGTTGAGGTCTTGCTATGTGCCTGGGCCCTAGGGGCTTTATAAACATGAACTCGTTGCATTTTTTTTATTATAATAATATTTTTAAATTATATTATGTTAGTCACCATACAGTACATCCCTGGTTTTTGATGTAAAATTCAATGATTCATTAGTTGCGTCTAACACCCAGTGCACCATGCAATACGTGCCCTCCTTACTACCCATCACCAGTCTATCCCATTCCCCCACCCCCTCCCCTCTGAAGCCCTCAGTTTGTTTCTCAGAGTCCATAGTCTCTCATGCTTAACTCCCCCTTCTGATTACCCCCCCTTCTTTATCCCTTTCTTCTCCTACTGATCTTCCTACTTCTTATGTTCCATAAATGAGTGAAACCATATGATAATTGTCTTTCTCTGCTTGACTTGTTTCGCTTAGCATTATCTCCTCCAGTGCCATCCATGTTGCAGCAACTCGTTGCATTTTTACAAAGACTCTGTAACCTATAGATACATTTATCCCAGTTTTAGGTGTGACGCCTACAAGTCAGCCATTTCAAAAATCTTAGAGTGGCTTGGACTCCAACAGTTTAGACCACTCTTAATTTTTGATCATCTGCTTTCCCACATAGAATTGCTTGTTTTTGTTCTGGAAAAAATAATCCCAACCCCAGTTGCTCCACACTTCAAGATATATGGATCTTGAAATTCTTGCCTAAAGAAAACTGTGAGAACACAAAAGGGCAGAGAAGGAGGGAGGAAATGATGGTGGTTAGTGTTTAACATTTTCGAACAGGAAGTACGATGATGAGCGTAACTCAGTAGAAGAAAAACAAAAATACTAAACCATTATTGAGGTATTTGTCCTATGATTTGGGGCAAAAGTACTTTACACAAAAGGACCAATTCTACCTATTTTCTAGTCAATTTTCTCACTTTTCTCCTTTTTTTAAGTTCTCAGATTTCTGTGTCTTTCCTTTGCTCTTATTCACTAATTCTTTTATTTTTACTCACAACTCTCCCTTCTTATTTCTATCTTACCATCACTCTTTCCCTTATTTTTTTTCCTATGCCTAAAAAAGAGAAAAGATAAGACAAAATCAACCTGGCTTTTGTGCTCTCCTTTTAAGTGCAATAAAACATAGGTGCAAAAATGGAGGGAAGGAACTGGCTGGTTTCATGATCATTTCTTCCCTCTTTCATCCTCATTAACTCCTCTCGCTACTCTCTTCTTCTTTACTTCCTCCTTTCCAATAAGTCACTTCCTTTGTTTCAGTAAATCACTATGGCGAAGATTTAAAGGCACTTTACCACGTTCTGATACACTACAGCAGTTTAATTTTCATATCAGTCTAACCCAAATTGATTTCTCATTGACAGAGCTCAGCTGCCACCAACTTACCCGCTGTGTTCAACAAATGGAAACTTGCAGTAAAACCTGTATTGTCATTTATTTCCACTGTGGAAATATTAAACAAGCTGGAATGCGGTGATGTTTTTAATTTTTTAAATCACAGCACAATTATGAGGATGATGAAAATCTCATAATTTTCTGGGGAATGAGGATGGATTTCAAAGCCAGTGATCACTTAGACCGACCATTAGCGCTGCAGTAGACTTTGGTCCATGTCGATGCATCTTGCCTGGACATGTTAATACATTATCTACCTTCTTCTCAGTGCTGCTTATTATTAACAAAAATATAGTGACGCTCTTTTATCTTCTAATGGGGTTATTTTAAATGGGTTTCTCTATTTTTAACTCCACTGAATAAACAATTACAGGGTTTGTGTGTGTCACATTTTATATCTTCCAGAGAACTTTCATAGCGTTATCTATCTAATCCTCACTAAAACAACAAACACTTGTGGGCACTGTGGTAGGTATTGTGGTCCAGATGAAAATGTTCCACAGCTCCCTTTTTGACAGCCTGGGGGAGAGCTTATGGGGGCACATGTAACAATTCCAGACAGACTAAGGTATTATGGATTTTGATAACTGTACATATAAGGTACCACATGGACACTGGGTACCTAATTATTAATCATATTGCTATCTGATAGCATTTGTTACCTTGTATTTTAATTTGATACATAGTATCAGTCAGTTTCTCCCACTAAATTGTGATAGAGAAGACGTCTTATGCACCTCTGCATTCCCGTCATCAAACACAGGGCCTTGAACGTGATAACCAGTTACTCTTCAATGAATGGACGAATGAAATGGATGGATATATATAGCTAGTTAGCTAGCTATATGGACATTCATTTTATATATTATAAATGTATGTATAACTGTATAGATACTATACATTGATTTATATGATACATATAGACCTATGTGTAAATTATACATCACATATAATGTATACAGATATAATATGATTATGCATTATTATATATAGTATCTATATAACATATAGATATTTAAATTAAGAATTCCAGGAAAGAGCATCTTTCATGTACTATGGGAAAAGAATTGTTTTTGGACCAACAAAAGTACTACTGTTTGTGTTAATACAAGGTCCATGTATAATAGGTTCTTACATTAGTTTTGAAATCCTAAGGATGTAACTGTGATGGTCAAGGTCAGACTCCTGAGAAAGATCAAATTCCAAAATTTCCTTTCACTTCAAGGAGTGAGAGCCTTCAAACCTTTCTCTTGTTCTTGCTCTTCCTTTCCAACATGACTAAAATCCATGTCTCATTTCAGATTGTATATTATCTTGCATCTTCGATTAGTAAATACTTCTAATTATGTGCCACATTCCTGTTCTATGCATATTTTCTTCAACTGCTTCACTGCTGCTTACTGACCACCATCCTAACTAGGCTCCATTATGCATTTGGGGGGAACAAAGGAAGAGCTATTAGACATAGGAAGAAAAGATAAACTTAAAACCTTGCTTTCTTGTCCGTAAGTTGCACAGAAAATATCCGGTCAAGTTGTTGACAGGGATTTATCCCTTTCTTTTGCTCTTTGATATATCATATTTGGAGAAATGTTGGGCTTTACACAGTTTTACTTAAATGGTGAGGGGCGCCTGTGTGGCTCAGTCGGTTAAGCATCTGCCTTCGGCTCAGGTCATGATTCCAGGGTCCTGGGATCGAGCCCCACGTTGGGCTCCCTGCTGAGCAGGGAGTCTGCTTCTCCCTATCCTCCCTGCTCCTTCTCTCTGTTGCTATTTCTGTCTCTCTCTCTCTCAAATAAATAAATAAAATCTTTAAAAAATGCTGAAAGCAAGATGAGGATATTATTCCTTTTTGTGAACATGCTGCCTAAAAAACTTTTTTTTTTAAAAGATTTTATTTATTTATTTGACAGAGATAGAGACAGCCAGTGAGAGAGGGAACACAAGCAGGAGGAGTGGGAGAGGAAGAAGCAGGCTCATAGCGGAGGAGCCTGATGTGGGGCTTGATCCCACAACGCCGGGATCACGCCCTGAGCCAAAGGCAGATGCTTAACCGCTGTGCCACCCAGGCGCCCCTAAAAAACTTTTTTGTTGTGTGGCTTTTTATCTAGATGTAGTGGAAGAATGCATTTCAACACCCCACCAGCTGCCTCTAGTTAGGATCTCTGCTTAACTGCCCGCTCTGGGCCTGCCTGCCATAGACACCTGCTCCCTAGGTCTCAGGAGTCCACTTTGTCTTCCTTGTCCTTTTTCCTTTCGGCTAATTTATTTCAGGCCCACTTCCTAGATTCACATCTCCTTTCATAGAACAATCATCTTCTGGCCATGATGACTTCCTGTGTGGCACTCTGACTCTCTCCAGACCCTGAACATCTCAGTTTTTTTTCCCAATGGTTCAGCCTTCTCAGTTTTTCTGGCTGCCCTACTCAGTTTTGTTTAGGACAGTAAGAGAAACTCAGATGTACTCCTCTGTTGGAAAAAAGAGAGAGTTAACTAGCTTTTTTAGGGTCACCAAAATGATGACTTATGCAAAAACCATTTAAATATACTCTGATAAGCATGAAGAAAGCTCCTCGGGATCATTTCATCCAGAGATTATTAAGGCCGGGGACTTGGGACCTGGAACAAAATCTCAGAAGGATTCCTTATGGCCCTTGTTTATTATCAAACCTCCCTTCAATGTATGCACTCCTTGGCTGGGAGGTGAAAGTGGGAAAGAGGAGGAAAGTAGTCCTAGTTTACTTCTGCATTGTTTCTCATTTGCTCACCGTTGGCCTTTGTACTTTGTTGCATTGCCCGATGTAGAGTCTTGAGATGCTGAAGGTATCAGTCCAGGTCCCAAAAGACACAGAAGTCACACTTAATAGGGCCATATTCAGGGAATTTAATGAAGAAGCTATCTATAAGAGTATAGACAAGTGTAACGGAAACCAACAAAGGGTGGTGAAGTATCCCCAGGGCTAGCAACAGTGGGAATCTTCACCAGCCATTGGCTTAAAGGGATAGAGGATGGAAAAGCTACCAGAACCCTGAGAACTGAAGCTGTAGTATAGTGGGGGCTGTGGCCTTTTCCAGAGGGAAGGAGCTACTGCCAAGCCTCGGTCATGCAAGGAAGGACCTCTGACCTCCCTCTGCCTCCTTTTCCTCCCTTCCTCCCGTCCCCTGTCTGTCTCTTGCCGGTGCCTCCATTAGCCGAATCTAACCAGAAGGCAGAGGGGATGGGAGCCGAGATGATGGAAAGCACAGGCCAGCCTCTCTCAGGACAGAGCAGGCTGGAGGTTGGAAAGAACATCTGGGGGCCGAGGCTGAAGACATCTGGCACATGTGGTAATTGATCCTTAGCTGAGGTTGTCTCTTTACACAGCAAGAGGGTTCTGACGCAGTGAGGGGAACATGTCTTTAAAGTCTCTCAGGAGCTTATATAGCCATGTTTTTCTATGAAAACTTTTTTTTTCTACAATAGTCCAAGAATATGGTAAGTAGATTTCCTACAGCCTCAGGGTCCCACCGGATCTCTGGCTTGCAGATTGGTCTCCTAGCCCTTTGGCCTCCAGCGTCTTGATCTTGTGGAAGTTGCTCCCGTGGTAGCTGCATTGGTGACAAAACCAGTTTTCTTTGATGCGCCTTTTAGTTGTATTCCTTTCAGTGATGGATACAAACCACAAACCAAATTCCTCTCTTCTCTTTGTCTAGAGATCAACTTTCCTTCTGAGACATGTCTGGTAAGTATTGGAAGGCATAGAGGGTTGTCTCCCTTTTCTCTCACCTTAACACACACACACGTGTGCACACACACACACCCACCCCAACCTGTGGAGAATTTGAAAAAGCGGAGTCTTGATCTTTGGAGAGAGGAACAGATTCTCTGGAGGGGACTGAGAGATTACGGAGTTGAGTGGCAGGAGACCCACCTAGACACAGCCTCTTCTGAGCTGGTACAGCTTTTTGAGTGTTTCTTCTGGAGATGATTCCGTGAACTCGAGTACACCAAATCCAAAAGGGACAGAGGAATGTGCTAGTGAGCTCCGGAGATAGGCTCTGAAACAAATGCAAGAGTGGGGAACAATACTGAAAGCAAAGGATCTCACTATTTTTTTGGCACATGAAGTTCCTTAATTCTGTGTCAACTGAAGGCGTTTAGACTTTTCTAAAGGAGAGGCTTGGAGATGGTGCCCTCTGTTTTCCACTGTGCCTGGTGTCTTGCCACAGTTGTAAAGGAGCTGTAACAGGGCTGCTTGGCCCTCCTGTAGACATCTGCATCTGGGAGGGGAAACCTGAGTTTCCAGTGCATGGGGGGACGCCCCTACAAACTTCAGAAAGAGGATGATTAAATCATAGAAGAAGATTAGCACTAATGCTGATGCTTTGGCAGGGGCTCTAGTGAGAAGTGCTTTGTAACCTGCTCCCCTCCTAAGAGCTTGGAGAAGCTGTCATCCCAGACTGAGCATATGTAAGGTTCTCCAACCGTGAAACCCTGGGTTCTACGGCATGTGCTAAGCAGCATGTTTCCTGTGGCTCTGCCGGCTAATGTTTTTTTGCTCCCTTGGTCTGTGGCATTTGGTGTTCATTTCTCTTAGACTTAGGGTGACCAACTCATCTGGGTTTGCTTGAGACTTTCTCCGTTTTAGCCCTGGAAGTCTGATGTTCCAGGAATCCCTTCATTGTTTGCCCGAATTGGAATCTTGTGTCTGTGCGGTGTGTGTGTGGGGAGGCCTGGAATGTGGGTGTCATATACCTGAGAATTAGAAGCCACAGAGGTCAGATCTCCTCTAGGAGTCTGGCTGCAATATCACGTCCTTCTATACCAGCTTCCCAGCAACAGTAAACTGGATAGACTTTGTCCTGTCCCACAGAGGACGTTGGGTGGTTGTTGGTGAGCTGAGGTCCAAGTGTAGGAGTACATGTTAAAGCTTTTCAGAGATTATTAAGCACTATTCTGACATAATTATTGTGGTCACATCATGCTTTCCTCAATGACAATCCCTGACCCTGAGCACATGTGGATCTTTCAAATTTGGGAGAGAGAAGGAGCTAATGAATATTATCAATTGAGTATATTAAAAATAATTTAATACATTTATTAACAATTTAATATATTAAAAATAATAAATATTAAGTACCTCCTGTGGCCACTGAACATTGTGCTAAGTACTTTGTATACATCATTGCTTTTAATCCTTCTAAACATTCTGTGAAATTGTTATTATTATTTTCCATGGCCCCTAAAGTTAATTTCCTTAATACAAGAGTCCGTTCTCTTTTGGTGTAGACTCAGTGCTGATGAAAGCAGGTAAGCCTGTATATGTTACCTGGGCTGGCTCTCAGAAGACCTCTAGCTAGTCAACCCTTGGGTAGGGTGAAGCCCTTGGTGGCTTTGCTCAAACCTTGAGGTCTGCAGGTCTAATTTAGAGCCATCTTGAGCCATTTGGCCCAATCTAGTATCCCAAAAGGCATAGGAGTATGGGCTTAACTCCATTGTATAAGCTCACATATCTTTCCTTGGTAACTAAAAGAGTTTCCAGATAATGGCAACAAAGTTTTTGTATAGATGTGATAAAAACTGATTTTCTGAAATGCATGTTATACACAATACATAAAATATACAACCTAACTTCTTACTATATTTTGTTCAATTTTTATTTATTTATGATCAAGTTCAAAATTTTATCTAAGCATTCATTTTTACTTCCCATTGGATTAAATGTATTTTTTTTAAAATGCAGAAGTAAAGTTCATTTCTTATTAATTCAGCCTTTACCAGTTAGATCTATTAAAGCCCATAGATTATCCATGATGTATTTGGTATAATAATGATGATGTTAAACCAGTTTCCACCAGTCAAGAGATGTTGTTTTCTCAGGGTACTTGGATCCCACGTTCAAGGCACCAGCTTGCTCATAGAAGGAATCTGAAGGAAGATCTTTTACTCATGACAGCAGCTAAGTTTGAATTATGTTATCCAAAGGAGAAATTTCTCTCCATTAGTCCAAGTGCCCAGAGCTTTCAAAGAAACCAATTTTCCATATATTTAAGAACTCTTGTGTATACATTTAATACTTTTCACACAAAGTAGTAAAAAAAAAAAATTACAGTATTTCTCCCTAAATGTTGTTAAAACACCTTTTTAGACAAATGGATTATAAGTCTGGGCCAAAACTTTGTTTCAAGCTAGCCACAAGCGATGAAACCTTTCAGTGCGCCGATTCAAGATTCTCTTTAGGGATTTTATAAGGCAAGTGAATGGTTAATCATTGTTAAACTGGATACAAGAAAAAATCATGTCTGGTTAAAGATTATTAGGCTGGCCAGTCAGCTGGGTGGGTAACCCTGGCTTCCCAGAAGTCCTTAATCTTATTTAGGTCTATCAGAAAATTGCTCAAGCATTTTAACAGCAATGCCAATTACATCCCAGAGGAGGTTGTGAATTATATCATGCAAAAAAGTTCTGCCCTAGACCAGGTTTGGGACAATTTTTATTCTCAATGTGAATATAACTTTTGTGCCAAAACAGTATCATCAGTTTTTTGTTCTAAAGTAATGGTTTTTTTCCTTAAAATTTGATTTCAGGTGGTAAGCCCTTTTGGAATAAAACTATTTCTTACCTTAGAAGAGTGTTGTAAGCTTTGAAAAACACGTAAGTTAGACAAAAGCAACACTTTGGAGAAACCGTAAGATTTCATAACGGAAATAGCCCTAACATCAGCTACAAATGTGACTTGAGAACAAGCCAACAATGTCTAGATCTAGTTACCAATTTATAAGGAGTACGTGATAAATTATACCATGAAGGAGTGGTGATATCCAGACCATGGGAAATTCACAAGACTCCAAATGGTTTCTTCAACGAGCACAGTGGAGGGAGTTGGGGGGGTGGGGGGTGGAGAAAGGAACTTATTAAAAAAACACTTAAAAGACTTACCAATCAATTACAACATGTAGACCTTGTTTGCATCCCGATTCAAACACACTACAAAATAAAATAACGGCATTCATGAAGCAGTTGAAAATTTGAACTCTTACTGGAAATGTAATGGTATTAAGAGATTATTGTTAATTTTTAAATTGTGACAATGGTCATGAGTTTATATAAAATCAACTTGATAGTTTAGAAATACACAATGAAAGTTTGCAGATGAAAGGTATGCCTGGAATTTGCTTCAAAATAATACAAGAGAAAGAGAAGTGAGTGGGGAATTGATGAAATATCAGCCTGAGTTGGCAATTACTGAAGATAGGTGATGGGTATATAAAAGTTCATCACACTCTGCCTACTTTTTGCATATGTTAGAAACTCTCTTTAATAGAAGGTTTAAATGAAACAATGCCAACAGGACTGATTCTCTAAGCTGTCGGTGCTTTCGTTGCTTTCCTGGCCAAACTCCTAGTCTAGAACTGACAGACAGTAGGGCCTTTTTCACAAAAAGGCAGTATGGAGAGGGGCAGCAATACCAATTATGTGCATGTATAGAAGTCGTACCCTAATATAATGTCAGTGAAAACCTGTCCTTGAGGGCGTAATGTAAGAGAAGAATGAAATCGTGGCTAGACACAGAAATGCTTGTCATGCAGGGCTCCTGCGTGGCTCAGTCTATTAGGCATCTGCCTTCAGCCCCACATTGGGTTCCTTGATCACTGGGGAGCCTTCTTCTCCCTCTCCCTCTGCCTGGAGCTCCCCCTGCTTGTTCTCTCTCTCTTTTAAATAAATAAATAAAATCTTTAAAAAAAATGGTCATCATTCTGTGCATTGTAGTGAAGGTGTAGCACTCATCTCTCTTTAGGTTTTTCCTAAATACATATTTCCTATTATTATTATTTTTTAAGAGAGAAAGAGCATGAGCAGGAGGAGGGGCAGAGGGAGAGGGAGAGAGAGAATCTTAAGCAGGCTCCACGCCCAGCGAGGAGCCCAATGCAGGGCTCGATCCCACCACCCTGAAATCATGACCTGAGCCGAAATCAACAGTCAGACACTTAACTGACTGAGCCACCCAGGTGCCCCTATTTCTTATTTTTTTAATTTAAAAACTTGATGGGGTTTCTTGATTGTGGATAAAGAGAAAGGAAACATGTAAGAGAGAACACATGGTCCCAAATCCGGCCAGTGACAGAACTGTTCTAACTCAGTTTAAGAGGTACTAGGCCTCTTATGAGACGTAATTAGCATTCCTAATCAAATGCTGGACAGATGTAACTGAAATGAGCCCTCTTCTGGAAGGTGGGTTAGCCACCCACCTGCTGACAGACCATGTGGAACAGTCTTCAACCAAGTTTTTATTTATTCACCTTCTTCCTGTCTTCTTTCTTGTAGCTTCTCCTTTCTCCTTTGCACCCTCTTCTTCCTCTTTTTCCTTTTCTTTGTCTTCTCTTCCATGAATGTTTCTCCCAAAAAGGGATTCTTTGATTTGGCTTGCAGTAAGCTTGAGATAAAACTCCCAATTTGTCAGAGAACTTGCTTTCTTTAGTTTTTTCATCACATGAAAAGAAATAATTGTTCATTGGCACATAATAAAAACCAGGAACTTTGGAGTTTCAAGTTCAGCCACTCATGGTACATAGTTGGAACCTTGGAAGGAGTGGGTAGGGGAAAAGAATATGGAGAGAGAGGAGCCCAACAGCAAGGCCAGAGGTGGGGACTCTGGAGGGACACAACTGGGGAGAAATTCTTACGCCCGACATTCAACTTGGTATTCTTGCTCGAGTTGTGTTATTACTACTGTTCTCTCCCATTCCAGCAAATTACAACCCCGTCTTTCTACTGGCACAGGACAAGAACCTTGTTTTTTCTTGCTTTTAATAATGATATTATTATGTGTTTATTTGAGAGAGAGAGAGAGAGCAGGGGGAGGGGCAGAGGGAGAGGAAAAGAGAATCCCAATCAGACTCCATGCTGAGCATGGAGCCCGACATGGGGCTCAATCCCATGACCCTAAGACCATGACCTGAGCCAAAACTAAGAGTCAGACACCCAATCATCTGAGCCACCCAGGCGCCCCCAAACCTTGGTTTTATCCCTGCTTCTTCTCGCTCTTTTACATCTACGTTTAATTCATCTGCACACCCTGTTGGGAGACCTTCGATATATATCCATAACCTACGTATACTCCTTACCACCACACTGCTGGACAGTGGTTCCAGTCACCAGCTCTAACCTATGTAGTTGTAATAGCTTCCAAAGTCACCATCCAGCTTCTACCTTTGCCTCTCAGTCTCCTCCCACCCCAGAGCCATACAGGTGACCCTCCTAAAGCAAGTCAGGTTCTAGCACTCCTCTACTCCAAAGCCTGCATTCCCAACTCACCCTGAGTAAAAGTCAGCCGTCACACTGACCTGCTGGCCTGCACAGCCCACTTCCAACCCCTCGGATCACATTTTGGCTCTTCCCTCATTGATTCCCACTGTCGTCACCCTGGGCTCAGGCTGTTCCTCCATCAGGGGCTGTGCATTTGCTGCTCCCTCTGCCTGGGACATCCTTCCCCCAGATACAGGCATGGCTCTCTCCAGTACCTCCTCTACTCAATGCAAAGGCTCCACACTGAAGCCTGCTTGGGCCATATATTTAAAAAATCAGCTCTCCTCCTAGCACTCTGCTTCCCTTTTCTCTGCTTTATTTTTCTCCGTGCACTTACTGTTACCAGACACACTCTGGAGTGTCTTCCTTATTGTACCTGTTGTCTGAGTGTTTCCCCCGGAATATAGGCTCCACACGGGCAGAGATTTTTGTTTTTCTTACTTGATGTTGAATCCCTGGAGCCCAAACAGGGTGTAGTCTATAGTAGGTGCTCAATAAATATTTGTTAAATGAATGGGTTCCCAAAATGAATCAAATCTGGCGTACAACCTTCTTACGCGAGCAGTGCTTTGGGGAATGAGGCAAAGTAGCTGAATGCAGAGGAGACAGGGCAGTGGTTTTAAGCGCTGAGATACTGAGCTGGGAACACCAAGAGCTTAGTGGGAACAGACATTTCAAGTGAGAGGTGACAGTGGAACTTGAGGCCCTGGGAAGGACCTTTCTGACCTTTCCCACGATAGCCCGAACTATTTTATTTGGATATTTAAATAAAGGCAGTCATAAAAATTTGGAAAGACCTGGAAATATTTGGTTACTTTAATAAAATTTAAAGTTATATTTTGAGAAAAGAGACACTAATACTGGACATTTATGTGTCTGGTATTTTTGCAATTTGTTTCTCAGAAATAGGTTTAAATATTTGAGATTGGACATCTGGCAACGTAAACAGGACAATCAAAGACAATCAAAGCTCTCCATTCCAGACCTGCCAGGCACAGATCACAACCTCCAGCATTGAAGCTGTGGGGGGTGGGGTCAGGCGGGGCAGGAAGGGCATGGATGGTGCCCTGGCCCCTCCTCTGGGGCCCTGACAGTGGACGAGCAAGACACTGGTGAGGAAAGTGGAGGAGGCTGTGGTTTGAGGTGCAGCCAACCCTAGAATAAGGCTCCGTTGGTTTTAGGTTGGCCCAGTTGGCCTGCAGTGATCACATTCTCCCAGGACTCATGGAAGGACAGGGTTATTTCAGTTGGCACTGAGATGAAGATAACAATGGAAGTGTAAAAGAAAAGCCCCTTTAACACCGAAGTAGAAACAGCACATGGCCCTGCCCTCCTTCCAGCCACTTGTTAACCTATCATCCAGGCAAAATCCAGTGTCTCCCCTTCCAGTTATCTTTTAACCCAGACATCACCGTTTTCAAGGTTGCCCCCCACTCCCACACAGGCGGGCATAGAGGGAGGGCCTGAATTCAGTCCCTCAGGGGTCTCACCCAGATTCCATGATACCCTGAACATATCCAGGGGTGCCCGTGTATCCAGGAGGAACACTGATGATGCTAAGGCCTGCCTGGAAGCTTGCCAGAGGGCTCAGTGAGGTCCCTGCCATGTCTGTGTCCATGTGGAACAGTCTAGAAGTCTGGGAGGCGGGGTGCGCAGAGAAGAAAAATCACCTTTTAGCTCAGGGCAGCACTGGTCAGAAGCCCAAATGAGATTTGTAGGAAGAGCTCCTCGGGATCTCTAGCAGGACCCCCAGCAAGAGTGGAGATGAGGCTGCTAGGTAGGCAGGAGGCACCACGGGGCTTTGGCCAAGCTTGAAGAGAACCCAGAGGACAAGCTGCAAACAGCAGGAGCAGCAGACCTTAGGCAGGCAACAGCAAGTAGGTGGATAAATGATAAGGTCCTGCAGACCAGGGAGCTAGGGGACATCATGCTTGAGACTCCTGACCCCATCTACCACGAGACAGCCAAGTTTTGTGATGACAACCTAACCCCATGTATATTCACGTGTTCAGATGCCGTCTTGAAAAGGAGCCAGGAAGGGGGCATGGAAGACAGAGGAATCACCAAGTACCTTTATCTGGAAATGTGGAACATTAAACAAAGGGACTCTAGATGGTTGTATCGGGCAAGGTTTAAACCAGATCAGACTTTCAGTTATTTTTCTCCTCGCTACTCAGCAGTTGAAAGTTGACGAAAGAAGTTTGTTCAGTTGTCTAAAAATACCAGTTTTCTTTTTACCTGTCTAATAAGAAGAGTGAGTAAATTGAAACCTCATACTATGCACATGATTGTTGATAACCCTGAGTGCAGTTAGTTTTCTATATTTGAAAGCTTCTGGCTCTTTCGGAACAGTGGAAAGAGAGTAGGCTGTAGCCCCACATAGGTCTAGGTTTGAACCAAGCCCCACATGGATTCTGCTCCCTCTCTGTGGGAACTTGACTTACTTAACACCTGTAAGTCATGGTTGTCTGTAAAATGGATTGAATACTGCTGCCCAGAGTCTTGTTCTGGAAAGCAATGGCATCTGAATGTAAAATTGCCCAATGCAGAGCTTGTCATGTGGTAAATGCTCAACAAATGTCGATTTTCTTTTCTTCCCACACTGAATAATTTGCACATTGACAACAAATGACAAATTGTTTCCCAGTTAATTTCCTCCAATTAACTACTGATAAATTGACCTTAGTGTTTGATGGGATCATCTAAATTAAAATATTGACACGTTAAGACATAGTTTTTATTTTAATCCAGTTCCAGCTGTGATGTGTAGATGTCTCTGTGAATCTTCGTCTGGACCCAGTTATGACTAACGTTACAGAAGACAGCTCAGCCATTGCGCTAATGATTATGCATAAAGCTCAGGGGTTGGTGTGTGAGAAGGGAGAGCTCTGGTCCCTCTGTCTATCCACTTCATTTCCTCCGTCTCCCACCACAGGGTGAAATGAGACTTTCTCAAATCCCTTTGCGCTGTATCCACTCTCAGTCTTATAGTGGGAGTATAACTACAGAGCAAGGGACTCTGGGTGCAACGACCAAGTTCTTGGGGTCCTTCTGATGTTCCCCACTACCACCTACCTCAACCAGAGAACTCAGGGCAAACAGCTGCTTAAAGCTGTCATATGGGGCATTTTCCACAGGAAGCTGATATTTTCCATGGGACACGATTTGACTTGCTTGTTGATTTCGGTAACACCCGCTGACTAAAGGAGGGCTTCTGCCATGTCTCCCTGTTTGGGACAAAATGTTTAGCTTTTGTTTCAACGGACCCGAGCAATTCAAAACACAAGAGCTAACCATTGAAAGGGGGAGGGGAAGAGGATTTAATAAATCGTTTTATATATATGTACTTTTTAAAAGTGGGCTCCACACTGGGTGTGGAGCCCAGGGTGGGGCTTAAGCTCACAACCCTGAGATCAAGACCTGACCCGAGATCAAGAGTCAGGTACTTAACTGACTGAGCCACCCAGGCGCTCCTGCGTAATATTTTTCAATGACATTTTCTACTCCATGAAAATAGGATTTCTTAGAACCCCATAAAATTGATATAAATACCTGTTCCTGGACTGATGCGTCTGGCCTCTCCTGGGCTGTATTTTATGTGGCATAGGAGGCTTCTGGTGACTAACTGATACGGGGCAGTGGTGGGTGAGCAAAGAGAGGAGAGGTTGAATCTCCCATCTGTGTTCTATTTCATTTTGAAAAGGATGAAATGAAGATTTTATTTTAGGGTCAGAGCTTTGTGCTTTTTTTCCTGACAAATGATTGAAACAATTTGAGCAGAACCGGGTTTGGCATTTGACTTTCTGGATTTCCTCCATCTCTTTTCATCTTCTCTTCGGTCCCCTGGAGCTGAGGACTGTCTGGTCCTCTTGAGCAGCCCTGAGGTTGTGAGCCAGGATCCTTTCCTCATGGAGTCCCAGGCGGCTGCTTTGTTCTGCCCTGTCCTTAGTCTGTGTGCGTGGTAGTGGCCATGGAGGGATTCATAGGGAAGGAGAGTGAGACGGTGTCTGTGGTTCCGTTTTTCCTCGGAGGATGGTCACCTCCCCTTGGAGACATGGGTGGAAGTCATTAACCCCAGGGGTTTGTTGGGGCTCGGGTACCTGAAGTCAGTCAGGGGATGAGAGGGAAAGAGACATAATGCTTGAATATGGGATGAAGTAATAGAATGTTAGATCAGGTTGGAGCGCTGGAGCCAAGGGAAGGCGGACCCTGGGATCAGAGTCACAGCCGTATGTGGGCTTGGCTGAGGCTTGCTGTCCCTAGGTGTCCTGGTACAGGTAACCATGTCTTCTTGTCCGCTCAGGATACTCCCGGGTTACGCCTGTTGCCCAGGGCAGTTATCCGTAGCACTCCCTTTCACTCTCACAAGGGTCCTGATTTGAGTGATCAGGTACATTGTCAGCCCACCTACTCACCACACTAGATATGCCATCGGCATTCCAAGAGGGTGCTGTGCTTGTCAGTACAGTAAAACATAAATATACCGCTTCTGAAGTACCAAGAAACTAGTCGAGGACAGGGCAAGAGTTTTCCTTGAGAGGCAGTAGGCTTCCTAGTTCCTACTAAGTGTTCAATTTTAATCATATCCAAATTTCTTTTGATCCTTCTCTTTCTTCTTTAGGCTAAAAAAGGTGGTTTTTAAAATCAGTATTATACTGCAAATTTCTTTTGTACTAAAAGGCATATTTAATTATTTCTCTATTAATGGAGAATCAGGATGCTTCCAGGCTATGTCCACTACAGACTACGCGTGTACATATATTTTTCTGATTTACTGTATTTACTTACTCATCTGTAAATGAAGAAATTGTGTAGGGTTTGGTAGGGGAATTAATTAAGATAAGGGTTATAAAAGCACTTAAAATAGTACCCGGTACAGAGTAAATGTTTAATAAAATTGGTTATCATTCTTATTTAAATATTGATTTCATAAACTGTTTTTCCTTCTCTCAGAGAGGTTCATCCCTGGGCCTTCTGACTGGTGGAAATGGTGACACCATGCCCTTTCAAGGTCATAGGCAGGATCACGGCATGTTTACATAAAATGCCCTCCTAAAGCTTCACTCAGAACCTCACTGCAGGTTCCCAGTGAGGCCCCCAAAGTTCATGTGGTCTATGCTCTCCCTCAGTTCCCAATTTCAAAGTAGCTCTGATGATTTATTCATTTCAGCAGGGGCCAAAATACATTTGAATGTTGTCATTGAGATGTTAGACTTTTCTCTCATCTCTAAAGTATAAACTTCAAAACACCAACGGAAGTGGGTGGGAGGGGTGGGAGGATGAGTGTGCTCCTTGCAAAGGTCACTGAGCAGAATGAGACTGGAGGAGTGGGCCTGCCACTCCTGTGACAGGTTTGTTTGGAGGGACTCCTGTAGAGACCAGGGTGGGAAGTGGCAGGGTAAAGAGCTGCCTCAACTTTTATGTTTGGAATGTGTTCTTCAGATGTTCTTCCCAGTCAGAAGTTATCAGTGTGACAAAGGAATAGCTGTCTGACCTCAAAGAAAGGTGACCTCCTGTCCCCTGATACCTCTCTCTGCAGTCCAGGGCTTCCAAAAGGAGCCATCTCTGGATGCAAACTGATTTTCTCTGTGTTGCTTTTTTTTTTAAAGCTTTGAACAATGTGGCGAAAGATTAAAAAAAGAAAAAAAAAAGGAAGCTTTTGCTTCAAATGAACAAGGTTTCCTAGAAGAAAAAAGATCTAAAAAGCTTCTCTGCCACTTGTCCTAGTAAGGCACAGAGAGGACATGACTTCACATGAGAAAGCTTATCAAATAAAAACTCTGCTTGTCAGAACGTTCTCTCTAGTTCCCACTGATAGGGTCTCTCCCCACTGACCAAAACCAAAAAGCAATACGACAAACTAACTCAAAGCAGGGTGGATAGGACCGAGGGTTTATGGAGCTATTAAAAACTAAGGGGAGATGGGATGCCTGGGTGGCTCAGTCGGTGAAGGGTCTGCCTTCAGCTCAGGTCATGATCTCGGGGTCCTGGGATTGAGCCCTGTATCGGGCTCCCTGCTCAGCGGGGAGCCTGCTTCTCCCTCTGCCTGCTGCTCCAACTGCTTGTGCTCTCTCTCTCTCTGACAAATAAATAAATGAAATCTTAAAAACAAAAACAACCTAAGGGAAGATGCTGATTCTACCCAGCAGAGAAACTGGAAATATGTCAGGAGACAGAGAGGGGAAAAAAGAGGAAAAAAGACTTATCATACATGTTTAATTCTGCCTGCATCCAGAAGATTTACACAATTAAAAAAGCGAAAACACAGAATGCATTTTAATAAAAACAGATTAGTACATGGTTACCCTGTGCTTACTTAAGTGCAAAGCCCCTATTTGTCAGAGCCACAAGAGCGACAGATGGCACCGTTACAGACTGAGTGTTGTGTCCCACCCAAAAGTTCATGGGCAAAAATCCTAACCCCCAATGTGATTTTATTAGGAGGTGGGGCTTCGGGGAGGTAATTAAGTCATGAAGGTGGAGCCATCGTGGATGGCATTAGTGCCCTTGTAAGAAGAGACATGAGAGCTTCTCCCTCTCTTCTCCAGCATGTGAGGGCACAGCAAGAGGACAGTTGTCTGCAGCCCAGGACGAAGGTTCTCACCAGATACTGGATTTGCTGGCACCTTGATCTTTGACTTGCAGCCTCCAGAACTGTGAGAAATAAATGTTTGTTGTTTCAGCCACACAGTCTGTGGTACTTTGTGGCAGTAGCCCAAACGAAGACAGCAGAGACGAATTCAGTCCACTGACACCCACCACAAAAATTTCATTTTGGCCTTTAGATTTAATTTTCTTTAATTTTCTTCCGACTCTAACAAAAGTAAACCAAACCACTCTGAGTTTCAGAAACTTTCTTTCCCATCTCTGCGCTGGTGAGTTTTGAAAGTGGCTATTGACAGACATGAGGAAAGGGAGAAACAACAAGACTCATTTAACCACATTGTAGGTCGCTGTGGAAAGTGGGGGTGACACCAGCTCAATGTGAGAGAGAAACAGCAAATCGGGCTCTTAGCCTTCCCTGTGTCTGAAGGGGGATGGAGACCAGCGTGCCAGGGGCCAGGCACTGGGACGGCTGCAGTGCGCACATTTGCACTTCATCCTCGCCGCAGCCCAGCGACGTGGAAATTTGTATCTCTGTTTTACAAAAGAAACTCAGGTTCTAAGTATCACGGTCAAAGTCACACATCTAGAAGTGGTGGGACCAACATCTGAACGAAAAAGAACCAATGCATTTCTTGTGCAGTGAGGAGATCTATTTGCTCTGTGATTTGAACCGACGGACAGTTCTGAAAGGCTCTGCAGAGTGGGAGCCAGGATTCGTGCCCCATCAAACCGAAGCCACAGGCCCTCTGGCATCACGGTGTAGGAATCAGCGAAGGAATGCTCTGTTAGGCAGGCATGAAGTCCGTGCAGAGAGAAGGAGAGCTCAGAGGCTGCTGAGGGACAGGTGCACGTGCAGTGTTTACAACGACAGGGACCTCAATCCCCTCCCAGACCCACTAATGACAACTGCCAACAGTGTTTTTAGAGCTCCCCATGCGATTGTGCTGTGCAAGAGTTGCGCGTCCTGAACTAGCTGGAGTAGGACTCTGTTCCTTGCCACCTTACAATTCCTCACTCTTCCTGGCCCCTTGGGCTTTCCACTACAGCTTATTGCCTTTCCTAAGCATAGAAATGCAGCAGGTAATTCGGGAGCAAGATAATGAAGAGAAGGGGAATGCAAAGAAGGAATCTGATATGATGGCTTATCTCCTCCCAGACCAAATAAACTGACACTTTCTTGCAGATATTTTTGTTCAACAGTGTCAGAGCTTGCTGAAGGAATGGCAAATCTCTTCTCTTAGATATCTGCAAAGAGGCTGTATTGCCACCTGCTAGCAGGACTCCGTCTTCTTGGAACATGCTTCAGAAAATCTCGACTAATCCCTAATGTTTTAGAAATGTGAATTTGTATTTTTATTTATTTTATTTTATTTTTAAGATTTATGTATTTATTTTAGAGTGAGCAAGAAAGAGCATGAGCTGGTGGGGCAGGGTGAGAGGGAGAGAGAATCTCAAGCCGACTCCACACTGAGTGTGGAGCCTGACACGGGGCCCGATCTCAAGACCCTGAGCTCACGACCTGAGCTGAAACCAAAAGTCGGATGCTCAACTGACCGTGCCACCCAAGTGCCCCATGAATTCATCTTTTTAAAAAAGTGTTTAAAAAGAAGTGCAGTGAAGTATCAAGTCTGACCTGAAGGTGGGTGTAGAGGGGTAGAGTGTGTGCTCACCGTCTTGGTGGCACTCACGCAAAACATATTTAACAGCTGCAAAGAAACAGAGAGGGTTAGAGGTTCATAAGTGAACAGAAGCTATTCGTGGTCTTGTCCCTTTCATTGCCTCGATTAATTAAAAAAGTCTTGTCAGGCACAAAACCTTTTCTCAGTAGGATAAAAGTACCAGCAGCCACATTCCAAACAAGACATTCTAAAATAATAATAATAATAATAATAATAATAATAATAATAATAATAATAAAATAATCACAGTGAAGCACAGACCATTAGAAAACCACCCTTGCCCCTCGACCCGTACTTTACTTTGAATTGGACATTTTATGATTCGGGTGATGATGAGGTGGTTTGTAAATCTTCCAGATCTTTGTTGTGATGGGCTGTGGAACAGAAAGTGGTCTATCCAGGTCAGGACCAGTACAGGTATTACAGGTGAAGGATCCTTCAGCTTTTAGCGAGGAGAGGTTGGGCTTGGAAGAGTCTAGTTGGTTCATTCTGTCATCCATTGGGAATGGCAGCAAAATACTCATTAGTAGGGGGAAATTGAAAAGTTTGAATTTTCAAATTTGAAGTGTGATTTCAAGTTTTGGCATTTTATCAGATACTTGGTGAGGATAAGGGAACGTCACTCATTCAAAATATTATTCATAGAACATTTCCTCCATGCTGGGCACTGTGCTCAGCACTGAAGGTAAGAGAGCCCTTGTCTTCATGGTCTATTGTATTGTCTTCATGCTTCGTTCTTTAGGACAGTATTCAGTTGTATTTTTCAGAACAAGCTTTCTACACCTGAGTTTGTCCTATCACTTACGGCCTGATACAGAGCTACTAAGAGCTCTGAGGGTACCCCACCCCAACCGTCTATCAGGAACACATCCACCTCACCCAGTATCCAAAGATATGTTAGTGTTCCTGTTCAGAACACTGAATCTAGGGGCATCTGGGTGGCTCAGTCGGTTAAGCTGCTGCTGTAGGCTCGGGTCATGATCTCAGGGTCCTGGGATTGAGTCCCGCATCGGGCGCCCTGCTCAGCGGGGAGTCTGCTTCTCCCTCTCCCTCTGTGACTCTCTCGCTCTCACTCTCTCTCAAATAAATAAATAAATAAATAAATAAATAAAAAGAACACTGAATCTAAGTTTCATGATAGAATTTTCCATCCGGAAGAAGAGCTTAAGTCATAATTAGGCCTCTTCTATAGTTAAAACAAAACAAAATTAAAACCAACCTATAAGATTATCAGTGTCCATGCTAATAGTGCCATAGAATATAAAATTTCCATTAGTCACATTACTGTTCTCACTCGCCTATGAAATTTATATGTAAATTTCAAACTAAAAAAAACAAACAAACCAGTTTCCTGCCACTGAAAGCTAAGGAATAGTAAAGATATCAAACCAAAGCATATCTGGAAAAACCAACCTGCCGACTTTTAGAATCCACAACTCACACTGAACCAAAGAGGCTGGTGTGATATTTCAACATGCTATAAAGATGGTATCTGGGAGGGGTGCATGTGTATGGGTGGAAGGAGGAGGGGACCAGAGTTTAGGGAGGATGGAGAACAGCAGTTGTCGTCCTTCATCAAGTCAGGGGAAACCAAGCAGAATCCAGGGCCACTTCTCCAACCTTAACTTGTCAACTTAGAAGGAATTTGCCTTGTCAGTGTTTCAAGAACATTGTCTAAGATGGTGGCTTGTTTATTTATTCCTTGCATTTATGGATCAACTTTCCTCCAGAAGGACTCTCTGCTAAAATTTAAACATGGTTTAGATCTTTTCTTCCTGTCATCATCGCCTATCTCAAAAGAGAGCCGTGTTGTCCTGCTGTGTGATAACAATGGTGTTTGTAACCCCATTTGACACACATATTTATTGTTGCATATTAATTCATCTTTTTTTTTGAAGAAAAAAGATTGATGACAATTTTCACGTGGACACGATGTGTTCTTTCTTCTGTATTGTGTTTTTTCCATGTGTTGCATGCTCAGTCTCTTGGGGGAGATTATTTTCCTTTTTCATCACTGTGTTTCCTTCTCAGCTTTTCTGGCTCATCTGGGCTGTTTTCCACTTTACAAACCTTTAAACAACTCACAAATTCAACCTTCTCTGGTCACAATTTTGAAATCACAAATTAAATGGTGTTGTCAGCTCAATAAGCTCTCTTCACTTAAAAAAAAAAAAAAAGGATTAACAGGCACCTGGAAGAGAGCTTTATATCTTGAGAAGAAAGTGTAGGCTTTTCCCAAAGGTCTCATGGGATTTAGTGAAGAAAAGACACCACAGAACTGGCCAAATTTGTTTCCTCCCATATCTTAAATATTAGTAGGATGGTCAAAGCAGTCCTAATGATTTGTATGTGTCTATGCATGTTTGTGGGTTCAGGGACAGCCAGCGGTTAGGGGACCTGCGACAGTCACAGGACTTTGCTGTGTGGAAGTAGCAGCCAGAGAGACCCTTCGTCTGTAACGATTTCCCTCCGCCCCTTCACAGAAGGTAAACTTCTAAACTTTTAGACTTCTAGAATATTGGAGACTTCCAGATGTCTAGACTTCTGGAGTATTCTGTGGTTGGGTTACCCATCTATAAATTAAATAGCATGTGCGCTCACGCTTGGGAGAGAATTGGTCACTGCACCGCCTAATGCTTAACTTTCATTTTCTTTACTAGTTTTACATGAGATTTTGAGGGAAACCCGAAACTCCAGCAGGGAGCCACCTGCCTTGTGAAAATGTCACTCCTTACTTCTCCTAGATGGGAAGCCTGGGCCATCCAGGCTCTGCAAGCCTTTTGGCACCAAGCCTTCTGTGTCCCTCCTAGTTGCCGGTACATTCAGGCTGAATCTGAAAGTGGGCAAAATCAGGAAAGAACAAAGTCAGGAGAAGCTGATTCCTCAAAAAAAGGGTTACTGAGTGGGATAGGTTTTATCTTTATAGCCCTAGTGCCTAGCACCGGGCCTGGCATGGAATAGATACTTCAGAACTCTTTGCTAAATCGTTACATGAATATGAGTGACTGCTTTAAATGGCATTGCCAGTGAAGACAGTTGGCTGGACTGCCTTGCTGCACAAAGATGGCCTTTTGAGAGAATCCTAGGCCTCGTTAATCTGTCTATCCAGTTAACAAATACTAGCGAACACCTCCTGCATGTCACTGAGCACCTTACTTGAAATTATCTGGTTCATTTATACTCTCCACCCCACCCAGCTGGCTTAGAATGTAGGCTCCAAGCAGCAGTGATACTGCAGGTCCTGTCCATGGCTGTATCTTTAGCTCCTGGAAGGGTGCTTAGGGGCAGGGAAGAGCCCTCCAAACATGACAGAATTTTCTGCTGGCTAGTATTGTCCAACTGGCAAATGGCTCCAGATCATTCCATGTACTGAAGCTGAGTGGTGGCTTGGGGAGGTGGCTGTGTGGGCTTGGGATCTTCTGTCACAGGCTACGTCCTCATCTGCCAATCAGCCTACCTTCTGCCCCAGTCCACATCCCACGCCGACCCTGCATCCCACACCAGCTCATTGGATTAGAGAAGATATACAAATTCCAGAGTTCTTTGTATCTTCTCAAAGTTCAGTTTTTAAGATATAGAGTCTAGCATTCCTTTGTTTTAGTCATTTCTGTTCTTATTGTATTTCATAAAAATCCATAAAATGCCGGAGTTCAAAGGTGCAACTTCTCTCTAGTAGAAAAATGCTTGACTAATGTCTTTGACAAAACCGTTTTCTCTGTGCCGCTGGGTTAGGATGGGTCTCCATAAACCTCCCAGACTTCAGGCTAGAAAATAATAACTTTTGGAGTGCAGCCTGCCTGCAAGATTTTCCCAGGCCCCTGGAATGTCCTTTATTTTATAGTTGCTTCCTGAGTCCCAGTTATGAACCTCCTTTCCATGAGAGAGGGGGAGAAGTTAAGACGGAGAAAGATATTTGCATAGAACGCCATAGTTTACAAAGCTCTTTCATATGTTATCTTTTTAAAATCTGTGCCATTAAACTGTGAAATGTGTGTTATCTTAGTTTTAGAGATGAGGAAATAGAGGCTTAAGAGCTTAAATAATGCATAGACCATTACGTCTGACGTTAGATGTTATTGCAACCCAGGTCTCTAGGTATGACCCTACCTGTTTTTCCACTCCTATGCTATGTCATAAGTGAGTGTCCGGACTTTCCTAGGTTTTTTGTTTGTTTGTTTCCTGGTTACTCCCCTGTGGATATGTGGTTCCCCAAACTTGTTAAGCTGGTTCACATCTTTCGGTCTGTATATAATGCTGTGCCATCTGCTCACAAGAACTTGTCCTCTCCTCTACTAATTTGCTTAGATAACTCCTATTTATCCCCGAAATCTGAGCTCAAGACATGAGATCACAGGGCTAAGAGTCAGCGTTGGAGTTTCACTGTCTGAGCATAAATTTGGGGGTTGAAATTTATTCTCCTTTAGACCTGGTGTGGTAGCTTCATCTCTCAGTCCTTAGTTTTCCCGTATGTATGATGGGGAGAATTTTATTTTATTTTATTTTAAAGATTTTATTTATTTATTTGACAGAGATTGAGAAAGAGAGAGAGAGAGAGAACATGCAGGAGGGAGGGGCAGAGGGGCAGGGAGAAGCAGACTTCCTACTGAGCAGAGAGCCCCTGACGCAGGACTCGATCCCAGGACCCTGGGTCAAGACCTGAGCAGAAGACAGATGCTTAACTGACTGAGCCACCCAGATGCCCCTGACAGGGAGAATTTTAATGCTTCTCTTCAAGGGCTGGCAAATAAGGAATGTAAATACCACATTGCTTAAAGAGTATTCAGTTTACTGCAGCTCCCACCCAATTTAGAATCACATTACCGATGTCCCCTGCTTCTCTAAAATTGCCTCTTGATCATCCTGGGGTTTCCAATAAATCACCCCTCCCCAGAGAGGGGGGAAAAGGAGCGAAGAGAGAAAAGAAGAGGATGGAGCAAAAAGAGAAAAACATCAGCTACGGAGTAGTCTTTGCCAGTTGAAAAGAAAGAAGGAATATTAAAATAAATATACCAGTGTAGTTCTGGAAAGGGGTGAGGAGAGGGGAGAGAAATAGCTAAAGATGACACTGCCTGTCCTGGCAGACATGTCCTGGCTCAGAAGGATCCGCTCTGTATCCAGAAACCAGCACAGGGATCTGGAACCCAACTCAGCAGCTCTGAGGGAGAAGGAAAATATGAGAAGAGCTGGAAGGAGGATGACAGGATTCATCTTTGTATAAATCCAAGTGGCAGTTGGGATGTATTTATGTTTTAAGGAATTATGTGGGTTTTTTTTTTTTTTGAAAAAAAAAAGGACAACAAGTTTTTTGTATACTTTTTTGCTTAGCAACAAGACCCACAAAAGGCATGTGTTCAGCCAGGATGTCAGTTGCTCAGCTCATTAAAATATTAAGTGAAACATTGATGACAATTACACAGCACAAGCCTTTTTGTCTGCCAAAGTGTGCCTTTCAATGCATAACAAAGTAGGTCAAAAGTTTGTTTTGCTATTTTATTGTTTCTTTTTATCTCAGACTTTTTTTTTTTAAAGATTTTATTTATTTATTCAACAGAGATAGAGACAGTCAGCGAGAGAGGGAACACAAGCAGGGGGAGTGGGAGAGGAAGAAGCAGGCTCATAGCGGAGGAGCCTGATGTGGGGCTCGATCCCATAACGCCGGGATCACGCCCTGAGCCGAAGGCAAACGCTTAACCGCTGTGCCACCCAGGCGCCCCTATCTCAGACTTTTGATGGAGTTTCCTTTTAGTAGGTAAAATGGTTGTCAAATTTGGTGGAGATAATTTGAGGACAGGGACACTTCAATGACTTAGAAATCTACCTCTGGGTGACAAAGAAAGTATCCCCAAACTTCTCTCTGAGATATTGTCCATTCATTCAACAAAGATTTTTCTGGGCCTCTCTGTGCTAGGCGTCATGCTAAGTGTTGGAAATACAGTACTGGACAAGATAGATACCAACCCCATCCTCATAAGGATACCCTTGGCTCCTACTCAAGTCTGTTTATCTGGGCAATACCGCATGTTCAAAATTCTCTCTCAAGCACATAAAATGTGCACGTCTTAAGACTGCCTCTGCCAGCTCTGCTATGAGAAATGAGGGTTGGTACTCACTGAACTCTTGATGGGAAAGAACAGTTATGTAAGTCACCTCCGTGTGGGCATTGGTACCTGAAATATATAAAAGTCTACTCCTGAAAATATACAAAGCTTTAACACACAGGATTGATTTCTGTTAGTGGGGCTTCAGGCACACACACTCTCACTTATGTGACACTCCCACGGGCATACCCCTATTGTGATGGTTCGGATACAGAGTTAACATTTATTGAGTGCCTACTAAGTACCAAGAAGTGTGCTAAGCATTTTCAATGAACTCATTTCATCTTTAAATTCTCTAAGTTGTGAAGAACTGCGAGGGATCTGAGATTTTGCTCTATTGGCAAGCTTCCGAGGGCTGGCAGAAAACACGAGCTTCCTGGGTCAGAGACACGGGACTTTATTATTCATGACTCAGCCTACAGCATGAGTGTCGGCATATTTGTGCAGTTCTTCTGGCTCTGAAGTTCCAGGGGGATGCCAGCATCCACAGTGGACTGTGTTGTAGGAGATGAGCCCTAAGCTTAGTAAACCTAAATCTTTTATAATAGGCAGTAAGTATGCCTGCCCTTTGCTCTGAGGGAGACACTGTGTCTATGTTCCAAGGCTACTTGCTCTACCAAATCCTTGAGAAGGTAGCCTAGAACAATGGCCGGCAGTGTCTTCCTAAGATAGGTAGCAATATGAGAGACTCCTGGAGAACTACGCCCCCAAAATAGACACAGTGAATATTCTCATATTAAACCGACTAAGCTGAGATGTAAGGAGGTTAAGTGACTTGCCGGAGGTCACTACACAAGTACACGTGCGACTAGCATTTGAGTAAGCGGGCTGGTTCCAGGGCACATGCTCTACACCGGTAGTGTTTTTGTTTACGTTGCCTCAAAGCGAAATCTGCGGGCTTGTTTGGCAGGCACTTGAGTAGACACCAAGAGCGAACCTTACCTAGATGGCACCCCTCAGTTAATTTTCATGCTTTAAACCACTAGGTCACTGATCTGAATCTGATGCATACCCAGACAAGAGTTTTGTGTTACAAAAAGGTTGACCACCTCTACTGCACAATTTTGTATATGGTTATTCTTTATTTCATTATGGTTTTACATCTCTCATTTCTAAAACTTCCCTTAATTATCCAATCTCTACTTACACAACTTTGGGGCAAACTAAACAGGGAATGCAAAAATGATACATTCATTTCCCTGAGGATAACATTGGCGGTTATAATACACTTATGCAACCAGCTGAATAACACCAACTGAGGCTGAGTTGAAAAGTGCTAATTTTGATAATTTTTACTAGAAATATAATATATGGGAGGTTAGGCATATGTCTTCTGAGTTTTATTTATTTACATATTAGCATGCTAATCAGAGTTTTTAGAGACCACTTGAGCCTCACAATATTCGTGCAGCAAATCTAAATAGCATAACGCACTTGCTTGTCAAACCAAGATACTTCGTGTCTTAACGCTCCTATTCCGAATCTCCTAAGCCAAGTGGAGATGGGACAAAAGATAGAATAAAAGGAAACAAAGAGCAGAGCTGAGATTTGCCACTGGTGAGCGTGCAAGCATAAGCCAGACTCTTTTAGCTTCAGTTTCCTATTTCATTAAATGGGGGTGGGGTACCTGAGATATGCTTTTTCGCCCCCTACGACTAACTGGAATGTGATTCTGAGCTAGTAAACTCGATTGGCAAGCAAGTACCTAGAACTGAGTTATTGCTTTATATTTATAGTTAAAAGCAAGGACTCCTCTGACCTTACATTTCTATTTCATTATCACCATGTGTCTTACTTTTCTTTCATAGCGAAGCTTCCTAAGAATTGTCTCACTGTTGTCTTTACTTTCCCGTCTTCCCTTAACCTTATAACAATGTGACTTCTATTCTTATGACTTCCATGGATATTACTTTCATAAGGTCACCAATGACTGCCTTCTGGCTAAAACCAAAGAACATTGCTCAGTTATCTCTCAGCAAAATCCAACATTGTCAACCACTTCTCTTCTTGAAACACTTTTTCCCCCTGGCTTTCAAATATCTGCCTTCCTCCTCCTTGTTGCTTCCTTCCCTGTTTGCCATGGAGCCCTTCTTCTTCTGTTCGCCCTTTACATGTGTTGTCGCACAAAGTTCCCTTCTAGATCCTCTCTTTCTTTCTCTATAAAATCTTTTGGATATCTGATGTATTTGCATGTTTTCAAGTACCATCAACCGCATATGCTGATGGATCCTGTATCTTAATCTTCAGGCCACACTTTTTCTGAGATTAAATCCACATACACAACTGCATCCCAATTATTTCCACTTGCTTGTCTCACAAACATATCCCCCACCATGTCCAAATAAAACTCATTACGCTTCTGCCCATAGTAGTTCCCCTGTATTGGTCATGGAGTCTCCATCCACTCTGTGGCTCAAGCCAGAAGCCTAGACGTATTTTTCCTTTCCTTTACCCTCATCTCCCATATTCAACCAACCACGTCTTGTCGATTCTACTTCTTTAGTAGAATCATCTACCCCTTAAATCCATCTCAATGGCCATTTGCTGAATTAGCCCATCATCGTCTCTCATCTCAGTTACGACAACATTCTCCTCACCAATCTCATTGATCCGCCTTGCTGGCATTCTTCAACTACAGCTGATCTGATCACATCATTTTCCTGATTATAATCGTTCAAGAGGTTTACATTGTCCTCCAGCTTAAGTCCAGACTTTTTACAATTACTTATATGGCCCTTTGTGATGTAGACTCTGCCCACCTCCCTAGCCTCACCTTTCACTCCTCTCCCCACTGTGTTTCCCACACACTCGAATCTTCCTTGAAACAGAGCTGCTTCCAGTGCTCAGATGAGCCCATGCTCTTTCCCACTCTGGGCCCATGGGTACTTGTTATCCTCTCTACTGGAAAACTGCTTTCCGAAGTCTTCACCCATGTCTCTCTCTCTCCACCTCCAAAGAGCCTTCTGTGATCTATGAAGTTCCTGCTAGGTGTACTCCCTGGATGCTCCCCCCATCTTTACCCGATCATCACATTTGCTATGTTGTATTGTAACTGCTTATTTATCAGTATCTCCAACTGCAATAAACTGTGAAAGCAGGGGCCCCATTTGTTTCGTAGGTATCCCCCATTCTTAGCAGAGCCTGGCACATGGTAAGAACATAATCCACAATGTTTACTGAATGAGCAAATATATGGAAATCACATATTAGCCTGTTTAACAAGTGCTTCTCTTTAGCCGGAATTAATAATAGAATATTAGACTATTTTTAAAAAGTATAGGGATTACTATGGGCTATAATATACACCATTGGTTTCTGTCTATATTTGGGAGCCCTGTAACCCACTGAGGGAACCCAGTGGCTTTCATCATGAGAGAAGGGGAAGGAGGGAGGAAAGAATGGTGAGAGAGGCAGACTGGGCAGGACTCTGGGTCCCTAACTTGGCCTTCACCAGAGCAGCTCAGGATTTTTTTTTTTTTACACATTAGTGTGGCATATTATATTTTATATGGGGAGAAAAAAGGAAGAAAAAAAAAGATACAAAAAGGAGAAAAGCCCTGATGTAAGTAGACTATCAAAACACGTCTTATAAAGATGGTTCTGCAGGTAAGTAAAGAAACCATGAAACTGTTGCTTTAAAAGATGAATGAGGTTGGGGCACCTGGGTGGCACAGCGGTTAAGCGTCTGCCTTCGGCTCAAGGCGTGATCCCGGCGTTCTGGGATCGAGCCCCACATCAGGCTCCTCCGCTAGGAGCCTGCTTCTTCCTCTCCCACTCCCCCTGCTTGTGTTCCCTCTCTCGCTGGCTGTCTCTATCTCTGTCGAATAAATGAATAAAATCTTAAAAAAAATAAAAATAAAATAAAAGATGAATGAGGGCAGATATTGTAGTCACTACAGCACAGGATATGCTGGTATGACCAAGAAAGGGTATTGTCCTCTTAAAAACTTTCTTGGTACGATGGGGTTGTGTATCCATGAGTTTATGTCTCAAATCAATTAAATGAAATCATACTACTACCAACTGACATTTGATTATTGACAAGACCGTGAGAATTTTCTTTATCATTACATTCTTTTCTATTTCTTTTCTGTGTGTTTCTTTTGTTTTAGAAAACTGTACCTGCCTACAATAGGACTTTTTGCTGAGTAGATGAGGGGAAACACAGATAATCAGACTTTTAAGAAATTAAATTAAACCCAGCACTAGTAATTTGCATTCTAATCTGCTGCCCCTGCCGATGCATGGACAGGGACTTTGTACCTTCCAGCTCCCTTGGTGAGATTCTGCCTAGATCTTCAGGTCCCACTTTCCCGACATTGGAGATGGCAAGATGTTAGACACAAATATCGCTATTGGGAGAGAAGTTTTAGGAGATAAATAGTCTCTATCATTCATTTGGAAATATTTATTGGGAGTCAGCTATGTGCCAAACACCTGCAACATTTTCTAGTGTTTGGAGATATATGAGTGGAAAAAAATAAAGTTCCTGCTGTTATAAAGCTTATATTGTGATGGGGGAGAAAGAGACAGTAAATAAGGAAACAAATAAACATAATTTTGAAAAGCGATGAAGTGTACGGGGCCAGAAGACTGGGGATTGGCACTCTGGGAGGGCTGCTGTAGTCTCGCGGCCTCTGAGCTGGGCTAAGTGATGGGAAGGAACCAGCCGTGTGAAGAAATGACAGAGCTTTCCAATTGAAAGGAGCAGTGAGAGAAAGTGTCCACCCCACGCCGTTGCCGGTGTTCCTCTAATAGCCGGCACCTGAGGTGTAAGAGAGGCGCGAACCTGGAAGGTCGACTGCCCAGGTTATGTAGGAACATCATGGAAAGACGAGTGAAGAAAGGAAGAGGAGGAGAGTCACACGAGTTCTTTTATAAGAATTTATGTGTTGTGGCAAAATGTCCGTCTTTTCAGTTCAAGATCTAGAAGCAAAGTCATCTTAAAACTGCTGATGAAATCCGCAGTAACAAAAGATGCCCCTAAATATTACAGGAATGTAATCGGAACCTGCGCTCATCTGACTTGGCCACTAGAGGGCAGCATTGCCTATCAAATGTAGCGGAAGGCCGGCGCGGCAGACGGCCGTTCAGAGGCAGCACGTCAATCCCACAAGGGCATCTCTTCTCTCATCTCGGTTTCCCGTTTTTTCCTGGATCTTCCCCATAATCCACCCTTTAACTCTCTGCCTTCCAAGAACACCATCTCGTGCTGGCTAAACCTCTGACGCGTCAGGAAAAGCTGAACCCAGCACACTGAACATGGTCGAAGTTGTTGGGACCCTTGCCCTCGCTCACCGCGGACTCTCTCCGTGGGCGACAGTGGCAGCCTCCGGGGCCTCTGCGGCAGTGGCTGGCTCATTCTGCCCAGTTCTGAAGGACCAGACCCACTGTTTCGGGGGGGCAGGTTACCGTGTTCAGCCTAGGGAGCAAGGAGCTTTGCTCCTTCTGTGTGGTGTTAGGTTGGCTGTCAGCCGGTAGGTTTGGTGGCAGCAGACCTGGCCTCCCTGGGCTCAGGGGCCTTGTCCCCCTCTTTCTGAGCAGTCCCAGCTCTGGCCACCTGTGTGTAAGCTTTAGCTTTATTTTTAAATCGGGGCCTTTTATGAAATAGTATGCAAGAGAACCAGATCAACAAGAGAAAAAAGGAGGAGAAAGAAATGACAAAATGTTACCGGTAGCTACACAGGCAGGGTAAATGTAAGATGTTTACATACGATGTAGGTATTACGTGCAAATAAAATGTGAGAACTTCTATTATGGACTGTTTGCTTCCAAAGAGGGATTTTGAGGCACGCATCCCTATGAATGTAATTTATTCCTTCAAGATATATTTAGTGCACTCCATTTACGTGCTAGGAACCAGGGGTGTCTAGGTGAGCAAGGCAGACATGGGTCATGCTCTTATGCAGCTTCCATTGTAATTAAGTAAGGGTATGAATGAGATCAGAAATCACGTAAGGATGTGTGTGTGTGTGTGTGTGTGTGTGTGTGTGTGTGTGTGTGTGTTGGGAGGTGCTTCAGAGCTGGAAGAATCTTAAAGACCATCATCTCCAATATATATCATTTTACGGATGAGGAAATCAGTTCAGAGATATTGCGACTGGGGCGCCTGGGTGGCTCAGTTGGTTAAGTGTCTGCCTTCAGCTCAAGTCATGATCTCAGGGTCCTGGGATGGAGCCGAGTTGGGCTTCTCCCTCTCCCTCTGCCTGCCGCCCCTCTGCTTGTGCTCTCTTTCTCTCTGTCAAATACATAAATAAAATCTTTAAAAAGAAGAGATATTGTGACTGATTCAGAGATGAAACAACGAGCTCATTTGGGGACTAAATTTCCTCTGAACAAATTGCACAACATTCTGGGTCACTCAACTTTGAGTGCTGATAAAAGGAAAGAGAACTGTCTGGAAAGGGAAACCTCTTTGGGGGGCCTGGTAATTTAAGGAGGAATGAACATACGGATTCTTATATCATGGACATGGAGGGACAATGACGCATTCTTCAAATCACTACCGAAAAGTCGTCAGATCTTCATGAGATTAAGTCAGGTAGTATTGAGTTGTATTTCAGTGAAGGGATTTCTTTCTGGGGTTAAACTATTATGTGGTCCAAGAATGTAACTTTCTTTAATCTAACTTGACATAATTTAATCTAACTTGACATAGGATAGAACCAAAAGAATCTGGAGAAATGTTTGCCCGTTTTATTTTTATTTTTATTTTTTTTTAATTTTTATTTATTTTTTTATTTAAAAAAAATTTTTTTTAAGATTTTATTTATTTATTTGACAGAGATAGACAGCCAGCGAGAGAGAACACAAGCAGGGGAAGTGGGAGAGGAAGAAGCAGGCTCCCAGCGGAGGAGCCTGATGTGGGGCTCGATCCTGGAACGCCGGGATCACGCCCTGAGCCAAAGGCAGACGCTTAATGACTGCGCCACCCAGGCGCCCCTGTTTGCCCATTTTAAAGTCCAGCACTGAACAGCCACTCAAAATCTTCCGATGACCCTACTCCCCCCACCAGGCTGCTTGATCCAGTCGCCCCCCCCCACCCTTTTTAATGGCATGTTTCTGGGCCCTGAGTTATCTGTCTTGGTGCCTCAATATCCACTTACTATTTATGTAGACTTGTCTTAAAAGAGAGAGATAGAAGGGAATACTACTGGTAAGAGAAAGAAACCGGGAGGTTTGCATGTGTTGTCTGTCTTACTTTTCATTAGAACAGAAACTCCTAAAGCTGGAATTGTGTCTTGGATTTTTGGTTCTGCTGGTAGCACACTGTGCTCAATAAAAATTAACCTATCAATCAACAGGACAGAAAATCCTATCCTGCCAGGAGCAATACCTCCTGTTTGCCCCACAGAAAGCCAATTAGAGTGTTAGGATGTTGAAATGGATACAGAAACGAAGGAAAGTGGGAAAAAAATGCCCCAAAACCTCAAATAAAAAATAAAACCAAATGGAAAAAGAATGGATCACAGTTGAGTATTCAGGGAAAGCTCCTGGCCACTTCAGTTTCTCCCCTTGACAGTCTCTTTCAGCGTGTCCTCCATGTAATGGAAGCTTGACATGGTGGCATGTTGGAGGCACCACTGCCCTCTAGGAGATGCTGCTCAGGGCAGGTGCAGGAAGCACCATCCGTCTGTCCGTCTTCCCAACAGCCCACCCACAGGGCACTCACTGCACGCCCCCCCCGCCCCCCGCCATCTTGCCATTTACCTGCCACCACCACCACCCTGGCTCAGCCTCACTTGTTCAGAAAACAAAAGAACAATTCATCCGGTAAGGGACTAATAGGAAGCTAGAGAGAGAGAGAGAGAGAGAGAGAGAGAGAGAGTGCTGTTGACTTCAGAGAAGCAAGGGAAGGAAAGTGAGACAGGCAGACTGGGATTCTTCCTGTCATCAACCCTCCCGAAAATTGATTAAAGCCATGAAGCCTTTCTTCCGAACACAAACATATGCATGTGCACACACAATTTTGCATATAATTTCATGAATCTTCCTTACACACAAACATACCTTTTGTCTTAAAAACTTAAACTCTAGAAGCTATAACTTTCCAAATCTTACTAACAACCAAGAAATTCTGAAAACTCTTTAATCATGGCAACTTTTTTATATTAAAGGATTTTCTTTTTCTAATTGTTGTTTTGTTTGTTTCAAATGCATTCAGTTTTAGAAGCGATTCCTTGAATAAAAAGAGTGATCAAGGTGGATAGTTACAAGGATAAGAACACTTGTTTCTTCTCGTGTGGCGAAGTACACCTTATCTGAGGCGTCCACATACTCATTTACCTAACAGTAATTTTGTTTAGAAGAAAAAAGGCTTTATTTCATTAGCAAATTCTAGGGGGGGCTCAAATCACCTGATAGTTGACTATTCAGCACTCCTTCAGGTAAACATGAGGCTCACTCCGACCTCTTCTGGAAGGCAGGTCTAGGGCCATTGACTTCTCTGCCTTTTGAAACCACACAGCGAAGAGGTTGGTACCCGAGGAGGGAGCACTGAGGTGGCAGTGCCTGGACCGCCCGCAGCCAGAGACAGGGGAGAAAGTGTCTTCATCTGCCCTCTCAGTGAGTGGGGGAGCAGAGGGGGCAGCGGTAACAGCCGGCAAAGAGAAAATGTGGGAGGAAGTGAGGGGAAATCAATAACACAGAGTGAAAAAATAATGTGCTCTCCACGCCATAAAGGAAAATCATGATGAAGGCCCAAGTTAACTCCCATAATGCTTTCAAGGATCAGAGAAATGACACTGTCAAAATACAACATTAGTTTTCTGAAGCCCACAGGCTGAATTTTATTTATTTAAAGTTAACTCCCATTTTAATACCAAAAAAAAAAAGATAGCATATTCTACATCAAAGGGAGAGAAACTTTTCCTAATGTATCCATTTCTCTTCTGAAGTACACAAGCTGTCGCCATATCATGCTTTGTGGTGTTTTCTCAACTGTGCCGGCTTTTCTTTGCATCAGGAAATGCACAGTCAACAGACTCAAGCCGGGGGCTGCTGGTTCTCCATGCCAAAATGGCAATTGTTTGATTTTGTGAGTGTTTTTAAATGCATTGTTAGTTTTAACTAAGATGAATGTATGCTGCATGAATGATGTTTCAAAGCAGGAGAGAGAGAGAGAATGAGAATCAGACAGAGAGCTGAAATCAGTCCTCCATCCGCTGTGTAAAAGTGTGAACCGCAGCTTGTCGAGAGGATTGGGCTGGGGTAGCTTCTGGGGGATAACTCAGTTTTCTGTAGTGGTCATTTCATTCCCCTTGGGAGTTCCGTTGATGGTCGCCTGGGTCTGGTCAGATCTTGACCTCTTGCTGAGGACAGCGCTTCCTACAAGCTTTCTGGATATTGTTTCCATAGCTGTGAGAATAGACCAAAATTACTGTCCTCGATCGCTGGTCTTCTCACTGTTCGTCGGATACACTTTGCTTATCTCTGAGTCTGAACATTAGCTAGTCTTCTGTGTGCACAGAAGTCGATCTTAGTAGAATAGAGTGGGTAAGACCGTGAACTCCGCAATCTGACAGCCTGGCTCCAATCCCTGGCCTGACGTGTACTAACTACGTGATAAATTCCTTTACATCCCCATGCTTTAGTTTCCTCATCTGGAGATGGGAATAAGATTAGCTCCTTCGGGGGATGTAGGATGAGTAAAGAAGCAATACGCGAACCTCGTTTAGAACTGTACCCAGGCAGTAAGTGTTTAGTCCTCCTAGCAAGTTCTTTATCATAGAGTGTTCTGGTGATGTGATTTTTGTTATTTTTCTCATACTAGCAGTACAGCTTTTTTCTCTGCAGAACCACCTCTTCCCTCATCTTGTTCCGATGTGGGTTAGAATGGGCTGACCCCACCTGCTTCTGTTCCATGGTGGAGACAGAATCCAGACCTGGTCAATTAGTTAATTCCATCCTCCTTGCTACAGTGACTGACTCAGGGATGGGACAATGATATAAGTTGGTCCAGTCAGAGTAAATCACAGGAGTTTCCTTGGAACTTAGGGAAGAGAAGTTGTCTTTTGTGTTGGTTGGTTAATGGGGTAAACTGTAAGCCTGGCAGCTATCGGATGGAGTCAGTAGTCTGAGGCAAAAGCCAGTGCAGGGAAAGCAGAGCCAGGGGAGGAAGAGAAATCAATTCAAATGATAGGACCCCATGACTCCAGCCATGTGGAAGCCCCGGGACCGCTCCTGCATGAGTCTGTTTGTTCTGGGCTTCTGTTCTTGGGAGTTGAAGGAGCCATCACTAATCAGGCTCGCACAAGGTACCATCTCTCTCTTCTACGTATTCAATTCAGATCCTTTCTTCGGGAAACAGTGCAGACCTCACCTCTTCTGGAAGTTATGCCTTTTTTCCTAAGTTCCCACAGCACTTACTATCTGTGCCATATATTCAATACTTATTACCCACATTAGAAAGTTTACCTCTGCAAATGCATTTACTGCATCTCTCCAATTCCGTGGACTGGTTCCATGTTCTACTCTTCGGCGATGGCCATAACCACTATCGCATCCGGTATTTTGCATCAAGTTGACCAAATATGTATTATTTGAATTTCTTTTAGCTTCTCATACCCATCAGAAGTGGACTCTGTGCCTCAGTACACAAAGGAAGGTGAGCATAGGAAAACATGAAGTAAACTGGAGATGGGGTAGAAAAGGGTTGTTCCACGTAGAAAATTTCAAGGGAAGTGTCCAGCCCCTTGTCCTGTGTGAAGAGCAACAGTGGAATGTGAACTTGATTCTATGCTTCCCACGTGTCTATAAGCTTCTTAGCATACGGACTGGCTCTATGTTTTAAATGCTGTTCCTAGTACTTTACACAGTACCTGACATTTATTGTAGGTGGTCAATAAGTATTTATTGAATGAATACTGCATTGCAGTTACAGTGCAGGGGGCTCAGCTCAATCGCCTAACCTTTAGGAACATGGAAAGGAAATGAAGTAAGAAAGGAATTGCTGGTTCTATGAAGCCAACACCTTCCTCCCATTATTTTGAGCCCTTTCTACCATCACCTCATTTCTCCAAATCACAAGAATAAATAAAGCCATTCCTTAGGTTGACAGATGAGGTGTAATGACAATAGCATGTTTGGAATTTCTTGGTCTGTGAGAAAAGTGGTATGAATTCCAGACCCAACAAGGAAAGGCTTATACCATCATCAGAATGCGTGAGTGGCGGGGTCTGAAAGCTGACTCAGATTTAGAAAAAGGCACGGCATTGGAATGTTCAATCTACACGCAAACAATTCTGGGTTTGAATCCGTTTTCTTATCTTCGGTAACATTAGGTAGCATTAGTTCTAGAGCTGCTTTGTGCATTGTAAATCGATGAAAATGCAAACCACTTTTCCTTTAAACTACTTGATTCTCTCCTACAGAAAGTATTAATACAATTGTCATTCCCTGTTCTTTTTTTTTTTTAAGATTTTATTTATTTATTCGACAGAGACAGAGATAGCCAGCGAGAGAGGGAACACAAGCAGGGGGAGTGGGAGAGGAAGAAGCAGGCCCATAGCGGAGGAGCCTGATGTGGGGCTCGATCCCAGAACGCCGGGATCACGCCCTGAGCCGAAGGCAGACGCTTAACCGCTGTGCCACCCAGGCGCCCCTGTCATCCCCTGTTCTAATGCAACATTTTCCATTCATTCATTCATTCATTCATTCATTCATTCATTCATTATTCACAGGTCAAAATGATCATTCTAAAAATTATTTTCATTATGTCTATACTCTTGTCAAAAATTTCAGTTGCTCCTACAGCATAAAATCCAACCTAAACCAGATAGCCGAGGCCTTCAGTAATTTGACCCAACCCATCTTTCCACGTGCAAACTTTCCCACTGCTCCCTCATTCACAACTCTCTTGGACGTAGACCCTTGTCTACTTAACTGTTGCCTCTCACTGGCTTCTCACTTTTGGACTTCTGAATCTGTCTATTCAATCATGTGCTTTCGTTTAAGTGATATTCTTTATGTTCTTTAACATTCCAACTGAAGATGAGCTTTCCTTCCTTAATTCCTAGAGTATTTTATGGTCTATATCACTTGTTCCTTTTATGACCTCAGATTATTATCATTTCACGTGAACGTGTCTTATGTTCTTTACTACGAACTCCTTAAGGGCAGAGATCACATCCTGGGCTTCTTTACATTTTGCTTTACATATCATACGGCTTATTTCAGAGATTAGTACGGTAATAACTTAGGTGATACATGGCTAAGGCCTTTCACTGTTCATACCTGGGGAGGTTTTGTCCTTTTTCAGTTAGTAATGCCAATTACCAGAAATTTTCCAAATTTGTAAACATTGCCCATGAATGGAATTAATTAGAATTTCTTCCCAACTTTTCTGTTTTTACAAAGGTCTTAATCTACCAAGAGCACTACAAAGCAATAAGAAAAACACCAAATATACACGAGAAAATTGGGAATGGGGTATGCATAAGCTAATGAAAGACTACTGAAATATGAAAAGATGCACATCTTTACCTCATGAAGGGCAAATTACAATGAAATTCCCTCTTTGACTTTTGAGACCAATAATGATTAAAAATTTAAAATTGCCAATGACTAGTGTGAGCCAGGGTGTGAGGAAATAGGAACATGCATATACTCGGGAGTACAGTTTGGTATAACTATTTGAAGGGCCAGTTAGCAATATACACGAACATTTTAGATTTACCTAATCTTAGAGCCAAGAAGTCCACTTTTAAGAATTCTCCCTACAGATATAAGCATATAAATGCACAAACACATCTATGTGTTAAAAGATGTTCCGTTGCAGTATTATGTACAATAACAATAGACCTCTTAACTCTTCAATAGGGATTAACTCAGAGTCAAGTACCAAGCTATGGTGGGGCTGGGACTTGAATCCAGGCAGGTTAACTCTATGCTTACACATGGAAGGCTTTATTACTGTGAACTGAACTTACTGAGAACTCTTCTCTTAGGAGCTCAAAATCTTCTGTAGACATTGTTCTGGTTTTTGGCCAGAGCTAAGATTAGTTAGGAATAAGTAATAAACACACTACAGTCATTAAACAAGTCAGCAATAGAGACAAGACTAGAATTCTTATCTTCTTGACTCTCAATCCAAAAAGCACTCTGCCATTTCTCATCTGTTTTGAGTTGACATACATATATTTAACTTGGTGACAATGTCGGCAAAAAGAAAAAAAATTGTTCTAATGAATCTTTCAAGGTGTTCTGATAGTTTCTCTGTTTTGAAGTATATCTGATGAATGATTTATGTGTTAGATTTATTAAAAACACATCCATTACTTTGGGGCCTTGGGTAGATACTTAAAGGAAGAATGTGGCATATTCAACCCAGCAGTTAAGATTACCCATAAATAGCTAAGGGATAGACCCATCAGGGGATGTCAGATCGAAAAGATGCTCTGAGAAGGTGAATGGATGGGCGCCTGGGTGGCTCAGTCAGTTAAGCATCTGCCTTTGGTTCAGGTCATGATCTCCGGGTCCTGGGATTGAGCCCTGCGTCGGGCCCTCGGCTCAGCGGCCAGTCTACTTCTCCCTCTCCCTCCCTCTCTGATCTCTCTCCCTTTCACTCTCTCTCAAATAAATAAATAACATCTAAAAAGAAAGAAAGAAAGAAAGAAAGAAAGAAAGAAAGAAAGAAAGAAAGAAAGAGAAAGTGAGTGGACTTGGCCCCTCTAACTCAAGATGCAGGAGCAGAACCACCACAGAAAATAAGTTTTGCTTTCATTCCCTGTGGCTCAAAATTTCAAATTTTTTTGTAAAGATAGGCAACTGATTCTTCTTTTTGGTTCGACCTACCAAACTCCCATTACATTTGGACAAAAATGCAGTTCTCAAACTAGGATGCAAACACAAGTGCCAGTGTGCCCAATGAACTTAGGACAATGAATGATCAAAAATACAAAGATCTTTCACCACCAACATTGGGTACACAGACACACAATTCCTTTTAGGAAATTGGAAAGGGCACTAGATGGGCAGAACATAAGGGTGTGGTTCACTCTCCCTGTCTCTATTTTCTAATTTAATTTTAGGACATGGCAGAAATATTCTAGAGTTTGGAAGAGAACAAAGTAAAAGGGTTGCAAGAGTGCAAGATTTCAAGATTCATCTCTGAAAGCTAGGTTAATATATCAAACTGGATTAGTCTGCCAAAAATATGAAAATATAAAAACATCATAAATGAGTCAGTTGTCCATGGCTATAATCTATTTGCCTGAAGCCAGATGTACTTATGATAGGAAAAACAGGTGGCTTTAAAATAGCTGGAAAACGTTAAGCACTTATATAAGATAACGGATTTTTTTTTTTTTTTGAAGTATCAAATGGGTTGGTATCTTATTAGGGTATTCAGTTTAAAAGAAGTGGCTATGATTTAACTGGGACGAATGATAAGTTTTCTCATTTTAGGATTTCAGTGTTCATTTAGGGAACTATAATACCATATAGTACAAACCCTTTATTAAATCAATGCATTCATTATCTGAAATAAAATTTGATTCAATCACTGTATTTTGATAGACTAGACTATTGCACACCGGTAGGAGATAATGGATTGAAGAGAGTGTCCTTGAAGGAGAGAAGCTCCGACCTCCTTTCTTTACACATTCCCAGGAGACAGTCAGTTTCCAACACCGTCAAGACTTCAGAAAGCTGCAAGGGACTGTGAGCCAGCTCTATGTGGTATAACAAATCAGCACACGAACCAGCTAACCATGTAACTGGTGAGAGGAAGGAATGAAATCATTCCTGCTTAAAATCTCTCCATGTCATCTTTTCACCTACTTAGGGTGATTGGCTTAGCTGGCTTTATGGCCAACTCAGCCATGTGTATGGTCAGGACTCACTAGAAGCCATCATCAAAGTTAGTAAATCTGTTTCTGCTCTCTACCAGCTCTGCTCACTTAGCCTGATCTGTCCATCTGTCTCACGGCCCCACAATTAGAGGAAGAGCAGGGAGAGCTCTTGAGGGAGATGGGAGAGAAGATGAGACCTAGTAGGCAGATGTGCACACACACCGCACAGACCCAGGAAAAAAGTACCGAGAGGTGTTGTCATAGCCTGATACACATAAGTGAGAGGGAAATCAAGGCTCATTTTAAAAAATGCTCATTTCCCCATAACTGCTTACAACTTGATTTGTGCATTGCAAGAGGCTTCTAACATACCTTTGTGTTTTGTGTGCTGCAATAGTCATCAGCATAGACTAATTCCGACACAATCGCTACATCCTAAATTCTTCTGGCGAGAGGGCACACTTGATGAAATCAAGGAAACAATAAAATTAGTCCACACATGTTCTTTAAAAGATTCTAGAAACAAAAATCAAATATATATTTGTGTACCCCAAGATCAAAACCTTGCTGGTTGAATATTGACTGTCTAATGACAAAAATTTCTTGAATTTCAAATCTTAAATGCATTCCCCTCCATACAGTGTCCTGGGTTTCTTGCAGTCATGATCTGGATACATACGTTGCCACAAAGATCTCTGGGAAATGCTTTTTGGCAGCGGGCACAGGAAATTATAATGAAAAACACTCACTAGTACAAATTGTGTAAAAAGATGGTTATGCTACTTCCTGAACATTTAGTAGCTATTTGCAATTATTTACACACGTAAGTCACATCACCATGTCGATATAAAATGTTTCTGTTAAAATCCTGAGGATGTGACAGGGAGAAGAGAGGAGAGAAAAAAGAACCAGTGGCTTGGGCAGGGCAGAGCCAGCAGCCACTCACCCTCCCCAAAACATTTCAAAAACTATCCTTCTCATAGGTATGACTTCAAATTTTTCCACCTCATAAAAGGAAAGGAGATAATTCTTGACTGGAGAGGAGCTTTCTTATGACCATGTCTTGAACTTCTGTATTTCTTTCTTTCTTTCTTTCTTTCTTTCTTTCTTTCTTTCTTTCTTTCTTTCTTTCTTTCTTTCTTTCTTTCTTTCTTTCTTTCTTTCTTTCTTTCTTTCTTTCTTTCAGCATGAGTGGGGGAAGAGGGAGAGGGAGAGAGAGAATCTTAAGCAGACTCCGAGCTCAGGGCAGAGCCCAACGTGGGACTCAATTTTATAACCCTGAGATCATGACCTGAGCCAAAATCAAGAGTCAGGAGCTTAACCAACTGAGCCACCCAGGCACCCTTATTTCCCCACTTTCCAACACATGAGTGAAAAGAGGACGGGGACAGCGACTGCCCTTCTGAAGATAGGTAGGTCTGAGGTTGGCCCAGCTCCACATCCAGGTCACAGTCAATGTCACATGCACCACGTCTTCCACCTGGAGCTCAAATGCACTGCTGAAATGCATTGGGTTGCATGTGAACGCTTTTTCTGGGCATGGCACGAGAATGATTTATGAGGGAGGAGACAGAAATGGCTGAGATCTGCAAAACACAGTGTCTTCCTACCACTTAAGAATCCCTGCTCACCCCTGACTAATACAGAAACAAGGGAAATTTGCAGGATTCAAAAGAGACTCTTAGTCAACAGACTGCAGAACACACAATGCTCCCTACTTTGGCCTGGGATTAAGACCCTTTTGAAAAGAGCACTTTTCTTCACATGAAAGGAACCATTCACGTCAGATGGGTGTTTCCCAGGTCCTGGGGTCAGAATGTAGGCTGATATATTAGGTAGCAAGTACCTGACTCCCTTTTTAACTAGGCCAGCATTTGTTCAGTTGAAGTGGCTCATACATGCATATTTAAATCCCTTAGTCTTTTGCTAACTACAAAACTCCCCCCGAAAGTACTACATTGTTTACTTGTCTTCTCGGTGCTAGAAAAGAGGTAGCTTTTCTATTTTCTTCTTATACTGACATTAGGGCTTGGCTTTTGACAATTTAAACTCACTAAGGAATGCTAGAATTTTGAAGTATTGTTTTTACTCAGTCCTTAAGGAAAAAAGCCCTTTTCCAAAATAAATAGGCTTGAGGTCTAGACTGGGGAAGCCTTGGCATAGAAGAGCTGTCTTTCAAAGCTCACAAAATATGCAGAGGTACAGAGTGGTTTAGTTACTGTTTGAGGGGGTAAATGAGATCACGGATATTGGCGTGGGCTGAACTGTGTCCCCCACTCCTGCCCCTTTCATATGTCGAAGCCTTAACCTTCAGTACCTTAGAATATGCCTGCATTTGGAGATAGGGCCTTAAAAGAGATAATGGAGGTAAAATGAAGTCATATGAATGGGCCTTAATCCAATATGACTGGTGCATTTATAAGAAGAGATTAGGACACAGACAATATAGACTGAGGGGCAATCATGTGAGGAGGTGAGAAGATGGGCATCTACAAGCCAAGGAGAGAGGCCTCAGAAGAAACCAACCTGCTGACACCTTGATCTTGGACTTCTAGCCTCCAGAACTGTAAGAAAACGAATTTCTGCTAAGGCACCCGGTCTAGGGTATTTTGTTATGGCAACTCTAGAAAACTAATGTAGATTTGAAGGTGCCTGGAGTATTTTACAAATGCTAGTTATCATCATTATTATTAGGAGGGGTATCAGGGCAGAGCCAGGGCGTGGAAACCAGCCTGGACATACAGAATTAGCACCTATCAATAAAAATGTAGTAAATGCTGACTATGCCCTTGGTATACGGAGATGACTGAGATAGGCTATTTGACCTGTAGCAACTGTCAACATGACAAGGAAGATACTGAAAGAGCTCGAGAGGCTCAGGGAGAAGGCAGTTACTTCTGCTTGTTGGGTGCGGTGAGTGGAGGTGGGGGACAGGAGAGTTTACAAAGATGTCATGAAAACAGAGTGGCATCTAGAGACTCAAAGCCTGATTAAGACTTTGCCAGGCAGATGCGGTAGGGGCAGAGGAGGAAACATAATCAAGGGCACTCACGTGGGAAGGTGTGCTGTGTCTCTAGGAAAAAGCCCATGGTGTGACGGCGGGACGGAAAACACAGGGAAAGTGCTGGGAGATGAGTCTTACAGAGAGGCTTGGCGTCAACTTGTAGAGGACCTTGAGTGCTGTGTGAAGCAATTTGGGTGCTATATGTAAGCAACAGTGAAGACAAATATGTTGCTCTTTTTGTTCTCTCAACATTTCTTTACTTTCTGCTGTGATCTGTTTTTCTTGCATTCATTGCACACCGTCACCCAGACTTCAGGAGTCTCCTCTCTCCCAGTCCACCAGGTTCCATCAGCCAAACTGCTCCTTAAAAGCCATCTTTTCTAGAGGCTTAAGTGATTTTTCCACTGATGCCCATCCTTGAAAGGTAAGCGGTAGCCTGGATGTCCTAGACCCTGAGCAATCTTTGCCACCAATTTGATGGATCTTTTAGGGCAAGTCATTTTTGCAATTTTGTTAAGAACTGACAACAGTGATCACTCACAGAGATCAGCCGAAGTGTGCTGGGGTCTCAAAAAAGATTTATTGACTGGGTGAATAGAATGTGTCCAAAAGCTGATGTATACCCCATTCTCTGGCCTGACCATTCTCTCTTTCCCTTGCTCTTTTTTTTTTTTTTGTATCTGAATTAAAATAACATCTATCAATTATGGAACATGGCCAAACAGTTAAAGACACGTTATGAGATTAATTGGAAATGCATGCCGCTCCTTGGAGAAATTTCAAGAGGAACCTTTACTGACTCATGCTTATATATCACAGGGAAAAATGAAAGTCACATTCACCCTTTATTCAAAATAGTCCTCATCACATATACTCAAATAGCTGCGCAGAACTTTTTGACTGTGGTGGGAAAGCTGAAGGACACTGCAAAATATGCATCTGAACAATTAGGTGGTGGAAGAATGGGCTAAATATCTGCAAAGGCAGAAATAGTCTTTCATCACCACATTTTCTGCTCACATACTGACTTGTAAATTAGAAGTAAATATACATGCCTCTGATGTCTACCTCTATCTGCAGGACACTAATAAAAAGCTTCCATTTTGATCAAGTTAGTTTTTGTGTTCTCAGAATTCACAGATCCCTGTGAATTCTCACAGATTTTTAAAAAAATTATAATCTAATTTTAATTATGGAAAGTCAATTCTTCGAGCAGCAGTCTAAAGGAAGTGATTGAAAATAAGAGCTCTGGTATCAGATGACCTTGGCTCAAGTTCTGGTTCTTTAGTTTGTAATGTCCCTGTCCAAGTCATTTCAATCTCTTTGCACCTTTGAGGATTGCTGTGAGTATTAAATGAAATAATCTGGGTAAAATGCATTCTTAGCACAATAGTGGATGGATACAACAATCTGTGATCTAGAAAAGAGCATTCTCTGCTAAACGCTGGGCCTTAAAAGTGAGTTGACAAGGGAAGCCGTATAGAATGCCAGGTACGGTTCTCATCCACAGCTCGTCAGTGGACGAGCAATGATGGTGCTGACGTAATTGGTAAACCACAACCAGAAAAATCAGTCCTTTTACATTTCAAATGGCTCAGAAGAGGCTGACTTACAGAGCTGCAGCAGGCAGCTAACAATTCAGGGAATTTGTGTTAATAGGAAATATTTTTGAACCCTTGAAGCAAAATACATGTTTATAGTTAAGTAGAAGAGTGGATTTGGGGTCTTACCGCTTAACTGTGAACTTCAGTATTAAAATCCTTAGGCCAGTTTTGCACCAGTAAGACAAAGACATTTCCGAATGGTGCTGAGGACAGTTCGTGTAAAAGCTTGCTCCTCAAGCAGGATGGTGGAATGTTTGAGGGTCTAGGTGCTAAGCCAGCCTGCCACATGGATCATTTCTCCTTGGGGTAAATGGGTCATGGGTCCCAAACCAGTATGGGTAACATCTTGTCCATCTCTGCTTCCAGCAGTGTCTGGAACTCTAAAATGCAAAAAGAGAAAAACGATGAGTGTTCACTGTTGACCTTGCACAGAGAAGGTACACAATCAATAACTGTTGAATACATTTATCTACCCCTGCAAAGTCAGTTTCTTTGGGGGTGGAATAGGGATAAAGACTCTTGTATCTTGTACAGGTCTGACAGCCAGCTTGCATCCATTGTGTCTGGTTCTGTGGCATGTTTTGCCTGAGGAGTTCTCCATTATCACACCAAATGGAACTAATGTTAAAATATTAGGTCTCCAACTTTCTGGTTTGTAATCTTAGCAGAAATTCTGCTTGTAACATGATTGAAATGAAAATGCCTTTCTCAAGATCTGGAAGTGATGTTCAGGTTGAAGTTACTGAAAATAAAACACAGGAAAGCAACCCTAAAGAAACATTTAAGACAATATCTACTGATGATACAAATCAGCATTATCATTTGTTGTTAGTTTGGCAATGTCAATCACCGAAGTGAGGTATGAGCTACTGTACATTATAAATATGGGAATGGGAGAAATATTAAGTATATGTTTTTATTAATAAAAAATAAAAGCACAGGGAGAAAACAAAAATATTTGCAAATATCATCCAACTTCTAAGTACAGTAAAAATTTCTCATATGGGAGAGTTTCCTTTCTAAACTGAGAAATTCTCTTGTAACTAAAACTGTCACGAAGCTGCCACATTAGACTAATGACCTTTAGTTATAATTGGATAATTGAATTTTAAATTGTCAAGAAAATGGAACTAAAATTCATAAAACTTGCCAAAAGAATAACTCTTTGATACACATTTGACAATCTGAAAAATACCACATTTTAAGAGAAATGAACCTGCTATTGCATTATCCAAGGGCAAAGCAAGCACTTGAATGTTCCTTTCCCCCCGATGACCTCAGGATTAAAAAATGGCTCAGCTGCTTTTGTTGAATTTGTGGTGCATTTGCTTTAAGTCTCCTTTAGAGTAACATTTTATCAGTTAAGATTTTTACATGAGTCCTGTACCTCATATAAGGATCATTTATAGCTAACTTCTTACTGTAATGACATTTCATGATATACTCACAATGATGCCCAATCTCCAATCATTAATTAAGAGTACAGAGGAACTAAGCACATTATTTAACTGGATAGAAATTGTAATGCATAGGAATTAAATATTTGGAACGCCTGTGGATTAAAAAAGACTATCCGTTCCTGAATTTATTCCACACTGAAAATTGTTGACACTAGAGGCAAGTATTGACAGAGTAGGGCTGATCAATATTGAACCTTAAGGGTCAAAGGACTTCATGCTTAGTGTAATAAGCAACTTAGTTACGGTATTACAGTGTTTCAGTGTAGTAACAGTTATTAAGGGTCAGGCAAGGTTTCTTTGATAAACTCTAATTTAGGGAGGCTTGCACAGTTCCAGAGTATCCAAAGGCATAAGATAGTGTGATTGAAGCAAGACGATGGTTTGGAAATAAATAAAGAGAAAGTGAGTCATTACATTCAAAGTTGAGGAATTAGATTATTGTCACTCTCCACATTCAAATCCCATCTTTTCTTACCATCCCCACAGAACTTTTATGAAATCTCTAAACCTAGGAAGCTTTAGATGAGAGGTAAATCTCTTTTAAGTTTTTAAATGGCTTGAAATCTTTATTTTTGAAAATTATCTAGCACATTCAAGAAGGCTATAAATTATAAATACTACCTAAGGGAGCTCTGTACCTATTCAACCAGATATGGTTCAATGAAATCTCAGAAACACCCTCTACACTTTCTCCTTAGTTGTGTGTAGAACATTAGTACCATATGGAAATCATTATTCTTCACTCAAACATACTTGATCGTATTGGCCTACTGAATTGCTTAAGGTTTGGTTTTCTAGCAAATCTGACTTTTAATGTAACTAAGAAATCGCTTTTAATTATCTACCTTAAAATTTGTGTTGGACACATTGGATTTGAACTTCGAAAAAAGCAAGCAATAACGTAAATATATGCAAAATTTTTTATAATAGTAAAATGATGATGACATAAATAGATAATTACATAGAAACAATATGTATTTCCTGGCCTGGCATTTAACAACATACTTTATTTCCTTATTGTCATTTTCTTAAATTAATGTAAAACTTGAAAATGAACATGGAAAAGTTTAGGATTATGGGTTTGAAAAAAATGATGGCATAGCTGAACATAGAAGAGGAGGAGCCGAAGTGCTAACTCAAGTACTTTCTACCTTCTGAGCCCCATATAAACACAGTTCTGACTCTTCAGGTCCTTCCTGGGCAGACGCTAAGTGCTCTGCCCTCTGTGACCTTTCTTCTAGAATTCAGAATGTATAGATACATTCAAACAACAGAAGTGGGCATTGATCAGTCAAGGAAGAAGCCGTGCACTTTCAGTTTCCATTACATTAAACAAAATACTCATTAGTGCTTGGCATTTTCCCAAGCAGACACAATCTAGGTGTCCACTGAGGCCTCGTTGCGCAGTTAAGAAGTTTAAAAAGACCTTCTAGGCATCAGCTAGGGACAATTAAGGGATGGGTAAAACTACTCCAGGGTAAGAAGGCTGAAAGTACTGGAAACAAACACACACACAGAATATCAACTGCAAACTAGACAAACTATCTTTAAGATCAGTTAGATACTCATAGAGACAAAGACTAAAGATCCCTTTGCTTAATAATCATTATCCTCCTTAATGAAGCCACAGTACACTTACTATGGGAGCATTCAGTTATTTTAAAACAAAACCACGTCTGGATATGCGGTAGAAAAAACATAATCTGATGGAAACCTGTCATCACAACGTAATTATTCCTATCGTTTACCCAACAAGGAAACTAAGTGCTATTATTATTAAGAGGTCATAATAATGTAAGCTAGCTCTGAAATCCATATCCATTAAAACTGTTGAAACTTGTTTTATTGTTAAACGTCCACTCCCAGATCCAAAACAGCTCTAGAAAATGTTAGAGAACAGCTACTTACATGCAGGTCAGACTCACAAACTGTTTTCCCAAGTGTTTCCTTCCCTTCTGCCTCTCTCATCCATCCATCCATCCATCCATCCATCCATCCATCCATCCATCCATCCATCTTTCATTCAGCAAGCATTTATTAAATACAGGTCTGTGTGCCAAGTTCAGGGGCCACAATAGTGAGCAAGTCCAACAAGGGTCAGGTATACATGAAGTTACAGGCTGGCACCCGAAGCAAACTATTTTATATGATTTCTGTTACTGTTGGTATTAAGACAACCATATTTGACAAATCTTCCTGCAAGACCATTAAAATGAGTTAAATTTCAAAAATCATTCACATTACCTGTTTCTCACCCTCTGGGTAGGGGAATGGGAAGAAAAGCTTTTCTTGACACAATTTCTCTTATTTTAAGGAGACATTTGTTTTTCCACTTAGGCTGATGCAATCTAATCTACCAGCAAGTTGTAGGAACAAATATCAAATATAAACTCTTTCTCAAAGGGATGCTGTGCTATCTATTTCACAAGGAATGTACGAAAGAAGAAGAAAAAAGAAAGATCATAAGCCTAGTATGGCACATGAAAACTTTCTTGAGTTTGCTACAATATACTCTCCCTGCTTTTTATCTCCAAGACACCATTTTATCAGTACTTAACACAGATCTTCAAATCCCAGAGCTAATAATGCTTCCCAGCTACATACAGCTGGATGCGTCTGACAAGCAGCATGGAGGAGGGACCTCACAGGGGATAAGGTTCCTAACAGTCAACTAAGAGTTCAAATCCCAGAAGAGGTGCCCCTGGTGTGCAGAGCACTTAACCCTTCGACCAGTACCAACATGACTATTCACAAATTATTGATGTCCCTAAATCCCTGGCAGATTGCGGACAGTTCTTGTATCCATCGAAGCCCAGGCATATGGTCACTAATGGGGTGGCTTAAAAAAAGAACACATACACACATTCGGTCTTTGCTACACGAATATAAAGCCGCTGAAATGCTAGAAGGTGATTGAACTGGACGGAACACTGTTAAATACATGCTTAGCCTCATGTTATGGATCATTTCCATTGACAGCTATCTGCGTCCTCGGCGCAGTCTAATTAGAGCTGTCTGGACAAGTCTGCTCTCTGAATGACCGTCAGTGCAATGAAAAGGTGAAACACGAGGAGGCTTGAGGCCTTTTTTGTAAAGCATTCAAACGACTGTCTCTGTGGTTACGAACAGCAGTGGCAGAGAGATTCATTTTCAAAATTAGCCAGCCATAAGCCTTTTTGGCAAGAGAAAGTGGGGCTCCTTCTGATGTCATTTTGGAGTACTGGAAGCTGAGTTAGGTAATGCCAGATCTTAAGAACTCAAACTGGGCCATATTCTGGTCTAAAATAGATACATTTTTTGGGTCCTAAAGCAGTAAAATTCTACAGCAAGCTTTCATGTTTGCAATTTATTTGGCAAAATAGAACCACCAAATGAAACAATTTTGCCTAAAGTAGTCTCTTTTGTAAGACAATTTTGCAACTAGAAGGTAGGAACATAATTTATTTAATTTGTTTTTATAGTATATAGAATACTAGCACAGCAAGTAAAGAGCTTCAAACAATTAAGATACTTATTGAATAACTTCATATTTCCGGTGCTGTTACGGAACCAGAGAAACAAAATAAACAAAATATTCGGGGTTTAAGAAATGTGGGACATAGTTTAGAGACTGAATCTTAACTAATTATACCTACTTATGGCACTTCCTCCCCTATAATATGATTTTATTTAAAGAGATGTGAATTAACTCATACTTGCTCTTTAATACCAGAATTAATTGTACTTTATGAAAGGGTCCAAAAGACTGTGCTATGTTTAAAATTTTCATTCATTGGCTTCTCCACACAAATCCATCAGTCATGATACGGGTTTATCCTTTTCATTTAATGTTTATTTAGTATCTACTTCATATAGGACATTGAGTTATATCTGGTGTCCTTCCCCAACCCCCAAATGCCTCTGTCTCTTTCTGTCCTTTATAATATGTTCATCCAGACCGGTGAAAGGTAATAGTAGCACTAAACAGAAGAGCACTCCTAAATTCAGTTAGGATGCTGTTCAGGAGTGCAGACTGTCTTAGCCTCGAGGCCTAACAGAAATTAGTCGGACCTAGAAGATATTATAGTCAATGAATAGGTTCTAGGTTAAAGCCAGTGAATCAGGGCAATATGTATTGAGTGCTGACTGGGCACTGACATTGCGCTGGGAACTTTGGGGACCAGGGAACAGTAGAAGCATCTTCAACAAACAGCAAACTGGGAAGATGTACACATTGGAAGTCACCAAGGAACGGTGGAGTTGGAGGACCAAACCCTAGAGTGATGTCGAAAGGCTTTCTAAGGAAGAGAGAGCTTGAGCTGTCTTTGAAGAATGAGGCCAGATGTCCAAGCCAAAAACATAGTGACAGGAACGTGGCAGGTAGAAGACCAGCTAGGAAATTGCCCTCCTTTGAGCGGTTGCTTTGTTTTGAGGACTATATCTCTTGGGGTCTAATCAGGAGAATAGAAACCACTTTAAGTATTTAACACAGAAGATATTTAATACAGGGAACTGATTTTACAGGTGATGACCTGAGATGACCAACAGGAGACAGTGTGGCAATTAAAGATTATTATGTTCAGGAAGCTGCCAGCAACACCTGGGTCAGAAGGACAAGCGAGAAGCTAGAGTTTCTAGAGCTCAGAGACCAGGGCCACCCCGGAGAGGACAGAACTAGAGAAGGCCTAATCAGTAGGTGCTGGAACAATGGAGAAATACAAATGCAGTTACTACCAGAGATCTACAGGAAGCAGAGAGAAGAGGGGAAATATCCTGACTTCTTCTTGTCTGTCCCCCTGCTCCATCACCTGGCAACGTCTCCCATGGACCAAGTCCTAACAGAAGCTGACAAGGAGCCTAGGGAAAAAAAAATGTCTGCAGGGGTCAATCTCCCTATAACACAGAATGGAGTAAGTGAAAGTAAGGAATATATATAAGAGCAAACAGGCCAATGATCAGCGAAGAGACGAACACAAAATAATGTAAGATTGTTACAGCAGAACCCTATTATAGGTTTTTAAAACTAGGAAGAGGCGTTTAAACCAAATAGGCAAGAGAAAGCCATTTTAGGTTTTGGGGAAGGAAAGAGACATTATGAAATTGGTATCTTAGGAGTATCTGACCGAGTTTGGAAAAAGATTTGAGGCAAAGAGACAAGTTAGGAGGTAGGAGATTAATATCTGTAGGTGAGTTTCAATAAAACTTTATTTAGAAAAACAGGCAGCTGGCCGAAAGTTGGTTGTAGATCATAGGTTGCTTACTCCTGGTTTATGATGCTCAAGATATCAAGGAAAATTCAGCTGGAGGTATGTGATATGCAGATGACACAGAGGAATTGAGATGTAGATTGAAGAATAGGTAATTATTCTTGAAGACCACCTTGGATACTACTATTATATCTTCTTGAAGTCTATTTCGTTAGTTCTTTTAAATGATACTAGGATAGTTGGTAAATATATTAGTGGGCTGAAGGATTATTTGAATTTATAAGGTGGGGTCCTTGAACCAGATGATTTATAATCCGGAGACACACAGAGGACAAAATCAAATAGATTTTCTGATATATGAATAGTAGTCCTGGGTCCACTGTTAATGGTTTTCAAATGTATATAATTCCAACCCAATGTATTTTATGAGTAAACTGGACCATTCTACAGTTATTCTTTTAAGTGTGACTAACATCCTTCTAATTTTTAATTTATATCATATTTATGATTTATTTGCACAGTTATGAGTTTGGCAATATTTCTTGCTTGCATTTGAAACGCATTTATAACATTAATCTCAAAGTATTTATATCCCAAACTATCCTGAAAAGTCAATGGTTATTTTCCATAATTTATGATATATTGAAGGCATTTTATCATGCTATTTACTGTTACGTCATAGGAAAAAAGTGTGACCTTTGAAGAAATAAAACAAGCAGCTTTTTAGTTCTCCTGCATATCTGTTAAGTTTATGGATATTTATTTTAGGCTTTATAAAAATTCTATCAGGCAGCTAAACAATTTAGAGTCACACAGCATGTAAATTCTATTAAACTATGGCTCTTTACCCTTTCCCCTATTGCCCTACATGTGCTTGGTACAGTGGTACAACTCTTCCCAACAAACACTAATAGTCTGCTTCAAATCCTTAATATAACGGATGCAGGTAATGCTAGAGGATACTAGTGAATATTCAAAGGGGTTTTTATCCATTTAAGGCTGAGAATGGTTGAGCAATTTTGTTTTTGGCCTCAAAAAGAGCAACCTGGTTAAGAGGTGAAGCCTTCTTGCAGTTCCTGCATTTGACATCGTACAGACCTTGCAGCCTTCCCTCGCAGATCTGTGACTTCAAGTCCTGGCCTTTGGACTTTTCTCCTCCTTGGGGGTAGAACGATTACCAAGTTCCTTCTGTTAGATATGTTAGCAGTTTCTGCTAAGAAGAGGATTTTAATAACATTAAATTGCAAGGAATTACGAGGCAAGGCTTGCTCCTAGACACTAAGACAAACCCAGTTTCAGCTGATGACACAGCTTCTATGAAGGGCCATCTGTTTAGCGCTAACAGCATTCTCTTTGTTTCACCCTTGTAGCTTGGTTTCAAACCCTGTCTGGGACACCTGCTCGATGTGAAATGAGATTGGCGGGTCTCAGTCCATTTGTGGCTGGCTGAAATTTCCCATCTTCCTTTCCAGAAAAATGGTCCATAAGGAAATTAAGTGAAAAGAGTTAGATGTCACACACGGATTCACGTATAGGTGTACTGAAGGCCTAGATAATCTTCCCGTGTGAAAAGTACAATATACATTCAACACTGGTTCACTGGTTCATCTGCTTTGCCTCTCAGCAGCTCTCTAACACCTGAGGTCTCCTGTATCCTGACGATGATGCAACTTTAGGGACATCTTTTTACTATTCTAAGCCACTGCATAATTTGAGCTGAGATTGTAACGTGGCTTGAAATTGGCTGCGATTTGCTGCTTCATTTAAACAGGGATGGTGTAGGAAAGTAGCATAAGAGGTACGTGTTCTGTGCTTTTTTACATTATGCAAATAGATCTGAAGTCTCCATAAATAACGATTAAAGAATATTCATAGGCTAAGAGTAAACAGATTAGATGCCTTCAGACCATCCGTTACCCAAGAGAGAAAGTAGAACACCGTAATTTATTATAACCCAAGGCAATATTACCTTAAAATGGTATGAATTTTGATTTCAAAAGTCAATAAGGTCTTTTCCATATAAATTTAAAGCCAGCAAAATGGCACTAAACTTACTAAATACACAATTAGTTTCTTGTTACAGATAATTTCTATTGATCCGAATCTGGTTTGTCAGCATGGATTAATCAAAATCGTCAGGGTTTGAGATCCCGGTGGCTCAAGGGATCAGTTCCTGGGCTATGAGCCTTTCACCCTCAGGTCACTGTTTCCAATACTTACAGGAGTTTCGAGAGGCCTATTTGACAGCTGATGTGAAACAAACCAGTACTTTCAAATGAGTCCCCTGCATGGATTCATTGCCCCTTGGATTCAGAGACGTTATCCCTTAAAGGCTGAGGGTATAAGTAAGGGACAAGTTACTGCATTACCAGCAGTCCTAGTTATTATTCATAGATATGTCCGTATTTATAATCTCCTATAGTAAGCAATTGTAATTGCTGTCTGCAAGGCTTGCTGTTTCCAGTTATAGAATATTTATCTCTGTGTGACATTTTCCGGCAAACCACACCAGTTGATCCCTGATTGGTTGCCCCGAGCTCTTATTTATTCTTTTCTTTGTAGGATAAGCTGTAGAAATGTTTCTTTTCCAGAGAGCATATGTATGTGTAACTTCTTTCTTCGTTTGCCTCTCAGGTCTTTTGTAAAGTACAGGTTATAACATTCTTATCTTTTATTACATAAAAACTCCAGGTCCAGGTCCTTACCAGGCAGAAGGCTTTCCTGAAGAAATGCTGTTCTCTGCAGTTCTTGGGTTAGATGATTATCCTTCACTTGCTCAGAGTCTTTAGGAAGCTTTTAATCCCAACCTGGGCATCCATAGTGATGTGCTGGGTAGTACAGATGCTCTGATCTTTGGCTGCCTGATCTCATCTCACTAGGTCTAAGAAACCCTCTGAAAATCCTCTTCTCTTCAGCTCTCAGTCTGTCAGAAGCTCCTAACAGCTTTCTTTATTCAAGGTGATACAGGAAACCTGTTGTTCAGATTTTTCTAGTTGTAGTCCCATAGATTTTGTTGCCAGGGGCAAAACACCCTGCTTTTGCCCTTTTTGGGTAGACACATTGACAGGCTTTGATTACAAAGATACTTGCCATTTTTAGGTAGAAGAGAAAGAATTTTGGTTACTTGGGATAAAAGAAAAGGGATTTTAGCTATCCTAGATCATTTATAAAGTTTTCCCTTTTCTTTACTAGGGCACTTTCAATTTCTGGCTTATCTATAAAACTATACATCTACGAAGCCAAACATAGTGACTGGTACCTTTTCTGACTGCTGTACTATGAACTCAAGTTCATGGTTCTTAATAATACAAAGAACAGGAAGTATCTAGTACTTTCTGGAGCATTCTCAGAGGGAGCTCATGGTACCCTTTGGATGTTGTGGAGGAAATAGCGTGGTTCTCTACTACTGGGCCATGTCCACGCAGTGAAGCCAGCCCAACTGGTGGAATGTCCTGATGATGGAAATCATCTGTTAGGGAGTGGCCAGAGAAAACTGGTAATTTGTTTCTGGTTATCCATATATCTATGGCTACTTCATTTCAAGTCTTATTGCTGTGAAGTTGAAAGTGGGGGTGTAGGAGGTTCTAATTAAGCCAAGTAATGTACCTTCCTGGATTCCAGATGTCAGGGAAGTAGCCCAAGAGATTTACTGTCCAATTCCAGATTGCTGACACGAATTGCTCCAAATTGATCGAGTGCTGTTGGTTCATAAAGCTATAGGTGTGGAAGGAAAAAAGAAGAGCCTCTGATGCCAAGTAAATGAATGGAGATGACTCAGCTAAGTGTGTTCCTTCTTAGTCCAGGAAAGGGGAAGCAGACAGTCATTTTTATAACTACTGATCTCCCGGAGATAGGCTGTGACAAGTTAAGTAAAAGCACTGAATTCCTTGGGCTTTCTTTTTCCCCTGTGCCATCACGTACTTTGTATACATTCAATAGCAGCATCATGCCGAACTGCAGCGGCTTACCTGGCTCTCCTTTCCAACGGATAACGGAAGCAGTAACCGTATGTTATTCATCTTTATGTCCTCAGACCACAGGTAGACTCTGGCACATTGTCTGCACACCACAAATGTATAACAAATGAGTGAGTAGTAGACACCAGAGAGGAAAACCTGGTCTTCCACACTTCTTTGTATTCCTACTGTTTCCTCTTGGTGGTGGTCACCTAGAGACGGAATCATTCCACGACAGTAAAGTATAGTATCGTTGGTAAGCTCAGATGCCATGTGCTTAATTTGAATCATGATTCTGATACTTTGTAGCTATGTGATTTTGAGTAAGACTTAAATGCCTTTCTCTGTAGAACAAGAATAATACTTATGTCATTTGGGATGTGAGGATTAAATAAATTAACCTGTAGTGCTTGGCACATGTAAGTTACATTATTATTATGATGATGATCACCACCATCAAAGTGAGAATATGGCCAGTTTGCTGCTGTTGGGTCTAGGTGAGAAGGAGAAAACATTGGTAGCCGCAGGTAAGAGTTTCAGACTTACTGTTACGAACAACACTCATGGATCAAGTAACTCACAGTTATTGTGCGTCCTCTGTGTGGTTTGGTTTCCCAGGTGGACATATGTGGCGTCCTTGTTCTAACTTCCTTTAGAGAAATAAAATCTGATGATTTAGTCAAGAGGATCTCCTTCTGCTTGCAGGTGGCCCAGAGGTGTGTATGACTGATCTGAGCTGTGTTTAAATTTCCAGCAACTGTTTAGGCGGAGAGGGAATGTGGGAGTGCAGAGGCATGGAATGCCAGCATTCTGACCAAGCTACAGAAGGCTCCCAGATTCCTAGGCCTAGAAATGCAAAGGAAAGGAGGCAGTGGTGGACAGAAAGTTCTGGAAGCCTGGCACGGGGAGGGAAGACCTAGGAGACCTACGGAGGAATAGCGGAGAAGAGAAAAACATCCTAGCCTAGTTCCTTTTGTACACAGCAGCAGAAGAGCGTAGTATGCTAGAAATAGAGGTCCTGAGTGCCTGTAAAACCAATATCTAGACAATATCTAGAGTCTATATTGCTCTGAAGGAATGTCATCATTTCATATTTAGGTTTCTTTCAGTTAGCGTCTTTTACTTAATCTTAAGTCTCTCTGTGTTACCTTGTTTTCTGACTGTATTTGTGCTCATAGCTCTGCTAACGTAAACTGGTGACCGGGAACTGCATAGACTCTGTTTTTCTCTTGCCATCGCCAGTTCTAAATAATTAACAAACAAAAGAACCCTACATACCCAAACCTTGATTTGAAGGATATCTTGAAGATTTACAATATGCTAAACTAGGGGAAAACTTGGGAATAATCAGCACAATACCTTTTGCTCTCCATTATAATCAGTTTTTCAGCCTCTGTGTCGATAAAACTTTTTCTCCTTTTTCACAATGGTTTACAACTTAAATAATTTAATACAACAGTTGTTATATTTTTATTGCAAGCTTATAAAACTGGAACCATAAGTCTTTTCCATGCCATATATTACCAAAAAGTGACACTGGAGAAGGGGAGCTGATGATTACTGAAACTGTAATTCAATCTTCAAGTTCTGAAGATGTCATAAAAACGGCTTCTGCTTTACTTGCATATGGCAGACACCATCAGGATGCCTCAGATGAACTCTCTCTGGGTATTCAATCTCTCCTTCAGCGTTATTTCATATACAATAAAAACAAAAATGGGACTCTGTAATGCAAATGCAACTGTGATTCAAGCCCAATAGTTCTTTTGTCAAATAGGATTTTCTTTTATGAAGTTTCACTTTAGAATTAATTTTGATATCAATGCCTGTCAAGCTGTGGAAATTGAACTGAACCGAGTGAGTCTATTCCTATTTGAGCTGACTTGTAGGAAGTGGTAATTAGAAAAAAAACACAGAGAATTTGTACTGTGCTAAGAAAATTAAACTCCATGCTACATACTGTCAGTCTGGTTAAGAGTATAGGTGTGGTAAAGAGCAACATTCCATAAATGCCTATGTTTTCATGTATTTTAAATTTTCTACTCTTCACCCTGCCATATGAGTTGTCAGAAAATAATTTCCTAATTCTGACTGATTCTTTCAATGATCCAAAAGGTGTGTGAATTAAATAATGGATTCTTAAAGAGTTTACGAAGAACAGTGTCCCACGTAACTTAGGGCTCCAGCATGGAAGGGAATACTTCCTTTTCGATAAAGAGGATGGTTAGTTATTTGTATGTTCTTGCCAACGACTGTCATTCAGCGGACTTGTCACGTCTATATTGACTTCAGCCCAAGACGAAGAAGCATCAAATTCCCCAAACCTCTTCTTAACATGTCCAACATGCACTTAATCTACTGATGATGTTGCAAATGACATTTAAGAGCTGTTATGTTTCTATTAAAAACCTCTCTCTGCCTACTGCATTACTGCGCTACAGTGAGACTACGAAATCTTTTCGAGGTCCTCCCAGGAGGAGAATAGCCCCTCCAGGGAGGAGGAGGAATTGAACTTCCATTATATGGCTCCTGCGGGATCAACACATCCAGCCGGAAAGTGAAAATTTCCATTTACTCCCCCAGCCTGAGAGCGCGTAGGCAGCACCATGACAGTTTCTGCATTTTGTCTCGAGGCCAAGGTGACCCCTGCCCGGCCTGTGAGGGGTGAGAGGCCACAGACGCTCCATGAGTGGTGTTTAATTCTCACCACAACACAGGCTGCTAATCACCTAACTTTCAGGTGACTTACGGCGATTACAGCTGGGTGAACATGGAGAGACGAAACCACAGCAACAGCACAACCAGGGCTATGATGGGTGTGATGAAAGGAGGTGATTTCCTGCCCCAGGGCAAGAGGTTTGATTGGATTCTGGAAACCTTTGGTGAAAGACACCTCACCCCTTCCAGGTCAGCTTTTTCTAAACCGTCCCGGTCGTTAAGTAGAGAGAGACACAGAGAGAGACACAGAGCCCATTTAACAGTTTTCTGCAATGAAAGGGGTGCCAAACTTTCTTCTCCCGAATGCTGAGGTCCTGCAAGTCTACAGAATGAAAGCACATTCCCAGGTCACTGCTTCGAGCGGGGCTCCACTTCTTAGGGCTGTTGGCTTCCGCACGAACTTTTCCTCTGTTGGTCTTACTTACTCTTCTACGGATGTAACCCCTGGAATGGATTTCATTTTCCCTTAGGAATGTTTGAGGAATAACAAAGGGGAAGAGGCTATTCCTGGGTGTTTTTAAATTTAAGCAAAGTTGCTTGCATGTTTTAAAATCAGAAAAAAATCAGGCACTGGCTATAGAGTGAGGTGAAGAATAGTTAACTTGTATAGTTAGTCTCTACTCTTTGGATAGTTTGTTTTTTGCATTTCGGGGGGGGGGAGGCTTAATAGTGTGTTTATCGTCCGTAAGTTGAAATGCTCTGCCACAGGAGTTGTTTTCCCCAAACCAAGAGAGGCGGAGATACCTAGAAGCCAAGAATTGCAAGGGGAAATTGAGCCACCATCAGACCCCAAGTTTAGCTTTAGGATACCTGTTTTTGACAGGCACTCATCAACTGAACTCCACAAATACACAAATGAAGATACAGTTTGTGTGTGTGTATATATATATATATATAGAGAGAGAGAGAGAGAGAAGGAGGGAGGGTGGGAGAGGAGGACAGAGGGAGAGGGAGGCTTCAGGCATATTTATCAACTCAAGGTAGCACACGACATTTTACCAGGAAGTCAAAAAGTAGTCCTGGTTGACAAAATAAATGAAGTGATACATATATTCTGTGCAAATAACGCTATAAAGCAAACAGTCTCATATGTTCCAGCTAAGGCATCTGGATAGTTTTTAAAGATGTTTTTTTCTTCTTAAAATACGATGCGATGATCCAATGTGGAGGAAATGAAGGTGGCAGAAATCTATGACAAAATCTGAATCATGAAGAAAAAGTTCAAAACTCTTTGGCGTAGTTCACTAGAAGCCAACCCAAGTGCTTTTTAAAATACTGTGTTGTCAAGTCCACCTGCTATGAAGTTGGAATGATTCCAAACTCTTGTGCGGCTGATTTATCTCGTATCGTCGTATCCCACCTTTTCTGGCTGGTTCGATGTTGGCTTGGTGAGGTAGTTGGGGCTAAAAAGCGCTGGAGCGGTAAGGTCCCGTTAAACTTTCAGCTGATACACGAATACGGGGGTTGAAAAGTTGCGTAAGGACTGAGGCAAATGGCTAATTAAATGCATGCATCTTATTTGAGTCCTGCACCAGGAGGAGTAATGACGGTTATAGCCATAATAATACCAAAAACCAACATTACTTACTGGAGACAGGCATTGTGTTCGGTGCATTCCACGCATCGTCTCATTTACTCCTCACAACGTCCGGAGACTGCCTTCCGCTCTTACCTCTGTCTTATACATGAAAAAAGGGAGGCTCGGAGAAGTTAAATAACCAGGCTTTTTGAATTGGGTGAAAATTTGGGCTCTAGTGAGTTTCAGGAACATTCTGGGCTAACAAATTGAATCATCCTGCTCTTCTGTGATTATTGGCTCTTAGCAGCACTGCAGCTTTAGGAATCAATATAGTGCATGAGTTCTATAAATGTGCCTCTTAATAAGTTAATAAAACAGAGATATTCTCATTGCCTCTCCATCAAAGTTTCAGGGAAAAAATGAGAATATTAAATGTAGTAGGATAGGGAAGATCTGCTCCATTTGCTCTGCAATGATAATCTTTTACAAAAGAGGATTTTTATTATTAATTCTTTGCCTTCTGGGGATATTATAATTTTCTAGAATACAGAACTGCCTTAAGCACAGTAATTTGCTGAGCTAGACTGAATCTCAAAATGTTTCAAATGAGCTGATAAACAACTGCATAATTAGCCATTATTAGATCAAGTCTGTATGTTACTGATACCCAGATGAACAAACCAATGGATAGGCAAATTGTAGATATAGTTTTAAAAACTAAGAGCCTGTGTTATATTTTTGCATGCTTTGTAACTTGTCCTTTAAAGAATTAAAAACCACGTTTCATTTGCCTTTTTAAAAAAAGACATTTAGATTACTCTATCAAATAAATCCTTAGAGACTTAATCATTAAACACATACTTCCATGTATGAATAATGAAGGATTTATGTGTTGAATGCAGCTCATGCTTTAAAAATGAATAAATGGTGGGATTTTTTTTTTTTCAATTAAAACTTGCCTCAAATCTATTGCTTGCATGGGTAATGCTCTTTCTTCCCCCTTTTGAGTTCTGGTTCAAGTCCAGAGTACAAAGTACATTTGGCCCTGATTACGAAAATAAAAGGTTTTGCATGCTCAAATCAGAGAAGGCAAATACAGTCAGCTTTTATGCTTAGACACACACACCTTGTTCAGTTGGTTAACATCCAGTCCAAAATGTATCCACATTACAGTTAAATCTCTCTTTCCTCTCATTTTTCATTTTTCAAGAACTTGACACTGGATCATAAAATGTTGCTCTGGGCTGGAGTTCGTCATGCAGGTTTACAGCCTGGGAGTAAGTTTCTTTTTTTTTTTTCTTTCAAATATTAAAATCAGCTCAGCAGTTTTGAGGATCCAATAAAGAAAAGAGACATTTGCAGAAAGAAAAAACAATCTAAGCTGGCTTAATTTAAACAAAATTGTAGCTGATGCTCTGGACTCAGGGGCCACAAAGCCAAACAGGTGAATGTGTTAAATCGTCTTGGAACAGAAAGAACTGCGGCAGAAATTTTCCTAAGGATTTCTAAAATTAGAGAGGTGATATTTTGTCTTGAATGGTTTAAGCGTCTGTTTAGGGGGCAGACCGGATCATTTCTGGAGGTTCTTTGAAGACCAATGATTCCGTGACTTATATCTATCAGTCGTTGGGACGCCACTAATAAACTGTGAACTGCCAATTTGCAACACTGCAATGGGCCCAAGGCCGTATGTGAATGAGCCTAGTTGGAAAATGAATTTGTTGCTAGATTAAGACAAGTATTTTGACCTTGGACGATTTTAACAGCTTCCAAAATTTTTATGCCCTTCTTATGCTTCCCATTATCCACTGACCCTCCATTTGATGCCAACTAACAGCCTCAGGTAAAATGTTATTGTCGTTGGATTCAAATTCTGCTCTTACTACAATGATTATGTATTTATCCATGGTCTGAGGTGTTTTAGTTTTTTGGGGGAGGGAGGATCGTCGTGTTTTTTTTTTTTTTTTAGTTTCAGCCTTTATTTATTACAGATCTTGGATCCCTGTTAATGTTCTTACATTTACATTTCTTCAACTAGTCCTTTCACTTGGTAAATTGGCATGCATTTTCTTTGCATATTTACATGGTTCCAGAAACAGACCATTTATATCTTCAAAGTTAAAGCCATAAGGCCATCTGGGCTACAAACCTAACACGGAGCGCCAGTTTTTCTTTCTATAGGTGTGTCTGCTGTACCCAAGTCACAAGCAGAAAATAAGACCTTGGGTTTATAAGGTATCAGCATAATTACTTGGATGTTTTTCAAAGGCATTAGAAAAGTTTTCACTCTTTTAGAATGTTCTGATGTCGTCAGGAACATTTTGCCCTTGTGTATTTGATAAGAAGTCTTATCTTTACAGTTTACAACTTTCCATACTTAACTCATAAAAATGACATGAGTATTCTTCAAAGTCCAAGATGCCTCGTTAGGATTTTATTAATGAGCCTTTTAAAGATACTCTCTCCCTAAGAGGGAAATTATATTTGGTTCAGAATAAATGAAGCTACACACTTAAAGATCTGAGTTGATTTAAGTTTCTGAAGCAAAGACACTTCAGCAGATCTCAAATTTGGAGCAATATACTGTCAGAGCCCCAGAATAAGAAGATTCTATCTAATTTGATTATACGATCGCAACATGTAATGCTACACATATTTTCAGAGTTAAGTAAATATTTTTACAGAAATCTGGGTCATTACCGGGCTGCAGTGTAACGCATAAATAAAATAAGGTAGGGAGAACGTTTCACTAAATTTTATTTCCATTCCTTGCTTTCCCTGCATATTTCATCACTGACATTATTGTATTGAAACAAACCACAGCTTTGTTGTTGAGAGACACACAAAACAGCTTGTCTGGCATTTGATTCCTATACAGACTTTAAGGTCAAAAGTTATGTCTCACAAATGTATGACTTCAGTGGATACTGAATATTCGAGCTAGGTTTTGATCTGAAAGGGTGTTGAATAAGCCTTATGATGGGCAATATTTGTATTATTTCATTAAAACACCAGGAAACCAACTGAAAATACAACTGGCATTGCTATAATCAAAGGAGGAAAAAAGATCCCCAATCATTTTAAGTTACTTCCTTACAAGTGGGAACAGAAACACACTGCAAAATAAACTATAAAATCAAAAGTTAACAGACCGTGATCATAACTGTCATTTGTTTCTGACTTGTATGAAGAAGTAAGTAAAAACTACCTTGGGGTAAAAGAAAATGTGAACTTAAATCCTTTATTTTAACCCTTCACTTTTTGTTTATTTTTCACTTTCACTGAGAAATCATGGACATACATCACTGTATATGTTTAAGATATGTAGCTGGTTTGATTTACATATGCTGTGAAATGATGATCACAAGTTCAGCTAACATCTGTCGTCTCATACAGATACAATATAAAGAAAAGAAAAAAGAAAAGAGTATTCTCCTTGTGAAGGGAACTCTTAGGATTTACACTCTCAACAATTTTCCTGCATATCATACAACAGTGTCAACTACAGTCATCGTGTTGTACGTGACATCCCCAGGATGTCTTCATCTTATAACTGGAAGTTTGTTCGTTTTGACTATCTTTCTCCAGTTCCTCCTCTTCCTCCCAATCCCCTACCTCTGGTAACCACAAATCTGGTTTCTTTCTCATGAGTTTGTGGTCCTTCAAGGTCCATCCATGTTGTCACAAATGGTAGATTTCCTCATCTTTTATGGCTAACTAATATCCCATTGTATAAGTATACCACAACTTCTTCATCCATTCAGCCATCGATGGTCACTTAGGTTCTTTCCATGTCTTGGCTATAATAAATATTGCTGCAATTAACACAGGGATGCATGTATCCCTTTGAATTAGTGGTTTTGCTTCCTTCCGACAAATTTCCAGAAGTGGAAATGCTGTATCATATGGTAGTTCTATTTTTAATTTTTTGAGGCTCCCTCTTCCTGTTTTCCATAGTGGGTGCAGCAGTGTACGTGCCCACCAGCAGTGCACAAGGTGAACCTAAATTCTGATGAACAAATTTCACAGTAGATAATTCTTCTGCTTTTGGGGTTCTGCCATCAAAACACAATTAATAATTAAGAATCAGAAGTCACGAATCACCAAGAAAAATCAATGGACAGCTTCCAGAGAAATAAAAGAGCATATATGGCTATAGACATCCTGGATTAAAAACGGTGGAATTTGTGCAAGATGTTTGCACCAGCAAATAAGAACTATTAAAGGGTGAGTGTGATTTTTATTTTAATTATTTTACTGAAACCAGCAGTGAGGATGATTATTATTTGAATTTAAGCTTTGATACCATTATACTAACTATATTAGTTCTGTTAAAAATATTTGCATGGCAGTGCCTCAAAATTTGTATGACAGGTCCTCAAAAAACTAAACGCGCAAGTACCACTGATCCCACAATTCCACTTCAGGTTATATGCCCTAAATAATGGAAAGCAGGGACTCAAACAGATATTTGTACACCCCTGTTTATAGCAGCTTTATTCACAAGAGCCAAAAGGGGGAAATAGTTCAGATGTTCATCAACACATAATTGGATAAACAGAATATATACAATGGTGATATATACATACAAGGAATATTTAGTCTTAAAAGGGGTGAAATTCTTACACATGGTACAACAGAGATAAACCTCGAAGATCCCATGCTAAGTGAAATTAGCCACAGGCAAAGGACAAATATTGTATGATTTCGCGTATATGAGGTACATAGAGTAGACAAACTGATAGAGATGTAAAGTAGAATAGTGGTTACCGGGCTGGAGGGAGGGAAGAATGGGGAATTATCGTTTAATGGAATCAGAGTTTTTATTTGGGACAATGAAAAAGTTCTGGAGATGGATAGTGATGTTTGTCGCCCAACAATGTGACTGCACTCAATGCCACTCAACTGTACACGTAAACATGGGTAAAACGATAAATGTTCTATTTTACCCAAATAAAAAATAATAAACAATATTCACGTGGATTAGCAAAAATTATGTCATATGTAAGCATGTTAAACAGTGTGGCTGACCCCTGATATTTACAACAATAGATTTGGAGACCTTTGTGAATCCCTCATTTTATATATATGAGAATGTTTGTTTTGACTTTATTTTGACTTCCTCCCCAGTTACTTTTCCACGGATAGTTCTTTCTGGTACATCTCCTAACACCAGTACCAGCTGAATAAGTAAGCCTACAAAGGAAGAAAGTGCCAGAAAGACAGTGCTGTTCTTCCCTTTACTCAACCCTAAGTAGTAGGAGCTGGCCTCTTTGTTCTTCTCAGACTGGTACCAAGAAACCATATTGTTTCTGAGTCATGCGATCAGTTTCATAGAAAGAGGTTTATACAACTATATAAGCCACAAAATAACAACTGATTTAAACTGGAGATTTAGGAGAAAAGACGACCAAAAGTTGAAATGGTTTAAGAAAATAACTTTAACAGGAAAGGTAAGGTATGTTTTACAGAAGGAAGACTTCCATGGGAACAGAAAGGAATACACTATTTTGTTAGTTTTTTATGCACAAAAGGATAGCTTTTTAAAAATATCATCCTTAGGAAAGTGAGTAAAACTGTAGAGATGAAAACATTGTATTTTATTAATTTAATTTAAAAACGTTAAGAGAGTGAATTAAGACATTATTTTCCCATTAATGAATGTTTCCATTTTAAGCTTGGGGAGACAGCAGGCTTGTCTTGCCACATGGTAAGTGATTCTCTCAGTTACAGCCATTAGAAACCCCCACCATTTCTGAGTGGGCAATTATTACTTGAAACTGCTCCTTCGGAGTGATTATTATGAAATGTACCTACTTCTGTTGATCTACTGCGTTATTTAGCTCATGTTAAAAGATCTTTAGAAACCTTTCTATCATTAATGGGCAAATTCCATTTTACAGATACATCCATTAGTTGCCAAGAATAATTCTGATCTGATTAAAGGATAACCATTTAAAGACCACTAATTCACATATTAAATGCTTAGGGTTGTACGTTGTTAAAGACCTTACATGTCTAGACCCATTATCCTTTTTCTCTCGGTGGAAGACAATAAATGAGGGCCTCAAATATTAGATGGGTCTTCTTTTATCTAGACTGGAGAAAAAGGGGGCTACAAAAATGAGCGTGCATTTTGAGGAAATCCTCCCAAAAGGATGTTCAAGGATCGGTGTAGATATTATGAAATAACAAAACATCACGAGTCTCTTTGAGATGGAGGGGAGTTCATTAAAAAGGAAAATATTCTTGGATGATTATGATCTCAAGTGAGTATTTAAGGAAACAAACATGACAAAATATTTCTAATATCTATGAGGTGCTTCTCAGAAGGATAAAAGTTAATTTACTATTCTCATAATAGCTGTTTTCCACGTGATTAAGATCATAAATAGAATTTATCTGTTTTCACAAGCAGCAATAAATACTAGAGAGGCAGGAAGAGAAATATGCCGATTTTTAGCAAAATCTACAGGTACACTGTAAACCTCCTGAAGGCAGGGCACTAATTCATCTCACTCCCTCTCCTTAGAGCCTGACATTCATCCTGACAAAGGCTAATCAATAAATATTTGCTGAATGAATACCTCAAGCTAGTACGGATCAGGTTTCCTAACCTCTGTAGAGAATCCACAACCTACAAAGGTGCTAAATTCCTGAAGACTTTTGAGGCAGATTATTTGCAACTTAGAATACATTTCCCCGCAGCACAAGCCATCATGCATGGATGGTATTGGGGGTGACCAGGCCAGCTCGTGAAAGTCACTTAATCCCCACGTAGCAGAAACGTTATACATTTGAGATGAACAAGTGGCAGGAAAAAAAAAATACTGCAGCAATAAAACCAAAGAGAGAAATAATAAAATTGAATAAAAACTCAAAATTTTCTTGTCCCTCAGTGCTTGAAAAGAAGCAGATTTAAGTATGAGAAGATGAAGAGACGTATGGAGATTGTCATGGAGAGGCTTAGAAGCTCAAGGAATTTAGAAGCTGATGGCTTTTTAAAAATTATGTAGAATTCCCCTGCAAAACATACTTCTACTTATCCGTGATAAAAGTCTTTCGGTAGCATTATTTTAACTCTTATCAGCCAAGATTAAGGTACTTTTTAAGATTCAAAAATGGAATGGTGAAAAGGGGAAAAGAGAGAAACAAGTGAAGAAAAATCAGGTAAACCGAACAACAAAGATGAAAATACTAGAATCCCTATCAATCCAGTCCTCCCTGTGCTCAGGGCTCTGAGCCTACAGACATGAAGAAGACACCTCCCCGCCCTCAAACTTTAAGCCTAGTAAGTGGAGTCAAACTCATAAGCAAGTAAATGTGGCCGTTGTGATAAAGACCATGACAACGGTAACTGGGTACAATGGGGCCAGAAAGAGGATGGTGGCCAGAGCCTCCTGAGGGGGTCGGTGAAGGCTGGGGGCGAATCCTGAAGAAGGAACAGGTGCTGCAGAAAGAGAGAACAATCCAGGCTTGGGGAACAGTGGGAGCTGATCAACGCGTGCAGAGTATGGAGGCTAAGCAGGAGAAGGAATGCCCTGGGAGACGGGAATGGGGTGGCGAGCAGGGCCGGCTGGAACGAGGAAGGTTCCACGGTCCCCTTGTGAAGCGGCCTGACTCATCCTGCAGATGACTGGAAATGTGAGGGTTTTAAACAGGGAAATAACATGATCAAACAGGCATTTTCAAAAGATCACTCTGGCAGCGTGATGGAGGATGGACTGGAGGTGTGAAATACTGGTGGCAGAGAAACCTGTTAGAAAACCGCGAGAGAAGGAAAGCAGGGAGTAAATAGCAGGCTAATTATAGAGGGAGCAGGGGAGTTGTTTGGTCTGTTCTCATCTTCACGAAGGGCCTCAGATTTAGACTCCTGATGTTGTCTCCTAATGAGGCTATCCACACTGTCCCTGAGATTCATTGTCAAGACTGAACTTTTAAAACATGCCACAAATTTCGTAACCTCATTTTAACACATCTTTAATTTTTGGTGTACTGGGAGCCTCAAAAAATGGAAGGGATCTGAGTCCCTCCCAATCTCAGAGAAGCCTGCTAACCTGCTCTGGGTGGTTTGGGCACAGTCTTCCGGAAGACTCAGAATGGGAGGCGCTGTGGTGCCTGGCTGGCTCAGCCGGTAGACATGTGACTCCCGACCTCGGGTTTGGAAGTTCAAATACCACCTGGGGTGCAGAGGTTACTTAAAAATAAAATCTTGAAAAAAACCAATAGAGACTGAGAATGGGAGGGCTAGAGAAGAGAGGTGGAGCAGGAAGTTTCCGTAAGGGACACAGATGAGCTTCGCAGCAGCGGTGTGACGCGGGCATCCCTTTACTCACAAGGTTTGATGTTTGCAAGATGGGTGTTCACAGCTTGGGAGCACTTGAGCCATTGTCACATAATTCTTTCTTTATCTACTTATAATCCAGATGGAGGCCCTGGACTGGGAATATTTAGGAAGAGGTATTCTGAATCTCTAAACTACTCTGTTTTCCTGACATAGAAGATGGACTTTGAGAAATGACCCAGAGTTACTCATTTTTAAGCTAAATTATTGAAAGCCACTTACTTCTCTTATGTTTATGTTTCTGGTGCTATGCTTTTTTATGCCTGGTAAAAAGCAGTCCATCTGAAAACAAAAAAGTATTTTTGGCTACAAAGGATGAAATTTACTTTTAAGTTTTGCTTTCCTAAACACTTTTAGTTAGTTATTGTTGAAAGGAGGACCAGACCAGAGGCAACATTAGTCGGGGGCTATTTGTTTTCAGGTAATTTCAGTGGACTCACCCAATGAATAATAAAATAGTAACATGGTATGTTTGAAAAGGTGAATTTTGAAGTTCTTTTTTTTAAAACTAAATCATTCACTAAATGCAATTAATTATTAGCACTTTGCTAATTGATTAAAGTACCCCTATACTTAACGATATTATCTATCCTTCACAAAAGGTCTATAAATCTAATATCTAGAAAAGCAAAAATACACCTTCAGAACAAAGTGACATGGCTTTGAGGCCAAACTTGAGTGAAAATAAAATGTCACAATTTTGTCTTGTATAAATTCAGACTCTAAATAAATCTAATTTATGCCTTCTGAGCTCCGTTGTCCTTGACACATAGAAAACCACAAAAACATATCTCTTTGCAGAAAGAAAACACTTTTTCCTTCTAGTGTATGACTAGATCTTTATCCACGTTGGGGAAAGCGATAAAAATGATAGAAGTATTACGGTATTAAGATGAAGAGAGAGGGTCTTCATATTTTTAAAGTTTGCTGCTTCACAGTAAGCCAGGGACACAGAGGAGCTCTTTCTCATTTGGAACGTTTGACTTAACATTTATGTCCAAAGCTCTGAGCCTTGGATCAAGATCACTTCTTTCCTTTTTCTCGGCTTTCGCACTGAACATGCCCTATCTAGACGGCCTGGATGATGAGGGGATCAAGCACAAGAAGCCACTGGCTGTATGCTCCGAGGCTTCAGACAGTTTGAGGGTCTTTGGGGGGAGTCACTTAGCTTCCTTCTCATTGCTGGATCAAGCCGAGCATGGTCCTGATAGTTGGCATTGAAACAGATCATGGAGATACGAAGTTGGACATAAGTATTTATTGACTGAGTGTATATATAACTTCAAGATCTTTCTTTCAGTATCTGAACTGAGATTGTTCAGGAGGAATGACTAGCATGCTTTAAAAAGTTTAAAGTATTTCTCTCATCAGGTGTCAATTTCTTGGCCTAGAATTCCTGTATGAAGATGCCCCAGGAATGGTCATCTATGAAGCAAAAACTTTATGAAGCAAATTATGATGCTTTTTTATGTTGAAATATGTTCTCTTCATTGATGTGTTGATGCCATCAGACATTTTTGGGGGGTTGGTGGTGAGGAAATTGTTACTATCAAGTATACTGCCTTAATTAGCTTTTGGCTTTTTTTTTTTTTTTTTTTTTGGCAAGACAGTCATAGGTCTCTTGACAGGAACAGTGAGGTGATTAGTTATTCTATCCCCACTTCACTGATGTAGGACCCAAATTTTGTGGCATAAATTTTCAACCAGTATTTTTATTTTTTTCCTGCCTTTTTAAAAAAAAATTGGCATCAACCTTACTTCTTATTCAGCTTAGAGAAAAAAAACAGAAAGGTCTTATCTGTAGAACAATTCACATGGAATCTCCCAATATATTATCTTTACTTTTGCAACAAACTAAAATAAAAAATCAGAGCTTCCAAGACCGTTACAGAAAAGCAAGCAGTCTCATGGGTATAGTTGTTGGCATGTTCCAATACTCCTGTCCGCTGACCTTCCTTCACTTCACTTCTCTCGTACTGTTGATAGTGATTAACTGGAAACTGACGAGAAGAACTTGGGGTTTTATGATGACTAGTCTACACACTTATATTAAACATTTATCCATCATGCTGGGAAGGACTGATTTACTTTTGTGTATTTAACTCACTGGGTATTCTAAATGTCAGGTTTCCCATAACACAAAAATACAGAGGCTATCAGGTGCCCAAAGTAGTTCCATGTTTTAAGACTTCTTCTCATGAGTAGCATTCACTGGCCTCGGTCCATCTGTACTTTAAAAAAAAAAAAGTCTGATTCTAAGTATGGATTCTAGAGTCTAAAGCCCAAGAATAATGAATAAAATCTGAACTATGGAAAACTGAACAACTTCCTAAAATGTTACTATTTGCTGGAGACATTTGCATTCAGATCTTTCCTCAAATTAGCTCTCTGGCATTGCTTCCTTGCTTTCTAGCATTGCTCCAATGTTATATCTGTTCATGGCTGGGAGGAAGCCAATTTCAAGGATTTATTGCACAAAGAGCTATTTACTGAGACATATGCAATGCTTTCACTATGAAATAAACAGGAGTAGCATGCCTTTAATATACGTTTTGACAAGAAGAAACGAGACGTATTTGTCTTCAGCACTCTCACAGTATGGAATGCAGGGGAAATACCTTTGGTATTTATTATAGTGTAGTACCTTCCATGGCTTTGGGAACACATAATTTTCTTAGCTTAGTCTCACATTTCACCTTACACATACCTTTACATCGTTTCCCAAGAGGTGAAAAGCTATTACCTTCCACGTTTTTAAAAGAGGAGGCCTTTTCATACTGATGCACGAGTCTCCTGTATTCTATCACGACAGTGTCATTCTCTCTGCCTATCAGGTTGGAAACATATTGACTCTTTCCTATACTTTGCAAAATTCTGGCAACTTGTCCTCATTCACGAATTCCCTCAAATACAGATCCTACTTTAGGGCCTGTCATCATCTCACCCCTTCTAGGGCAGACGTTCAAACTTTAGTGTGCATAGAAGAAACAAAGGAAACTCATAACAATCAGATGCTTGATCCCAATCTCAGGTGATTTGGTGGTCTTAGAAAGGCACAAGAAACTGCATTTTAATAAATCATGTACATATAATCCCTTGTCCAGATTTTAAGAAATTCTACTCTAGTCTTCTTATCTCTATCGGGTCTTATAAGCTATTTCCAAGCAAAGAATCCTAAAGATTGTACCATGTTAATTCATTCATTCACTTAGACCTTCAACGATTTATTGAGTACCCAGTGTGTTCTAGGCATTGGGTTTGTAGTAATGACTGAAGCAAACATCACTGACTTCATGGAATTCAGTCTATGTTTACGCAGGCTTAAGAAGGAGCCTCTATAACTTATCAGATTGGACCCAAACTTTTTAGTTTGATATTGAAGATCTTAAGTGGCCTTATCTCTTAACTGTCATTCAACAAAGACAGTCCCCTCTAGTCAAGTCATTCTGTCTTGTTGTTCCTCAGCCTACCTGTCTCCATACCAACCCAATCTCCCTCTCGTCATTGATCCTATCATTCTCCATCAGGAATACTGTCCAGTGTTGTAGACAGGGCAGACAGATGGGAAAGTAAGGTTCACCTATCCATTAAACACACTTATTGAGAGCCGAACACTGTTGTAGATACGGGGGAATTCAGCAGTGAACAAGACGGAAAATAAACATACAAACAGAAAACCAAAAATAAATACCAAATAAGTGCTATGCAGGGTGTGGTGACAGTGTCCTAGCAGCTACCTGATATTGGGTTTATTAAGCTGAGAGCTCAGTGACAAAGATAGTGGCCATGCAAATTTAGGGGGGAAAGCATTATTGGCAGAAGGAAAAAAGCTAGTTAGTGAAGGCTTTCAGTGAAAATGTATGTACGAAGAATATAAGGAAGGCCAGTGTGGCTGGTGCATGGTGGGAGATGATAAAGCGGTTAAGGCTGGGGTCAAACAGGTCCACATTAGCCAGCTGACATAGGGGCAGGAGTATGGATTTTATTCTAGGTAGAATGAAATGTCACCGGACAGTCTTAAACAGGGTGTGATGTGATCTGATTTATGTTTTAACGAAGCTCTCTTCAGATGCGTGGAAACTGGATTGTAGAGGGGCAAGAAGAGATCAAATAGGAAGTACTGCAGCTGCCCAGTTGAATGATAATGGTGGTTCAGAGAGGTGTTAATTCAAATGGACAGATTGGGCAGATGTTATGGAAGTAGCGTCAAGGGGCTTATGGGGGGGTGCAAGAGAGGACTCAAAGGGAATTCCTAGGGTTTTTACTTGAGTAACTGCTTGGCTGGTCATATCCTTTATTGATCTAGAGAAGGTTTGGGTGAGGGAGGTGTAATCAAATGTCCAAATGGGGGGTGATGTGGCTGAAAAGATAGATTGCCATTGTCAACTGCAAAGGGTTTAAGAGATCAAGAAACTCAACCTTTTTCTGAATTGTGATTTAGGAAACATACAATGATGTGTAGGATAAGCTGGAAGGGGTAGAAACTGCATGCCTGCAGTAGGATTTGGGGAATAAGGATGGTGTGCGGAGGGGCAGTCGGATATGAGACAAAGAGAGTCAAAAATGACAAGAATAATTATAAAAGAGCCAAACAGAGTTGGGAAAGAGGTCAGACAAAGAGAAAATATGTTTATTTGAAGATGTAAACAGAGTAAGAGTGGAGTAGGATTAATCATAGATGGTTTCTTGGTTGGTAATTTTGGGAAGAGTCGATATAGCGAGTAGAAAGGAGAGAGAGCAACCAGCTCCTAAGAGAAGAGCTAAGTCAACTCCCGAAGGAGGAATTCCCCAGCCATGGTTGGGCCCACAAACACACTGGCACCCCAGCCATGGTTGGGGCCCACAGACACACTGGCACCCCAGCCATGGTTGGGGCCCACAGACACACTGGCACCCCAGCCATGGTTGGGGCCCACAGACACACTGGCACCCCAGCCATGGTTGGGGCCCACAGACACACTGGCACCCCAGCCATGATTGGGGCCCACAGACACACTGGCACCCCAGCCATGGTTGGGGCCCACAGACACACTGGCACCCCAGCCATGGTTGGGGCCCACAGACACACTGGCACCCCAGCCATGGTTGGGGCCCACAGACACACTGGCACCCCAGCCATGGTTGCGGCCCACAGACACACTGGCACCCCAGCCATGGTTGCGGCCCACAGACACACTGGCACCCCAGCCATGGTTGCGGTCCACAGACACACTGGCACCCCAACCATGGTTGGGTCCCACAAACACACTGGCACCCCAGCCATGGTTGGGCCCACAGACACACTGGCACCCCAGCCATGGTTGGGCCCACAAACACACTGGCACCCCAGCCATGGTTGGGGCCCACAAACACACTGGCACCCCAGCCATGGTTGGGGCCCACAAACACACTGGCACCCCAGCCATGGTTGGGGCCCACAAACACACTGGCATGGGGAAGAACTTGGGTTGAAGGAGCGCAGAGTTTTCGATCTACATCTGGTCATTCTCTCCACTAGTGGCAAAAGAATTGGAGTGAGTGTGTGTGTGTGTGTGTGTGTGTGTGTGTGTGTGTGAGAGTGTGTGTGAGTGCGTGTGTGTGTGTGTGTGAATAGCAACTTCATCTACATTTTAGTTACCACACATCTTTTTACCATAAAAAAATTTGGTAACCCTATTACTATTGGGATCATCTGACAGGTTATCTGATGAAACTTAAAATTATAGCATTTCCAGAGCTTGAAATATTGTTTTGTAAAATGGGAAATTTTCCTTGCCTTTATGAGTTCTATTGTCAATGAACAGTATCTTCAAAACAGGATGTTTGTAAGGAAGATCTTTGTCACATCAGGGGAGGAAAACTGTTGCTCTTTATGAGAAAATGTTTCCAATTTACTATTAATTTTATTTTTCTGACTGAAGTTTCTTTCTTCAATATAACAGGCTAGATCAATAAGAACTCTGCATCTATGACTTAGGAAATCGAGACAGGGAAAGTCATCAAAGAGAGAGCAAATGATAAAGAAAATCGATATGCTTTCATTTTCCACTTCTCATGTCTTCACCAAAACCTCACCACCGAAGCTAAATGAATCACCGGAATGAATTTTTTTCTAGAGAAACAAATTTTGGCTCATTTGTGTCAATTGCAAAAGCAGCTGCTTCTTTCCTATATGAGCCATTTTCTGAATAAGTGATTTTTTTTTTTTTTGGTTGGCAAGCTGAGGGATTTTGCCTTAGTCAATAGTTGGCATTATCATCAAATAGGAGGCAAATTAGTCACTGCAAATGAATTAATATCTTCCAGAACCAGAGTTATTTATGCCCTGAGTGATAAACTTGGGAACTGTTAATCAGCGCACTGACAGAATTTGTAAATGAGATCAATGCATCACTGTTGGGGATCTTCCAGGAATGATGGGGGACAGGATGGCTGCCAGAGGACTGGATTCATTCGTTTGCTTGCTCCTTCCTTCCTCTCCTTCTTTTCTCCCTTCCTTTCCTTCCTTTTCTCTCCCTTCCCTCACTTCCTTTATCCCTCTTCCTTCCTCTCTTCCTCCCTCCCTTCCACCTTCCTTCCCTTCCTTTCTTCCTTCCTTCCCATATATTGATGATCTATTCCATGCCGAGTGTCAGGGACATCCCTAAGGAAATCATGCCCCCACCTTAAGAATCTAGTGGGGAAATAAAATACACGAAGACATCAGACATCGTTAGAGTACTATGCATTAAACATGATAATAAAGGTCTACGAAAATGTTTTAACGTACAGACAAGGAAGAGTCTAATTTTCCCTATAGGGGTTAGGGAGGGCCTCACTGAGGAGAATAAACATGAATTTGCCAGGTGGACAAGGCAGTATTTAAAATATGTGTAAAGCCATGGATTTGGGGGAAAGCTTGATCATTACTGCAGCAATCACAGTAACAAGTAACATTTACTGTGCACTTACTATATGCCAGATGCCATGTTATGGGCTTTTCATAAATTCACGCTTCTAATTCTTACAGTCGCTCTGTAGCATAGGTATTATTCCCATTTTTCTGGTAAGAATATGAGGCTCCAGATGGTAAAGAAACGTGTCCCAAAGAGGAACTGGTATGTTTTTGGAGTCGTGATCACCTCAGTGTGTTGGTGTCTGTGTGTGGGGAGGATGGGTAGGGAGAAATGGCAAAAGATGAGGCTGGAAAGTCCTCAGGAGTGTGTGTTAATAAACACTAAGATGTACTACAGAAAAGGGCTTGGGTACATTCTCAGGCAGGATAAGTTTGTCCATCTATCCCCCTGTCCGTCCACTCATTTATTAAATATATTTACATATGGAATTTCAAGCAGTATACAGAAAACGAGTAAAAATGAGGGTGAAAGACGAGAAAAGATGAGGGAAAGGATGTAATGGAGTTATCTTTGTGTGGAAGTTAAAGAACCAATTGAGGAGAGAATAGCAACCTATTGTACCCACTGGAAAGGCCAGAATCTTTCAAAATAATTATTTTTGAAGCCATTTTTTCAGATGGACAGATGGGTGATAGATGTCCTGATATCCTAATTCTAATAGCATAGTTGGTAAGATTTTCACTTGAATTTTTTTTTTTTTTTTGAGAAAGACAGAGAGCGAGCAGGGGGCAGGGAGGGGCAGAGGGAGAAGGTGAGAGAAAATCTCAAGCAGACTCCATGCTCAGTGTGGATCCCGAGTGGGGTTCGATCTCACACAACTCTGAGATCATGACCTGAGCTGAAAACGAAAGTCTGTCCTTAACCGACTGAGTCACCCGGGTGCCCCAACTTGAAAATAATCTTTAAAGGAGGTATAACCAAATGCCTCCTCCATCAAAGACCAGTGTTAATAAAGCACTCATGGAATGTCTGTGTCTAATAATTCTATTGCCCAAATATTTGCTAAGATGAGTTATTCGTGACATTTGTACCAATCCAAATAAATAAGTTAATTTGTTGCTTGGCTTGTTATTTTTAAGCCAAGTAAAAGACGCATACTTCTAACGAATACACTAACTTCGGTTTTGGAATGGTTGACGTGTAGCTCTTCCTTTTGACAGTGAGTAGTTAGCAGGAGGGATTGCCTGTGTAGGCTCTTCTGAGTTTGCAAGACGCAAATTGCCTCAGCCAAACAGACTCTATTATAAAGGAGCTTTAATTGAGTATATCCAGACCTGCTTCTAAGATTGTTTAGAAGCAAGTTCAAAGGAAGAGGGGACAGAACACAAACTATGAAAAAATTAACTGCTGTGTGAAAAGATCATCCTGACCGAAGCTAATTCTAATGTCAGTCATCTGACTCCATTTTTGTGTAAACATTAGAGAGAGAGGATGAGAGTAGTCTGTGTGGAGCTTGTGTTTCTTGGCCCATAACTGAGTCCTGTCCTCAGAGGCAAAAGTTAATAAAAGCTGCACATACTCTGAAAGTGCTCCTGGTAGATATCTCCATGAAATGGTAGAAAACATGACAGTGGCGGCAGTTAGTACCGCAGTAGGCTAGGTCTAAAGGTCACCAGTTCCTCATGATGTCCTGAGTAACTAAGTAATTGGTCAGGCATGGGGGTTGTGTATGATTCAGGTCAACAATCAAGTGGTCTTGTAAATCTATGATTTGGGGGAACAGAGGTGATCTGTTCTGAAAATGGAATAAACAATGGATTCCCACCAGCAGCTACTATGCCTAGAGTCAACAAAAGTATAAAACAAGCCATTGAGGAGAAAAGATCTCCATTCAGAAAAGTCACTGATTAGCGTTGAGGGCAAAATGCCTCAACCAGGGCCTTTATTGGTTTTTGTTTTCAGTCAACTACATACAGTTGAAGGCCTGCTTGACAAAAGTTGAGGCAGTTAGTTGTGTTATAAGGTGGTGAGAAATGAGCCCCCTAAGTCAGGTGGACAGTTCTTCCCCACCTATTTCATATCGATGTTAACTCTGTCTAAAATCCTTTTTGTCTGATGAAATCTAGTGGCGTGGCTCTGGTCCTCCTATACAGCTTATTAGAACCAAGGTTTTCCTGAGGTAATAAAATTAATATCTTAAAATTTTACAAGGCCATGGCCTCTTGTTTAATTTTGTTACTTTAAGCTTCTCAGCAAATCTCATCAAACCGGATACTAGAAAAATGAAAAGTGGAACCTGTAATTTCTGTGAAATTTTATTTTTTAGGTAAAATTGGTTTTAAAATCTGCTCACGTGTGGAACGAGATCAGCTTTTCTCAAGTTACAGAGCAGAGATTCAACTGTCCTTATACAATGAAAGGTCTTCAGTGAAGGTTGAAGCTTCGGTTGTACTGCTTTGAGCTCCTCCGACCTCCCTAATCCAGTCATCTGTGCTCACAGCTCATAGCTGTGCAGGACAGTTATGTCTAGGACTATCCCAGGACAAAAATGGTTATTAACCACCCAGTTGAAATAGCATATCTATGGAAGGTAAGAATCCCAGAAAATCTGTGAGGCTGGCTTTTGGAGTAGAGCCATGGGTAAAATCTTCTCTAGATTTTCCCAATGTATTACGATTCAACTTATCAGATAAATGAGTTGTTGGGGAATTTTCACTTAAAGTGACAAGTTTACTTCCAATAAAATATTCCATAGGGACGCAGTCTTTATTCTTTAAGCAATTTTGGATTGCCACAGATGCCCAGAGGAACTAAAGGTATTTAGCCTTGGGGTGACATCTGTGTTGCTTTCAAATATCTCTAGACTGTTATGTAGAAGTAGTATTATACTTATTCTCCATAGCTGTACCAGTGGCACAAAATCTTAATAATTGTAGCTGTCCAAAGATGAAGTAAACGACTTTGGAGGGTGTGACTCCCATCCCCCACCCCGGAGATGTTCAATAAATGTGTGGATAATCAGTTGGCAGAAAGTCCTGTGTCAGAGAGTACCTGGACCAGATGATATGAAAGAGCTCTCCAAACCTAGAAGTTCTAAGAATCTGTAATGAGGAACAAGTAGTTCTAAAAACTATTTTAAACCTTTTTTCTGGGTGGGGGGAGATTAAATCTGAGGAAGGGCTGTTTGCTGGAAGCAAAATGTATGCCTATATTTTTATACTTTTAAGTTTTAAAATTGTTGCATTATTTTATCTTTTTTCAGATAGCTCACTGGAAATAAATATGGAAATTTCCTAAGAGGCTGAATACTAATGAGTTTGTAACTGAATTTGGAATTCTCTCCTAGACACAATTCCTTGGATGATATAAGGTCCTAAATTTATTTATGTTTTACTTTTTTAGTTTGGAAAAGTTAAACCCTATAAAAACTGATAGATTAGTATAATGAACCCTTATGTGCCCATCACATAGCTTTAGTAATTATTAACTCACAGGGTAGAGTAATGGCCTCTGCAAAGATGTCCATGTCCTAAAAAGCCTAGAACTTGTGAATCTGTGAGTTACATAAGTAGAGTAGGAATTATGGTTGCAGATGGAAAAAAAGTTGCTAATCAACTGACCTCAAGATGGGGAGACACGTGTGATTCGATTGGTCCCACCTGGAGAATCATATTAGCAATTTAAATATTTAAATTACGTAGCATATATTCCAATATCTTTTTATAGATATTCAGAGTGATATCTATCCCTATTATAGTCAAAGCACACGAATAAGAGCATTGTCTTTCTTTGCTAAGTTGGCAAATAACTTGTTTTACTTGAAAATACAAAGAAATTTCTAGCTTTATCCTTAAGGATTATTTTATCGTATTCATACTTTAACAGTCTTTTTTCTTTTTTTTTCTTTTATAGAAATTTCTTTAGGGGCACCTGGGTGGCACAGCGGTTAAGCATCTGCCTTTGGCTCAGGGCGTGATCCCGGCGTTATGGGATCGAGCCCCACATCAGGCTCTTCCGCTATGAGCCTGCTTCTTCCTCTCCCACTCCCCCTGCTTGTGTTCCCTCTCTCGCTGGCTGTCTCTATCTCTGTCGAATAAATAAATAAATAAAAAATCTTTAAAAAAAATTTCTTTAGAACTGCTATAAAAAATTACCACAAACTTAGTGACTTAAAACAACACACATGTATTATTTTGTAGTTCTTATTGGTGGGAGTGCAAGAGGAAGGCAGAGGAGAGAGACCCAGAGAGATGGCCATGTGAGAAAGGGCTTGGCTTGATGTCACTGCTGGATGCAGATGGAGGGAGGGGTCCTGAGCCAAGGAATGCTGGTGGCCTCTGGAAGCTGGAAAAGATGAGGAAACAGAGTCTCCCTCAGAGCCTCTTAAAGGAAAGCAGGCTTGTTGACGCCTTCAAGGAAGGCAGGGTGAGGCCCATTTCAGATCTCTCACTTGTAAGAACTATTCTATTTATCATCAATTTCAATACACAGGCGAATATTGAAGAGGAAAAAAACCGCCTGCATTATTTTATAGAAGCCAGTGAAATTGTTTATCCTTATTAAGATATGGGACTTTCAATAAAATCAACTAAAATCTATGATCATTTTCTTCAAAATCATTCTCTAAATTCCCATTCATATTCATAGGTGCTTTTTTTCCTAGTCTTGATAAATAAAGTACTGAGTTCAAAAATCAACCACTCGACCAACTGAATGACTCACTCTGCAAACATAAACATAAGCAAAAACAAAAAATAAAATAAAATGAAACAAAAACAAAGCATTTAAAGTTTATAAGCAGTCAGTTTTGAAAATCGATGCCAATGGCTTGAATGAAATTTCTAATATATTATTTTTATCTTGCTAGTATTAAAACAAAGGACAAAAGATCAATGC